>NC_140999.1:67039688-67654403 GCF_052327205.1 Somniosus microcephalus | reverse complement strand
GTCAACCGCTAATGAGCAGATTTTTGAACGTTTTTTTGTATACTGTCGGAACAATTTTTGTCTGACCAAATAGTAAATACGCCTATGACACTCCCCTGATCATCAGCTTCTTCTGATATAACATATGCGTAGGTACGCTCTATAACTATTGAGTGTATAGCGGACAGACAGACCGTCTATTAGCTGGAGTGCCCGGCAGTGCTGAGGGTTTTTTGAGGGCATGTTATGAAAAAAGTACAAATAATTTATATATATATAAATAAATGAGTTGGTGTGTGTCTGTCTGTGTGGGAAGGGGGCGGTCGGGGCGCGCGGCCAGGGGGGAAGAGAGAGAGAGAGTGAGTGTGGGGGGAGGAGAGAGAGAGGAGTGTGTGGGGGGAGGAGAGAGAGAGAGAGAGAGAGAGAGAGAGAGTGTGGGGGGAGGAGAGAGAGAGAGAGTGAGTGTGTGGGGGGAGGAGAGAGAGAGAGAGAGAGAGAGAGAGAGAGAGTGTGGGGGGAGGAGAGAGAGAGAGAGAGAGAGAGAGTGTGGGGGAGGAGAGAGAGAGAGAGAGTGTGGGGGGGAGGAGAGAGAGAGAGAGTGTGGGGGGGAGGAGAGAGTGAGAGTGAGTGTGGGAGAGGAGAGAGAGAGAGAGAGTGAGTGTGGGGAGGAGAGAGAGAGTGTGTGGGGGGAGGAGAGAGAGAGAGAGAGAGAGAGAGAGAGAGAGTGTGGGGGAGGAGAGAGAGTGTGGGGGAGGAGAGAGAGAGTGTGGGGGGAGGAGAGAGAGAGTGTGTGTGGGGGGAGGAGAGAGAGAGTGTGGGGGAGGAGAGAGAGAGAGAGAGAGAGAGAGAGTGAGTGTGGGGGGAGGAGAGAGAGAGAGAGTGTGCGCGTGGGGGAGGAGAGAGAGAGAGAGAGAGTGTGGGGAAGGAGAGAGAGAGAGAGAGAGAGTGTGTGGGGGAGGAGAGAGAGAGTGTGGGGAAGGAGAGAGAGAGAGAGAGAGAGTGTGGGGGGAGGAGAGAGAGAGAGAGAGAGTGTGGGGGGAGGAGAGAGAGAGAGAGTGTGGGGGGAGGAGAGAGAGAGAGAGAGAGAGAGAGAGAGAGAGAGTGTGGGGGGGAGGAGAGAGAGAGAGTGAGTGTGGGAGAGGAGAGAGAGAGAGAGTGTGGGGGAGGAGAGAGAGAGAGAGAGTGTGTGGGGGGAGGAGAGAGAGAGAGAGAGAGAGAGAGAGAGAGTGTGGGGGGAGGAGAGAGAGAGAGAGAGAGTGTGGGGAGGAGAGAGAGAGTGTGGGGGGAGGAGAGAGAGTGTGTGTGTGGGGGGAGGAGAGAGAGAGTGTGTGTGGGGGGAGGAGAGAGAGAGAGAGAGAGAGAGAGTGTGGGGGGAGGAGAGAGAGAGAGAGTGTGCGCGTGGGGGAGGAGAGAGAGAGAGAGAGTGTGGGGAAGGAGAGAGAGAGAGAGAGAGTGTGTGGGGGAGGAGAGAGAGAGTGTGTGGGGGGAGGAGAGAGAGAGAGAGAGAGAGAGAGAGTGTGGGGGGAGGAGGAGAGAGAGAGAGAGTGTGGGGGGAGGAGAGAGAGAGAGAGAGAGTGTGTGGGGGAGGAGAGAGAGAGAGAGAGTGTGGGGGAGGAGAGAGAGAGAGAGACAGTGTGGGGGGAGGAGAGAGAGAGAGAGAGAGAGAGACAGTGTGGGGGGAGGAGAGAGAGAGAGAGAGAGAGAGTGAGTGTGGGGGGAGGAGAGAGAGAGAGAGAGAGAGAGAGAGTGTGAGTGTGGGGGGAGGAGAGAGAGAGAGAGAGAGAGAGAGAGTGAGTGTGGGGGGAGGAGAGAGAGAGTGTGGGGGAGGAGAGAGAGAGAGAGTGAGTGTGTGGGGGGAGGAGAGAGAGAGAGAGAGTGTGGGGGGAGGAGAGAGAGAGAGAGAGTGTGTGGGGGAGGAGAGAGAGAGAGAGAGAGTGTGGGGAAGGAGAGAGAGAGAGAGAGAGAGAGTGTGGGGGGGAGAGAGAGTGTGTGGGGGAGGAGAGAGAGTGTGTGTGGGGGAGGAGAGAGAGAGAGAGTGTGGGGAAGGAGAGAGAGAGAGAGTGTGTGGGGGAAGGAGAGAGAGTGTGTGTGGGGGGAGGAGAGAGAGAGAGAGAGAGTGTGTGGGGGAGGAGAGAGAGAGAGAGTGTGGGGAAGGAGAGAGAGAGAGAGAGAGAGCTGCGCGGGGGGGAGGAGAGAGAGAGAGAGAGAGCGCGCGGTGGGGGGAGGAGAGAGAGATGAGAGCAGCGCGCGCGGGGGGGGAGGAGAGAGAGAGAGAGCGCGCGGGGGGGAGGAGAGAGAGAGAGAGCGCGCGGGGGGGGAGGAGAGAGAGAGAGAGCGCTGCGCGCGCGGGGGGGGGAGAGAGAGAGAGAGAGAGAGAGAGAGAGAGCGCGCGGGGGGGAGGAGAGAGAGAGAGAGAGAGAGCGCGCGGGGGGAGGAGAGAGAGAGAGAGAGAGAGAGAGAGAGAGAGAGAGCGCGCGGGGGGGAGGAGAGAGAGTGTGTGGGGGGAGGAGAGAGAGAGAGAGAGAGAGAGAGAGTGTGGGGGGAGGAGAGAGTGTGGGGGAGGAGAGAGAGAGAGAGTGTGGGGGGAGGAGAGAGAGAGAGAGTGTGGGGGAGGAGAGAGAGAGAGAGAGACAGCGTGGGGGGAGGAGAGAGAGAGAGAGAGAGACAGTGTGGGGGGAGGAGAGAGAGAGAGAGAGAGAGTGAGTGTGGGGGGAGGAGAGAGAGAGAGAGAGAGAGAGAGAGAGAGAGAGAGAGAAAGTGAGTGTGGGGGAGGAGAGAGAGAGAGAGAGAGTGAGTGTGGCGGGAGGAGAGAGAGAGAGTGTGGGGGGAGGAGAGAGAGAGAGAGAGTGAGTGTGTGGGGGGAGGAGAGAGAGAGAGAGAGAGAGAGTGTGTGGGGGGGAGGAGAGAGAGAGAGAGAGAGAGTGTGGGGGAGGAGAGAGAGAGAGAGAGAGTGTGTGTGGGGGGAGGAGAGAGAGAGAGAGAGTGTGGGGAAGGAGAGAGAGAGAGAGAGAGAGAGTGTGTGGGGGAAGGAGAGAGAGAGAGACGTTTGTGGGGAGGAGAGAGAGGTGTGGGGGGGAGGAGAGAGAGAGAGAGTGTGGGGAAGGAGAGAGAGCGAGCGAGCGCGCGGGGGGGGGAGGAGAGAGAGAGAGAGAGAGAGAGAGCGCGCGCGGGGGGGGAGGAGAGAGAGAGAGAGAGCGCGCGGGGGGGGAGGAGAGAGAGAGAGAGAGAGAGAGAGAGAGAGCTGCGCGCGGGGGGGGAGGAGAGAGAGAGAGAGCGCGCGGGGGGGAGAGAGAGAGAGAGAGAGAGAGAAGAGCGCGCGGGGGGGGAGGAGAGAGAGAGAGAGAGAGCGCGGGGGGGGAGGGGGGGGAGAGAGAGAGAGCGAGCGCGGGGGGGAGGGGGGGGAGAGAGAGAGAGAGAGCGCGGGGGGGGAGGGGGGGGAGAGAGAGAGAGAGAGAGCGCGGGGGGGGAGAGAGAGAGAGAGAGCGCGGGGGGAGAGGGGGGAGAGAGAGAGAGAGAGCGCGGGGGGGAGGGGGGGGAGAGAGAGAGAGCGCGGGGGGGGAGGGGGGGAGAGAGAGAGAGAGAGCGCGGGGGGGGAGGGGGGGGAGAGAGAGAGAGAGAGCGCGGGGGGGGAGGGGGGGGAGAGAGAGAGAGAGAGAGCGCGGGGGGGGAGGGGGGGGGAGAGAGAGAGAGAGAGCGCGGGGGGGGAGGGGGGGGGAGAGAGAGAGAGAGAGCGCGGGGGGGGAGGGGGGGAGAGAGAGAGAGAGAGCGCGGGGGGGGAGGGGGGGGAGAGAGAGAGAGAGAGCGCGGGGGGGGAGGGGGGGGAGAGAGAGAGAGAGAGCGCGGGGGGGGGAGAGAGAGAGAGAGAGCGCGGGGGGGAGGGGGGGGGAGAGAGAGAGAGAGAGCGCGGGGGGGGAGGGGGGGGACGAGAGCGCGCCGGGGGGGGGGACAGAGAGCGCGCCGGGGGGGGGGACGAGGAGCGCGCCGGGGGGGGGGACGAAGAGCGCGCCGGGGGGGGGGGGACGAGAGCGCGCCGGGGGGGGGGGACGAGAGCGCGCCGGGGGGTGGGGGACGAGAGCTGCGCCGGGGGGGGGGGACGAGAGCGCGCCGGGTGGGGGGGACGAGAGCGCGCCGGGGGGGGGGGGACGAAGAGCGCGCCGGGGAGGGGGGACGAGAGCGCGCCGGGGGGGGGGGACGAGAGCGCGCCGGGGGGGGGGGACGAGAGCGCGCCGGGGGGGGGGACGAGAGCGCGCCGGGGGGGGGGGACGAGAGCGCGCCGGGGGGGGGGACGAGAGCGCGCCGGGGGGGGGGGACGAGAGCGCGCCGGTGGGGGGGGACGATGAGCGCGCCGGGGGGTAGGGGGGACGAGAGCGCGCCGGGGGGGGGGACGAGAGCGCGCCGGGGGGGGGGACGAGAGCGCGCCGGGAGGGGGGGGGACGATGAGCGCGCCGGGGAGGGGGGGACGAGAGCGCGCCGGGGGGGGGGACGAGAGCGCGCCGGGGGGGGGGACGATGAGCGCGCCGGGGGGGGGACGAGAGCGCGCCGGGGGGGGGGACGAGAGCGCGCCGGGGGGGGGACCGAGAGCGCGCCGGGGGGGGGACGCGAGAGCGCGCCGGGGGGGACGATCGACGGGATGAGCGCGCCGGGGGGGGGGACGAGAGCGCGCCGGGGGGGGGACGATGAGCTGCGCGGGGGGGGACGAGAGAGCGCGGGGGGGGACGAGAGAGCGCGGGGGGGGACGAGAGAGCGCGGGGGGGGGACGAGAGAGCGCGGGGGGGGACGAGAGAGCGCGGGGGGGGACGAGAGAGCGCGGGGGGGGACGAGAGAGCGCGGGGGGGGACGAGAGAGCGCGGGGGGGGACGAGAGAGCGCGGGGGGGGACGAGAGCGCGCGGGGGGGGACGAGAGCGCGCGGGGTGGGACGAGAGCGCGGGGGGGGGGACGAGAAGAGCGCGGGGGGGACGACGAGAGAGCGCTGGGGGGGACGAGAGAGAGCGCGGGGGGGGACGAGAGCGCGCGGGGGGGGACGAGAGAGCGCAGGGGGGGGACGAGAGCGCGCGGGGGGGGGACGAGAGAGCGCGCGGGGGGGGACGAGAGCGCGCGGGGGGGGACGAGAGCGCGCGGGGGGGGACGAGAGCGCGCGGGGGGGGACGAGAGCGCGCGGGGGGGGACGAGAGCGCGCGGGGGGGGGACGAGAGCGCGCAGGGGGGGGACGAGAGCGCGCAGGGGGGGACGAGAGCGCGCGGGGGGGGGACGAGAGCGCGCGGGGGGGGGGACGAGAGCGCGCGAGGGGGACGAGAGCGCGCGGGGAGGGACGAGAGAGAGAGAGAGAGAGAGACTGGGGGGGGGGTGGGGGGTGGGGGGAGAGAAAGAGAGTGAGACGCCACCAGCTCACCTGCGCGCTTCCCTCTCCCCCGGGCTTTCAGCTGCGCGGGGAAGAGAGAGCTTGGAGGCGGGCAGCAGGCGCCCCCGAATGTGAGGGGGGCCCCGGGCGCCGGGGTCACCCTCCTCCCTCCCCCCACCCCTCCTGAGCAGCTACAGGCTGAGAGGGGCCCGGGCGCCGGGGTGACCCTCCTCCCCCCGCCCCTCCTGAGGGGGCGCCCGGAGGCGCCGGGGGTAACCCTCCTCCCCCGCCCCTCCTGGGGCGGCTACAGAATGAGAGGCTGCGCGCCAGGGCCCGGTTGCCAGGGTAACCCTCCTCCCCGCACCGCGCCCTCCTGAGCGTGCTACAGGCTGAGGGGGGGGGTGGGGCCGGTTGCCGGGGTCACCCTCCTCCCTCCCCCCACCCCTCCTGAGCAGCTACAGGCTGAGAGGGGCTCCGGGCGCCGGGGTGACCCTCCTCCCCCGCCCTCCTGAGGGGCGCTCCGGGCGCCGGGGTAACCCTCCTCCCCCGCCCTCCTGGGCGGCTACAGAATGAGAGGCGCGCCCGGGCCCGGTTGCCAGGGTAACCCTCCTCCCCGCCCGCAGCCCTCCTGAGCGGCTACAGGCTGAGGGGGGGGTGGGGCCGGTTGCCGGGGTAACCCGCCTCCCCCCCTCTCCGCCCTCCTGAGCGGCCACAGGCTGAGAGAGGCGCCCGGGCCCAGTTGCTGGGGAAATCCTTCTTCCCCCCACCCCCGCCCTCCTGAGGGGCTGTAGGCTGTGAGAGGCCCAGTTGCCAGGGAAACCATTCTCCACCTCAATTCGCTCCAAAATCCCCCTCCACCCCCACACAAACTGGGAAAAATAAATCAATAGTTAGGAATCAAGATGGCGGCCACTTACCTCAGCTCAGAAGGATTAGGCTCCGCCCACACACGCAATGAAACGCCCCCCCCGGTGACGCACCGATTGGTCAACCATGACGTCACTCAACGCTATCCCCTGTAGGATGGCCCGCCCACACAAATGAACCCCCCCCCCCCCATGATGCACCGATTGGTCAACCATCACGTCACTCAACGCCATCCCCTGTACGATTGGTAAATCATGACGTCACTCAACGCTAATGAGCAGAGTTGTCCATTTTTTGTATACTCTCCGAACAATTTTTGTCTGACCAAAGAGTAAATACGCCTATGACACTTCCATAATCATAAGCTTTCTTTTGATAACATATGTGTAGGTTCGCTCTATAACTTTTGAGTGTACAGAGGACAGACAGATTTATTCCCTTTAAAGCAGTGGTGTGACTTTATTTGAATGCTAAGAGAAGAAACAATTCTGTGCTGAGAACAGTTTCATGAGTGGAAACTCATTGTGTCAGCCAATGAGTTGGAGGCAGGGCAGGACTTGCAGTTTCAATTTCAAGCACCTAGTGTCAACTCAAGCAGTCGCAAGACAAGTGCAGCACAGCCAGATGTAGGTTAAAGTCCCTCCATCCTGCTCCAACATCAGACAAGCACTCCCTACTGCAGCACAGACCACACCACCCATCCAGTGACTTCTTCTGAATGAGATTGCCAAAGCATGGGCAATTTTACACAGAATTTACAATACAGAAACAGGTAATTCAGCCCAACTGGTCTATGACTGTGTTTATACTCCACAGGAGCCGCCTCCCACTCGAATTACCTCTTCCCACCCTGCCCCCATATCCCTCTATTCTCTTCTCCCTCATGTATGCATCAAGCCTTCCTTAAATGTAGCAGTGCTATCTGCTTCAACCACTCCATGTGGCAGCAAGTTCCACATTCTCCCCAATCTGTGTAAAGAAATTCCTCCTAATCTCATTATTTGATCTGTTAGTGGCTGTTGTTTAATTTATTCCAGAGTCTTATTGACACTACTGTGTCAGCCAATGAGTTGGTGGTGGGGCGGGACTTACAGCAGGTCTCACAGCAAACAATGTATTTTACAGCAAACAAACTATTTACTCAGCAAATTTACTCAGCGGAGTCTGTTTAAACACACTACAGCAAATAGTCTAGAGTCTATTTGAAGAGTCTCTACGAACCACAGCAAACAGAACTCATGACCGAGACTGCAGCAGTGTCTCCCGATAAAAGCAGCAAAATGCAGTGAGTGAAGGCTAGTTACATAATACAAATTATGTGCGTAAAATCAGTCACTTACAGCAGGCGAGATTGACGGGGGAGTTACCCAATCCATTCTGGCAGGGAATAGCGGTGTTACTATATGCAGCCAATTTATTCCTCCTTGTTCTGGACTCAGCTGTAAGGGGAAACAGTTTCTCCTCATCCACCCTATCGAACCCCTTCATCACTTTAAAAGACCTCTATCAGGTCTCCTCTTAGTCTTCTCGTATCCAGAGAAAAGAGCCCCAGCCTGCTCAATCTTTCCCGAAAGTTGTATCCTCTCAATTCTGGTAACATCCTTGTAACTCTTTTCTGCACTTTCTCCAGTGCTTCAATAACCTTTTTGCAGTATGGAGGCCAGAACTGCACACAGTACTCCAAGTGTGGTCTAATCAAGGTTCTATATAAATTTAATATCACCTCCCTGATTTTGTATTCTGTATCTCTAGAAATAAACCCCAGTACTTTGTCTGCACTCTCTATGGCCTTACCAACCAGTGTTGCTACCTTTAGCGATTTATGTGTCTGTACTCCCTAAAAAGGGTAGAAGAGCAGAGAGATCTGGGAGTAACTGAAGTCACAGGAAACAAAAATGGGGAGATGTATAATGGATGGCCGATTTGATATAACCAACGTTCCCTATAAGCTGCGTGGCCTCTGCTGGTCCCTCGCAGCAAGGGACCGGCTTTTTCAATGTTAAGTTTTATGCGTGTGCGCAACTGTGAATGGGCCGCGCCTTAAAGGAGTCATGCAACCAAAAAAAAGGGAACATTGGATATAACCCGATTTACACCATTGCCAAAAGTTAAAATTACCCCCTTAATTTCTTACCTTCCAAGAAATAAGTAGGCCCCTTATTCCTCCTATCAAAATAAACCACCTCACATTTCGCTAAATTGAATTTCATTTGCCACTGACCTACCCACCCACTCTGCAATCCTGTTTAACTCGCTGCATTTTGATGCAGTCCTCCATATTATTAGCTATACTGACACCCCCTGCCTTCCCCCTTCGGAGTCCAAATCATTTATCAACAAAGAGGTGGAGAACATAGAAGAGTGATTTAAATTTACTCTAATGAAGCTTTGCCCTCAGATACCAATGGGACTGAAACTGAGCAGGCTGGGCTCACTAGTGCCTTGCAGTGGTGAGGTGGTTAACGGCAGTGTGTAGACATGTCTCTTAGCTCTACAGGCCAGGAGTGCCTGAAGTTTGATCCCTGGTATTTGCTGAGCTCATTGATCTCACTGTATTCAGAACAGAAAAGGGAAAAAACCTCAGAAAAAGCCAGGCTAAGAAAAACAAAAAATACAAGGACAGCGATCTTTGGAAGGATTTAATTAGTGCTAAATTGAACTGCGCAAGCCATTAATCAGCTGCAGATCATTTCTCAATAAACCACTAGTAAGGATTTCCTAACCGCAATTATCATCTGTGAACACCATACAGCGCTCATGGAGCAGACCGAGGGCCATTACAAAGCATCAGAGTTTCACATTATCCAATTCCCCATGTCAAATCTGGTCCAAATTTGAATTTCTTTCCCGGGGGTGGGTGGAGGTGCGGAAAGAGAAGATATATGCTTAATACACATTATATACTTTTAATTTCAAGTGGCAGGTTTACCTTTGTCATGCCTCTAGCAGTTGTTCGTGCCAATGACAGTCAGCGAGTTCAGGGCTGCTAATGCACAACCATGGCCAAAACAAAGGATTATGCAAAGCAACATTTTTACTGCAAGTTTAGCGAGAAGATAATCTGCGGTTGATTACCAATAACTTATGCAGGCTGCACAGAAATACACACAAGGTAGAATTTATTACAACTACAGCAACTAGCATTTCTATAGCGCCTTTAACGTACTAAAATGTCCCAAGGAGCTTCACAGGTGCGTTATCAGACAAAAATTGACAAAGGAGACAACATTAGGACGGGTGACCAAACGCTCTGTCAAAGAGGTAGGTTTTAAGGAGCAGCTTTAAAAGGAGAGAAAGGGGTAGGTTTAGTGAGGGAATTCCAGAACTTAGGGCTTAGATAGGTGAAGGCATGGTCGTCAATGGTGGGGCAAAAAGGGTGGGTGATGCATATGGGGCTAGGATTGGAAGTACACAGAGATCTCGGGGGGGGGGGGGGGGTGAAATTGTAGGGCTGGAGGAGGTTACTTAGATCGGGACGGACGAGACCATGGAGGGATTTGAACACGAGGATGAGAATTAAAAAAGGTGTTGCTCAACCGGGAACCAATGTAGGTCAGCGAGCACAGGGGTGATGGGTGAATGGGACTTTGTGCGAGTTAGGACACAGACAGCAGAATTTTGGATGAGCTTAAGTTTATGGACATGATGAGAAGACAGTTATACATAGAGGGACTCAAGATGAGATAAACTGAGCACTTTCTCAACGTCGTCTCAGCCTCGAGATAGTCGTCAGCCTCGAAACACATTGCTAGACGCGTCAGGTGGTGAGTCGGGGGTCGTGGAGGAGGGATTAAATTGAGAAATTAGGACTTCACTGCTGTCTCCAACTCCATTGTCTTTCTCAAGGTTATGGTCTATACAGCTCCACAAAAACCTTGCCCACATGGTCATTCTTCATGCTTTAACTATGAGGGTGGACATGGGATAGCAATCAGAAACAGAAACTTGGCTGATTTCCCACCCCCTTCTGCCCGGGAAACACTCAGGTCAATTTTGGCACCCTCTTAGTAATGTAGACCTTGTAACTCAGCGCAAACCAGGGACCAATCCAAGACTTTCAATGTCTGTAGGGCTCAGTACCACAGCTTGCCATGTTTACCATTTATGCATCTAGTCCAAACAAAGGCCACGTGGATAGATAAGTTACTGGTGAGAAATAGAGAGTTACATTGTTCAGTGCTACCACAAATCTGCCTTAGAGTCAGGAAATGGTGCACAAAACTGGTGCGTTCCCACCTACATCGGGACCACTGGACAACAATACAACAAGCTGCATGACTGGATCGGGCAATGCACGGGAGATTTTCTCACGGGTTGTACAATTCAGTATTGAAGAATCCATCATTTTATAATCTTTAAAATGTTTCCTTTTTTTATACAGCAATTCTAAAACACCACGATTTTCTTCTCAATTAAGTGGCGACAAATTAAGTCTTTTGAAGGAAATATTCGTGTCCTCCATGAAGTAAATCCAGCTAACACAGGGACTCTGCAACAGCATAACTGTTGGCAGTAAAAGGTGCAGCAATGTTCTCTGCAGATATTTAAATATTCCAACCATGCAAGTTGTGTGGTTGTATGCATGTGTGTAAAGACCCGCAAACACATAAAATGGATGTATGCATTTTTGCAAAATAAATACCAAGAACATAACATAAGAACATAAGAAATAGGAGCTGGAGTAGGCCATTTGGCCCCTCGGGCCTGCTCCGCCATTTAATAAGATCATGGCTGATCTTCTATCGCAACTCCAACTTCCCGCACTATCCCCATATCCCTTAATTTCCAAAAATCTATCGATCTCTGTCTTGAATATACTCAACAACTGAGCATCCACAGCTCTCTGGGGCAGAGAATTCCAAAGATTCATAATCCTTTGAGTGAAGAAATTTCTCCTAATCTCAGTCCTAAATGGCCTACCCCTTATTCAGTGATTGTGACCCCATGTTCTAGATTCCCCAGTCAGGGGACACATCCTCCCTGCATCTATCCTGTCAAGCCCCTTAAGAATTTTATATGTTTCAATTAGATCACCTCTCATTCTTCTAAGCTCTAAGGAATATAGGCCAAGTCTACTCAATCTCTCCTCATAGGGCAATCCCCTCATCCCAGGAACCAGTCTAGTGAACCTTTGCTGCACTCCCTCTAAGTCAAGTATGTCTTTCCTTAGGTAAGGAGACCAGAACTGTACTCAGTACTCCAGGTGTGGCCTCACCAATGCCCTGTATAACTGTAGCAAGACTTCTTTACTCTTATATACTCTAATCCCATTTGTAACAAAAGCTAACATACCATTTGCTTTCCTAATTGCTTGCTGTACCTGCATGTTAACTTCATGATTCATGTACAAGGACACCCAAGTCCCTGAGTGCCAACATTTCCCAGTCTCTCACCATTCAAAAATATTCTGCTTTTTTGTTTTTCCGACCAAAGGGGATAACTTCACTCCCCCACATTGTATTCCATTTACCGTATTCTTGCCCACTCAGTCAACTTGTCTATATCTCTCTGTAGCCTCTTTGCGTCCTCCTCACAGCTTACTTTCCCACCTAACTTTGCATCATCAGCAAACTCAGTCCCTATATTAAGTTATTAATATAGATTGTAAATAGCTGAGGCCCAAGCACTGATCCTTGTGGTACCCCGCTAGTTACAGCCTGCCAACCCGAAAAAGTCCCGTTTATTCCTATTCTCTCTTTTCTGTCCATTAACCAATCCTCATTCCATGCTAGTATATTACCCCCAATACCATGAGTCCAATTTTGTGTAATAACCTCTTGTGTAGCACCTTATCGAATGCTTTTCAAAAATCCAAATACACCACATCCACTGGTTCCCCCCTTATCCATCCTATTTACATCTTCAAAAAACTCGAACAGATTTGTCAAATACGATTTCCCTTTCATAAAACTATGCTGACTTCTGCCTAATCATATTACGATTTTCTCAGTGCCCTGTTACCACGTCGGTAGTAATAGATTCTAGCATTTTGCCTACTACAGATGTCAGGCTAACTGGTCTATAACTCGTTATTTCTCTTCCTCCTTTCTTAAATTGCGGGGTTATGCTTGCTGCCTTCCAATCCTTGGGGACTGTTCTAGAATCTAGGGAATTCTGGAAGATTAATACTAGTGCATCCACTATCTCTGCAGCTCCCTTTTTTAAAACCCTAGGAGGCAGGTCGTCAGGTCATGGGGATTTGTCACCACTTAGTCCTATTAATTTCTCCAGTACTGTGTCTTTACTTATACTGATTTCTTTAAGTTCCTCATTCTCTCTAGAACCTTAGTTCCCCATTATTTCCAGAATGTTTTTTGCATCTTCTTCTGTGAAGACAGATACAAAGTATTTGTTTATTGCCTATTATAATTTCTCCTGTCTCTGCCTCTAATGGGCCCACAGTTACTTTCACTAATCTCTTCCTATTTATATACCTAATATAGAAATGTTTATAATCTGCTTTTATATCTTACAAATTTACACTCATTCTTTTTTCTCTTTCCTCATCAATTTCTTGGTCCTCCTTTGCTAAATTCTAAAATCCTCCCAATCCTCAGACTTACTATTCTTTTTGGCAACATTATAAGCCTCTTCCTTTGATCTTCTCTTGTGAGCCATAGTTGGACCACTTTTCCTGTGGGGTTTTGTGCCTTAAATGAATGTATATTTGTTGGAAATTATGTATTAATTCTTTAAATGCTAGCCATTGCTTGTCTACCATCATACCTTTTAATGTAGTTTCCCAATTTACCTGAGCTAACTCGCCCCTCATACCTACGTAGTTTACTTTGTTTAGATTGAAGACACTAGTTTCGGATTGAACTAAATCCCTTTCAAACTCAATATAAAATTCTATCATATTATGGTCACTCTTCCCTAAAGGCCCCTTTACTACAAGATTATTAATTAACCCTTTCCCATTGCACAATACCAGATATAAAATAACCTGTTCCCTAGTTGGTTCCTCAACATACTGATCTAGAAAACTATCTTGTATACATTAATAGAAACATAGAAGATAGGAGGAGTAGGCCATTCGGCCCCTCAAGCCTGCTCTGCCATTCAATGAGATCCTAGCTGATCATCCAAATTCAGTACCCGGTCCCTGCTTTCTCCCCATACCCGTTGATCCCTTTAGCCTTAAGAAATATATCCAACTCATTCTTGAATATATTTAATGAATTGGCCTCCACTGCCTTCTGTGGTAGAGAATTCCACAGGTTCACCACTCTCTGGGTGAAGAAATTCCTCCTCATCTCAGTCCTAAATGGCTTACCCCTTATCCTTAGACTGTGACCCCTGGTTCTGGACTCCCCAACCATCAGGAACATCCTTCCTGCATCTAGTCTGTCCAGTCCTGTCAGATTTTATAAATTTCAATGAGATCACCTCTCATTCTTCTAAACTCCAGCGAGTATAAGCCCAATCAACCCAATCTCTCCTCACAAGTCATTCCTGCCATCCCAGGTATCAGTCTGGTGAATCTTCGCTGCACTCCCTCCATGGCAAGAACATCCTTCCTCAGATAAGGTGACCAAAACTGCACACAATACTCAAGGTGTGGTCTCACCAAGGCCCTGTACAACTGCAGCGAGACATCCTTGTTCTTGTACTCGAACCCTCTCGCTACGAAGGCCAACATACCATTTGCCTTCTTAACCTGCATGCTTACCTTCAGCGACTGGTGCACAAGGACACCCAGGTCTCGTTGCACTTTCCCTTCTCCCAATCTATTGCCGTTCAGATAATAATCTGCCTTCCTGTTTTTGCCACCAAAGTGAATAACCTCACATTTATCCACATTATACTGCATCTGCCATGCTTCTGCCCAATCACCCAGCCTGTCCAAATCATACTGGAGTTTCTCGGCATCCTCCTCACAGCACACATGCCCACCCAGCTTTGTGTCGTCTGCAAACTTGGAGATATTACATCTAGTTCCCTCGTCTAGATTATATATATAATATATTTGTGAACAGCTGGGGTCCTAGGACCAATCCCTGCGGTACCCCACTAGTCACTGCCTGCCACTCGGATAAAGAGCCGTTTATTCCAACTCTTTGCTTCCTGTCTGCCAACCAGTTCTTTATCCAAGTCAGTACCATGAATTCGTCCTCTACACTATTACTGCAAATTTGGTTTGCCCAGTCTATATGTAGATTAAAGTCCCCCATGATTACTGTATTACCCTTGTTGCATGCACCACTAATTTCCTGAGTTATACTCTGCCCTACATTACAACTACTGTTTGGGGGCCTATAAACAACTGCCACCAATGTTTTCTGCCCATTGCTGTTTCTTAGCTCCACCCAAACTAATTCAACTTCTTGATTTTCCAAGCGAAGATCCTTTCTCTCTACTGTCTTTATCCCATTCTTTTATTATCAGGGCTACCTCTCCTCCTTTTCCATTTTGCCTATCTCTTCTAAAATTTAAGTTTCCTGGAATATTTAGTTCCCAACCTTGGCCACATTGCAACCACGTCTTCGTAATAGCTATTAGATCAAACCCATTAATTTCTATCCCCGCAATTAATTCATCTATTTTGTTGCGAATACTTTGCGCGTTCAAATATAGTGTCCTTAGCTTGGACTTTTTTTCTATTTTTCCCTGATGTCACCTGAGTCACTGATGCCCTATTACCTTTGTTACTCACTGTCCCTTCCTGACCCACTCTGCTTATTTTTATCCAAAACTCTACTCTGCTCTAGAGCCTTGACATTTTTCTTGCTGCTTTTAAATTTACTCTTTGCTGAATCCTCCCACCCCGCTCCTTCATTAGTTTAAAGCCTTGTCAACTGCCCTAGTTATTCGATTCACCAGGACACCGGTCCCAGCCCGGTTTAAGTGGAGCCCGTCCCAATGGAACAACTCCCTCTTGCCCCAGTACTGGTGCCAGTGCCCCATGAACTGAAATCCCTTCCTCCCACACCACTCTGAGCCACGCATTTAAACCTCTAATCTGTTTGTCCCTATGCCAATTTGCACGTGGCTCAGGTAACAATCCAGAGATTATTACCTTTGAGGTTGTGTTTTTTAATTTGGATCCTCACTCCTCAAACTCCCTCAGCAGAGCCTCATTCCTAGTTCTACCTATGTGGATCATGACAACTGGATCCTCCCACTCCCACCACTTCTTAAGCCACATCGAAATATCCTTAACCCTGGCACCAGGCAGGCAACACAACCTTCGGAAGTCCCGGTTGCAGCTGCAGAGAACATTATCTATTCCCCTGGCTATACTGTCCCATATCACAACTACATTCCCTTTCACTCCTCCCACTTGAATGGCCTCCTGCACCATGGTCCGTTTGCTCATCCACCCTGCAATCCTTGTTCTCATCCACACAGGTAGCAAATACCTGTTAGTCAAAGACAAGGGCTGAGGCTCCTCCATCACTACATCCTGGGTCCCCATACCTTCCTGACTCAGTCACACCCTCCGGTCCCTGACCACTAACTAACTCAAGTACTACTTAATCTAAGGGGTGTGACTGTGCAATATTTCCAACAGAACTAATAGAAATGATCACTATTCTCTGATCCATCATATCAAAAATTTACAGGAATACTTTTCAGTGAAGTACTAGTCGATCTCGCATGGCAATGTACATGCAGAATCAAGCACAATCGTAGTCTTCAGGGGGTTAGAGAGGCCAGGGATAATTGGACCAGAGTGTGCAGGTGTAATTCAGTCCCCATTTTAAAGTCATACATTCTCTCATTTTTATATAATACTTTAATTTGATATTATAGTTAAATAGCCAACATAACAAAAATTTGAGGGGGAGGAAAGTAGATATGGTTGGAGTATGTACGTTTGAGATATACAGGTTAAGGAGCCAAATATAGGTGCTGCAGTGCTACCACTGGCAGGAGAGTGTAATTACACTGACATTTACATAGACCGCTTCCATTCTAAATGTGGCGAAAGGAAATTACAACAAGAAGTTGATACAAAAGTGTTGACAAAAATGTGACAACAAAAAAGTAAGGTTTTGTAGCTAGGAAGTTTTTAACATATGTGCTAGATATTCTCTCCCTCTACAGTTCAGCCTCAATCATGATTGGGGCAATTCATCACAGCTTCACTAACTGAACACACCTTTACCTAAAGCAGCTTTTAGATTATGAAGAATGCGATAGAAATTTCTACACCGTTTGATTTTCCCCCATAATGAGTAGCAATTCAATTCTGATATGGTTGGTGGCTAATGCACTATTACTGGGGGTCAAATCTTCAGTTTGATTGTGGAAGCCTGGTGTGGACGCCCATAGCAACTGCAAACATCACCTGCCAAACATCCCCCTTTACAGACTGCACCTGTACTTCAAACAACACATACATTGCATGACGCATCAAGGTTGTGGTGACATTGGTTGTTAGTGCCTCATTACACACAACTGTGGCGTCGGCCTGCATATATTTCTAAATATCATACTTTGATTCACAAAAACTTACTAGAATGGATGCGATTTTTTAAAACATGCAATTTGTAATGAGGGGTTACAGTTGCGTGGATAGGCTGGAGAAGCTGGGATTGTTCTTGGAGCAGAGAAGGCCAAGAGGAGATTTGATAGAGGTGTTTAAAATGATGAAGGGTTTAGATAGAGTAAATAAAGAGAAACTGCTTCCAATGGCTGAAGGGTCGATAACCAGAGTGCACGGATTTAAGGTGAGTGGCAAAAGAACCAGAGGCGACATGAGGAAAAACTATTTTACACAGCGAGTGGTTAGGATATGGAATGCGCTGCCTGATAGGGCGGTGGATACAGATTCAATAGTAGCCTTCAAAAGGGAATTGGATAAATACTTGGAGAAAAGATTGCAGGGATATGGGGAAAGAGCAGGGGAGTGGGACTAACTGGATTGCTCTTCAAAAGAGTCGACGCAGCCTCGATGGGCCGAATGGCCTCCTTCTGTGCTGTACCATACCATTCTGATTCTGTGAAAACCTGGATAACCATGCGATTCTTAAAAACATGCAATTTGTAATGAACTGTATTTATTTATTTATTTATTTATTATTATTTTTTTTTAAGGTGTTGGTTGAGGGACAAATGCGCGATGTGATGGAGTCTGCCAGGTAGATTTATTCAGACCACAGTTGTGTTCAGCGTAGGATGTTTGTGCATTTAAAATAATTAAACCACACCACTTAAATTTGGAATGTGATTTCAATTAATAAGTGCAAGACATATTGAAGACAAGGCCACAGAAGGAGTTTGCAGCAATCTCCAACGGACTGCAGTCGCACTCTGACTTATCTTCAAGATTTGTTTCTGTGCCTTTTCTGAAAAACATGTTGAAATGTTTGACATTTTGGTCAGTCACTGAGTTTTGTGCCTGTGTTTTTGAAGCAGAGGTTACCATACACGTTATCTATGACAGCAATCAACCTTTCCAGCTCAATAGTAACTCACATGGTTAGTCACAAGACCAGTCAGCCCAATAATTCTTCTCTCTTTAATTCAGCACTTACAGGCATAAAGTTAAACTCGGATTCCGATCAAAGAAAGCTTGAATTCTGTCTGTATTTGGGGGGGGGGGGGGGGGGGGGCACTAGGATGCCTTTTGTTTCTAACCCTAACCATCCCCCAGTTAGAGAGCTGTCCCACCAGCCTGGATACTGATCCCATAGCCATCAGTAAATGCTTAAAATAACTGGACAGCTCCAGGACCCAGACTCACAACCTGAACAAATGCCAATCCAGGTTGCCACAATGAGAGCCACTTACTGACTGATCCACCACACACGGCAGCTGAACAACTCTTCCAGCTCCAGGGTGTTACACAGCAGGTGTCCAGCATCATGCCAAAGAGTGATGGAAACTTGAGATCTCCTCACTAACACTGAAAACTCCAACAAATTCTACGTAAACTTTTAATATGTTGAAAGCTTGGAAATGGAGTAAACAACGAAGAGGATAGCAACAGACTTCAAGGGGACATAGACTGGCGAAATGGGCAGACACATGGCAGATGACATTTAATGCAGAAGTGTGAAGTGATGCATTTTGGAAGGAAGGATGACGAGAAGCAATATGAACAAAATGATACAATTTTAAAGGGGGTGCAGGAAAAGAGAGACCTGAGGGTCCACATACACAAATCTTTGAAGGTGGCAGGACAAGCTCATAAGGCTTTTAAAAAAGCATACGGGATCCTTAGCTTTATAAACAGTATAGAGTACAAAAGCATAAATAGTATAGAGTACAAAAGCAAGGAAGTTATGTTAAACCTATATAAATCACTTGTTAGACCGTAGCTAAAGTGTTGTGTCCAACTTTAGAAGGGATGTTAAGGCCTTGGAGAGACGATTTACTAGAAGGGTACCAGGGATGAGGGACTTCAGTTATACGGAGAGCCTGGGGAAGCTGAGGTTGTTCTCCTTAGAGCAGAGAAGGTTAAGGGCAGATTTAATCAAGGTGTTCAAAATATTGAGGGGTTTTGATAGAGTAGATAGGAAGAATTTGTTTCCACTGGCAGAAGAATCTGTAACCAGAGGACACAGATAATATAATTGGCAAAAGAACCAGAGGGAGATGAGGAGATTTTGTTTTACTCAGTGAGTTATGATCTGGAAAGCCCTGCCTGGAAGGGTGATGGAAGCAGATTCAATAGTAACTTTCAAAAGGGAATTGGATAAGTACTTGAAAAGAAAAAATTTGCAGGGCTGTGGGGAAGAGGAGAGTGGGACTAATTGGACAGCTCTTTCAGGAAGCCGGCACAGGCAGGATGGGCTGAATGGCCTCCTTCTGTGCTGTGTGATTCTATATCATTTTTTTTTTTTTTTTTTTAAATAAAGTGCTGTCGCTGAAGTATTGTTTTCAAAGAGGTAAAATTAAAATGGCCATGCCAAGCATGACTTGGTGCTTGATCTGCAAAATAGGTGAGCACACAGAGATGAATACAGAAACTCATGCACACAGTGGGAAGTGACAGGGAAATTCTCTCCATAGGATTGACAAAAATCCAATTGCTCTGTGCATTTTCTGCTATTGTGGAAAACTAGCTGCCCTCCACGTGGCTGGGTACAAGGCACTCGAGCTCCACGTGGCTGGGTACATGGCACTCGAGCTCCACGTGGCTGGGTACATGGCACTCGAGCTCCACGTGGCTGGGTACATGGCACTCGAGCTCCCAGAATATTTCACAGCAGCTCCACTTCTATTTTCACTCTTGCTCATGCTTCCGTGCACCGAACTAGTTACTTGTGCGGCTGCAGGCTCTTTCTACTTAACCAGTGGAATCATCCTTTTCCATGGTCTACCATCCTGCTCCTTTACTCCCAGGACCCTTCAGCATCTTCCTGTCTACTCCTTTGTCTTCGAGCAGTTTGATTTCCTGTGCCCAATTCCTTATCATCTGGCCAGATCTACTTTTTTTCCCTCAAAGCTCTTGCTTGGGATCCGTGCTCTTTGATCTCATTCTCCTCCCCTTTGTTCCTGTGCAGGCCATTGTCAATATATCTAACAGTACACTGAGGAACCAGCCGATTTCAATCCCATCACTGGCTCCATTTACAAGAATTTGAAGAGTCCGCAGAACTCCCGGTTGCACGCACCGATTTCTAGTACCTGAAAACAGCACTGAACTAGACTGTTTAGAATTTACTTAGCATTTCTAACTCCAAACTGGGTTGTTCCACTAAAGTGTCACCATCCACACACTTAGCAAAGTCCTTCTACTTGGGACAGTGATGTACACTAACAGAAGGGCAAAATGAAAAACAAAAAATTGATGTAGCTCATCACATCAAAACGCTTCAATGTGCTTCGTACAATAATTTGCTTTGAAGGGAGGGTGGGGGGAGAGCCGTCCCCCATTGGGCTGGGGAAAGAGAGCCCTATCCCCCCAATGGGCGGCGTGGGGAGCCTGGCCGCCCCCCCCCCCCCCCCAATTGGGCAGCGGGGGGGGGGGGGGGGGGGGGAAGAGCCCTGTCCCCCACACTGGGCGGGCGGGCGGAAGAGAGAGAGAGAAAGAGAAGCCCTGTCCCCACACTGGGCATGGGGGGGGGGGGGGGAGCCCTGTCCCCACATTGGGCAGGGGGCGGGGTGGGGAGCCCTGTCCCCACACTGGGCAGGGGTGGGGGAGAGCCCTGTCCCCACATTGGGCGGGGGGGGGAAAAGAGAGCCCTGTCCCATTGGGCGGGGGGGGGGGGGGGGGGGGGGGAAAAGAGAGCCCTGTCCCCACATTGGGCAGGGGGGGGGGGGGGGGGGAAAAGAGAGCCCTGTCCCCACATTGGGCAGGGGTGGGGGGGGGAGCCCCTGTCCCCACACTGGGCAGGGGTGGGAGCCCTGTCCCCACATTGGGCAGGGGGTGGGGGGGGGGGGGGAGCCCTGTCCCCACATTGGGCAGGGGGTGGGGGGGGGGGGGAGCCCTGTCCCCACATTGGGCAGGGGGTGGGGGGGGGGGAGCCCTGTCCCCACATTGGGCAGGGGGGGGGGGGGGAGCCCTGTCCCCACATTGGGCAGGGGGTGGGGGAGCCCTGTCCCCACATTGGGCAGGGGGTGGGGGGGGGGGGGGGGGAGAGCCCTGTCCCCACATTGGGCAGGGGTGGGGGGGGGAGCCCTGTCCCCACACTGGGCAGGGGTGGGAGCCCTGTCCCCACATTGGGCAGGGGGTGGGGGGGGGGGGGGAGCCCTGTCCCCACATTGGGCAGGGGGTGGGGGGGGGGGGGGGGAGCCCTGTCCCCACATTGGGCAGGGGGTGGGGGGGGGGGGAGCCCTGTCCCCACATTGGGCAGGGGGTGGGGGGGGGGGGGGGAGCCCTGTCCCCACATTGGGCAGGGGGTGGGGGGGGGGGAGAGCCCTGTCCCCACATGGGGCAGGGGGGGGGGGGGGGAGCCCTGTCCCCCCATTGGGCTGAGTTTCCCACCCCGGGGCCGGAGGGGCAAGCCCGCGCCGCCCACCCTCACTCACTCCTCACCTTTCCCTTCAGGTCCAGCACGTAAACGGCTGAGGCCGACATCTTGCGCAGCCGCCTCCCTCACACCGGCTGCTCTCCGCCTCAGTTCTCCGACACACAACCACACTGAGAGAAAGGGGAACTCGGCAGTCCGCTCCCGCTCGACAGGCCTCCCGCTAGCCGGACAACCTCACCATAACAGCACCGTCACTTCCGGGAGCCAGCCACCCAGCAAAGCCGCCTCCCATTGGCCACGTCCCGCGAAGCTCGGCTGCAGCAGGTCCCATCACGTGATGCGGTTCTCCCATGGCAGGTGGTCCTGCACCTCATTCACAGCACAATTGGTCAGCACTGTGCCATTTCAATTTACAATTTACAATTTAAATCGCTTTATTGGCATGATAAGTTACATCTTATGTTGCCAAAGCATCAAAATACATTTATGGTTTAGCACATAAACGCAGTTCTATTCATACAGTGTATAAACAGGTATATCCCTGAGTGTATAAATATACATTCGCATTGTTTATATATATTTTTTTCTTAGTTTACTGGTTGTCCCTCTGTTCATGGCAAGCTGTAACATAGTGCGCCGCCAGTGTTATACAGCTTCTCTCCTCTCCCAGTAGGAATGGGAGTTTTTGGTTGTCATTCAGATTTCTGAAATCAGGGCATATTTGTGAGAATTTTTGGTAGAAATTCTCCCTGATGCCCTGATATTTTCCACAAGCTGTGAGGAAGTGCATCTCTGTCTCCACCACTCCCTGACTGCAGTGAGAGCATATCCTGTCCTCTCTTGGCAGCCTGGTCTGCCTGTGTCTGCCTTTTTCGATCGCTAGGCTATGTTCGCTAAGTCTGTACCTTGTCAAGGTTCTTCTCAGTTTGTTATCCTTTACCATGGTCAGGTAATCAGCTATGTTGTATTGTCTGTTTAGGGCCAAGTAGCAATTGAGTTTGCTTTGGGTTTTTGTTGTTTCTGCCCAATATGTCAGATATTTTTCCTTTTGCTTAGCGACGATTGTGTTGGGTCGAATTCTTTGTGTTACCCTGTCACTGTCCTGGGGCTGGTTATTGTTAGTTAGTAGTTACTTCACTGAGTCCCAGGACTAATTGACTGAGGGTATTCTTCTTTATGGTCAGCTCTTGGCATTTCAGGGCGTCGTAGTGATAGCATTGGGGATTGCTCATTTGTAGGTGATTCCAAAATTTGGTGGCTCTTTTTTGGATAGTGATTATTAATGGATATTGGCCTAGTTCCGCCCTGCATGCATTGTTTACTGTTTTCCTTTGAGTCCGGAGGATACTTTTACAGAATTCTGCATGTAGGATCTCAATTGGGTGTTTGTCCCATTTTGCAAATTCTTGTTGAGTTAGCGGTCCCCATACCTCACTGCCATAGAGTGCAATTGGTTCAATTACTGATTTGAAAATTTTGAGCCAAATGCTAATTGGGATTTCTATTTGGATTGATTTTTTGATGGCATAGAAAGCCCTTCTTGCTTTCTCTTTCAGTTCATTCACAGCCAGTTTGAAGTTTCCCGTAGAACTGATTTTTAAGCCCAAGTATGTGTAGTTAGTGGTTTGTTCAATTTTGGTTGTTCCTACTGTGAAATTTATTTTGGGTCCCTGATGTTTGGATCTTTGCTGGAACACAAGGACTTTGGTTTTTTGGGGATTTATTGTCAGGGCCCAAGTCTGGCAGTACGACTCCAGCAGGTCCAGGTTTTGCTGTAGCCCCTCTTTAGTAGGTGACAGCAGAACCAGGTCGTCTGCATAGAGGAGGAATTTAACCTTGGATTCATATAGGGTGAGGCCGGGTGCTGTAGATTGTTCAAGTAGTTTTGCCAATCCATTTATGTAAATATTAAAGAGTGTCGGTGAGATTGGCGAGCCCTGCGTCACCCCCCGCCCCTGTGGGAAGTATTTTGTTTGTTTGTCTCCAATTTTAACTGCACATTTGTTGTTTGTATACATTGATTTAATTACATCATATGTTTTCCCTCCTACCCCACTTTCGATAAGTTTCAGGAATAAACCGTCATGCCAGATGGAGTCGAAAGCCTTCTGGAAATCTACAAAGCATGCGTAGATTTTGCTTTTGTTATTGTGAACGTGTTTGTCAATTAGGGTCTGTAGGGTGAAGATATGATCGGATGTTCTATAGTTTGGCAGGAATCCAATTTGGCTTTTACTCAAGACATTGTGCTCCTCAAGGAAGTTTATAAGTCTTTTGTTTATGATGCTACAGAATACCTTCCCCAGGTTACTGTTTACACAGATGCCTCGATAGTTGTTTGGGTCGATTTTGTCCCCACTTTTGTATATGGGCGTTATGAGTCCTTTGTTCCAGATATCAGGGAAATAACCGACACTCAGAACCAAGTTGAAGAGTTTTAGGATAGCCAGTTTCATTTTGTTGTCTGTGTGTTTAATCATCTCGTTTAGTATGCCATCTGTCCCGCAGGCTTTTCCTGGTCGCAGGTCCTTGAGTTTTTCAAGAAGTTCTTTTTCTGTTATTATGGCGTCCAGCGGGTTTTGGTTATCTTTTATGGCCATTTCTAGCTTTTCCAGTTTTTTGCATATTTGGTGTTGCTCTGGTCTTAGTGTTTTTTTCTGGTATAATTTTTCAAAGTGGTTTACCCATGTGTCCCCATTTTGAATGGCCAAATCGTCGTGTTGTTTTTTGTGTAGTGTTTTCAAGTTTTCCCAGAAACAATTGGAATCAATGGATTCCTCCATGGAGCTGAGTGTATTCTTAATATATTGCTCTTTTTTGGTTCTGAGTGTGTTTCTGTATTGTGTTAGTGTCTGACAATAAGTAAGGCGTAGTTCCTCGTTTTCTGGATGTCTGTGTTTTTGGTTTGATATTTTTCTAAGTTTTTTCCTCATGTTATGGCAATCTCGGTCAAACCATTTTTCATAGTTTTTTGTTTTGGGTTTGTTCTTGCGAGCTTTCAAGTTTGCATTTGTTGCCAAATTATCAAAAATATTGTTTAGTTTACTAACTGCCCGGTTTACGCCTTCTTTATTGTGAGTGTATATGTTATCCAGAAAGGTGTCTAAGAGAGCTTGAGTTGATGCATTGCTAATTGTTTTCTGGTATTTTTCCGTGTCGTTTTTGGCCCATCTGTACGATTTTTTGGTGTTGTACAGTTTACTGGGTTGTGTTTCTATGTTGTTTGTTTCTGTCTTTTTGAGGAACATAGTAATTTGACTGTGATCTGACAGTGTTGTTTGTGGTTTGACTGTGAATGCTCTGAAAGAGGATGGGTCTAAGTCTGTAATCATATAGTCTACTGTGCTGCACACACAGGATTATTGCATCATCATCACCCCCAGCAACCACATTTTAATTTAATTTACTGTTCAATCTCCATCGCTTCCAGTCCGGATCCAAGGTCGTCCCATCCTCTGTCGTTGAATTACAGTGTGCAGATGATGCTTGCGTCTGCGCACACTCGGAGGTCGAACTCCAAACCATCGTCAACACCTTCACCGAAGCATAGGATTAGATAAGATATTTGGCACAGAAACAGGCCATTCGGCCCAACCAGTCCATGCCGGCGTTTATGCTCCACTCGAGCCTCCTCTCTTTCCTCATCTAAATCTATCAGCGTAACTCTCAATCCCTTCTCCCTCATATGCTTGCTCAGCCTCCCCTTAAATGCATCTATACTATGCGCTTCAACCACTCCCTGTGGTGGCGAGTTCCACATTCTCACCACTCTACATTTCGTTGTACTGCACTTGTGCACTAACAATGACAATAAAAGTTGATTTGATTTGATTTTATTTGGGTATAGAAGTTTCTTCTGAATTCCCTATTGGATTTCTTGGTGACTATCTTATATTGATGGCCTCTAGTTATGCTCTTCCCCACAAGTGGAAACATTCTCTCTCTATCCACTCTATTAAAACCTTTCATAATTTTAAAGACCTCTAATTAGGTCACCCTCAGCTTTCCATTTTCAAGAGAAAAGTGACCCAGCCTGTTCATCATTTCCTGATATGTATACCCTCGCATTTCTGGTATCATCCTTGTAAATCTTCTCTGCACCCTCTCCAGTGCCTCTATATCCTTTCTATAATATGGCGACCAGAACTGTATGCAGTACGCTTAAGTGTGGTCTAATCAAGATTCGATACAGGTTTAGCATAACTTCCCTACTTTTCAATTTCTATAAACCCTAGGCTTGGTTTGCTTTTTTTATGGCCTTGTGTGTCGCAACTTTTAGTGATTTGTGTATTTGTACTCCGAGATCCCTTTGTCCCTCTACCCACCTTGACTCGCACCCTCCAAGTGATAAGTTTATTAAAATTTGTTTATGGGATGTGGGTGTTGCTGGCAAGGCCAGCATTTAGTGCCCATCCCTAATTGCCGTTGAGAAGATGGTTGTAAGCCGCCGCCTTGAACCGCTGCAGTCCGTGCGGTGAAGGTACTCCCACAGTGCTGTTAGGGAGGGAGTTCCAGGATTTTGACCCAGCAACGATGAAGGATTGGCGATATACTTCTAAGTCAGGATGGTGTGTGACTTGGAGGCGGACTTGGAGGTGGTGGTGTTCCCTTGTCCTTCTAGGTGGAAGAGGTTGCGGGTTTGGGAGGTGCTGCCGAAGAAGCCTTGGCGAGTTGCTGCAGTGCATCTTGTAGATGGTACACACTGCAGCCACGGTACGCCGGTGGTGGAGGGAGTGAATGTTTAAGGTGGTGGATGGGGTGCCAATCAAGCGGGCTGCTTTGTCCTGGATGGTGTTTTGCTTCTTCAGTGTTGTTGCAGCTGCACTCATCCAGGCAAGTGGAGAGTATTCCATCACACTCCTTACTTGTGCCTTGTAGATGGTGGAAAGGCTTTGAGGAGTCAGGAGGTGAGACACTCGCCGCAGAATATCTAGCCTCTGACCTGCTCTTGTTGCCACAATATTTATGTGGCTGGTCCAGTTAAGTTTCTGGTCAATGGTGATCCCCAGGATGTTGATGGTGGGGGATTCGGCAATGGTAATGCCGTTGAATGTCAAGGGGTGGTGGTTAGACTCTTGCTTGTTGGAGATAGTCATTGCCTGGCACTTCTGTGGCATGAATGTTACCTGCCACTTATCAGCCCAAGCCTGAACGTCGTCCAGGTCTTGTTGCATACCCATAGCCTTTAATATCCCACCCAGTCTAATCTCACTCTCCTGCTCATTCCCCATACCCTTTAATATCCCACCCAGTCTAATCTCACTCTCCTGCTCATTCCCCATACCCTTTAATATCCCACCCAGTCTAATCTCACTCTCCTGCTCACTCCCCATACCTTTTAATATCCCACCCAGACTAATCTCACTCTCCTGCTCACTCTCCATACCCTTTAATATCCCACCCAGTCTAATCTCACTCTCCTGCTCATTCCCCATACCCTTTAATATCCCACCCAGTCTAATCTCACTCTCCTGCTCACTCCCCATACCCTTTAATATCCCACCCAGTCTAATCTTACTCTCCTGCTCACTCTCCATACCCTTTAATATCCCACCCAGACAAATCTCACTCTACTGCTCACTCTCCATACCCTTTAATATCCCACCTAGTCTAATCTCACTCTCCTGCTCACTCTCCATACCCTTTAATATCCCACCCAGACAAATCTCACTCTCCTGCTCGCTCCCCATACCCTTTAATATCCCACCCAGTCTAATCTCACTCTCCTGCTCACTCCCCATACCCTTTAATATCCCACCCAGTCTAATCTCACTCTCCTGCTCACTCTCCATACCCTTTAATATCCCACCCAGTCTAATCTCTCTCCTGCTCACTCCCCATACCCTTTAATATTCCACCCAGTCTAATTTATCTCTCCTGCTCACTCCCCATACCCTTTAATATCCCACCCAGTCTAATCTCACTCTCCTGCTCACTCTCCATACCCTTTAATATCCCACCCAGTCTAATCTCTCTCCTGCTCACTCCCCATACCCTTTAATATCCCACCCAGTCTAATCCAACACTCCTGCTCATTCCCCATACCCTTTAATATCCCACCCAGTCTAATCTCACTCTCCTGCTCACTCCCCATACCTTTTAATATCCCACCCAGACTAATCTCACTCTCTTGCTCACTCTCCATACCCTTTAATATCCCACCCAGTCTAATCTCACTCTCCTGCTCACTCTCCATACCCTTTAATATCCCACCCAGACTAATCTCACTCTCCTGCTCACTCTCCATACCCTTTAATATCCCACCCAGTCTAATCTCACTGACCTGCTCACTCTCCATACCCTTTAATATCCCACTCAGTCTAATCTCACTCTCCTGCTCACTCCCCATACCCTTTAATATCCCACCCAGTCTAATCTTACTCTCCTGCTCACTCTCCATACCCTTTAATATCCCACCAAGTCTAATCTCTATCCTGCTCACTCTGCATACCCTTTAATATCCCACCCAGTCTAATCTCACTCTCCTCACTCCCCATACCCTTTAATATCCCACCCAGTCTAATCTCACTCTCCTGCTCACTCCCCATACCCTTTAATATCCCACCAAGTCTAATCTCACTCTCCTGCTCACTCTCCATACCCTTTAATATCCCACCAAGTCTAATCTCACTCTCCTGCTCACTCCCCATACACTTTAATATTCCACCCAGTCTAATCCAACACTCCTGCTCATTCCCCATACCCTTTAATATCCCACCCAGTCTAATCTCACTCTCCTGCTCACTCCCCATACCCTTTAATATCCCACCCAGTCTAACCCAACACTCCTGCTCATTCCCCATACCCTTTAATATCCCACCCAGTCTAATCTCACTCTCCTGCTCACTCCCCATACCATTAATATCCCACCCAGTCTAATCTCACTCTCCTGCTCACTCCCCATACCGTTTAATATCCCACCCAGTCTAATCTCACTCTCCTGCTCACTCCCCATACATTTTAATATCCCACCCAGTCTAATCTCACTCTCCTGCTCACTCCCCATACCCTTTAATATCCCACCCAGTATAATCACACTCTCCTGCTCACTCTCCATACCATTTAATATCCCACCCAGTCTAATCTCACTCTCCGGCTCACTCCCCATACCCTTTAATATCCCACCCAGTCTAATCTCACTCTCCTGCTCATTCCCCATACCCTTTAATATCCCACCCAGTCTAATCTCACTCTCCTGCTCACTCCCCATACCCTTTAATATCCCACCCAGTCGAATTTCACTCTCCTGCTCACTCTCCATACCCTTTCATATCCCACCCAGTCTAATCTCACTCTCCTGCTCACTCCCCATACCCTTTAATATCCCACCCAGTCTAACCTCACACTCCTGCTCACTCCCCATACCCTTTAATATCCCACCCAGTCTAATCTCACTCTACTGCTCACTCCCCATACCCTTTAATATCCCACTCAGTCTAATCTCACTCTCCTGCTCACTCTCCATACCATTTAATATCCCACCCAGTCTAATCTCACTCTCCTGCTCACTCTCCATACCGTTTAATATCCCACCCAGTCTAATCTCTCTCCTCCTCACTCCCCATACCCTTTAATATCCCACCCAGTCTAATCTCACTCTCCTGCTCACTCTCCATACCCTTTAATATCCTTCCCAGTCTAATCTCACTCTCCTGCTCACTCCCCATTCCCTTTAATATCCCACCCAGTCTAATCTCACTCTCCTGCTCACTCCCCATACCCTTTAATATCCCACCCAGTCTAATATCACTCTCCTGCTCACTCCCCATACCCTTTAATATCCCACCCAGTCTAATCTCACTCTCCTGCTCACTCTCCATACCCTTTAATATCCCACCCAGTCTAATCTCACTCTCCGGCTCTCTCCCCATACCCTTTAATATCCCACCCAGTCTAATCTCACTCTCCTGCTCATTCCCCATACCCTTTAATATTCCACCCAGTCTTATCTCACTCTCCTGCTCACTCTCCATACCCTTTAATATCCCACCCAGTCTAATTTCACTCCTACTCACTCCCCATATCCTTTAATATCCCACCCAGTCTAATCTCACTCTCCTGCTCCCTCTCCATACCCTTTAATATCCCACCCAGTCTAATCTCACTCTCCTGCTCACTCCCCATACCCTTTAATATCCCACCCAGTCTAATCTCACTCTCCTGCTCACTCCCCATACCCTTTAATATCCCACCCAGTCTAATCTCACTCTCCTGCTCACTCCCCATACCCTTTAATATCCCACCCAGTCTAATCTCACTCCCCATACCCTTTAATATCCCAACCCAGTCTAATCTCACTCTCCTGCTCACTCCCCATACCCTTTAATATCCCACCCAGTCTAATCTCACTCTCCTGCTCACTCCCCATACCCTTTAATATCCCACCCAGTCCAATCTCACTCTCCTGCTCACTCCCCTTACCCTTTAATATCCCACCCAGTCTAATCTCACTCTCCTGCTCATTCCCCATACCCTTTAATATCCCACACAGTCTAATCTCACTCTCCTGCTCACTCTCCATACCCTTTAATATCCCACCCAGTCTAATCTCACTCTCCTGCTCACTCCCCATACCCTTTAATATCCCACCCAGTCTAATCTCACTCTCCTGCTCACTCCCCATACCCTTTAATATCCCACCCAGTCCAATCTCACTCTCCTGCTCACTCCCCTTACCCTTTAATATCCCACCCAGTGTAATCTCACTCTCCTGCTCATTCCCCATACCCTTTAATATCCCACCCAGTCTAATCTCACTCTCCTGCTCACTCCCCATACCTTTTAATATCCCACCCAGTCTAATCTCACTCTCCTGCTCACTCCCCATACATTTTAATATCCCATCTGTTGTGTAGGTAATATGTGTGCTACTTTGAACCTATGGACAGGACTGCACTACTTGTAGGGCGTAGTGATACGCAGCACCACTCCTGGCCATAGGGGTATAAATAGTACTGTGGGTACTGATCTCCCCTCAGTTCCCGCCTGTGGGCATGAAGTAAAGAGCTACGTATAGTCCCTACCTCCAACCAGTAAAGACCTGTTTGAGTTAAACGTTTAAGTCTTTGTGTTAATTGTTCAATACAATACACATACTTAACACTGGCGACGAGTCAGGTTCTTACCCTGCGGCAGTTGAAGAGAGGTTTCAAACATCACCACCCCACTAGAAGCGACAGGCTTTAGGACTCTGAAGCCTCCATCAGCGACTGAGCACTGGAGTGCAGCAGCCATCCTGACAGCTTCCAGCGACTGACAGAAGTCTTTCTGCAGTTTCCTTGTTCAACCTAGGTGGTGGGGTAAGCCGTGCAGCGTTGGCTGCAAAGACAGGGCTGGGGAAGTTGGAGAAGATAAGGGCGATCGCAATCCCTGATAAGAGCCGCGGTGAAACGCGCGAGCGGGTAAGCCAGAGCCCGGGAGGGAGCGAGCAAGAGCCGTGCGAGCGGGTGAGCCAGAGGCCGGGAGCCGCTTCAAGTGCGAGGCGCAGCGCGGGCCAGCGATCGGGACCAAAGATAAGGGCCGCACTCGGACTGAAAGGCGCGGCGGCTGCAGAAGCTCAAGGTGCGAGAGCCGCGGTGCACAGCGCGGGCTATCGATCGCGGCGAAGATAAGGGCCGCACTCGGGGGCTGAAGGGAGACGGCGCCGGGGGACGGGTGAAGTCCGCCAAGCGCGGGAAAACCGCCATTTTGTGGGCGGAGGACGACGGCAAGAGCGGGAAGCCGCCATCTTTGATAACAAGTAAACAAAATAAAATCTGAGAAATTGCAAATCGACAATGCCTAAACACGGGAATATTAGCACCTTTGATAGTGACCTCGAAGATTGGGCCATATATGTTGAAAGAGTAAAAAATTATTGTAAGGCCAATAAAATTCGTGACCAAGATAAAGCTCTAACATTATTAAATTTAATGGGTGCGAAGACATATGGGCAATTGAAACACCTGTTATCACCAGATGAACCGGCGGATAAGACGTTCGATGAGATTGTTACGGTCCTGAAAGATCATCTAAACCCCACGCCGCTGATGCTAGCGGAACGATTTAAATTTTACGACAGAAGGCAGCTACAGCATGAAAGCAATGCTGAATATTTGCTGGAATTGCGTAAATTAGCGAAATATTGCCAGTTTGGAACGGGACTGACAGATGCACTACGAGACAAATTTGTGTGTGGTTTATTTAAACAGGATACACAAAAGCGACTGCTCGAGGAGAATGAGCTGACGCTTGAGAAGGCGGTCACTATGGCAGCAGCACACGAAGCCGCAGCGAGAGGCACGGCAGTAATGCAGCTACGGTCATCGGAGCTCAGTGCACACAAATTGGGTGTGAGTTCTGGCAAATGTTATCGTTGTGGAAAGACAACGCATGATCAGAACCAGTGTTGGTTTAAAAACCAAGAATGTAGAACTTGTGGTAGGCTTGGACATATAGCTAGAGTATGCAGGTCAGGGAAGAAGACCAGCAACAAGAAGTCACCGCAAGGAAAATACGCAAAGGTACACAAGGTGACCGAACAGGAGTCCGATTCAGACGCTAGCAGTAATGAACTGGCTAGCTTAAGCTGTAATGAACTGGCTAGCTTAAGAGTACTCAACGCTGGTAAGGGTGCAGACCTCCAGACAATTTGGGTCACTCTTCAGATAGAAGGAGTCCAAGTAAAACTGGAATTGGACACTGGATCGGCATTGACGGTCATAAATAAGAAAGATTACGGAAAGTTATTCCAACATATTCCCCTACAGGATACGGGGATTATATTGAAAACATACACGGGGCAAAGAGTGTACCCCATCGGGAAAATAGAGGTTGCAGTGGTCCACAAGGGCGAAGACAGTCAAATAATGGACATATATGTGATATCTGAAGGAGGTTCTCCACTACTAGGACGGGAGTGGATTAGGAAAATGAATATGGACTGGCATTTCCTACAAACAATAACGAGTGAGAACTCGGTGAAGATAGTCGGCCCAGACTCTGGAACGGATGATGGTAAGCCCAACTCAGGTGCAAAAGACAAAGTTTCAGCACAGAATTCCACTGAGCAACAACAACATAGTTTAACTGTGGATTCTGAGTCTGGCAAGTCTACTGATGTGCCCATTTCTGAGGGACACCGGGCTCGAACTCAACTCCATTTCAAACTACAACAGCAATTAGAACAAATGCTTCGCCGTTTTGAGCAAGAGTTGAATGCAATGAAAGAGTTCTTTGATATAGAGTTGGAGAATCTGGAAAGACAACAGAAGCAGCTGATGGAGAAAATGGAGCAGGAGCACACAAAACGTCTGATGTCAGAGGAGTTAACGGTCAGCCAACTCCTGCATATGCTGAAGGACAGGACTCTGAAATGGAAAAAACTTGAACATGAACTTCAATATTCAAACGAAAGGGGTTCGGAGCTCTCAAAGGTTAATGGAAGAGCTGAGGTGGCAACACAGACTGAGATGACTGCAACAGAGCAGCCCTTGGATGCCAAAAGTACACTGACTCACGTCAACGTAGAACAACAGACCGCTGAAACAGCTGCTCCGGTAGAGGGATTGGATAGTCCGATCAATCAATCTCCAAAAGAAGTTGAAGTAGTGAAATCTCAAATGAGGTCATTAGTAAACGACTTGCTGAAAGCCCAGAAAAAGCTGGATGAAGAGGTACGCATGAAGAAGTCTCTTCAGGAAAGATGTCTGGACTTGGAACAAAAGCTGGCTAACGCCCAGCTGGGTATGGAGGAAATAGAAGACCCTCTCGCTGGCCTAGATCAGGACGACACCGAATATTACTATGTCCTGTCCTGCCCAACTTGTAACTTCGACTCCCACCTTACAGAAATCATGGAGGAGCACCGAAAGTCTACGGAACATCGGGAGAAGGTGGCTCTACTACGGAAAAAGGAGGAAGAGAAGGAGGAACTGCGCATGCAGCTGGCAGCTGACAGTGGAGCCCAGAGAGTCTCCAAGAAGCAGAAAAGGAAAAGTCGAAACAGAAGATGACTCATCTGAACCATTATTACCTCTACCAGATCACACACGTGGTCCCTCCGAACGGAGCCAATTCAGTTCGGAAGTTCAAACTGTTAAATCCATGGAAGGACTATTGAATGAGTCACTCCAGCAACGTGAACCGACTACACCACAGAGATTGAATCTGTGAACTGTTTTCCGCAGAGACTGAATCTGTGATCTGTTTTGACATGAAGTTATCTATGTATCTATGTTATTCTGTTATGTAAACCTGAAGTTATATATGTATATATGTTATTACGTTATGTTAAATGGGGAGATGACTGTAAAGCTAAGAAGGGAGGAATGTTGTGTATGTAATATGTGTGCTACTTTGAACCTATGGACAGGACTGCACTACTTGTAGGGCGTAGTGATACGCAGTACCACTCCTGGCCATAGGGGTACAAATAGTACTGTGGGTACTGATCTCCCCTCAGTTCCCGCCTGTGGGCATGAAGTAAAGACCTACGTTTAGTCCCTACCTCCAACCAGTAAAGACCTGTTTGAGTTAAACGTTAAAGTCTTTGTGTTAATTGTTCAATACAACACACATACTTAACACCATCCAGTCTAATCTCACTCTCCTGCTCACTCCCCATACCCTTTAATATCCCACCCAGTATAATCTCACTCTCCTGCTCACTCTCCATACCATTTAATATCCCACCCAGTCTAATCTCACTCTCCGGCACACTCCCCATACCCTTTAATATCCCACCCAGTCTAATCTCACTCTCCTGCTCACTCTCCATACCCTTTAATATCCCACCCAGTCTAATTTCACTCCTACTCACTCCCCACACCCTTTAATATCCCACCCAGTCTAATCTCACACTCCTACTCACACCCCATACCCTTTAATATCTCACCCAGTCTAATCTCACTCTCCTGCTCACTCCCCATACCCTTTAATATCCCACCCAGTATAAACTCACTCTCCTGCTCACTCCCCATACCCTTTAATATCCCACCCAGTCTAATCTCACACTCCTGCTCACTCCCCATACCCTTTAATATCTCACCCAGTCTAATCTCACTCTCCTGCTCACTCCCCATACCCTTCAATATCCCACCCAGTCTAATCTCACTCTCCTGCTCACTCCCCATACCTTTTAATATTCCACCCAGTCTAATCTCACTCTCCTGCTCACTCCCCATACCCTTTAATATCCCACCCAGTCTAATCTCACTCTCCTGCTTTCAATCCATACCCTTTAATATCCCAACCAGTCTAATCTCACTCTCCTGCTCACTCCCCATACCCTTTAATATCCCACCCAGTGTAATCTCACTCTCCTGCTCACTCTCCATACCCTTTAATATCCCAACCAGTCTAATCTCACTCTCCTGCTCACTCCCCATACCCTTTAATATCCCACCCAGTCTAATCCCACTCTCCTGCTCACTTTCCATACCCTTTAATATCCCACCCAGTCTAATCTCACTCTCCTGCACACTCTCCATACCCTTTAATATCCCACCCAGTCTAATCTCACTCTCCTGCTCACTCTGCATACCCTTTAATATCCCACCCAGTCTAATCTCACTCTCCTGCTCACTCTCCATACCCTTTAATATCCCACCCAGTCTAATCTCACTCTCCTGCACACTCTCCATAACCTTTAATATCCCACCCAGTCTAATCTCACTCTCCTGCTCACTCTCCATACCCTTTAATATCCCACGCAGTCTAATCTCACTCTCCTGCACACTCTCCATACCCTTTAATATCCCACCCAGTCTAATCTCACTCTCCTGCTCACTCCCCATACCCTTTAATATCCCACCCAGTCTAATCTCACTCCCCATACCCTTTAATATCCCACCCAGTCTAATCTCACTCTCCTGCTCACTCTCCATACCCTTTAATATCCCACCCAGTCTAATCTCACTCTCCATACCCTTTAATATCCCACCCAGTCTAATCTCTCTCCTGCTCACTCCCCATACCCTTTAATATCCCACCCAGTCTAATCTCACTCTCCTGCTCACTCTCCATACCCTTTAATATCCCACCCAGTCTAATCTCTCTCCTGCTCACTCCCCATACCCTTTAATATCCCACCCAGTCTAATCTCACTCTCCTGCTCACTCCCCATACCCTTTAATATCCCACCCAGTCTAATCTCACTCTCCTGCTCACTCCCCATACCCTTTAATATCCCACCCAGTCTAATCTCACTCCCCATACCCTTTAATATCCCACCCAGTCTAATCTCACTCTCCTGCTCACTCCCCATACCCTTTAATATCCCACCCAGTCTAATCTCACTCTCCTGCTCACTCCCCTTACCCTTTAATATCCCACCCAGTCTAATCTCACTCTCCTGCTCACTCTCCATACCCTTTAATGTCCTTCCCAGTCTAATCTCTCTCCTGCTCACTCCCCGTACCCTTTAATATCCCACCCAGTCTAATCTCTCTCTCCTGCTCACTCCCCATACCATTTAATATCCCACCCAGTCTAATCTCACTCTCCGGCTCACTCCCCATACCCTTCAATATCCCACCCAGTCTAATCTCACTCTCCTGCTCACTCCCCATTCCCTTTAATATCCCACCCAGTCTAATCTCTCTCTCCTGCTCACTCCCCATTCCCTTTAATATCCCACCCAGTCTAATCTCACTCTCCTGCTCACTCTCCATACCCTTTAATATCCCACCCAGTCTAATCTCACTCTCCGGCTCACACCCCATACCCTTTAATATCCCACCCAATCTAATCTCACTCTCCTGCTAACTCCCCATACCCTTTAATATCCCACCCAGTCTAATCCAACACTCCTGCTCATTCCCCATACCCTTTAATATCCCACCCAGTCTAATCTCACTCTCCTGCTCACTCCCCATACCTTTTAATATCCCACCCAGACTAATCTCACTCTCCTGCTCACTCTCCATACCCTTTAATATCCCACCCAGTCTAATCTCACTCTCCTGCTCATTCCCCATACCCTTTAATATCCCACCCAGTCTAATCTCACTCTCCTGCTCACTCTCCATACCCTTTAATATTCCACCCAGTCTAATCTCACTCTCCTACTCACTCTCCATACCCTTTAATATCGTACCCAGTCTAATCTCACTCTCCTGCTCACTCCCCATACCCTTTAATATCCCACCCAGTCTAATCTCACTCTCCCGCTCACTCCCCATACTCTTTAATATCCCACCCAGTCTAATCTCACTCTCCCGCTCACTCTCCATACCCTTTAATATCCCACCCAGTCGAATCTCACTCTCCTGCTCACTCCCCATACCCTTTAATATCCCACCCAGTCTAATCCCACTCTCCTGCTCACTTTCCATACCCTTTAATATCCCACCCAGTTTAATCTCACTCTCCTCACTCCCCATACCCTTTAATATCCCACCCAGTCTAATCCAACACTCCTGCTCATTCCCCATACCCTTTAATATCCCACCCAGTCTAATCTCACTCTCCTGCTCACTCCCCATACCCTTTAATATCCCACCCAGTCTAATCTCTCTCTCCTGCTCACTCTCCATACCCTTTAATATCCCACCCAGTCTAATTTTACTCCTACTCACTCCCCATACCCTTTAATATCCCACCCAGTCTAATCTCATTCTCCTGCTCACTCCCCATACCCTTTAATATCCCACCCAGTCTAATCTCACTCTCCTGCTCACTCCCCATACCCTTTAATATCCCACCCAGTCTAATCTCACTCTCCTGCTCACTCCCCATACCCTTTAATATCCCACCCAGTCTAATCTCACTCTCCTGCTCACTCCCCATACCCTTTAATATCGTACCCAGTCTAATCTCACTCTCCTGCTCACTCTCCATACCCTTTAATATCCCACCCAGTCAAATCTCACTCTCCTGCTCACTCTCCATACCCTTTAATATTCTACCCAGTCTAATCTCACTCTCCTGCTCACTCTCCATACCCTTTAATATCCCACCCAGTCTAATCTCACTCTCCTGCTCACTCCCCATACCATTTAATATCCCACCCAGACTAATCCCACCCTCCTGCTCACTTTCCATACCATTTAATATCCCACCCAGTCTAATCTCACTCTCCTGCACACTCTCCATACCATTTAATATCCCACCCAGTCTAATCTCACTCTCCTGCTCACTCTCCATACCCTTTAATATCCCACCCAGTCTAATCTCACTCTCCTGCTCACTCCCCATACCCTTTAATATCCCACCCAGTCTCATCTAACTCTCCTGCTCACTCGCCATACCTTTTAATATCCCACCCATTCTAATCTCACTCTCCTGCTCACTCCCCATAACCTTTAATATCCCACCCAGTCTAATCTCACTCTCCTGCTCACTCTCCATACCCTTTAATATCCTTCCCAGTCTAATCTCTCTCCTGCTCACTCCCCATACCCTTTGATATCCCACCCAGTCTAATCTCTCTCTCCTGCTCACTCCCCATACCCTTTAATATCCCACCCAATCTAATCTCACTCTCCTGCTCACTCGCCATCCCCTTTAGTATCCCACCCAGTCTAATCTCACTCTCCAGCTCACTCTCCATACCCTTTAATATTCCACCCAGTCTAATCTCACTCTCCTGCTCACTCTCCATACCCATTAATATCCCACCCAGTCTAATCTCACTCTCCTGCTCACTCCCCATACCATTTAATATCCCACCCAGTCTAATCCCACTCTCCTGCTCACTTTCCATACCCTTTAATATCCCACCCAGTCTAATCTCACTCTCCTGCACACTCTCCATACCCTTTAATATCCCAGCCAGTCTAATCTCACTCTCCTGCTCACTCTCCATACCTTTTAATATCCCACCCAGTCTAATCTCACTCTCCTGCTCACTCCCCATACCATTTAATATCCCACCCAGTCTAATCTCACTCCCCATACCCTTTAATATCCCACCCAGTCTAATCTCACTCTCCTGCTCACTCTCCATACCCTTTAATATCCCACCCAGTCTAATCTCACTCTCCTGCTCACTCCCCATACCCTTTAATATCCCACCCAGTCTAATCTCACTCTCCTGCTCACTCTCCATACCCTTTAATATTCCACCCAGTCTAATCTCACTCTCCTGCTCACTCCCCTTACCCTTTAATATCCCACCCAGTCTAATCTCACTCTCCTGCTCAATCCCCATAACCTTTAATATCCCACCCAGTCTAATCTCACTCTCCTGCTCACTCTCCATACCCTTTAATATCCTTCCCAGGCTAATCTCTCTCTCCTGCTCACTCCCCATACCCTTTAATATCCCACCCAGTCTAATCTCACTCTCCTGCTCACTCTCCATACCCTTTAATATCCCACCCAGTAAAATCTCTCTCCTGCTCACTGCCCATACCCTTTAATATCCCACCCAGTCTAATCCAACACTCCTGCTCATTCCCCATACCCTTTAATATCCCACCCAGTCTAATCTCACTCCCCATACCTTTTAATATCCCACCCAGACTAATCTCACTCTCCTGCTCACTCTCCATACCCTTTAATATCCCACCCAGTCTAATCTCACTCTCCTGCTCATTCCCCATACCCTTTAATATCCCTCCCAGTCTAATCTTACTCTCCTGCTCACTCTCCATACCCTTTAATATCCCACCCAGTCTAATCTCACTCTCCTGCACACTCTCCATACCCTTTAATATCCCACCCAGTCTAATCTCACTCTCCTGCTCATTCCCCATACCCTTTAATATCCCTCCCAGTCTAATCTTACTCTCCTGCTCACTCTCCATACCCTTTAACATCCCACCCAGTCTAATCTCACTCTCCTCACTCCCCATACCCTTTAATATCCCACCCAGTCTAATCCAACACTCCTGCTCACTCCCCATACCCTTTAATATCCCACCCAGTCTAATCTCTCTCTCCTGCTGACTCCCCATACCCTTTAATATCCCACCCAGTCTAATCTCTCTCCTGCTCACTCCCCATATGCTTTAATATCCCACCCAGTCTAATCTCTCTCTCCTGCTGACTCCCCATACCCTTTAATATCCCACCCAGTCTAATCTCACTCTCCTGCTCACTCTCCATACCCTTTAATATCCCACCCAGTCTAATCTCACTCTCCTGCTCACTCTCCATACCCTTTAATATCCCACCCAGTCTAATCTCACTCTCCTGCTCACTCGCCATACCCTTTAATATCCCACCCAGTCTAATCTCACTCTCCTGCTCACTCCCCATACCCTTTAATATCCCACCCAGTCTAATCTCACTCTCCTGCTCACTCGCCATACCCTTTAATATCCCACCCAGTCTAATCTCACTCTCCTGCTCACTCTCCATACCCTTTAATATTCCACCCAGTCTAATCTCACTCTCCATACCCTTTAATATCCCACCCAGTCTAATCTCACTCTCCTGCTCACTCCCCATACCATTTAATATCCCACCCAGTCTAATCCCACTCTCCTGCTCACTTTCCATACCCTTTAATATCCCACCCAGTCTAATCTCACTCTCCTGCTCACTCGCCATACCCTTTAATATCCCACCCAGTCTAATCTCACTCTCCTGCTCACTCTCCATACCCTTTAATATCCCACCCAGTCTAATCTCACTCTCCTGCTCACTCCCCATACCCTTTAATATCCCACCCAGTCTCATCTCACTCTCCTGCTCACTCGCCATACCCTTTATTATCCTTCCCAGTCTAATCTCGCTCCTGCTCACTCCCCATACCCTTTGATATCCCACCCAGTCTAATCTCTCTCTCCTGCTCACTCCCCATACCCTTTAATATCCCACCCAGTCTAATCTCACTCTCTTGCTCACTCTCCATACCGTTTAATATCCCACCCAGTCTAATCTCTCTCCTGCTCACTCCCCATACCCTTTAATATCCCACCCAGTCTAATCCAACACTCCTGCTCATTCCCCATACCCTTTAATATCCCACCCAGTCTAATCTCACTCCCCATATCTTTTAATATCCCACCGAGACTAATCTCACTCTCCTGCTCACTCCCCATACCCTTTAATATCGTACCCAGTCTAATCTCACTCTCCTGCTCACTCCCCATACCCTTTAATATCCCACCGAGTCTAATCTCACTCTCCCGCTCACTCCGCATACCCTTTAATATCCCACCCTGTCTAATCTCACTCTCCTGCTCACTCTCCATACCCTTTAATATCCCACCCAGACTAATCTCACTCTCCTGCTCACTCTCCATACCCTTTAATATCCCACGCAGTCTAATCTCACTCTCCTGCTCATTCCCCATACCCATTAATATCCCACCCAGTCTAATCTCACTCTCCTGCTCACTCTCCATACCCTTTAATATTCCACCCAGTCTAATCTCACTCTCCTGCTCACTCCCCATACCCTTTAATATCGTACCCAGTCTAATCTCACTCTCCTGCTCACTCCCCATACCCTTTAATATCCCACCCAGACTAATCTCACTCTCCCGCTCACTCCCCATACCCTTTAATATCCCACCCAGTCTAATCTCACTCTCCCGCTCACTCTCCATACCCTTTAATATCCCACCCAGTCTAATCTCACTCTCCTGCTCACTCCCCATACCCTTTAATATCCCACCCAGTCTAATCCCACTCTCCTGCTCACTTTCCATACCCTTTAATATCGTACCCTGTCTAATCTCACTGTCCTGCTCATTCCCCATACCCTTTAATATCCCACCCAGTCTAAGCTCACTCTCCTGCTCACTCCCCATACCCTTTAATATCCCACCCAGTCTAATCTTACTCTCCTGCTCACTCTCCATACCTTTTAATATCCCACCCAGACTAATCTCACTCTCCAGCTCACTCTCCATACCCTTTAATATCCCACCCAGTCTAATCTCACTCTCCTGCTCACTCTCCATACCCTTTAATATCCCACCCAGTCTAATCTTACTCTCCTGCTCACTCTCCATACCCTTTAATATCCCACCCAGTCTAATCTCTCTCCTGCTCACTCTCCATACCCTTTAATATCCCACCCAGTCTAATCTCACTCTCCTCACTCCCCATACCCTTTAATATCCCACCCAGTCTAATCCAACACTCCTGCTCACTCACCATACCCTTTAATATCCCACCCAGTCTAATCTCACTCTCCTGCTCACTCCCCATACCTTTTAATATCCCACCCAGACTAATCTCACTCTCCTGCTCACTCTCCATACCCTTTAATATCCCACCCAGTCTAATCTCACTCTCCTGCTCATTCCCCATACCCTTTAATATCCCACCCTGTCTGATCTCACCTTCCTGCTCACTCTCCATACCCTTTAATATCCCACCCAGTCTAATCCCACTCTCCTGCTCACTTTCCATACCCCTTAATATCCCACCCAGTCTAATCTCACTCTCCTGCACACTCTCCATACCCTTTAATATCCCACCCAGTCTAATCTCACTCTCCTGCTCACTCTCCATACCCTTTAATATCCCACCCAGTCTAATCTCACTCTCCTGCTCACTCTCCATACCCTTTAATATCCCACCCAGTCTAATCTCACTCTCCTGCTCACTCCCCATACCTTTTAATTTCCCACCCAGTCTAATCTCACACTCCTGCTCACTCCCCATACCCTTTAATATCCCACCCAGTATAATCTCACTCTCCTGCTCACTCTCCATACCATTTAATATCCCACCCAGTCTAATCTCACTCTCCGGCTCACTCCCCATACCCTTTAATATCCCACCCAGTCTAATCTCACTCTCCTGCTCACTCTCCATACCCTTTAATATCCCACCCAGTCTAATCTCACTCTCCTGCTCACTCTCCATACCCTTTAATATCCCACCCAGTCTAATTTCACTCCTACTCACTCCCCACACCCTTTAATATCCCACCCAGTCTAATCTCACACTCCTGCTCACACCCCATACCCTTTAATATCTCAGCCAGTCTAATCTCACTCTCCTGCTCACTCCCCATACCCTTTAATATCCCACCCAGTCTAATCTCACTCTCCTGCTCTCTCTCCATACCCTTTAATATCCCACCCAGTCTAATCTCACTCTGCTGCTCACTCCCCATACCCTTTAATATCCCACCCAGTCTAATCTCACTCTCCTGCTCACTCGCCATACCCTTTAGTATCCCACCCAGTCTAATCTCACTCTCCTGCTCACTCTCCATACCCTTTAATATTCCACCCACTCTAATTTCACTCTCCTGCTCACTCTCCATACCCTTTAATATCCCACCCAGTCTAATCTCACTCTCCTGCTCACTCCCCATACCATTTAATATCCCACCCAGTATAATCCCACTCTCCTGCTCACTTTCCATACCCTTTAATATCCCACCCAGTCTAATCTCACTCTCCTGCACACTCTCCATACCCTTTAATATCCCAGCCAGTCTAATCTCACTCTCCTGCTCACTCTCCATACCCTTTAATATCCCACCCACTCTAATCTCACTCTCCTGCTCACTCCCCATACCCTTTAATATCCCACCCAGTCTCATCTCACTCTCCTGCTCACTCCCCATACCCTTTAATATCCCACCCAGTCTAATCTCACTCCCCATACCCTTTAATATCCCACCCAGTCTAATCTCACTCTCCTGCTCACTCCCCATACCCTTTAATATCCCACCCAGTCTAATCTCACTCTCCTGCTCACTCTCCATACCCTTTAATATTCCACCCAGTCTAATCTCACTCTCCTGCTCACTCCCCTTACACTTTAATATCCCACCCAGTCTAATCTCACTCTCCTGCTCACTCCCCATAACCTTTAATATCCCACCCAGTCTAATCTCACTCTCCTGCTCACTCTCCATACCCTTTAATATCCTTCCCAGTCTAATCTCTCTCCTGCTCACTCCCCATACCCTTTAATATCCCACCCAGTCTAATCTCTCTCTCCTGCTCACTCCCCATACCCTTTAATATCCCACCCAGTCTAATCTCACTCTCCTGCTCACACTCCATACCCTTTAATATCCCACCCAGTAAAATCTCTCTCCTGCTCACTCCCCATACCCTTTAATATCCCACCCAGTCTAATCCAACACTCCTGCTCATTCCCCATACCCTTTAATATCCCACCCAGTCTAATCTCACTCCCCATACCTTTTAATATCCCACCCAGCCTAATCTCACTCTCCTGCTCACTCTCCATACCCTTTAATATCCCACCCAGTCTAATCTCACTCTCCTGCTCATTCCCCATACCCTTTAATATCCCACCCAGTCTAATCTTACTCTCCTGCTCACTCTCCATACCCTTTAATATCCCACCCAGTCTAATCTCTCTCCTGCTCACTCTCCATACCCTTTAATATCCCACCCAGTCTAATCTCACTCTCCTCACACCCCATACCCTTTACTATCCCACCAGTCTAATCCAACACTCCTGCTCACTCCCCATACCCTTTAATATCCCACCCAGTCTAATCTCTCTCTCCTGCTGACTCCCCATACCCTTTAATATCCCACCCAGTCTAATCTCTCTCCTGCTCACTCCCCATACCCTTTAATATCCCACCCAGTCTAATCTCTCTCTCCTGCTCACTCCCCATACCCTTTAATATCCCACCCAGTCTAATCTCACTCTCCTGCTCACTCTCCATACCCTTTAATATCCCACCCAGTCTAATCTCTCTCCTGCTCACTCCCCATACCCTTTAATATCCCACCCAGTCTAATCTCACTCTGCTGCTCACTCCCCATACCTTTTAATATCCCACCCAGACTAATCTCACTCTCCTGCTCAATCTCCATACCCTTTAATATCCCACCCAGTCTGATCTCACCTTCCTGCTCACTCTCCATACCCTTTAATATCCCACCCAGTCTAATCCCACTCTCCTGCTCACTTTCCATACCCTTTAATATCCCACCCAGTCTAATCTCACTCTCCTGCTCACTCTCCATACCCTTTAATATCCCACCCAGTCTAATCTCACTCTCCTGCTCACTCTCCATACCCTTCAATATCCCACCCAGTCTAATCTCACTCTCCTGCTCACTCCCCATACATTTTAATTTCCCACCCAGTCTAATCTCACACTCCTGCTCACTCCCCATACCCTTTAATATCCCACCCAGTATAATCTCACTCTCCTGCTCACTCTCCATACCATTTAATATCCCACCCAGTCTAATCTCACTCTCCGGCTCACTCCCCATACCCTTTAATATCCCACCCAGTCTAATCACACTCTCCTGCTCACTCTCCATACCCTTTAATATCCCACCCAGTCTAATCTCACTCTCCTGCTCACTCTCCATCCCCTTTAATATCCCACCCAGTCTAATCTCACTCTCCTGCTCACTCTCCATACCCTTTAATATCCCACCCAGTCTAATCTCACTCTCCTGCTCACTCTCCATACCCTTTAATATCCCACCCAGTCTAATCTCACTCTCCTGCTCACTCCCCATACCCTTTAATATCCCACCCAGTCTAATCTCACACTCCTGCTCACTCTCCATAACCTTTAATATCCCACCCAGTCTAATTTCACTCCTACTCACTCCACACACCCTTTAATATCCCACCCAGTCTAATCTCACACTCCTGCTCACACCCCATACCCTTTAATATCCCACCCAGTCTAATCTCACTCACCTGCTCACTCCCCATACCTTTTAATATCCCACCCAGTCTAATCTCACGCTCCTGCTCACTCCCCATACCGTTTAATATCTCAGCCAGTCTAATCTCACTCTCCTGCTCACTCCCCATACCCTTTAATATCCCACCCAGTCTAATCTCACTCTGCTGCTCACTCCCCATACCCTTTAGTATCCCACCCAGTCTAATCTCACTCTCCTGCTCACTCTCCAAACCCTTTAATATTCCACCCAGTCTAATCTCACTCTCCTGCTCACTCTCCATACCCTTTAATATCCCACCCAGTCTAATCTCACTCTCCTGCTCACTCCCCATACCATTTAATATCCCACCCAGTCTAATCCCACTCTCCTGCTCACTTTCCATACCCTTTAATATCCCACCCAGTCTAATCTCACTCTCCTGCACACTCTCCATACCCTTTAATATCCCAGCCAGTCTAATCTCACTCTCCTGCTCACTCTCCATACCCTTTAATATCCCACCCAGTCTAATCTCACTCTCCTGCTCACTCCCCATACCCTTTAATATCCCACCCAGTCTAATCTCACTCGCCATACCCTTTAATATCCCACCCATTCTAATCTCACTCTCCTGCTCACTCCCCAGACCCTTTAATATCCCACCCAGTCTAATCTCACTCCCCATACCCTTTAATGTCCCACCCAGTCTAATCTCACTCTCCTGCTCACTCCCCATACCCTTTAATATCCCACCCAGTCTAATCTCACTCTCCTGCTCACTCCCCATACCCTTTAATATCCCACCCAGTCTAATCTCACTCTCCTGCTCACGCTCCATACCCTTTAGTATTCCACCCAGTCTAATCTCACTATCCTGCTCACTCCCCTTACCCTTTAATATCCCACCCAGTCTAATCTCACTCTCCTGCTCACTCCCCATAACCTTTAATATCCCACCCAGTCTAATCTCACTCTCCTGCTCACTCTCCATACCCTTTAATATCCTTCCCAGTCTAATCTCTCTCCTGCTCACTCCCCATACCCTTTAATATCCCACCCAGTCTAATCTCTCTCTCCTGCTCACTCCCCATACCCTTTAATATCCCACCCAGTCTAATCTCACTCTCCTGCTCACTCTCCATACCCTTTAATATCCCACCCAGTAAAATCTCTCTCCTGCTCGCTCCCCATACCCTTTAATATCCCACCCAGTCTAATCCAACACTCCTGCTCATTCCCCATACCATTTAATATCCCACCCAGTCTAATCTCACTCCCCATACCTTTTAATATCCCACCCAGACTAATCTCACTCTCCTGCTCACTCTCCATACCCTTTAATATCCCACCCAGTCTAATCTCACTCTCCTGCTCACTCTCCATACCCTTTAATATCCCACCCAGTCTAATCTCACTCTCCTGCTCACTCCCCATACCTTTTAATTTCCCACCCAGTCTAATCTCACACTCCTGCTCACTCCCCATACCCTTTAATATCCCACCCAGTATAATCTCACTCTCCTGCTCACTCTCCATACCATTTAATATCCCACCCAGTCTAATCTCACTCTCCGGCTCACTCCCCATACCCTTTAATATCCCACCCTGTCTAATCTCACTCTCCTGCTCACTCTCCATACCCTTTAATATCCCACCCAGTCTAATCTCACTCTCCTGCTCACTCTCCATACCCTTTAATATCCCACCCAGTCTAATTTCACTCCTACTCACTCCCCACACCCTTTAATATCCCACCCAGTCTAATCTCACACTCCTGCTCACACCCCATACCCTTTAATATCTCAGCCAGTCTAATCTCACTCTCCTGCTCACTCCCCATACCCTTTAATATCCCACCCAGTCTAATCTCACTCTCCTGCTCTCTCTCCATACCCTTTAATATCCCACCCAGTCTAATCTCACTCTGCTGCTCACTCCCCATACCCTTTAATATCCCACCCAGTCTAATCTCACTCTCCTGCTCACTCGCCATACCCTTTAGTATCCCACCCAGTCTAATCTCACTCTCCTGCTCACTCTCCATACCCTTTAATATTCCACCCACTCTAATTTCACTCTCCTGCTCACTCTCCATACCCTTTAATATCCCACCCAGTCTAATCTCACTCTCCTGCTCACTCCCCATACCATTTAATATCCCACCCAGTATAATCCCACTCTCCTGCTCACTTTCCATACCCTTTAATATCCCACCCAGTCTAATCTCACTCTCCTGCACACTCTCCATACCCTTTAATATCCCAGCCAGTCTAATCTCACTCTCCTGCTCACTCTCCATACCCTTTAATATCCCACCCACTCTAATCTCACTCTCCTGCTCACTCCCCATACCCTTTAATATCCCACCCAGTCTCATCTCACTCTCCTGCTCTCTCCCCATACCCTTTAATATCCCACCCAGTCTAATCTCACACCCCATACCCTTTAATATCCCACCCAGTCTAATCTCACTCTCCTGCTCACTCCCCATACCCTTTAATATCCCACCCAGTCTAATCTCACTCTCCTGCTCACTCTCCATACCCTTTAATATTCCACCCAGTCTAATCTCACTCTCCTGCTCACTCCCCTTACCCTTTAATATCCCACCCAGTCTAATCTCACTCTCCTGCTCACTCCCCATAACCTTTAATATCCCACCCAGTCTAATCTCACTCTCCTGCTCACTCTCCATACCCTTTAATATCCTTCCCAGTCTAATCTCTCTCCTGCTCACTCCCCATACCCTTTAATATCCCACCCAGTCTAATCTCTCTCTCCTGCTCACTCCCCATACCCTTTAATATCCCACCCAGTCTAATCTCACTCTCCTGCTCACACTCCATACCCTTTAATATCCCACCCAGTAAAATCTCTCTCCTGCTCACTCCCCATACCCTTTAATATCCCACCCAGTCTAATCCAACACTCCTGCTCATTCCCCATACCCTTTAATATCCCACCCAGTCTAATCTCACTCCCCATACCTTTTAATATCCCACCCAGCCTAATCTCACTCTCCTGCTCACTCTCCATACCCTTTAATATCCCACCCAGTCTAATCTCACTCTCCTGCTCATTCCCCATACCCTTTAATATCCCACCCAGTCTAATCTTACTCTCCTGCTCACTCTCCATACCCTTTAATATCCCACCCAGTCTAATCTCTCTCCTGCTCACTCTCCATACCCTTTAATATCCCACCCAGTCTAATCTCACTCTCCTCACACCCCATACCCTTTACTATCCCACCAGTCTAATCCAACACTCCTGCTCACTCCCCATACCCTTTAATATCCCACCCAGTCTAATCTCTCTCTCCTGCTGACTCCCCATACCCTTTAATATCCCACCCAGTCTAATCTCTCTCCTGCTCACTCCCCATACCCTTTAATATCCCACCCAGTCTAATCTCTCTCTCCTGCTCACTCCCCATACCCTTTAATATCCCACCCAGTCTAATCTCACTCTCCTGCTCACTCTCCATACCCTTTAATATCCCACCCAGACTAATCTCTCTCCTGCTCACTCCCCATACCCTTTAATATCCCACCCAGTCTAATCTCACTCTGCTGCTCACTCCCCATACCTTTTAATATCCCACCCAGACTAATCTCACTCTCCTGCTCAATCTCCATACCCTTTAATATCCCACCCAGTCTGATCTCACCTTCCTGCTCACTCTCCATACCCTTTAATATCCCACCCAGTCTAATCCCACTCTCCTGCTCACTTTCCATACCCTTTAATATCCCACCCAGTCTAATCTCACTCTCCTGCTCACTCTCCATACCCTTTAATATCCCACCCAGTCTAATCTCACTCTCCTGCTCACTCTCCATACCCTTCAATATCCCACCCAGTCTAATCTCACTCTCCTGCTCACTCCCCATACATTTTAATTTCCCACCCAGTCTAATCTCAGACTCCTGCTCACTCCCCATACCCTTTAATATCCCACCCAGTATAATCTCACTCTCCTGCTCACTCTCCATACCATTTAATATCCCACCCAGTCTAATCTCACTCTCCGGCTCACTCCCTATACCCTTTAATATCCCACCCAGTCTAATCACACTCTCCTGCTCACTCTCCATACACTTTAATATCCCACCCAGTCTAATCTCACTCTCCTGCTCACTCTCCATCCCTTTTAATATCCCACCCAGTCTAATCTCACTCTCCTGCTCACTCTCCATACCCTTTAATATCCCACCCAGTCTAATCTCACTCTCCTGCTCACTCTCCATACCCTTTAATATCCCACCCAGTCTAATCTCACTCTCCTGCTCACTCCCCATACCCTTTAATATCCCACCCAGTCTAATCTCACACTCCTGCTCACTCTCCATACCCTTTAATATCCCACCCAGTCTAATTTCACTCCTACTCACTCCACACACCCTTTAATATCCCACCCAGTCTAATCTCACACTCCTGCTCACACCCCATACCCTTTAATATCCCACCCAGTCTAATCTCACTCACCTGCTCACTCCCCATACCCTTTAATATCCCACCCAGTCTAATCTCACGCTCCTGCTCACTCCCCATACCGTTTAATATCTCAGCCAGTCTAATCTCACTCTCCTGCTCACTCCCCATACCCTTTAATATCCCACCCAGTCTAATCTCACTCTGCTGCTCACTCCCCATACCCTTTAGTATCCCACCCAGTCTAATCTCACTCTCCTGCTCACTCTCCAAACCCTTTAATATTCCACCCAGTCTAATCTCACTCTCCTGCTCACTCTCCATACCCTTTAATATCCCACCCAGTCTAATCTCACTCTCCTGCTCACTCCCCATACCATTTAATATCCCACCCAGTCTAATCCCACTCTCCTGCTCACTTTCCATACCCTTTAATATCCCACCCAGTCTAATCTCACTCTCCTGCACACTCTCCATACCCTTTAATATCCCAGCCAGTCTAATCTCACTCTCCTGCTCACTCTCCATACCCTTTAATATCCCACCCAGTCTAATCTCACTCTCCTGCTCACTCCCCATACCCTTTAATATCCCACCCAGTCTAATCTCACTCGCCATACCCTTTAATATCCCACCCATTCTAATCTCACTCTCCTGCTCACTCCCCAGACCCTTTAATATCCCACCCAGTCTAATCTCACTCCCCATACCCTTTAATGTCCCACCCAGTCTAATCTCACTCTCCTGCTCACTCCCCATACCCTTTAATATCCCACCCAGTCTAATCTCACTCTCCTGCTCACTCCCCATACCCTTTAATATCCCACCCAGTCTAATCTCACTCTCCTGCTCACGCTCCATACCCTTTAGTATTCCACCCAGTCTAATCTCACTATCCTGCTCACTCCCCTTACCCTTTAATATCCCACCCAGTCTAATCTCACTCTCCTGCTCACTCCCCATAACCTTTAATATCCCACCCAGTCTAATCTCACTCTCCTGCTCACTCTCCATACCCTTTAATATCCTTCCCAGTCTAATCTCTCTCCTGCTCACTCCCCATACCCTTTAATATCCCACCCAGTCTAATCTCTCTCTCCTGCTCACTCCCCATACCCTTTAATATCCCACCCAGTCTAATCTCACTCTCCTGCTCACTCTCCATACCCTTTAATATCCCACCCAGTAAAATCTCTCTCCTGCTCGCTCCCCATACCCTTTAATATCCCACCCAGTCTAATCCAACACTCCTGCTCATTCCCCATACCATTTAATATCCCACCCAGTCTAATCTCACTCCCCATACCTTTTAATATCCCACCCAGACTAATCTCACTCTCCTGCTCACTCTCCATACCCTTTAATATCCCACCCAGTCTAATCTCACTCTCCTGCTCATTCACCATAACCTTTAATATCCCACCCAGTCTAATCTCACTCTCCTGCTCACTCTCCATACCCTTTAATATTCCACCCAGTCTAATCTCACTCTCCTGCTCACTCCCCATACCCTTCAATATCCCACCCAGTCTAATTTCACTCCTACTCACTCCCCATACCCTTTAATATCCCACCCAGTCTAATCTCACTCTCCTGCTCACTCTCCATGCCCTTTAATATCCCACCCAGTCTAATTTCACTCCTACTCACTCCCCATACCCTTTAATATCCCACCCAGTCTAATCTCACTCTCCTGCTCACTCTCCATACCCTTTAATATCCCACCCAGTCTAATTTCACTCCTACTCACTCCCCACACCCTTTAATATCCCACCCAGTCTAATCTCACACTCCTGCTCACATCCCATACCCTTTAATATCCCACCCAGTCTAATTTCACTCACCTGCTCACTCCCCATACCCTTTAATATCCCACCCAGTCTAATCTCACACTCCTGCTCACTCCCCATACCCTTTAATATCTCAGCCAGTCTAATCTCACACTCCTGCTCACTCCCCATACCTTTTAATATCCCACCCTGTCTAATCTCACTCTCCTGCTCTCTCTCCATACCCTTTAATATCCCACCCAGTCTAATCTCAATCTCCTGCTCACTCCCCATACCCTTTAATATCCCACCCAGTCTAATCTCACTCTCCTGCTCACTCGCCATACACTTTAGTATCCCACCCAGTCTAATCTCACTCTCCTGCTCACTCTCCATACCCTTTAATATTCCACCCAGTCTAATCTCACTCTCCTGCTCACTCTCCATACCCTTTAATATCCCACCCAGTCTAATCTCACTCTCCTTCTCACTCCCCATACCATTTAATATCCCACCCTGTCTAATCCCACTCTCCTGCTCACTTTCCATACCCTTTAATATCCCACCCAGTCTAATCTCACTCTCCTGCACACTCTCCATACCCTTTAATATCCCAGCCAGTCTAATCTCACTCTCCTGCTCACTCTCCATACCCTTTAATATCCCACCCAGTCTAATCTCACTCTCCTGCTCACTCCCCATACCCTTTAATATCCCACCCAGTCTCATCTCACTCTCCTGCTCACTCGCCATACCCTTTAATATCCCACCCATTCTAATCTCACTCTCCTGCTCACTCCCCATACCCTTTAATATCCCACCCAGTCTAATCTCACTCCCCATACTCTTTAATATCCCACCCAGTCTAATCTCACTCTCCTGCTCACTCCCCATACCCTTTAATATCCCACCCTGTCTAATCTCACTCTCCTGCTCACTCCCCATACCCTTTAATATCCCACCCAGTCTAATCTCACTCTTCTGCTCACTCCCCATGCCCTTTAATATCCCACCCAGTCTAATCTCACTCCCCATACCCTTTAATATCCCACCCAGTCTAATCTCACTCTCCTGCTCACTCCCCATACCATTTAATATCCCACCCAGTCTAATCTTACTCTCCTGCTCACTCCCCATACCCTTTAATATCCCACCCAGTCTAATCTCACTCTCCTGCTCACTCTCCATACCCTTTAATATTCCACCCAGTCTAATCTCACTCTCCTGCTCACTCCCCTTACCCTTTAATATCCCACCCAGTCTAATCTCACTCTCCTGCTCACTCCCCATAACCTTTAATATCCCACCCAGTCTAATCTCACTCTCCTGCTCACTCTCCATACCCTTTAATATCCTTCCCAGTCTAATCTCTCTCCTGCTCACTCCCCATACCCTTTAATATCCCACCCAGTCTAATCTCTCTCTCCTGCTCACTCCCCATACCCTTTAATATCCCACCCAGTCTAATCTCACTCTCCTGCTCACTCTCCATACCCTTTAATATCCCACCCAGTAAAATCTCTCTCCTGCTCGCTCCCCATACCCTTTAATATCTCACCCAGTCTAATCCAACACTCCTGCTCATTCCCCATACCCTTTAATATCCCACCCAGTCTAATCTCACTCCCCATACCTTTTAATATCCCACCCAGACTAATCTCACTCTCCTGCTCACTCTCCATACCCTTTAATATCCCACCCAGTCTAATCTCACTCTCCTGCTCATTCCCCATACACTTTAATATCCCACCCAGTCTAATCTCACTCTCCTGCTCACTCTCCATACCCTTTAATATTCCACCCAGTCTAATCTCACTCTCCTGCTGACTCCCCATACCCTTCAATATCCCACCCAGTCTAATTTCACTCCTACTCACTCCCCATACCCTTTAATATCCCACCCAGTCTAATCTCACTCTCCTGCTCACTCTCCATACCCTTTAATATCCCACCCAGTCTAATTTCACTCCTACTCACTCCCCATACCCTTTAATATCCCACCCAATCTGATCTCACTCTCCTGCTCACTCTCCATACCCTTTCATATCCCACCCAGTCTAATTTCACTCCTACTCACTCCCCACACCCTTTAATATCCCACCCAGTCTAATCTCACACTCCTGCTCACATCCCATACCCTTTAATATCCCACCCAGTCTAATTTCACTCACCTGCTCACTCCCCATACCCTTTAATATTCCACCTAGTCTAATCTCACTCTCCTGCTCACTCCCCATACCTTTTAATATCCCACCCTGTCTAATCTCACTCTCCTGCTCTCTCTCCATACCCTTTAATATCCCACCCAGTCTAATCTCACTCTCCTGCTCACTCCCCATACCCTTTAATATCCCACCCAGTCTAATCTCACTCTCCTGCTCACTCGCCATACACTTTAGTATCCCACCCAGTCTAATCTAACTCTCCTGCTCACTCTCCATACCCTTTAATATTCCACCCAGTCTAATCTCACTCTCCTGCTCACTCTCCATACCCTTTAATATCCCACCCAGTCTAATCTCACTCTCCTGCTCACTCCCCATACCATTTAATATCCCACCCAGTCTAATCCCACTCTCCTGCTCACTTTCCATACCCTTTAATATCCCACCCAGTCTAATCTCACTCTCCTGCACACTCTCCATACCCTTTAATATCCCAACCAGTCTAATCTCACTCTCCTGCTCACTCTCCATACCCTTTAATATCCCACCCAGTCTAATCTCACCCTCCTGCTCACTCCCCATACCCTTTAATATCCCACCCAGTCTCATCTCACTCTCCTGCTCACTCGCCATACCCTTTAATATCCCACCCATTCTAATCTCACTCTCCTGCTCACTCCCCATACCCTTTAATATCCCACCCAGTCTAATCTCACTCCCCATACCCTTTAATATCCCACCCAGTCTAATCTCACTCTCCTGCTCACTCCCCATACCCTTTAATATCCCACCCTGTCTAATCTCACTCTCCTGCTCACTCCCCATACCCTTTAATATCCCACCCAGTCTAATCTCACTCTCCTGCTCACTCTCCATACCCTTTAATATTCCACCCAGTCTAATCTCACTCTCCTGCTCACTCCCCTTACCCTTTATTATCCCACCCAGTCTAATCTCACTCTCCTGCTCACTCCCCATAACTTTTAATATCCCACCCAGTCCAATCTCACTCTCCTGCTCACTCTCCATACCCTTTAATATCCTTCCCAGTCTAATCTCTCTCCTGCTCACTCCCCATACCCTTTAATATCCCACCCAGTCTAATCTCTCTCTCCTGCTCACTCCCCATACCCTTTAATATCCCACCCAGTCTAATCTCACTCTCCTGCTCACTCTCCATACCCTTTAATATCCCACCCAGTAAAATCTCTCTCCTGCTCGCTCCCCATACCCTTTAATATCCCACCCAGTCTAATCCAACACTCCTGCTCATTCCCCATACCATTTAATATCCCACCCAGTCTAATCTCACTCCCCATACCTTTTAATATCCCACCCAGACTAATCTCACTCTCCTGCTCACTCTCCATACCATTTAATATCCCACCCAGTCTAATCTCACTCTCCTGCTCATTCACCATACCCTTTAATATCCCACCCAGTCTAATCTCACTCTCCTGCTCACTCTCCATACCCTTTAATATTCCACCCAGTCTAATCTCACTCTCCTGCTCACTCCCCATACCCTTCAATATCCCACCCAGTCTAATTTCACTCCTACTCACTCCCCATACCCTTTAATATCCCACCCAGTCTAATCTCACTCTCCTGCTCACTCTCCATGCCCTTTAATATCCCACCCAGTCTAATTTCACTCCTACTCACTCCCCATACCCTTTAATATCCCACCCAGTCTAATCTCACTCTCCTGCTCACTCTCCATACCCTTTAATATCCCACCCAGTCTAATTTCACTCCTACTCACTCCCCACACCCTTTAATATCCCACCCAGTCTAATCTCACACTCCTGCTCACATCCCATACCCTTTAATATCCCACCCAGTCTAATTTCACTCACCTGCTCACTCCCCATACCCTTTAATATCCCACCCAGTCTAATCTCACACTCCTGCTCACTCCCCATACCCTTTAATATCTCAGCCAGTCTAATCTCACACTCCTGCTCACTCCCCATACCTTTTAATATCCCACCCTGTCTAATCTCACTCTCCTGCTCTCTCTCCATACCCTTTAATATCCCACCCAGTCTAATCTCAATCTCCTGCTCACTCCCCATACCCTTTAATATCCCACCCAGTCTAATCTCACTCTCCTGCTCACTCGCCATACACTTTAGTATCCCACCCAGTCTAATCTCACTCTCCTGCTCACTCTCCATACCCTTTAATATTCCACCCAGTCTAATCTCACTCTCCTGCTCACTCTCCATACCCTTTAATATCCCACCCAGTCTAATCTCACTCTCCTTCTCACTCCCCATACCATTTAATATCCCACCCAGTCTAATCCCACTCTCCTGCTCACTTTCCATACCCTTTAATATCCCACCCAGTCTAATCTCACTCTCCTGCACACTCTCCATACCCTTTAATATCCCAGCCAGTCTAATCTCACTCTCCTGCTCACTCTCCATACCCTTTAATATCCCACCCAGTCTAATCTCACTCTCCTGCTCACTCCCCATACCCTTTAATATCCCACCCAGTCTCATCTCACTCTCCTGCTCACTCGCCATACCCTTTAATATCCCACCCATTCTAATCTCACTCTCCTGCTCACTCCCCATACCCTTTAATATCCCACCCAGTCTAATCTCACTCCCCATACCCTTTAATATCCCACCCAGTCTAATCTCACTCTCCTGCTCACTCCCCATACCCTTTAATATCCCACCCTGTCTAATCTCACTCTCCTGCTCACTCCCCATACCCTTTAATATCCCACCCAGTCTAATCTCACTCTCCTGCTCACTCCCCATGCCCTTTAATATCCCACCCAGTCTAATCTCACTCCCCATACCCTTTAATATCCCACCCAGTCTAATCTCACTCTCCTGCTCACTCCCCATACCATTTAATATCCCACCCAGTCTAATCTTACTCTCCTGCTCACTCCCCATACCCTTTAATATCCCACCCAGTCTAATCTCACTCTCCTGCTCACTCTCCATACCCTTTAATATTCCACCCAGTCTAATCTCACTCTCCTGCTCACTCCCCTTACCCTTTAATATCCCACCCAGTCTAATCTCACTCTCCTGCTCACTCCCCATAACCTTTAATATCCCACCCAGTCTAATCTCACTCTCCTGCTCACTCTCCATACCCTTTAATATCCTTCCCAGTCTAATCTCTCTCCTGCTCACTCCCCATACCCTTTAATATCCCACCCAGTCTAATCTCTCTCTCCTGCTCACTCCCCATACCCTTTAATATCCCACCCAGTCTAATCTCACTCTCCTGCTCACTCTCCATACCCTTTAATATCCCACCCAGTAAAATCTCTCTCCTGCTCGCTCCCCATACCCTTTAATATCCCACCCAGTCTAATCCAACACTCCTGCTCATTCCCCATACCCTTTAATATCCCACCCAGTCTAATCTCACTCCCCATACCTTTTAATATCCCACCCAGACTAATCTCACTCTCCTGCTCACTCTCCATACCCTTTAATATCCCACCCAGTCTAATCTCACTCTCCTGCTCATTCCCCATACACTTTAATATCCCACCCAGTCTAATCTCACTCTCCTGCTCACTCTCCATACCCTTTAATATTCCACCCAGTCTAATCTCACTCTCCTGCTGACTCCCCATACCCTTCAATATCCCACCCAGTCTAATTTCACTCCTACTCACTCCCCATACCCTTTAATATCCCACCCAGTCTAATCTCACTCTCCTGCTCACTCTCCATACCCTTTAATATCCCACCCAGTCTAATTTCACTCCTACTCACTCCCCATACCCTTTAATATCCCACCCAATCTGATCTCACTCTCCTGCTCACTCTCCATACCCTTTCATATCCCACCCAGTCTAATTTCACTCCTACTCACTCCCCACACCCTTTAATATCCCACCCAGTCTAATCTCACACTCCTGCTCACATCCCATACCCTTTAATATCCCACCCAGTCTAATTTCACTCACCTGCTCACTCCCCATACCCTTTAATATTCCACCTAGTCTAATCTCACTCTCCTGCTCACTCCCCATACCTTTTAATATCCCACCCTGTCTAATCTCACTCTCCTGCTCTCTCTCCATACCCTTTAATATCCCACTCAGTCTAATCTCACTCTCCTGCTCACTCCCCATACCCTTTAATATCCCACCCAGTCTAATCTCACTCTCCTGCTCACTCGCCATACACTTTAGTATCCCACCCAGTCTAATCTAACTCTCCTGCTCACTCTCCATACCCTTTAATATTCCACCCAGTCTAATCTCACTCTCCTGCTCACTCTCCATACCCTTTAATATCCCACCCAGTCTAATCTCACTCTCCTGCTCACTCCCCATACCATTTAATATCCCACCCAGTCTAATCCCACTCTCCTGCTCACTTTCCATACCCTTTAATATCCCACCCAGTCTAATCTCACTCTCCTGCACACTCTCCATACCCTTTAATATCCCAACCAGTCTAATCTCACTCTCCTGCTCACTCTCCATACCCTTTAATATCCCACCCAGTCTAATCTCACCCTCCTGCTCACTCCCCATACCCTTTAATATCCCACCCAGTCTCATCTCCCTCTCCTGCTCACTCGCCATACCCTTTAATATCCCACCCATTCTAATCTCACTCTCCTGCTCACTCCCCATACCCTTTAATATCCCACCCAGTCTAATCTCACTCCCCATACCCTTTAATATCCCACCCAGTCTAATCTCACTCTCCTGCTCACTCCCCATACCCTTTAATATCCCACCCTGTCTAATCTCACTCTCCTGCTCACTCCCCATACCCTTTAATATCCCACCCAGTCTAATCTCACTCTCCTGCTCACTCTCCATACCCTTTAATATTCCACCCAGTCTAATCTCACTCTCCTGCTCACTCCCCTTACCCTTTATTATCCCACCCAGTCTAATCTCACTCTCCTGCTCACTCCCCCATAACTTTTAATATCCCACCCAGTCCAATCTCACTCTCCTGCTCACTCTCCATACCCTTTAATATCCTTCCCAGTCTAATCTCTCTCCTGCTCACTCCCCATACCCTTTAATATCCCACCCAGTCTAATCTCTCTCTCCTGCTCACTCCCCATACCCTTTAATATCCCACCCAGTCTAATCTCACTCTCCTGCTCACTCTCCATACCCTTTAATATCCCACCCAGTAAAATCTCTCTCCTGCTCGCTCCCCATACCCTTTAATATCCCACCCAGTCTAATCCAACACTCCTGCTCATTCCCCATACCATTTAATATCCCACCCAGTCTAATCTCACTCCCCATACCTTTTAATATCCCACCCAGACTAATCTCACTCTCCTGCTCACTCTCCATACCCTTTAATATCCCACCCAGTCTAATCTCACTCTCCTGCTCATTCACCATAGCCTTTAATATCCCACCCAGTCTAATCTCACTCTCCTGCTCACTCTCCATACCCTTTAATATTCCACCCAGTCTAATCTCACTCTCCTGCTCACTCCCCATACCCTTCAATATCCCACCCAGTCTAATTTCACTCCTACTCACTCCCCATACCCTTTAATATCCCACCCAGTCTAATCTCACTCTCCTGCTCACATCTCCATGCCCTTTAATATCCCACCCAGTCTAATTTCACTCCTACTCACTCCCCATACCCTTTAATATCCCACCCAGTCTAATCTCACTCTCCTGCTCACTCTCCATACCCTTTAATATCCCACCCAGTCTAATTTCACTCCTACTCACTCCCCACACCCTTTAATATCCCACCCAGTCTAATCTCACACTCCTGCTCACATCCCATACCCTTTAATATCCCACCCAGTCTAATTTCACTCACCTGCTCACTCCCCATACCCTTTAATATCCCACCCAGTCTAATCTCACTCCCCATACCCTTTAATATCCCACCCAGTCTAATCTCACTCTCCTGCTCACTCCCCATACCCTTTAATATCCCACCCTGTCTAATCTCACTCTCCTGCTCACTCCCCATACCCTTTAATATCCCACCCAGTCTAATCTCACTCTCCTGCTCACTCCCCATGCCCTTTAATATCCCACCCAGTCTAATCTCACTCCCCATACCCTTTAATATCCCACCCAGTCTAATCTCACTCTCCTGCTCACTCCCCATACCATTTAATATCCCACCCAGTCTAATCTTACTCTCCTGCTCACTCCCCATACCCTTTAATATCCCACCCAGTCTAATCTCACTCTCCTGCTCACTCTCCATACCCTTTAATATTCCACCCAGACTAATCTCACTCTCCTGCTCACTCCCCTTACCCTTTAATATCCCACCCAGTCTAATCTCACTCTCCTGCTCACTCCCCATAACCTTTAATATCCCACCCAGTCTAATCTCACTCTCCTGCTCACTCTCCATACCCTTTAATATCCTTCCCAGTCTAATCTCTCTCCTGCTCACTCCCCATACCCTTTAATATCCCACCCAGTCTAATCTCTCTCTCCTGCTCACTCCCCATACCCTTTAATATCCCACCCAGTCTAATCTCACTCTCCTGCTCACTCTCCATACCCTTTAATATCCCACCCAGTAAAATCTCTCTCCTGCTCGCTCCCCATACCCTTTAATATCCCACCCAGTCTAATCCAACACTCCTGCTCATTCCCCATACCCTTTAATATCCCACCCAGTCTAATCTCACTCCCCATACCTTTTAATATCCCACCCAGACTAATCTCACGCTCCTGCTCACTCTCCATCCCCTTTAATATCCCACCCAGTCTAATCTCACTCTCCTGCTCATTCCCCATACACTTTAATATCCCACCCAGTCTAATCTCACTCTCCTGCTCACTCTCCATACCCTTTAATATTCCACCCAGTCTAATCTCACTCTCCTGCTGACTCCCCATACCCTTCAATATCCCACCCAGTCTAATTTCACTCCTACTCACTCCCCATACCCTTTAAATATCCCACCCAGTCTAATCTCACTCTCCTGCTCACTCTCCATACCCTTTAATAGCCCACCCAGTCTAATTTCACTCCTACTCACTCCCCATACCCTTTAATATCCCACCCAATCTGATCTCACTCTCCTGCTCACTCTCCATACCCTTTCATATCCCACCCAGTCTAATTTCACTCCCTACTCACTCCCCACACCCTTTAATATCCACCACCCAGTCTAATCTCACACTCCTGCTCACATCCCATACCCTTTAATATCCCACCCAGTCTAATTTCACTCACCTGCTCACATCCCCATACCCTTTAATATTCCACCTAGTCTAATCTCACTCTCCTGCTCACTCCCCATACCTTTTAATATCCCACCCTGTCTAATCTCCACTCTCCTGCTCTCTCTCCATACCCTTTAATATCCCACCCAGTCTAATCTCACTCTCCTGCTCACTCCCCATACCCTTTAATATCCCACCCAGTCTAATCTCACTCTCCTGCTCACTCGCCATACACTTTAGTATCCCACCCAGTCTAATCTAACTCTCCTGCTCACTCTCCATACCCTTTAATATTCCACCCAGTCTAATCTCACTCTCCTGCTCACTCTCCATACCCTTTAATATCCCACCCAGTCTAATCTCACTCTCCTGCTCACTCCCCATACCATTTAATATCCCACCCAGTCTAATCCCACTCTCCTGCTCACTTTCCATACCCTTTAATATCCCACCCAGTCTAATCTCACTCTCCTGCACACTCTCCATACCCTTTAATATCCCAACCAGTCTAATCTCACTCTCCTGCTCACTCTCCATACCCTTTAATATCCCACCCAGTCTAATCTCACCCTCCTGCTCACTCCCCATTACCCTTTAATATCCCACCCAGTTCTCATCTCACTCTCCTGCTCACTCGCCATACCCCTTTAATATCCCACCCATTCTAATCTCACTCTCCTGCTCACTCCCATACCCTTTAATATCCCACCCAGTCTAATCTCACTCCCCATACCCTTTAATATCCCACCCAGTCTAATCTCACTCTCCTGCTCACTCCCCATACCCTTTAATATCCCACCCTGTCTAATCTCACTCTCCTGCTCACTCCCCATACCCTTTAATATCCCACCCAGTCTAATCTCACTCTCCTGCTCACTCTCCATACCCTTTAATATTCCACCCAGTCTAATCTCACTCTCCTGCTCACTCCCCTTACCCTTTATTATCCCACCCAGTCTAATCTCACTCTCCTGCTCACTCCCCATAACTTTTAATATCTCCACCCAGTCCAATCTCACTCTCCTGCTCACTCTCCATACCCTTTAATATCCTTCCCAGTCTAAATCTCTCTCCTGCTCACGTCCCCATACCCTTTAATATCCCACCCAGTCTAATCTCTCTCTCCTGCTCACTCCCCATACCCTTTAATATCCACCCAGTCTAATCTCACTCTCCTGCTCACTCTCCATACCCTTTAATATCCCACACCAGTATAATCTCTCTCCTGCTCACTCCCCATACCCTTTAATATCCCACCCCAGTCTAATCCAACATACCCTTTAATATCCCACCCAGTCTAATCTCACTCCCCATACCTTGTAATATCCCACCCAGACTAATCTCACTCTCCTGCTCACTCTCCATACCCTTTAATATCCCACCCAGTCTAATCTCACTCTCCTGCTCATTCCCCATACCCTTTAATATCCCACCCAGTCTAATCTCACTCTCCTGCTCACTCTCCATACCCTTTAATATTCCACCCAGTCTAATCTCACTCTCCTGCTCACTCCCCATACCCTTTAATATCGTACCCAGTCTAATCTCACTCTCCAGCTCACTCCCCATACCCTTTAATATCCCACCCAGTCTAATCTCACTCTCCCGCTCACTCCCCATACCCTTTAATATCCCACCCAGTCTAATCTCACTATCCCGCTCACTCTCCATACCCTTTAATATCCCACCCAGTCTAATCTCTCTCCTGCTCACTCTCCATACCCTTTAATATCCAACCCAGTCTAATCTCACTCTCCTGCTCACTCTCCATACCCTTTAATATCCTTCCCAGTCCAATCTCTCTCCTGCTCACTCCCCGTACCCTTTAATATCCCACCCAGTCTAATCTCACTCTCCTGCTCACTCCCCTTACATTTTAATATACCACCCAGTCTAATCTCACACTCCTGCTCACTCCCCATACCCTTTAATATCCCACCCAGTATCATCTCACTCTCCTGCTCACTCTCCATACCATTTAATATCCCACCCAGTCTAATCTCACTCTCCCGCTCACTCCCCATACCCTTTAATATCCCACCCAGTCTAATCTCACTCTCCTGCTCACTCTCCATACCCTTTAGTATCCCACCCAGTCTAATCTCACTCTCCTGCTCACTCTCCATACCCTTTAATATTCCACCCAGTCTAATTTCACTCTCCTGCTCACTCTCCATACCCTTTAATATCCCACCCAGTCTAATCTCACTCTCCTGCTCACTCCCCATACCATTTAATATCCCACCCAGTCTAATCCCACTCTCCTGCTCACTTTCCATACCCTTTAATATCCCACCCAGTCTAATCTCACTCTCCTGCACACTCTCCATACCCTTTAATATCCCAGCCAGTCTAATCTCACTCTCCTGCTCACTCTCCATACCCTTTAATATCCCACCCAGTCTAATCTCACTCTCCTGCTCACTCCCCATACCCTTTAATATCCCACCCAGTCTAATCTCACTCGCCATACCCTTTAATATCCCACCCATTCTAATCTCACTCTCCTGCTCACTCCCCAGACCCTTTAATATCCCACCCAGTCTAATCTCACTCCCCATACCCTTTAATATCCCACCCAGTCTAATCTCACTCTCCTGCTCACTCCCCATACCCTTTAATATCCCACCCAGTCTAATCTCACTCTCCTGCTCACTCCCCATACCCTTTAATATCCCACCCAGTCTAATCTCACTCCCCATACCCTTTAATATCCCACCCAGTCTAATCTCTCTCTCCTGCTCACTCCCCATACCCTTTAATATCCCACCCAGTCTAATCTCACTCTCCTGCTCACTCTCCATACCCTTTAATATCCCACCCAGTAAAATCTCTCTCCTGCTCGCTCCCCATAACCTTTAATATCCCACCCAGTCTAATCCAACACTCCTGCTCATTCCCCATACCATTTAATATCCCACCCAGTCTAATCTCACTCCCCATACCTTTTAATATCCCACCCAGACTAATCTCACTCTCCTGCTCACTCTCCATACCATTTAATATCCCACCCAGTCTAATCTCACTCTCCTGCTCATTCACCATACCCTTTAATATCCCACCCAGTCTAATCTCACTCTCCTGCTCACTCTCCATACCCTTTAATATTCCACCCAGTCTAATCTCACTCTCCTGCTCACTCCCCATACCCTTCAATATCCCACCCAGTCTAATTTCACTCCTACTCACACCCCATACCCTTTAATATCCCACCCAGTCTAATCTCACTCTCCTGCTCACTCTCCATGCCCTTTAATATCCCACCCAGTCTAATTTCACTCCTACTCACTCCCCATACCCTTTAATATCCCACCCAGTCTAATCTCACTCTCCTGCTCACTCTCCATACCCTTTAATATCCCACCCAGTCTAATTTCACTCCTACTCACTCCCCACACCCTTTAATATCCCACCCAGTCTAATCTCACACTCCTGCTCACATCCCATACCCTTTAATATCCCACCCAGTCTAATTTCACTCACCTGCTCACTCCCCATACCCTTTAATATCCCACCCAGTCTAATCTCACACTCCTGCTCACTCCCCATACCCTTTAATATCTCAGCCAGTCTAATCTCACACTCCTGCTCACTCCCCATACCTTTTAATATCCCACCCTGTCTAATCTCACTCTCCTGCTCTCTCTCCATACCCTTTAATATCCCACCCAGTCTAATCTCAATCTCCTGCTCACTCCCCATACCCTTTAATATCCCACCCAGTCTAATCTCACTCTCCTGCTCACTCGCCATACACTTTAGTATCCCACCCAGTCTAATCTCACTCTCCTGCTCACTCTCCAAACCCTTTAATATTCCACCCAGTCTAATCTCACTCTCCTGCTCACTCTCCATACCCTTTAATATCCCACCCAGTCTAATCTCACTCTCCTGCTCACTCCCCATACCATTTAATATCCCACCCAGTCTAATCCCACTCTCCTGCTCACTTTCCATACCCTTTAATATCCCACCCAGTCTAATCTCACTCTCCTGCACACTCTCCATACCCTTTAATATCCCAGCCAGTCTAATCTCACTCTCCTGCTCACTCTCCATACCCTTTAATATCCCACCCAGTCTAATCTCACTCTCCTGCTCACTCCCCATACCCTTTAATATCCCACCCAGTCTCATCTCACTCTCCTGCTCACTCGCCATACCCTTTAATATCCCACCCATTCTAATCTCACTCTCCTGCTCACTCCCCATACCATTTAATATCCCACCCAGTCTAATCTCACTCCCCATACCCTTTAATATCCCACCCAGTCTAATCTCACTCTCCTGCTCACTCCCCATACCCTTTAATATCCCACCCTGTCTAATCTCACTCTCCTGCTCACTCCCCATACCCTTTAATATCCCACCCAGTCTAATCTCACTCTCCTGCTCACTCTCCATACCCTTTAATATTCCACCCAGTCTAATCTCACTCTCCTGCTCACTCCCCTTACCCTTTAATATCCCACCCAGTCTAATCTCACTCTCCTGCTCACTCCCCATAACCTTTAATATCCCACCCAGTCTAATCTCACTCTCCTGCTCACTCTCCATACCATTTAATATCCTTCCCAGTCTAATCTCTCTCCTGCTCACTCCCCATACCCTTTAATATCCCACCCAGTCTAATCTCTCTCTCCTGCTCACTCCCCATACCCTTTAATATCCCACCCAGTCTAATCTCACTCTCCTGCTCACTCTCCATACCCTTTAATATCCCACCCAGTATAATCTCTCTCCTGCTCACTCCCCATACCCTTTAATATCCCACCCAGTCTAATCCAACACTCCTGCTCATTCCCCATACCCTTTAATATCCCACCCAGTCTAATCTCACTCCCCATACCTTGCAATATCCCACCCAGACTAATCTCACTCTCCTGCTCACTCTCCATACCCTTTAATATCCCACCCAGTCTAATCTCACTCTCCTGCTCACTCTCCATACCCTTTAATATCCCACCCAGTCTAATCTCACTCTCCTGCTCACTCCCCATACCCTTTAATATCCCTCCCAGTCTCATCTCACTCGCCATACCCTTTAATATCCCACCCATTCTAATCTCACTCTCCTGCTCACTCCCCATACCCTTTAATATCCCACCCAGTCTAATCTCACTCCCCATACCCTTTAATATCCCACCCAGTCTAATCTCACTCTCCTGCTCACTCCCCATACCCTTTAATATCCCACCCAGTCTAATCTTACTCTCCTGCTCACTCCCCATACCCTTTAATATCCCACCCAGTCTAATCTCACTCTCCTGCTCACTCTCCATACCCTTTAATATTCCACCCAGTCTAATCTCACTCTCCTGCTCACTCCCCTTACCCTTTAATATCCCACCCAGTCTAATCTCACTCTCCTGCTCACTCCCCATAACCTTTAATATCCCACCCAGTCTAATCTCACTCTCCTGCTCACTCTCCATACCCTTTAATATCCTTCCCAGTCTAATCTCTCTCCTGCTCACTCCCCATACCCTTTAATATCCCACCCAGTCTAATCTCTCTCTCCTGCTCACTCCCCATACCCTTTAATATCCCACCCAGTCTAATCTCACTCTCCTGCTCACTCTCCATACCCTTTAATATCCCACCCAGTAAAATCTCTCTCCTGCTCGCTCCCCATACCCTTTAATATCCCACCCAGTCTAATCCAACACTCCTGCTCATTCCCCATACCCTTTAATATCCCACCCAGTCTAATCTCACTCCCCATACCTTTTAATATCCCACCCAGACTAATCTCACTCTCCTGCTCACTCTCCATACCCTTTAATATCCCACCCAGTCTAATCTCACTCTCCTGCTCATTCCCCATACACTTTAATATCCCACCCAGTCTAATCTCACTCTCCTGCTCACTCTCCATACCCTTTAATATTCCACCCAGTCTAATCTCACTCTCCTGCAGACTCCCCATACCCTTCAATATCCCACCCAGTCTAATTTCACTCCTACTCACTCCCCATACCCTTTAATATCCCACCCAGTCTAATCTCACTCTCCTGCTCACTCTCCATACCCTTTATTATCCCACCCAGTCTAATTTCACTCCTACTCACTCCCCATACCCTTTAATATCCCACCCAATCTGATCTCACTCTCCTGCTCACTCTCCATACCCTTTCATATCCCACCCAGTCTAATTTCACTCCTACTCACTCCCCACACCCTTTAATATCCCACCCAGACTAATCTCACACTCCTGCTCACATCCCATACCCTTTAATATCCCACCCAGTCTAATTTCACTCACCTGCTCACTCCCCATACCCTTTAATATTCCACCTAGTCTAATCTCACACTCCTGCTCACTCCCCATACCCTTTAATATCTCAGCCAGTCTAATCTCACTCTCCTGCTCACTCCCCATACCTTTTAATATCCCACCCTGTCTAATCTCACTCTCCTGCTCTCTCTCCATACCCTTTAATATCCCACCCAGTCTAATCTCACTCTCCTGCTCACTCCCCATACCCTTTAATATCCCACCCAGTCTAATCTCACTCTCCTGCTCACTCGCCATACACTTTAGTATCCCACCCAGTCTAATCTAACTCTCCTGCTCACTCTCCATACCCTTTAATATTCCACCCAGTCTAATCTCACTCTCCTGCTCACTCTCCATAACCTTTAATATCCCACCCAGTCTAATCTCACTCTCCTGCTCACTCCCCATACCATTTAATATCCCACCCAGTCTAATCCCACTCTCCTGCTCACTTTCCATACCCTTTAATATCCCACCCAGTCTAATCTCACTCTCCTGCACACTCTCCATACCCTTTAATATCCCAACCAGTCTAATCTCACTCTCCTGCTCACTCTCCATACCCTTTAATATCCCACCCAGTCTAATCTCACTCTCCTGCTCACTCCCCATACCCTTTAATATCCCACCCAGTCTCATCTCACTCTCCTGCTCACTCGCCATACCCTTTAATATCCCACCCATTCTAATCTCACTCTCCTGCTCACTCCCCATACCCTTTAATATCCCACCCAGTCTAATCTCACTCCCCATACCCTTTAATATCCCACCCAGTCTAATCTCACTCTCCTGCTCACTCCCCATACCCTTTAATATCCCACCCTGTCTAATCTCACTCTCCTGCTCACTCCCCATACCCTTTAATATCCCACCCAGTCTAATCTCACTCTCCTGCTCACTCTCCATACCCTTTAATATTCCACCCAGTCTAATCTCACTCTCCTGCTCACTCCCCTTACCCTTTATTATCCCACCCAGTCTAATCTCACTCTCCTGCTCACTCCCCATAACATTTAATATCCCACCCAGTCCAATCTCACTCTCCTGCTCACTCTCCATACCCTTTAATATCCTTCCCAGTCTAATCTCTCTCCTGCTCACTCCCCATACCCTTTAATATCCCACCCAGTCTAATCTCTCTCTCCTGCTCACTCCCCATACCGTTTAATATCCCACCCAGTCTAATCTCACTCTCCTGCTCACTCTCCATACCCTTTAATATCCCACCCAGTATAATCTCTCTCCTGCTCACTCCCCATACCCTTTAATATCCCACCCAGTCTAATCCAACACTCCTGCTCATTCCCCATACCCTTTAATATCCCACCCAGTCTAATCTCACTCCCCATACCTTGTAATATCCCACCCAGACTAATCTCACTCTCCTGCTCACTCTCCATACCCTTTAATATCCCACCCAGTCTAATCTCACTCTCCTGCTCATTCCCCATACCCTTTAATATCCCACCCAGTCTAATCTCACTCTCCTTCTCACTCTCCATACCCTTTAATATTCCACCCAGTCTAATCTCACTCTCCTGCTCACTCCCCATACCCTTTAATATCGTACCCAGTCTAATCTCACTCTCCAGCTCACTCCCCATACCCTTTAATATCCCACCCAGTCTAATCTCACTCTCCCGCTCACTCCCCATACCCTTTAATATCCCACCCAGTCTAATCTCACTATCCCGCTCACTCTCCATACCCTTTAATATCCCACCCAGTCTAATCTCTCTCCTGCTCACTCTCCATACCCTTTAATATCCAACCCAGTCTAATCTCACTCTCCTGCTCACTCTCCATACCCTTTAATATCCTTCCCAGTCCAATCTCTCTCCTGCTCACTCCCCGTACCCTTTAATATCCCACCCAGTCTAATCTCACTCTCCTGCTCACTCCCCATACATTTTAATATACCACCCAGTCTAATCTCACACTCCTGCTCACTCCCCATACCATTTAATATCCCACCCAGTATCATCTCACTCTCCTGCTCACTCTCCATACCATTTAATATCCCACCCAGTCTAATCTCACTCTCCCGCTCACTCCCCATACCCTTTAATATCCCACCCAGTCTAATCTCACTCTCCTGCTCACTCTCCATACCCTTTAGTATCCCACCCAGTCTAATCTCACTCTCCTGCTCACTCTCCATACCCTTTAATATTCCACCCAGTCTAATTTCACTCTCCTGCTCACTCTCCATACCCTTTAATATCCCACCCAGTCTAATCACACTCTCCTGCTCACTCCCCATACCATTTAATATCCCACCCAGTCTAATCCCACTCTCCTGCTCACTTTCCATACCCTTTAATATCCCACCCAGTCTAATCTCACTCTCCTGCACACTCTCCATACCCTTTAATATCCCAGCCAGTCTAATCTCACTCTCCTGCTCACTCTCCATACCCTTTAATATCCCACCCAGTCTAATCTCACTCTCCTGCTCACTCCCCATACCCTTTAATATCCCACCCAGTCTCATCTCACTCTCCTGCTCACTCGCCATACCCTTTAATATCCCACCCATTCTAATCTCACTCTCCTGCTCACTCCCCATACCCTTTAATATCCCACCCAGTCTAATCTCACTCCCCATACCCTTTAATATCCCACCCAGTCTAATCTCACTCTCCTGCTCACTCCCCATACCCTTTAATATCCCACCCAGTCTAATCTCACTCTCCTGCTCACACTCCATACCCTTTAATATTCCACCCAGTCTAATCTCACTCTCCTGCTCACTCCCCTTACCCTTTAATATCCCACCCAGTCTAATCTCACTCTCCTGATCACTCCCCATAACCTTTAATATCCCAGCCAGTCTAATCTCACTCTCCTGCTCACTCTCCATACCCTTTAATATCCTTCCCAGTCTAATCTCTCTCCTGCTCACTCCCCATACCCTTTAATATCCCACCCAGTCTAATCTCTCTCTCCTGCTCACTCCCCATACCCTTTAATATCCCACCCAGTCTAATCTCACTCTCCTGCTCACTCTCCATACCCTTTAATATCCCACCCAGTAAAATCTCTCTCCTGCTCACTCCCCATACCCTTTAATATCCCACCCAGTCTAATCCAACACTCCTGCTCATTCCCCATACCCTTTAATATCCCACCCAGTCTAATCTCACTCCCCATACCTTTTAATATCCCACCCAGACTAATCTCACTCTCCTGCTCACTCTCCATACCCTTTAATATCCCACCCAGTCTAATCTCACTCTCCTGCTCATTCCCCATACCCTTTAATATCCCACCCAGTCTAATCTTACTCTCCTGCTCACTCTCCATACCCTTTAATATCCCACCCAGTCTAATCTCTCTCCTGCTCACTCTCCATACCCTTTAATATCCCACCCAGTCTAATCTCACTCTCCTCACTCCCCATACCCTTTACTATCCCACCCAGTCTAATCCAACACTCCTGCTCACTCCCCATACCCTTTAATATCCCACCCAGTCTAATCTCTCACTCCTGCTGACTCCCCATACCCTTTAATATCCCACCCAGTCTAATCTCTCTCCTGCTCACTCCCCATACCCTTTAATATCCCACCCAGTCTAATCTCTCTCTCCTGCTCACTCCCCATACCCTTTAATATCCCACCCAGTCTAATCTCACTCTCCTGCTCACTCTCCATACCCTTTAATATCCCACCCAGTCTAATCTCTCTCCTGCTCACTCCCCATACCCTTTAATATCCCACCCAGTCTAATCTCACTCTCCTGCTCACTCCCCATACCTTTTAATATCCCACCCAGACTAATCTCACTCTCCTGCTCAATCTCCATACCCTTTAATATCCCATCCAGTCTGATCTCACCTTCCTGCTCACTCTCCATACCCTTTAATATCCCACCCAGTCTAATCCCACTCTCCTGCTCACTTTCCATACCCTTTAATATCCCACCCAGTCTAATCTCACTCTCCTGCTCACTCTCCATACCCTTTAATATCCCACCCAGTCTAATCTCACTCTCCTGCTCACTCTCCATACCCTTCAATATCCCACCCAGTCTAATCTCACTCCCCTGCTCACTCCCCATACATTTTAATTTCCCACCCAGTCTAATCTCACACTCCTGCTCACTCCCCATACCCTTTAATATCCCACCCAGTATAATCTCACTCTCCTGCTCACTCTCCATACCATTTAATATCCCACCCAGTCTAATCTCACTCTCCGGCTCACTCCCCATACCCTTTAATATCCCACCCAGTCTAATCACACTCTCCTGCTCACTCTCCATACCCTTTAATATCCCACCCAGTCTAATCTCACTCTCCTGCTCACTCTCCATACCCTTTAATATCCCACCCAGTCTAATCTCACTCTCCTGCTCACTCTCCATACCCTTTAATATCCCACCCAGTCTAATCTCACTCTCCTGCTCACTCTCCATACCCTTTAATATCCCACCCAGTCTAATCTCACTATCCTGCTCACTCCCCATACCCTTTAATATCCCACCCAGTCTAATCTCACTCTCCTGCTCACTCTCCATACCCTTTAATATCCCACCCAGTCTAATTTCACTCCTACTCACTCCACACACCCTTTAATATCCCACCCAGTCTAATCTCACACTCCTGCTCACACCCCATACCCTTTAATATCCCACCCAGTCTAATCTCACGCTCCTGCTCACTCCCCATACCGTTTAATATCTCAGCCAGTCTAATCTCACTCTCCTGCTCACTCCCCATACCCTTTAATATCCCACCCAGTCTAATCTCACTCTGCTGCTCACTCCCCATACCCTTTAGTATCCCACCCAGTCTAATCTCACTCTCCTGCTCACTCTCCAAACCATTTAATATTCCACCCAGTCTTATCTCACTCTCCTGCTCACTCTCCATACCCTTTAATATCCCACCCAGTCTAATCTCACTCTCCTGCTCACTCCCCATACCATTTAATATCCCACCCAGTCTAATCCCACTCTCCTGCTCACTTTCCATACCCTTTAATATCCCACCCAGTCTAATCTCACTCTCCTGCACACTCTCCATACCCTTTAATATCCCAGCCAGTCTAATCTCACACTCCTGCTCACTCTCCATACCCTTTAATATCCCACCCAGTCTAATCTCACTCGCCATACCCTTTAATATCCCACCCATTCTAATCTCACTCTCCTGCTCACTCCCCAGACCCTTTAATATCCCACCCAGTCTAATCTCACTCCCCATACCCTTTAATATCCCACCCAGTCTAATCTCACTCTCCTGCTCACTCCCCATACCCTTTAATATCCCACCCAGTCTAATCTCACTCTCCTGCTCACTCCCCATACCCTTTAATATCCCACCCAGTCTAATCTCACTCTCCTGCTCACGCTCCATACCCTTTAATATTCCACCCAGTCTAATCTCACTATCCTGCTCACTCCCCTTACCCTTTAATATCCCACCCAGTCTAATCTCACTCTCCTGCTCACTCCCCATAACCTTTAATATCCCACCCAGTCTAATCTCACTCTCCTGCTCACTCTCCATACCCTTTAATATCCTTCCCAGTCTAATCTCTCTCCTGCTCACTCCCCATACCCTTTAATATCCCAGCCAGTCTAATCTCTCTCTCCTGCTCACTCCCCATACCCTTTAATATCCCACCCAGTCTAATCTCACTCTTCTGCTCACTCTCCATACCCTTTAATATCCCACCCAGTAAAATCTCTCTCCTGCTCGCTCCCCATACCCTTTAATATCCCACCCAGTCTAATCCAACACTCCTGCTCATTCCCCATACCATTTAATATCCCACCCAGTCTAATCTCACTCCCCATACCTTTTAATATCCCACCCAGACTAATCTCACTCTCCTGCTCACTCTCCATACCCTTTAATATCCCACCCAGTCTAATCTCACTCTCCTGCTCATTCACCATACCCTTTAATATCCCACCCAGTCTAATCTCACTCTCCTGCTCACTCTCCATACCCTTTAATATTCCACCCAGTCTAATCTCACTCTCCTGCTCACTCCCCATACCCTTCAATATCCCACCCAGTCTAATTTCACTCCTACTCACTCCCCATACCCTTTAATATCCCACCCAGTCTAATCTCACTCTCCTGCTCACTCTCCATGCCCTTTAATATCCCACCCAGTCTAATTTCACTCCTACTCACTCCCCATACCCTTTAATATCCCACCCAGTCTAATCTCACTCTCCTGCTCACTCTCCATACCCTTTAATATCCCACCCAGTCTAATTTCACTCCTACTCACTCCCCACACCCTTTAATATCCCACCCAGTCTAATCTCACACTCCTGCTCACATCCCATACCCTTTAATATCCCACCCAGTCTAATCTCACACTCCTGCTCACTCCCCATACCCTTTAATATCTCAGCCAGTCTAATCTCACACTCCTGCTCACTCCCCATACCTTTTAATATCCCACCCTGTCTAATCTCACTCTCCTGCTCTCTCTCCATACCCTTTAATATCCCACCCAGTCTAATCTCAATCTCCTGCTCACTCCCCATACCCTTTAATATCCCACCCAGTCTAATCTCACTCTCCTGCTCACTCGCCATACACTTTAGTATCCCACCCAGTCTAATCTCACTCTCCTGCTCACTCTCCATACCCTTTAATATTCCACCCAGTCTAATCTCACTCTCCTGCTCACTCTCCATACCCTTTAATATCCCACCCAGTCTAATCTCACTCTCCTGCTCACTCCCCATACCATTTAATATCCCACCCAGTCTAATCCCACTCTCCTGCTCACTTTCCATACCCTTTAATATCCCACCCAGTCTAATCTCACTCTCCTGCACACTCTCCATACCCTTTAATATCCCAGCCAGTCTAATCTCACTCTCCTGCTCACTCTCCATACCCTTTAATATCCCACCCAGTCTAATCTCACTCTCCTGCTCACTCCCCATACCCTTTAATATCCCACCCAGTCTCATCTCACTCTCCTGCTCACTCGCCATACCCTTTAATATCCCACCCATTCTAATCTCACTCTCCTGCTCACTCCCCATACCCTTTAATATCCCACCCAGTCTAATCTCACTCCCCATACCCTTTAATATCCCACCCAATCTAATCTCACTCTCCTGCTCACTCCCCATACCCTTTAATATCCCACCCTGTCTAATCTCACTCTCCTGCTCACTCCCCATACCCTTTAATATCCCACCCAGTCTAATCTCACTCTCCTGCTCACTCTCCATACCCTTTAATATTCCACCCAGTCTAATCTCACTCTCCTGCTCACTCCCCTTACCCTTTAATATCCCACCCAGTCTAATCTCACTCTCCTGCTCACTCCCCATAACCTTTAATATCCCACCCAGTCTAATCTCACTCTCCTGCTCACTCTCCATACCATTTAATATCCTTCCCAGTCTAATCTCTCTCCTGCTCACTCCCCATACCCTTTAATATCCCACCCAGTCTAATCTCTCTCTCCTGCTCACTCCCCATACCCTTTAATATCCCACCCAGTCTAATCTCACTCTCCTGCTCACTCTCCATACCCTTTAATATCCCACCCAGTATAATCTCTCTCCTGCTCACTCCCCATACCCTTTAATATCCCACCCAGTCTAATCCAACACTCCTGCTCATTCCCCATACCCTTTAATATCCCACCCAGTCTAATCTCACTCCCCATACCTTGCAATATCCCACCCAGACTAATCTCACTCTCCTGCTCACTCTCCATACCCTTTAATATCCCACCCAGTCTAATCTCACTCTCCTGCTCACTCTCCATACCCTTTAATATCCCACCCAGTCTAATCACACTCTCCTGCTAACTCCCCATACCCTTTAATATCCCACCCAGTCTCATCTCACTCGCCATACCCTTTAATATCCCACCCATTCTAATCTCACTCTCCTGCTCACTCCCCATACCCTTTAATATCCCACCCAGTCTAATCTCACTCCCCATACCCTTTAATATCCCACGCAGTCTAATCTCACTCTCCTGCTCACTCCCCATACCCTTTAATATCCCACCCAGTCTAATCGCACTCTCCTGCTCACTCCCCATACCCTTTAATATCCCACCCAGTCTAATCTCACTCTCCTGCTCACTCTCCATACCCTTTAATATTCCACCCAGTCTAATCTCACTCTCCTGCTCACTCCCCTTACCCTTTAATATCCCACCCAGTCTAATCTCACTCTCCTGCTCACTCCCCATAACATTTAATATCCCACCCAGTCTAATCTCACTCTCCTGCTCACTCTCCATACCCTTTAATATCCTTCCCAGTCTAATCTCTCTGCTGCTCACTCCCCATACCCTTTAATATCCCACCCAGTCTAATCTCTCTCTCCTGCTCACTCCCCATACCCTTTAATATCCCACCCAGTCTAATCTCACTCTCCTGCTCACTCTCCATACCCTTTAATATCCCACCCAGTAAAATCTCTCTCCTGCTCGCTCCCCATACCCTTTAATATCCCACCCAGTCTAATCCAACACTCCTGCTCATTCCCCATACCCTTTAATATCCCACCCAGTCTAATCTCACTCCCCATACCTTTTAATATCCCACCCAGACTAATCTCACTCTCCTGCTCACTCTCCATACCCTTTAATATCCCACCCAGTCCAATCTCACTCTCCTGCTCATTCCCCATACCCTTTAATATCCCACCCAGTCTAATCTCACTCTCCTGCTCACTCTCCATACCCTTTAATATTCCACCCAGTATAATCTCACTCTCCTGCTCACTCCCCATACCCTTCAATATCCCACCCAGTCTAATTTCACTCCTACTCTCTCCCCATACCGTTTAATATGCCACCCAGTCTAATCTCACTCTCCTGCTCACTCTCCATACCCTTTAATATCCCACCCAGTCTAATTTCACTCCTACTCACTCCCCATACCCTTTAATATCCCACCCAGTCTGATCTCACTCTCCTGCTCACTCTCCATACCCTTTCATATCCCACCCAGTCTAATTTGACTCATACTCACTCCCCACACCCTTTAATATCCCACCCAGTCTAATCTCACACTCCTGCTCACATCCCATACACTTTAATATCCCACCCAGTCTAATTTCACTCACCTGCTCACTCCCCATACCCTTTAATATCCCACCCAATCTAATCTCACACTCCTGCTCACTCCCCATACCCTTTAATATCTCAGCCAGTCTAATCTCACTCTCCTGCTCACTCCCCATACCTTTTAATATCCCACCCTGTCTAATCTCACTCTCCTGCTCTCTCTCCATACCCTTTAATATCCCACCCAGTCTAATCTCACTCTCCTGCTCACTCCCCATACCCTTTAATATCCCACCCAGTCTAATCTCACTCTCCTGCTCACTCGCCATACACTTTAGTATCCCACCCAGTCTAATCTCACTCTCCTGCTCACTCTCCATACCCTTTAATATTCCACCCAGTCTAATCTCACTCTCCTGCTCACTCTCCATACCCTTTAATATCCCACCCAGTCTAATCTCACTCTCCTGCTCACTCCCCATACCATTTAATATCCCACCCAGTCTAATCCCACTCTCCTGCTCACTTTCCATACCCTTTAATATCCCACCCAGTCTAATCTCACTCTCCTGCACACTCTCCATACCCTTTAATATCCCAACCAGTCTAATCTCACTCTCCTGCTCACTCTCCATACCCTTTAATATCCCACCCAGTCTAATCTCACTCTCCTGCTCACTCCCCATACCATTTAATATCCCACCCAGTCTCATCTCACTCTCCTGCTCACTCGCCATACTCTTTAATATCCCACCCATTCTAATCTCACTCTCCTGCTCACTCCCCATACCCTTTAATATCCCAACCAGTCTAATCTCACTCCCCATACCCTTTAATATCCCACCCAGTCTAATCTCACTCTCCTGCTCACTCCCCATACCTTTTAATATCCCACCCTGTCTAATCTCACTCTCCTGCTCACTCCCCATACCCTTTAATATCCCACCCAGTCTAATCTCACTCTCCTGCTCACTCTCCATACCCTTTAATATTCCACCCAGTCTAATCTCACTCTCCTGCTCACTCCCCTTACCCTTTATTATCCCACCCAGTCTAATCTCACTCTCCTGCTCACTCCCCATAACCTTTAATATCCCACCCAGTCCAATCTCACTCTCCTGCTCACTCTCCATACCCTTTAATATCCTTCCCAGTCTAATCTCTCTCCTGCTCACTCCCCATACCCTTTAATATCCCACCCAGTCTAATCTCTCTCTCCTGCTCACTCCCCATACCCTTTAATATCCCACCCAGTCTAATCTCACTCTCCTGCTCACTCTCCATACCCTTTAATATCCCACCCAGTATAATCTCTCTCCTGCTCACTCCCCATACCCTTTAATATCCCACCCAGTCTAATCCAACACTCCTGCTCATTCCCCATACCCTTTAATATCCCACCCAGTCTAATCTCACTCCCCATACCTTGTAATATCCCACCCAGACTAATCTCACTCTCCTGCTCACTCTCCATACCCTTTAATATCCCACCCAGTCTAATCTCACTCTCCTGCTCATTCCCCATACCCTTTAATATCCCACCCAGTCTAATCTCACTCTCCTGCTCACTCCCCATACCCTTTAATATCGTACGCAGTCTAATCTCACTCTCCAGCTCACTCCCCATACCCTTTAATATCCCACCCAGTCTAATCTCACTCTCCCGCTCACTCCCCATACCCTTTAATATCCCACCCAGTCTAATCTCACTATCCCGCTCACTCTCCATACCCTTTAATATCCCACCCAGTCTAATCTCTCTCCTGCTCACTCTCCATACCCTTTAATATCCAACCCAGTCTAATCTCACTCTCCTGCTCACTCTCCATACCCTTTAATATCCTTCCCAGTCCAATCTCTCTCCTGCTCACTCCCCGTACCCTTTAATATCCCACCCAGTCTAATCTCACTCTCCTGCTCACTCCCCATACATTTTAATATACCACCCAGTCTAATCTCACACTCCTGCTCACTCCCCATACCCTTTAATATCCCACCCAGTATCATCTCACTCTCCTGCTCACTCTCCATACCATTTAATATCCCACCCAGTCTAATCTCACTCTCCCGCTCACTCCCCATACCCTTTAATATCCCACCCAGTCTAATCTCACTGTCCCGCTCACTCTCCATACCCTTTAATATCCCACCCAGTCTAATCTCACTCTCCTGCTCACTCCCCATACCCTTTAATATCCCACCCAGTCTAATCCCACTCTCCTGCTCACTTTCCATACCCTTTAATATCCCACCCAGTCTAAACTCACTCTCCTGCACACTCTCCATACCCTTTAATATCACACCCAGTCTAATTTCACTCACCTGCTCACTCCCCATACCCTTTAATATCCCACCCAGTCTAATCTCACACTCCTGCTCACTCCCCATACCCTTTAATATCTCAGCCAGTCTAATCTCACTCTCCTGCTCACTCCCCATACCTTTTAATATCCCACCCTGTCTAATCTCACTCTCCTGCTCTCTCTCCATACCCTTTAATATCCCACCCAGTCTAATCCCACTCTCCTGCTCACTCCCCATACCCTTTAATATCCCACCCAGTCTAATCTCACTCTCCTGCTCACTCGGCATACACTTTAGTATCCCACCCAGTCTAATCTCACTCTCCTGCTCACTCTCCATACCCTTTAATATTCCACCCAGTCTAATCTCACTCTCCTGCTCACTCTCCATACCCTTTAATATCCCACCCAGTCTAATCTCACTCTCCTGCTCACTCCCCATACCATTTAATATCCCACCCAGTCTAATCCCACTCTCCTGCTCACTTTCCATACCCTTTAATATCCCACCCAGTCTAATCTCACTCTCCTGCACACTCTCCATACCCTTTAATATCCCAACCAGTCTAATCTCACTCTCCTGCTCACTCTCCATACCCTTTAATATCCCACCCAGTCTAATCTCACTCTCCTGCTCACTCCCCATACCCTTTAATATCCCACCCAGTCTCATCTCACTCTCCTGCTCACTCGCCATACCCTTTAATATCCCACCCATTCTAATCTCACTCTCCTGCTCACTCCCCATACCCTTTAATATCCCAACCAGTCTAATCTCACTCCCCATACCCTTTAATATCCCACCCAGTCTAATCTCACTCTCCTGCTCACTCCCCATACGCTTTAATATCCCACCCTGTCTAATCTCACTCTCCTGCTCACTCCCCATACCCTTTAATACCCCACCCAGTCTAATCTCACTCTCCTGCTCACTCTCCATACCCTTTAATATTCCACCCAGTCTAATCTCACTCTCCTGCTCACTCCCCTTACCCTTTATTATCCCTCCCAGTCTAATCTCACTCTCCTGCTCACTCCCCATAACCTTTAATATCCCACCCAGTCCAATCTCACTCTCCTGCTCACTCTCCATACCCTTTAATATCCTTCCCAGTCTAATCTCTCTCCTGCTCACTCCCCATACCCTTTAATATCCCACCCAGTCTAATCTCTCTCTCCTGCTCACTCCCCATACCCTTTAATATCCCACCCAGTCTAATCTCACTCTCCTGCTCACTCTCCATACCCTTTAATATCCCACCCAGTATAATCTCTCTCCTGCTCACTCCCCATACCCTTTAATATCCCACCCAGTCTAATCCAACACTCCTGCTCATTCCCCATACCCTTTAATATCCCACCCAGTCTAATCTCACTCCCCATACCTTGTAATATCCCACCCAGACTAATCCCACTCTCCTGCTCACTCTCCATACCCTTTAATATCCCACCCAGTCTAATCTCACTCTCCTGCTCATTCCCCATACCCTTTAATATCCCACCCAGTCTAATCTCACTCTCCTGCTCACTCCCCATACCCTTTAATATCGTACCCAGTCTAATCTCACTCTCCAGCTCACTCCCCATACCCTTTAATATCCCACCCAGTCTAATCTCACTCTCCCGCTCACTCCCCATACCCTTTAATATCCCACCCAGTCTAATCTCACTATCCCGCTCACTCTCCATACCCTTTAATATCCCACCCAGTCTAATCTCTCTCCTGCTCACTCTCCATACCCTTTAATATCCAACCCAGTCTAATCTCACTCTCCTGCTCACTCTCCATACCCTTTAATATCCTTCCCAGTCCAATCTCTCTCCTGCTCACTCCCCGTACCCTTTAATATCCCACCCAGTCTAATCTCACTCTCCTGCTCACTCCCCATACATTTTAATGTACCACCCAGTCTAATCTCACACTCCTGCTCACTCCCCATACCCTTTAATATCCCACCCAGTATCATCTCACTCTCCTGCTCACTCCCCATACCCTTTAATATCCCACCCAGTCTAATCCCACTCTCCTGCTCACTTTCCATACCCTTTAATATCCCACCCAGTCTAAACTCACTCTCCTGCACACTCTCCATACCCTTTAATATCCCACCCAGTCTAATCTCTCTCTCCTGCTCACTCTCCATACCCTTTAATATTCCACCCAGTCTAATCTCACTCTCCTGCTCACTCCCCATACCCTTTAATATCCCACCCAGTCTAATCCCACTCTCCTGCTCACTTTCCATACCCTTTAATATACCACCCAGTCTAATCTCACTCTCCTGCTCGCTCCCCATACCCTTTAATATCCCACCCAGTCTAATCTCACTCTCCTGCAAACTCTCCATACCCTTTAATATCCCACCCAGTCTAATCTCACTCTCCTGCTCACTCCCCATACCCTTTAATATCCCACCATGTCTAATCTCACTCTCCTGCTCACTCTCCATACCCTTTAATATCCCACCCAGTCTAATCTCACGCTCCTGCTCACTCTCCATACCCTTTAATATCCCACCCAGTCTAATCTCACTCTAATGCTCACTCTCCATACCCTTTCATATCCCACCCAGTCTAATCTCACTCTCCTGCTCACTCTCCATGCCATTTAATATCCCACCCAGTCAAATCTCACTCTCCGGCTCACTCCCCATACCCTTTAATATCCCACCCAGTCTAATCTCTCTCTCCTGCTCACTCCCCATACCCTTTAATATCCCACCCAGTCTAATCTCACTCTCCTGCTCACTCTCCATACCCTTTAATATCCCACCCAGTATAATCTCTCTCCTGCTCACTCCCCATACCCTTTAATATCCCACCCAGTCTAATCCAACACACCTGCTCATTCCCCATACCCTTTAATATCCCACCCAGTCTAATCTCACTCTCCTGCTCACTCTCCATGCCATTTAATATCCCACCCAGTCTAATCTCACTCTCCGGCTCACTCCCCATACCCTTTAATATCCCACCCAGTCTAATCTCACTCTCCTGCTCACTCCCCATAACCTTTAATATCCCACCCAGTCTAATCTCACTCTCCTGCTCACCCTCCATACCCTTTAATATCCTTCCCAGTCTAATCTCTCTCCTGCTCACTCCCCATACCCTTTAATATCCCACCCAGACTAATCTCGCTCTCCTGCTCACTCTCCATACCCTTTAATACCCTTCCCAGTCTAATCTCTCTCCTGCTCACTCCCCGTACACTTTAATATCCCACCCAGTCTAATCTCACTCTCCCGCTCACTCCCCATACCCTTTAATATCCCACCCAGTCTCATCTCACTCTCCTGCTCACTCCCCATACCCTTTAATATCCCACCCAGTCTAATCTCACTCTCCTGCTCACTCTCCATGCCATTTATTATCCCACCCAGTCTAATCTCACTCTCCGGCTCACTCCCCATACCCTTTAATATCCCACCCAGTCTAATCTCACTCTCCTGCTCATTCCCCATACCGTTTAATATCCCACCCAGTCTAATCTCACTCTCCTGCTCACTCTCCATACCCTTTAATATCCCACCCAGTCTAATTTCACTCCTACTCACTCCCCATACCCTTTAATATCCCACCCAGTCTAATCTCACTCTCCTGCTCACTCTCCATACCCTTTAATATCCCACCCAGTCTAATCTCACTCTCCTGCTCACTCCCCATACACTTTAATATCCCACCCAGTCTAATCTCACTCTCCTGCTCACTCCCCCTACCTTTCAATATCCCACCCAGTCTAATCTCACTCTCCTGCTCACTCCCCATACCCTTTAATATCCCACCCAGTCTAATCTCACTCTCCTGCTCACTCGACATACCCTTTAATATCCCACCCAGTCTAATCTCACTCTCCTGCTCACTCCCCCTACCCTTTAATATCCCACCCAGTCTAATCTCACTCCCCATACCCTTTAATATACCAACCAGTCTAATCTCACACTCCTGCTCACTCCCCATACCCTTTAATATCCCACCCAGTCTAATCTCACTCTCCTGCTCACTCGCCATACCCTTTAATATCCCACCCAGTCTAATCTCACTCTCCTGCTCACTCCCCATACCCTTTAATATCCCACCCAGTCTAATCTCACTCTCCTGCTCCCCCTCCATACCCTTTATTATCCTTCCCAGTCTACTCTCTCTCCTGCTCACTCCCCATAACCTTTAATATCCCACCCAGTCTAATCTCACTCTCCGGCTGACTCCCCAAACCCTTTAATATCCCACCCAGTCTAATCTCTCTCCTGCTCACTCCCCATACCCTTTAATATCCCACCCAGTCTACTCTCACTCTCCTGCTCACTCTCCATACCATTTAATATCCCACCCAGTCTAATCTCACTCTCCGGCTCACTCCCCATACCCTTTAATATCCCACCTGTTAAATCTGTGAATTATTTAGTTAATTAAAACACAGACTAATGAATAACAATAAAAACAGGTCTTTACTGGTTGGAGGTAGGGACTATACTGAATACAAGATTACTGCACAGTGCTTATATACCGGTGTGTTCACCCCCGGTATTACATCTACAGCAGCCTGAGAAAGTAGTACATCTCTTAAGGTGGAACAGGCTTAAGCTATCTTAAGGTGGAACAGGTTACATACACAACACTCCTCCCTTCTTAGCTTTATAGTCATCCCCCCCATTTAACATAACGTAATAACATATATACATATATAACTTCATGTTTAACGTAACATATCACAGATTCAGTCTCTGCGGAAAACAGTTCACAGATTCAATCTCTACGAACAGTTGCAACATACTCTTAGTGGGAACAGTTTACAGGTTCAGTCTCTGTGGGAACAGTTTGTAAATTCAGTCTCTTATCTTAATTCGTTCCAGACAGCATCTTTTCGTAGTGTTCGGCCGGAGGTAGTAGAAGTAACAATATTTTAAACAATTATTATTTTCGGCCTCTTCTTTTTCTTTTCTGCCTTTTTACAACTCTTGTCGTTCCCATCTTCTCGGCGGACAGCTGTAATGCTACCAACTCTCTATGTTCTTTAGACCTTAAGTGCTTCCTCCGGATTTCAGCACTTTGGGAGTTTCCATCACAATTTGGGCATACCACATCCTCGTAGTATTCACTATCACTCAACAGGTCGAGAGGCCCTTCTACTTCTTCCTTACCCAACTGGACGCTATCCGACTGCTGTTCCTTCTCTATCTCTCTTACTTCCCGTAGTAGAGCCACCTTCTTCCGATGTTCCGTAGACTTTTGGTGCTCCTCCATGATTTCTGCACTTTGGGGGTCGAAGTTACAAGCTGGGCAGGACAGGACATCGTAATATTCAGAGTCGTCCGACAGGTCATGGTAATATTCGGTGTCGTCCTGAGCTAGGCCAGCGAGAGGGTCGTCTATTTCCTCCATACCCAGCTGGACGTTAGCCAGCTCTTGTTCCAAATCCAGACATCTTTCCTGAAGAGACTTCTTCATGTGTACCTCTGCATCCAGCTTTTTCTGGGCTTTCAGCAAGTCGTTTACTAGTGACCTCATTTGTGATTTTAATACTTCAACTTCCTTTGGAGATTGATTGCTCGGACTATGCAGTCCCTCTACCGGAGCAGCTGTTTCAGCGGTCTGTTGTTCTACATTGACGTGAGTCAGCGTACTTTTGGCATCCAATGGCTGCTCTGTTGCAGTCGTTTCAGTCTGTGTCGTCACATCAGCCATCTCAATGGCTTTTGAGAGCTCCGAACCCTTTTCCTTTGAAGATCGCAGCTCGTGTTCAAGTTTTTCCCATTTCAGAGTCTTGTCCCTCAGCATATGAAGGAGTTGGCTGACCGTTAACTCTTCTGACACCAGATTATGGCACGCACCTTCAGAACCTGAATCAGCTTTGATTCGTTCGGCCTCCTCGCGCAGATGGTTGGTGTGCTCCTGCTCCATTTTCTCCATCAGTTGCTTCTGTTGACTTTCCAGATTCTCCCACTCTGTAACAAAGAACTTTTTTATTTCATTCATCTCTTGCTCAAAACGGCGAATCATTTGTTCTAATTGCTGTTGTAGTTTGAAATGGAGTTGAGTTCGAGCCCAGTGTCCCTCAAAAATGTGCATATCAGTAGACTTGACAGACTCAGAATTCTCTGTTAAACTATGTTGTTGTTGCTCAGTGGAATTCTGTGCTGAAACTTTGTCTTTTGCACATGGGTTGGTCTTACCATCATCAGTTCTAGAGTCTGGGCTGATTATCTGCACCGAGTTCTCACTCTTTATGGCTTTTAGCGAATGCCAGTCCATATTTATGTTTCTAAACATCTCTTAAGGTGGAACAGGCTTAAGCTCTCTTAAGGTGGAACAGGTTACATACACAACACACCCCATACCATTTAATATCCCACCCAGTCTAATCTCACTCTCCTGCTCACTCCCCATACCGCTTAATATCGTACCCTGTCTAATCTCACTGTCCTGCTCACTCTCCATACCCATTAATATCCCACCCAGTCTAATCTCACTATTCTGCTCACTCCCCATACACTTTAATATCCCACCCAGTCTAATCTCACTCCCTGCTCACTCCCCATACCCTTTAATATCCCACCCAGTCTAATCTCATTCTCCTGCTCACTCTCCATACCCTTTAATATCCCACCCAGTCTCATCTCACTCTCCTGCTCACTCTCCATACCCTTTAATATCCCACCCAGTCTAATCTCACACTCCTGTTCACTCTCCATACCCTTTAATATCCCACCCAGTCTAATCTCACTTTCCTGCTCATTCCCCATACCCTTTAATATCCCACCCAGTCTAATCTCATTCTCCTGCTCACTCCCCATACCCTTTAATATCCCACCCAGTCTAATCTCACTCTCCTGCTCACTCTCCATACCCTTTAATATCCCACCCAGTCTAATCTCACTCTCCTGCTCACTCTCCATACCCTTTAATATCCTTCCCAGTCTAATCTCTCTCCTGCTCACTCCCCGTACATTTTAATATCCCACCCAGTCTAATCTCTCTCTCCCGCTCACTCCCCATACCCTTTAATATCCCACCCAGTCTAATCTCACTCTCCTGCTCACTCCCCATACCCTTTAATATCCCACCCAGTCTAATCTCACTCTCCGGCTCACTCCCCATACCCTTCAATATCCCACCCAGACTAATCTCACTCTCCTGCTCACTCTCCATACCCTTTAATATCCCACCCAGTCTAATTTCACTCCTACTCACTCCCCATACCCTTTAATATCCCACCCAGTCTTATCTCACTCTCCTGCTCACTCTCCATACCCTTTAATATCCCACCCAGTCTAATCTCACTCTCCTGCTCACTCCCCATACCCTTTAATATTCCACCCAGTCTAATCTCACTCTCCTGCTCACTCCCCATACCTTTCAATATCCCACCCAGTCTAATCTCACTCTCCTGCGCGCTCCCCATACCCTTTAATATCCCACCCAGTCTAATCTTACTCTCCTGCTCACTCTCCATACCCTTTAATATCCCACCCAGTCTAATTTCACTCCTACTCACTCCCCATACCCTTTAATATCCCACCCAGTCTAATCTCACTCTCCTGCTCACTCCCCATACCCTTTAATATCCCACCCAGTCTAATCTCACTCTCCTGCTCACTCCCCATAGCCTTTAATATCCCACCCAGTCTAATCTCACTCTCCTGCTCACTCGCCATTGTTAAGTATGTGTATTGTATTGAACAATTAACACAAAGACTTAAACGTATAACTCAAACAGGTCTTTACTGGTTGGAGGTAGGGACTATACATAGGTCTTTACTACATGCCCACAGGCGGGAACTGAGGGGGATCAGTACCCACAGTACTATTTATACCTCTATGGCCAGGAGTGGTACTGCGTATCACTGCGCCCAACAAGTAGTGCAGTCCTGTCCATAGGTTCAAAGTAGCACACATATTACATACACAACATTCCTCCCTTCCTAGCTTTACAGTCATCTCCCCATTTAACATAACGTAATAACATATATACATATATAACTTCAGGTTTACATAACAGAATAACATAGATACATAGATAACTTCATGTCAAAACAGATCACAGATTCAGTCTCTGCGGAAAACAGTTCACAGATTCAATCTCTGTGGTGTAGTCGGTTCACGTTGCTGGAGTGACTCATTCAATAGTCCTTCCATGCATTTAACAGTTTGAACTTCCGAACTGAATTGGCTCCGTTCGGAGGGACCACGTGTGTGATCTGGTAGAGGTGATAATGGTTCAGATGGGTCATCTTCTGTTTTTACTTTTCCTTTTCTGCTTCTTGGAGACTCTCTGGGCTCCATTGTCAGCTGCCACAGCTGCCAGCTGCATGCGCAGTTCCTCCTTCTCTTCCTCCTGTTTCCGTCGTAGAGCCAGCTTCTCCCGATGTTCCGTAGACTTTTGGTGCTCCTCCATGATTTCGGCACTTTGGGAGTCGAAGTTACAAGCTGGGCAGGACAGGACATCGTAATATTCGGTGTCGTCCTGAGCTAGACCAGTGAGAGGGTCGTCTATTTCCTCCATACCCAGCTGGACGTTAGCCAGCTCTTGTTCCAAATCCAGACATCTTTCCTGAAGAGACTTCTTCATGTGTACCTCTGCATCCAGCTTTTTCTGGGCTTTCAGCAAGTCGTTTACTAGTGACCTCATTTGTGATTTTAATACTTCAACTTCCTTTGGAGATTGATTGATCGGACTATGCAATCCCTCTACCGGAGCAGCTGTTTCAGCGGTCTGTTGTTCTACGTTGACGTGAGTCAGCGTACTTTTGGCATCCAAGGGCTGCTCTGTTGCAGTCATCTCAGTCTGTGTTGCCACCTCAGCTCTTCCAATAACCTTTGATAGCTCCAAACCCCTTTCGTTTGAATATTGAAGTTCATGTTCAAGTTTTTCCCATTTCAGAGTCCTGTCCTTCAGCATATGCAGGAGTTGGCTGACCGTTAACTCCTCTGACATCAGACGTTTTGTGTGCTCCTGCTCCATTTTCTCCATCAGCTGCTTCTGTTGTCTTTCCAGATTCTCCAACTCTATATCAAAGAACTCTTTCGTTGCATTCAACTCTTGCTCAAAACGGCGAAGCATTTGTTCTAATTGCTGTTGTAGTTTGAAATGGAGTTGAGTTCGAGCCCGGTGTCCCTCAGAAATGGGCACATCAGTAGACTTGCCAGACTCAGAATCCACAGTTAAACTATGTTGTTGTTGCTCAGTGGAATTCTGTGCTGAAACTTTGTCTTTTGCACCTGAGTTGGGCTTACCATCATCCGTTCCAGAGTCTGGGCCGACTATCTTCACCGAGTTCTCACTCATTATTGTTTGTAGGAAATGCCAGTCCATATTCATTTTCCTAATCCACTCCCGTCCTAGTAGTGGAGGACCTCCTTCAGATATCACATATAAGTCCATTATTTGACTGTCTTCGCCCTTGTGGACCACTGCAACCTCTATTTTCCCGATGGGGTACACTCTTTGCCCCGTGTATGTTTTCAATATAATCCCCGTATCCTGTAGGGGAATATGCTGGAATAACTTTCCGTAATCTTTCTTATTTATGACCGTCAATGCCGATCCAGTGTCCAATTCCAGTTTTACTTGGACTCCTTCTATCTGAAGAGTGACCCAAATTGTCTGGAGGTCTGCACCCTTACCAGCGTTGAGTACTCTTAAGCTAGCCAGTTCATTACAGCTTAAGCTAGCCAGTTCATTACTGCTAGCGTCTGAATCGGACTCCTGTTTGGTCACCTTGTGTACCTTTGCGTATTTTCCTTGCGGTGACTTCTTGTTGCTGGTCTTCTTCCCTGACCTGCATACTCTAGCTATATGTCCAAGCCTACCACAAGTTCTACATTCTTGGTTTTTAAACCAACACTGGTTCTGATCATGCGTTGTCTTTCCACAATGATAACATTTGCCAGAACTCACACCCAATTTGTGTGCACTGAGCTCCGGTGACCGTAGCTGCATTACTGCCGTGCCTCTCGCTGCGGCTTCGTGTGCTGCTGCCATAGTGACCGCCTTCTCAAGCGTCAGCTCATTCTCCTCGAGCAGTCGCTTTTGTGTATCCTGTTTAAATAAACCACACACAAATTTGTCTCGAAGTGCCTCTGTCAATCCCGTTCCAAACTGGCAATATTTCGCTAATTTACGCAATTCCAGCAAATAATCAGCATTGCTTTCATGCTGTAGCTGCCTTCTGTCGTAAAATTTAAATCGTTCCGCTAGCATCAGCGGCGTGGGGTTTAGATGATCTTTCAGGACAGTAACAATCTCATCGAACGTCTTATCCGCCGGTTCATCTGGTGATAACAGGTGTTTCAATTGCCCGTATGTCTTCGCACCCATTAAATTTAATAATGTTAGTGCTTTATCAGCCTCACGAATTTTATTGGCCTTACAATAATTCTTAACTCGTTCAACATATATGGCCCAAACTTCGATGTCACTATCAAAGTTGCTAATATTCCCGTGTTTGGGCATTGTAGTACTTTATCAGATTTGCAATTTCTCAGATTTTTTTTTTTTTACTGTTATCCAAGATGGCGGCTTCCCGCTCTTGCCGTCGTCCTCCGCCCACAAAATGGCGGTTTTCCCGCTTCTGCCTTCTTCCCCAGCGGTTTTCCCGCGAAAAATGGCGGCTTTCCCGCGCTTCTCGCTCTCCCCGCCCACTTCAATGGCGGTTTTCCCGCGCTTCTCGTCGCTGACTTTCAGCCCGACTGCGGCTCTTATCTCCTGTGCGATCGCTGGTGCGCCGCCCGCCCGAAACGGTTCTCAGCCCTTATCACCGGTGCGATCGCTGGCCCGCTAAGCGCCTCCCGCTTGAAGCGGCTCCCGGCCTCTGGCTCACCCGCTCGGCGGCTCTTGCTCGCTCCCTCCCGGGCTCTGGCTTACCCGCTCGCGCCCTCAGTGTCTGCCGACGCTGCGCCTTCCAGCCCGAGTGCGGCCCTTATCAGGGATTTCGATCGATTGCCCTTCTACCTCCGACTTCCCCCAGCCCTGTCTTTGCAGCCAACGCTGCTTGGCTTACCCACCACCGAGGTTGAAAAAGCTGCAGGATGTCTTCTGTCCTCCCGTTTTCAGTCGTTGATGGAGGCTTCAGGGTCCTAATGCCTGTCGCTTCCAGTCGCTGGAAGCTGTCAGGATTTCTGCTGCCCTTCAGTTTTCAGTGGGGTGTTGAGGATTGGAACCTCTCTTCAACGTCCTGTCTTTGGACGAAGCCGCTGTGGAATAACTGCCGCAGGGTTCGAACCGACTCGTCGCCAGTGTTAAGTATGTGTATTGTATTGAACAATTAACACAAAGACTTAAACGTATAACTCAAACAGGTCTTTACTGGTTGGAGGTAGGGACTATACATAGGTCTTTACTTCATGCCCACAGGCGGGAACTGAGGGGGATCAGTACCCACAGTACTATTTATACCCCTATGGCCAGGAGTGGTACTGCGTATCACAACGCCCAACAAGTAGTGCAGTCCTGTCCATAGGTTCAAAGTAGCACACATATTACATACACAACAGCCATACCCTTTAATATCCCACCCAGTCTAATCTCACTCTCCTGCTCACTCCCCATACCCTTTAATATCCCACCCAGTCTAATCTCACTCTCCTGCTCACTCCCCTTACCCTTTAATATCCCACCCAGTCTAATCTCACTCTCCTGCTCACTCCCCATAACCTTTAATATCCCACCCAGTCTCACTCTCCTGCTCACACTCCATACCCTTTAATATCCTTCCCAGTCTAATCTCTCTCCTGCTCACTCCCCATACCCTTTAATATCCCACCCTGTTGAATCTCTCTCTCCTGCTCACTCCCCATACCCTTTAATATCCCACCCAGTTTAATCTCACACTCCTGCTCACTCTCCATACCCTTTAATATCCCACCCAGTCTAATCTCACTCTCCTGCTAACTCTCCATACCCATTAACATCCCACCCAGTCTAATCTCTCTCTCCTGCTCACTCCCCATACCCTTTAATATCCCACCCAGTCTAATCTCACTCTCCTGCTCACTCTCCATACCCTTCAATATCCCACCCAGTCTAATCTCACTCTCCTGCTCACTCCCCATACCCTTTAATAACCCACCCAGTCTAATCTCACTCTCCTGCTCACTCCCCATACCCTTTAATATCCTTCCCAGTCTAATCTCTCTCCTGCTCACTCCCCATACCCTTTAATATCCCACCCAGTCTAATCTCACTCTCCTGCTCACTCTCCATACCATTTAATATCCCACCCAGTCTAATCTCACTCTCCGGCTCACTCCCCATACCCTTTAATATCCCACCCAGTCTAATCTCACTCTCCTGCTAATTCCCCATACCCTTTAATATCCCACCCAGTCTAATCTCACTCTCCTGCTCACTCTCCATACCCATTAATATCCCACCCAGTCTAATCTCTCTCTCCTGCTCACTCTCCATACCCTTTAATATCCCACCCAGTCTAATCTCTCTCTCCTGCTCACTCCCCATACCCTTTAATATCCCACCCAGTCTAATCTCACTCTCCTGCTCACTCCCCATACCCTTTAATATCCCACCCAGTCTAATCTCACACTCCTGCTCACTCTCCATATCCTTTAATATCCCACCCAGTCTAATCTCACTCTCCTGCTCACTCTCCATACCCTTTAATATCCCACCCAGTCTAATCTCTCTCTCCTGCTCACTCCCCATACCCTTTAATATCCCACCCAGTCTAATCTCACTCTCCTGCTCACTCCCCATACCCTTTAATATCCCACCCAGTCGAATCTCACTCTCCTGCTCAATCCCCATACACTTTAATATCCCACCCAGTCTAATCTCACTCTCCTGCTCACTCTCCATACCCTTAAATATCCTTGACAGTCTAATCTCACTTTCTGCTCACTCTCCATACCCTTTAATATCCCACCCAGTCTAATCCCACTCTCCTGCTCACTTTCCATACCCTTTAATATCCCACCCAGTCTAATCTCACTCTCCTGCTCTCTCTCCATACCATTTAATATCCCACCCAGTCTAATCTCACTCTCCTGCTCACTCTCCATACCCTTTAATATCCCACCCAGTCTAATCTCACTCTCCTGCTCACTCCCCATACCCTTTAATATCCCACCCAGTCTAATCTCTCTCCTGCTCACTCTCCATACCCTTTAATATCCCACCCAGTCTAATCTCTCTCCTGCTCACTCTCCATACCCATTAATATCCCACCCAGTCTAATCTCTCTCTCCTGCTCACTCCCCATACACTTTAATATCCCACCCAGTCTAATCTCACTCTGCTGCTCACTCTCCATACCCTTTAATATCCCACCCAGTCTAATCTCACTCTCCTGCTCACTCTCCATACCCATTAATATCCCACCCAGTCTAATCTCACTCTCCTGCTCACTCCCCATACCCTTTAATATCCCACCCAGTCTAATCTCACTCTCCTGCTCACTCCCCATACCCTTTAATATCCCACCAAGTCTAATCTCACTCTCCTGCTCAATCCCCATACACTTTAATATCCCACCCAGTCTAATCTCACTCTCCTGCTCACTCTCCATACCATTTAATATCCCACCCAGTCTAATCTCACTCTCCTGCACACTCCCCATACCCTTTAATATCCCACCCAGTCTAATCTCTCTCCTGCTCACTCCACATACCCTTTAATATCCCACCCAGTCTAATCTCACTCTCCTGCTCACTCTCCATACCCTTTAAAATCCTTCCCAGTCTAATCTCTCTCCTGCTCACTCCCCGTACCCTTTAATATCCCACCCAGTCTAATCTCACTCTCCTGCTCACTCTCCATACCCATTAATATCCTTCCCAGTCTAATCTCTCTCCTGCTCACTCCCCGTACACATTAATATCCCACCCAGTCTAATCTCTCTCTCCCGCTCACTCCCCATACCGTTTAATATCCCACCCAGTCTAATCTCACTCTCCTGCTCACTCCCCATACCCTTTAATATCCCACCCAGTCTAATCTCACTCTCCGGCTCACTCCCCATACCCTTTAATATCCCACCCAGCCTAATCTCACTCTCCTGCTCATTCCCCATACCCTTCAATATCCCACCCAGACTAATCTCACTCTCCTGCTCACTCTCCATACCCTTTAATATCCCACCCAGTCTAATTTCACTCCTACTCACTCCCCATACCCTTTAATATCCCACCCAGTCTTATCTCACTCTCCTGCTCACTCTCCATACCTTTCAATATCCCACCCAGTCTAATCTCACTTTCCTGCGCGCTCCCCATACCCTTTATTATCCCACCCAGTCTAATCTTACTCTCCTGCTCACTCTCCATACCCTTTAATATCCCACCCAGTCTAATTTCACTCCTACTCACTCCCCATACCCTTTAATATCCCACCCAGTCTAATCTCACTCTCCTGCTCACTCCCCATACCCTTTAATATCCCACCCAGTCTAATCTCACTCTCCTGCTCACTCTCCATACCCTTTAATATCCCACCCAGTCTAATCTCACTCTCCTGCTCACTCTCCATACCCTTTAATATCCTTCCCAGTCTAATCTCTCTCCTGCTCACTCCCCGTACATTTTAATATCCCACCCAGTCTAATCTCTCTCTCCCGCTCACTCCCCATACCCTTTAATATCCCACCCAGTCTAATCTCACTCTCCTGCTCACTCCCCATACCCTTTAATATCCCACCCAGTCTAATCTCACTCTCCGGCTCACTCCCCATACCCTTTAATATCCCACCCAGCCTAATCTCACTCTCCTGCTCATTCCCCATACCCTTCAATATCCCACCCAGACTAATCTCACTCTCCTGCTCACTCTCCATACCCTTTAATATCCCACCCAGTCTAATTTCACTCCTACTCACTCCCCATACCCTTTAATATCCCACCCAGTCTTATCTCACTCTCCTGCTCACTCTCCATACCCTTTAATATCCCACCCAGTCTAATCTCACTCTCCTGCTCACTCCCCATACCTTTCAATATCCCACCCAGTCTAATCTCACTCTCCTGCGCGCTCCCCATACCCTTTAATATCCCACCCAGTCTAATCTTACTCTCCTGCTCACTCTCCATACCCTTTAATATCCCACCCAGTCTAATTTCACTCCTACTCACTCCCCATACCCTTTAATATCCCACCCAGTCTAATCTCACTCTCCTGCTCACTCCCCATACCCTTTAATATCCCACCCAGTCTAATCTCATTCTCCTGCTCACTCCCCATAGCCTTTAATATCCTACCCAGTCCAATCTCACTCTCCTGCTCACTCCCCATACCCTTTAATATCCCACCCAGTCTAATCTCACTCTCCTGCTCACTCCCCTTACCCTTTAATATCCCACCCAGTCTAATCTCACTCTCCTGCTCACTCCCCATAACCTTTAATATCCCACCCAGTCTCACTCTCCTGCTCACTCTCCATACCCTTTAATATCCTTCCCAGTCTAATCTCTCTCCTGCTCACTCCCCATACCCTTTAATATCCCACCCTGTCGAATCTCTCTCTCCTGCTCACTCCCCATACCCTTTAATATCCCACCCAGTTTAATCTCACACTCCTGCTCACTCTCCATACCCTTTAATATCCCACCCAGTCTAATCTCACTCTCCTGCTAACTCTCCATACCCATTAACATCCCACCCAGTCTAATCTCTCTCTCCTGCTCACTCCCCATACCCTTTAATATCCCACCCAGTCTAATCTCACTCTCCTGCTCACTCTCCATACCCTTCAATATCCCACCCAGTCTAATCTCACTCTCCTGCTCACTCCCCATACCCTTTAATAACCCACCCAGTCTAATCTCACTCTCCTGCTCACTCCCCATACCCTTTAATATCCTTCCCAGTCTAATCTCTCTCCTGCTCACTCCCCATACCCTTTAATATCCCACCCAGTCTAATCTCACTCTCCTGCTCACTCTCCATACCATTTAATATCCCACCCAGTCTAATCTCACTCTCCGGCTCACTCCCCATACCCTTTAATATCCCACCCAGTCTAATCTCACTCTCCTGCTAATTCCCCATACCCTTTAATATCCCACCCAGTCTAATCTCACTCTCCTGCTCACTCTCCATACCCATTAATATCCCACCCAGTCTAATCTCTCTCTCCTGCTCACTCCCCAGACCCTTTAATAACCCACCCAGTCTAATCTCACACTCCTGCTCACTCTCCATACCCTTTAATATCCCACCCAGTCTAATCTCACTCTCCTGCTCACTCTCCATACCCTTTAATATCCCACCCAGTCTAATCTCTCTCTCCTGCTCACTCCCCATCCCCTTTAATATCCCACCCAGTCTAATCTCACTCTCCTGCTCACTCCCCATACCCTTTAATATCCCACCCAGTCGAATCTCACTCTCCTGCTCAATCCCCATGCACTTTAATATCCCACCCAGTCTAATCTCACTCTCCTGCTCACTCTCCATACCCTTAAATATCCTTGCCAGTCTAATCTCACCTTCCTGCTCACTCTCCATACCCTTTAATATCCCACCCAGTCTAATCCCACTCTCCTGCTCACTTTCCATACCCTTTAATATCCCACCCAGTCTAATCTCACTCTCCTGCTCACTCTCCATACCCTTTAATATCCCACCCAGTCTAATCTCACTCTCCTGCTCACTCTCCATACCCTTTAATATCCCACCCAGTCTAATCTCACTCTCCTGCTCACTCCCCATACCCTTTAATATCCCACCCAGTCTAATTTCACTCTGCTGCTCACTCTGCATACCCTTTAATATCCCACGCAGTCTAATCTCACTCTCCTGCTCACTCTCCATACCCATTAATATCCCACCCAGTCTAATCTCACTCTCCTGCTCACTCCCCATACCCTTTAATATCCCACCCAGTCTAATCTCACTCTCCTGCTCACTCCCCATACCCTTTAATATCCCACCAAGTCTAATCTCACTCTCCTGCTCAATCCCCATACACTTTAATATCCCACCCAGTCTAATCTCACTCTCCTGCTCACTCTCCATACCCTTTAATATCCCACCCAGTCTAATCTCACTCTCCTGCACACTCCCCATACCCTTTAATATCCCACCCAGTCTAATCTCTCTCCTGCTCACTCCCCGTACCCTTTAATATCCCACCCAGTCTAATCTCACTCTCCTGCTCACTCTCCATACCCATTAATATCCTTCCCAGTCTAATCTCTCTCCTGCTCACTCCCCGTACACATTAATATCCCACCCAGTCTAATCTCTCTCTCCCGCTCACTCCCCATACCCTTTAATATCCCACCCAGTCTAATCTCACTCTCCTGCTCACTCCCCATACCCTTTAATATCCCACCCAGTCTAATCTCACTCTCCGGCTCACTCCCCATACCCTTTAATATCCCACCCAGCCTAATCTCACTCTCCTGCTCATTCCCCATACCCTTCAATATCCCACCCATACTAATCTCACTCTCCTGCTCACTCTCCATACCCTTTAATATCCCACCCAGTCTAATTTCACTCCTACTCACTCCCCATACCCTTTAATATCCCACCCAGTCTTATCTCACTCTCCTGCTCACTCTCCATACCCTTTAATATCCCACCCAGTCTAATCTCACTCTCCTGCTCACTCCCCATACCCTTTAATATTCCACCCAGTCTAATCTCACTCTCCTGCTCACTCCCCATACCTTTCAATATCCCACCCAGTCTAATCTCACTCTCCTGCGCGCTCCCCATACCCTTTAATATCCCACCCAGTCTAATCTTACTCTCCTGCTCACTCTCCATACCCTTTAATATCCCACCCAGTCTAATTTCACTCCTACTCACTCCCCATACCCTTTAATATCCCACCCAGTCTAATCTCACTCTCCTGCTCACTCCCCATACCCTTTAATATCCCACCCAGTCTAATCTCACTCTCCTGCTCACTCCCCATAGCCTTTAATATCCCACCCAGTCTAATCTCACTCTCCTGCTCACTCGCCATTGTTAAGTATGTGTATTGTATTGAACAATTAACACAAAGACTTAAACGTATAACTCAAACAGGTCTTTACTGGTTGGAGGTAGGGACTATACATAGGTCTTTACTACATGCCCACAGGCGGGAACTGAGGGGGATCAGTACCCACAGTACTATTTATACCTCTATGGCCAGGAGTGGTACTGCGTATCACTGCGCCCAACAAGTAGTGCAGTCCTGTCCATAGGTTCAAAGTAGCACACATATTACATACACAACATTCCTCCCTTCCTAGCTTTACAGTCATCTCCCCATTTAACATAACGTAATAACATATATACATATATAACTTCAGGTTTACATAACAGAATAACATAGATACATAGATAACTTCATGTCAAAACAGATCACAGATTCAGTCTCTGCGGAAAACAGTTCACAGATTCAATCTCTGTGGTGTAGTCGGTTCACGTTGCTGGAGTGACTCATTCAATAGTCCTTCCATGGATTTAACAGTTTGAACTTCCGAACTGAATTGGCTCCGTTCGGAGGGACCACGTGTGTGATCTGGTAGAGGTGATAATGGTTCAGATGGGTCATCTTCTGTTTTTACTTTTCCTTTTCTGCTTCTTGGAGACTCTCTGGGCTCCATTGTCAGCTGCCACAGCTGCCAGCTGCATGCGCAGTTCCTCCTTCTCTTCCTCCTGTTTCCGTCGTAGAGCCAGCTTCTCCCGATGTTCCGTAGACTTTTGGTGCTCCTCCATGATTTCGGCACTTTGGGAGTCGAAGTTACAAGCTGGGCAGGACAGGACATCGTAATATTCGGTGTCGTCCTGAGCTAGACCAGTGAGAGGGTCGTCTATTTCCTCCATACCCAGCTGGACGTTAGCCAGCTCTTGTTCCAAATCCAGACATCTTTCCTGAAGAGACTTCTTCATGTGTACCTCTGCATCCAGCTTTTTCTGGGCTTTCAGCAAGTCGTTTACTAGTGACCTCATTTGTGATTTTAATACTTCAACTTCCTTTGGAGATTGATTGATCGGACTATGCAATCCCTCTACCGGAGCAGCTGTTTCAGCGGTCTGTTGTTCTACGTTGACGTGAGTCAGCGTACTTTTGGCATCCAAGGGCTGCTCTGTTGCAGTCATCTCAGTCTGTGTTGCCACCTCAGCTCTTCCAATAACCTTTGATAGCTCCAAACCCCTTTCGTTTGAATATTGAAGTTCATGTTCAAGTTTTTCCCATTTCAGAGTCCTGTCCTTCAGCATATGCAGGAGTTGGCTGACCGTTAACTCCTCTGACATCAGACGTTTTGTGTGCTCCTGCTCCATTTTCTCCATCAGCTGCTTCTGTTGTCTTTCCAGATTCTCCAACTCTATATCAAAGAACTCTTTCGTTGCATTCAACTCTTGCTCAAAACGGCGAAGCATTTGTTCTAATTGCTGTTGTAGTTTGAAATGGAGTTGAGTTCGAGCCCGGTGTCCCTCAGAAATGGGCACATCAGTAGACTTGCCAGACTCAGAATCCACAGTTAAACTATGTTGTTGTTGCTCAGTGGAATTCTGTGCTGAAACTTTGTCTTTTGCACCTGAGTTGGGCTTACCATCATCCGTTCCAGAGTCTGGGCCGACTATCTTCACCGAGTTCTCACTCATTATTGTTTGTAGGAAATGCCAGTCCATATTCATTTTCCTAATCCACTCCCGTCCTAGTAGTGGAGGACCTCCTTCAGATATCACATATAAGTCCATTATTTGACTGTCTTCGCCCTTGTGGACCACTGCAACCTCTATTTTCCCGATGGGGTACACTCTTTGCCCCGTGTATGTTTTCAATATAATCCCCGTATCCTGTAGGGGAATATGCTGGAATAACTTTCCGTAATCTTTCTTATTTATGACCGTCAATGCCGATCCAGTGTCCAATTCCAGTTTTACTTGGACTCCTTCTATCTGAAGAGTGACCCAAATTGTCTGGAGGTCTGCACCCTTACCAGCGTTGAGTACTCTTAAGCTAGCCAGTTCATTACAGCTTAAGCTAGCCAGTTCATTACTGCTAGCGTCTGAATCGGACTCCTGTTCGGTCACCTTGTGTACCTTTGCGTATTTTCCTTGCGGTGACTTCTTGTTGCTGGTCTTCTTCCCTGACCTGCATACTCTAGCTATATGTCCAAGCCTACCACAAGTTCTACATTCTTGGTTTTTAAACCAACACTGGTTCTGATCATGCGTTGTCTTTCCACAACGATAACATTTGCCAGAACTCACACCCAATTTGTGTGCACTGAGCTCCGGTGACCGTAGCTGCATTACTGCCGTGCCTCTCGCTGCGGCTTCGTGTGCTGCTGCCATAGTGACCGCCTTCTCAAGCGTCAGCTCATTCTCCTCGAGCAGTCGCTTTTGTGTATCCTGTTTAAATAAACCACACACAAATTTGTCTCGAAGTGCCTCTGTCAATCCCGTTCCAAACTGGCAATATTTCGCTAATTACGCAATTCCAGCAAATAATCAGCATTGCTTTCATGCTGTAGCTGCCTTCTGTCGTAAAATTTAAATCGTTCCGCTAGCATCAGCGGCGTGGGGTTTAGATGATCTTTCAGGACAGTAACAATCTCATCGAACGTCTTATCCGCCGGTTCATCTGGTGATAACAGGTGTTTCAATTGCCCGTATGTCTTCGCACCCATTAAATTTAATAATGTTAGTGCTTTATCAGCCTCACGAATTTTATTGGCCTTACAATAATTTTTAACTCGTTCAACATATATGGCCCAAACTTCGATGTCACTATCAAAGTTGCTAATATTCCCGTGTTTGGGCATTGTAGTACTTTATCAGATTTGCAATTTCTCAGATTTTTTTTTTTTTACTGTTATCCAAGATGGCGGCTTCCCGCTCTTGCCGTCGTCCTCCGCCCACAAAATGGCGGTTTTCCCGCTTCTGCCTTCTTCCCCAGCGGTTTTCCCGCGAAAAATGGCGGCTTTCCCGCGCTTCTCTCTCTCCCCGCCCACTTCAATGGCGGTTTTCCCGCGCTTCTCGTCGCTGACTTTCAGCCCGACTGCGGCTCTTATCTCCTGTGCGATCGCTGGTGTGCCGCCCGCCCGAAACGGTTCTCAGCCCTTATCACCGGTGCGATCGCTGGCCCGCTAAGCGCCTCCCGCTTGAAGCGGCTCCCGGCCTCTGGCTCACCCGCTCGGCGGCTCTTGCTCGCTCCCTCCCGGGCTCTGGCTTACCCGCTCGCGCCCTCAGTGTCTGCCGACGCTGCGCCTTCCAGCCCGAGTGCGGCCCTTATCAGGGATTTCGATCGATTGCCCTTCTACCTCCGACTTCCCCCAGCCCTGTCTTTGCAGCCAACGCTGCTTGGCTTACCCACCACCGAGGTTGAAAAAGCTGCAGGATGTCTTCTGTCCTCCCGTTTTCAGTCGTTGATGGAGGCTTCAGGGTCCTAATGCCTGTCGCTTCCAGTCGCTGGAAGCTGTCAGGATTTCTGCTGCCCTTCAGTTTTCAGTGGGGTGTTGAGGATTGGAACCTCTCTTCAACGTCCTGTCTTTGGACGAAGCCGCTGTGGAATAACTGCCGCAGGGTTCGAACCGACTCGTCGCCAGTGTTAAGTATGTGTATTGTATTGAACAATTAACACAAAGACTTAAACGTATAACTCAAACAGGTCTTTACTGGTTGGAGGTAGGGACTATACATAGGTCTTTACTTCATGCCCACAGGCGGGAACTGAGGGGGATCAGTACCCACAGTACTATTTATACCCCTATGGCCAGGAGTGGTACTGCGTATCACAACGCCCAACAAGTAGTGCAGTCCTGTCCATAGGTTCAAAGTAGCACACATATTACATACACAACAGCCATACCCTTTAATATCCCACCCAGTCTAATCTCACTCTCCTGCTCACTCCCCATACCCTTTAATATCCCACCCAGTCTAATCTCACTCTCCTGCTCACTCCCCTTACCCTTTAATATCCCACCCAGTCTAATCTCACTCTCCTGCTCACTCCCCATAACCTTTAATATCCCACCCAGTCTCACTCTCCTGCTCACACTCCATACCCTTTAATATCCTTCCCAGTCTAATCTCTCTCCTGCTCACTCCCCATACCCTTTAATATCCCACCCTGTCGAATCTCTCTCTCCTGCTCACTCCCCATACCCTTTAATATCCCACCCAGTTTAATCTCACACTCCTGCTCACTCTCCATACCCTTTAATATCCCACCCAGTCTAATCTCACTCTCCTGCTAACTCTCCATACCCATTAACATCCCACCCAGTCTAATCTCTCTCTCCTGCTCACTCCCCATACCCTTTAATATCCCACCCAGTCTAATCTCACTCTCCTGCTCACTCTCCATACCCTTCAATATCCCACCCAGTCTAATCTCACTCTCCTGCTCACTCCCCATACCCTTTAATAACCCACCCAGTCTAATCTCACTCTCCTGCTCACTCCCCATACCCTTTAATATCCTTCCCAGTCTAATCTCTCTCCTGCTCACTCCCCATACCCTTTAATATCCCACCCAGTCTAATCTCACTCTCCTGCTCACTCTCCATACCATTTAATATCCCACCCAGTCTAATCTCACTCTCCGGCTCACTCCCCATACCCTTTAATATCCCACCCAGTCTAATCTCACTCTCCTGCTAATTCCCCATACCCTTTAATATCCCACCCAGTCTAATCTCACTCTCCTGCTCACTCTCCATACCCATTAATATCCCACCCAGTCTAATCTCTCTCTCCTGCTCACTCCCCAGACCCTTTAATATCCCACCCAGTCTAATCTCACACTCCTGCTCACTCTCCATATCCTTTAATATCCCACCCAGTCTAATCTCACTCTCCTGCTCACTCTCCATACCCTTTAATATCCCACCCAGTCTAATCTCTCTCTCCTGCTCACTCCCCATACCCTTTAATATCCCACCCAGTCTAATCTCACTCTCCTGCTCACTCCCCATACCCTTTAATATCCCACCCAGTCGAATCTCACTCTCCTGCTCAATCCCCATACACTTTAATATCCCACCCAGTCTAATCTCACTCTCCTGCTCACTCTCCATACCCTTAAATATCCTTGACAGTCTAATCTCACTTTCTGCTCACTCTCCATACCCTTTAATATCCCACCCAGTCTAATCCCACTCTCCTGCTCACTTTCCATACCCTTTAATATCCCACCCAGTCTAATCTCACTCTCCTGCTCTCCCTCCATACCCTTTAATATCCCACCCAGTCTAATCTCACTCTCCTGCTCACTCTCCATACCCTTTAATATCCCACCCAGTCTAATCTCACTCTCCTGCTCACTCCCCATACCCTTTAATATCCCACCCAGTCTCATCTCTCTCCTGCTCACTCTCCATACCCTTTAATATCCCACCCAGTCTAATCTCTCTCCTGCTCACTCTCCATACCCATTAATATCCCACCCAGTCTAATCTCTCTCTCCTGCTCACTCCCCATACACTTTAATATCCCACCCAGTCTAATCTCACTCTGCTGCTCACTCTCCATACCCTTTAATATCCCACCCAGTCTAATCTCACTCTCCTGCTCACTCTCCATACCCATTAATATCCCACCCAGTCTAATCTCACTCTCCTGCTCACTCCCCATACCCTTTAATATCCCACCCAGTCTAATCTCACTCTCCTGCTCACTCCCCATACCCTTTAATATCCCACCAAGTCTAATCTCACTCTCCTGCTCAATCCCCATACACTTTAATATCCCACCCAGTCTAATCTCACTCTCCTGCTCACTCTCCATACCATTTAATATCCCACCCAGTCTAATCTCACTCTCCTGCACACTCCCCATACCCTTTAATATCCCACCCAGTCTAATCTCTCTCCTGCTCACTCCACATACCCTTTAATATCCCACCCAGTCTAATCTCACTCTCCTGCTCACTCTCCATACCCTTTAAAATCCTTCCCAGTCTAATCTCTCTCCTGCTCACTCCCCGTACCCTTTAATATCCCACCCAGTCTAATCTCACTCTCCTGCTCACTCTCCATACCCATTAATATCCTTCCCAGTCTAATCTCTCTCCTGCTCACTCCCCGTACACATTAATATCCCACCCAGTCTAATCTCTCTCTCCCGCTCACTCCCCATACCGTTTAATATCCCACCCAGTCTAATCTCACTCTCCTGCTCACTCCCCATACCCTTTAATATCCCACCCAGTCTAATCTCACTCTCCGGCTCACTCCCCATACCCTTTAATATCCCACCCAGCCTAATCTCACTCTCCTGCTCATTCCCCATACCCTTCAATATCCCACCCAGACTAATCTCACTCTCCTGCTCACTCTCCATACCCTTTAATATCCCACCCAGTCTAATTTCACTCCTACTCACTCCCCATACCCTTTAATATCCCACCCAGTCTTATCTCACTCTCCTGCTCACTCTCCATACCCTTTAATATCCCACCCAGTCTAATCTCACTCTCCTGCTCACTCCCCATACCCTTTAATATTCCACCCAGTCTAATCTCACTCTCCTGCTCACTCCCCATACCTTTCAATATCCCACCCAGTCTAATCTCACTTTCCTGCGCGCTCCCCATACCCTTTATTATCCCACCCAGTCTAATCTTACTCTCCTGCTCACTCTCCATACCCTTTAATATCCCACCCAGTCTAATTTCACTCCTACTCACTCCCCAGACCCTTTAATATCCCACCCAGTCTAATCTCACTCTCCTGCTCACTCCCCATACCCTTTAATATCCCACCCAGTCTAATCTCACTCTCCTGCTCACTCTCCATACCCTTTAATATCCCACCCAGTCTAATCTCACTCTCCTGCTCACTCTCCATACCCTTTAATATCCTTCCCAGTCTAATCTCTCTCCTGCTCACTCCCCGTACATTTTAATATCCCACCCAGTCTAATCTCTCTCTCCCGCTCACTCCCCATACCCTTTAATATCCCACCCAGTCTAATCTCACTCTCCTGCTCACTCCCCATACCCTTTAATATCCCACCCAGTCTAATCTCACTCTCCGGCTCACTCCCCATACCCTTTAATATCCCACCCAGCCTAATCTCACTCTCCTGCTCATTCCCCATACCCTTCAATATCTCACCCAGACTAATCTCACTCTCCTGCTCACTCTCCATACCCTTTAATATCCCACCCAGTCTAATTTCACTCCTACTCACTCCCCATACCCTTTAATATCCCACCCAGTCTTATCTCACTCTCCTGCTCACTCTCCATACCCTTTAATATCCCACCCAGTCTAATCTCACTCTCCTGCTCACTCCCCATACCCTTTAATATTCCACCCAGTCTAATCTCACTCTCCTGCTCACTCCCCATACCTTTCAATATCCCACCCAGTCTAATCTCACTCTCCTGCGCGCTCCCCATACCCTTTAATATCCCACCCAGTCTAATCTTACTCTCCTGCTCACTCTCCATACCCTTTAATATCCCACCCAGTCTAATTTCACTCCTACTCACTCCCCATACCCTTTAATATCCCACCCAGTCTAATCTCACTCTCCTGCTCACTCCCCATACCCTTTAATATCCCACCCAGTCTAATCTCATTCTCCTGCTCACTCCCCATAGCCTTTAATATCCTACCCAGTCCAATCTCACTCTCCTGCTCACTCCCCATACCCTTTAATATCCCACCCAGTCTAATCTCACTCTCCTGCTCACTCCCCTTACCCTTTAATATCCCACCCAGTCTAATCTCACTCACCTGCTCACTCCCCATAACCTTTAATATCCCACCCAGTCTCACTCTCCTGCTCACTCTCCATACCCTTTAATATCCTTCCCAGTCTAATCTCTCTCCTGCTCACTCCCCATACCCTTTAATATCCCACCCTGTCGAATCTCTCTCTCCTGCTCACTCCCCATACCCTTTAATATCCCACCCAGTTTAATCTCACACTCCTGCTCACTCTCCATACCCTTTAATATCCCACCCAGTCTAATCTCACTCTCCTGCTAACTCTCCATACCCATTAACATCCCACCCAGTCTAATCTCTCTCTCCTGCTCACTCCCCATACCCTTTAATATCCCACCCAGTCTAATCTCACTCTCCTGCTCACTCTCCATACCCTTCAATATCCCACCCAGTCTAATCTCACTCTCCTGCTCACTCCCCATACCCTTTAATAACCCACCCAGTCTAATCTCACTCTCCTGCTCACTCCCCATACCCTTTAATATCCTTCCCAGTCTAATCTCTCTCCTGCTCACTCCCCATACCCTTTAATATCCCACCCAGTCTAATCTCACTCTCCTGCTCACTCTCCATACCATTTAATATCCCACCCAGTCTAATCTCACTCTCCGGCTCACTCCCCATACCCTTTAATATCCCACCCAGTCTAATCTCACTCTCCTGCTAATTCCCCATACCCATTAATATCCCACCCAGTCTAATCTCACTCTCCTGCTCACTCTCCATACCCATTAATATCCCACCCAGTCTAATCTCTCTCTCCTGCTCACTCCCCAGACCCTTTAATAACCCACCCAGTCTAATCTCACACTCCTGCTCACTCTCCATACCCTTTAATATCCCACCCAGTCTAATCTCACTCTCCTGCTCACTCTCCATACCCTTTAATATCCCACCCAGTCTAATCTCTCTCTCCTGCTCACTCCCCATCCCCTTTAATATCCCACCCAGTCTAATCTCACTCTCCTGCTCACTCCCCATACCCTTTAATATCCCACCCAGTCGAATCTCACTCTCCTGCTCAATCCCCATGCACTTTAATATCCCACCCAGTCTAATCTCACTCTCCTGCTCACTCTCCATACCCTTAAATATCCTTGCCAGTCTAATCTCACCTTCCTGCTCACTCTCCATACCCTTTAATATCCCACCCAGTCTAATCCCACTCTCCTGCTCACTTTCCATACCCTTTAATATCCCACCCAGTCTAATCTCACTCTCCTGCTCACTCTCCATACCCTTTAATATCCCACCCAGTCTAATCTCACTCTCCTGCTCACTCTCCATACCCTTTAATATCCCACCCAGTCTAATCTCACTCTCCTGCTCACTCCCCATACCCTTTAATATCCCACCCAGTCTAATCTCACTCTGCTGCTCACTCTGCATACCCTTTAATATCCCACGCAGTCTAATCTCACTCTCCTGCTCACTCTCCATACCCATTAATATCCCACCCAGTCTAATCTCACTCTCCTGCTCACTCCCCATACCCTTTAATATCCCACCCAGTCTAATCTCACTCTCCTGCTCACTCCCCATACCCTTTAATATCCCACCAAGTCTAATCTCACTCTCCTGCTCAATCCCCATACACTTTAATATCCCACCCAGTCTAATCTCACTCTCCTGCTCACTCTCCATACCCTTTAATATCCCACCCAGTCTAATCTCACTCTCCTGCACACTCCCCATACCCTTTAATATCCCACCCAGTCTAATCTCTCTCCTGCTCACTCCCCGTACCCTTTAATATCCCACCCAGTCTAATCTCACTCTCCTGCTCACTCTCCATACCCATTAATATCCTTCCCAGTCTAATCTCTCTCCTGCTCACTCCCCGTACACATTAATATCCCACCCAGTCTAATCTCTCTCTCCCGCTCACTCCCCATACCCTTTAATATCCCACCCAGTCTAATCTCACTCTCCTGCTCACTCCCCATACCCTTTAATATCCCACCCAGTCTAATCTCACTCTCCGGCTCACTCCCCATACCCTTTAATATCCCACCCAGCCTAATCTCACTCTCCTGCTCATTCCCCATACCCTTCAATATCCCACCCATACTAATCTCACTCTCCTGCTCACTCTCCATACCCTTTAATATCCCACCCAGTCTAATTTCACTCCTACTCACTCCCCATACCCTTTAATATCCCACCCAGTCTTATCTCACTCTCCTGCTCACTCTCCATACCCTTTAATATCCCACCCAGTCTAATCTCACTCTCCTGCTCACTCCCCATACCCTTTAATATTCCACCCAGTCTAATCTCACTCTCCTGCTCACTCCCCATACCTTTCAATATCCCACCCAGTCTAATCTCACTCTCCTGCGCGCTCCCCATACCCTTTAATATCCCACCCAGTCTAATCTTACTCTCCTGCTCACTCTCCATACCCTTTAATATCCCACCCAGTCTAATTTCACTCCTACTCACTCCCCATACCCTTTAATATCCCACCCAGTCTAATCTCACTCTCCTGCTCACTCCCCATAGCCTTTAATATCCCACCCAGTCTAATCTCACTCTCCTGCTCACTCTCCATACCCTTTAATATCCCACCCAGTCTAATCTCACTCTCCTGCTCACTCTCCATACCCTTTAATATCCTTCCCAGTCTAATCTCTCTCCTGCTCACTCCCCGTACATTTTAATATCCCACCCAGTCTAATCTCTCTCTCCCGCTCACTCCCCATACCCTTTAATATCCCACCCAGTCTAATCTCACTCTCCTGCTCACTCCCCATACCCTTTAATATCCCACCCAGTCTAATCTCACTCTCCGGCTCACTCCCCATACCCTTTAATATCCCACCCAGCCTAATCTCACTCTCCTGCTCATTCCCCATACCCTTCAATATCCCACCCAGACTAATCTCACTCTCCTGCTCACTCTCCATACCCTTTAATATCCCACCCAGTCTAATTTCACTCCTACTCACTCCCCATACCCTTTAATATCCCACCCAGTCTTATCTCACTCTCCTGCTCACTCTCCATACCCTTTAATATCCCACCCAGTCTAATCTCACTCTCCTGCTCACTCCCCATACCCTTTAATATTCCACCCAGTCTAATCTCACTCTCCTGCTCACTCCCCATACCTTTCAATATCCCACCCAGTCTAATCTCACTCTCCTGCGCGCTCCCCATACCCTTTAATATCCCACCCAGTCTAATCTCACTCTCCTGCTCACTCCCCATAGCCTTTAATATCCTACCCAGTCCAATCTCACTCTCCTGCTCACTCCCCATACCCTTTAATATCCCACCCAGTCTAATCTCACTCTCCTGCTCACTCCCCTTACCCTTTATTATCCCACCCAGTCTAATCTCACTCTCCTGCTCACTCCCCATAACCTTTAATATCCCACCCAGTCTCACTCTCCTGCTCACTCTCCATACCCTTTAATATCCTTCCCAGTCTAATCTCTCTCCTGCTCACTCGCCATACCCTTTAATATCCCACCCTGTCGAATCTCTCTCTCCTGCTCACTCCCCATACCCTTTAATATCCCACCCAGTTTAATCTCACACTCCTGCTCACTCTCCATACCCTTTAATATCCCACCCAGTCTAATCTCACTCTCCTGCTAACTCTCCATACCCATTAACATCCCACCCAGTCTAATCTCTCTCTCCTGCTCACTCCCCATACCCTTTAATATCCCACCCAGTCTAATCTCACTCTCCTGCTCACTCTCCATACCCTTCAATATCCCACCCAGTCTAATCTCACTCTCCTGCTCACTCCCCATACCCTTTAATAACCCACCCAGTCTAATCTCACTCTCCTGCTCACTCCCCATACCCTTTAATATCCTTCCCAGTCTAATCTCTCTCCTGCTCACTCCCCATACCCTTTAATATCCCACCCAGTCTAATCTCACTCTCCTGCTCACTCTCCATACCATTTAATATCCCACCCAGTCTAATCTCACTCTCCGGCTCACTCCCCATACCCTTTAATATCCCACCAAGTCTAATCTCACTCTCCTGCTAATTCCCCATACCCTTTAATATCCCACCCAGTCTAATCTCACTCTCCTGCTCACTCTCCATACCCATTAATATCCCACCCAGTCTAATCTCTCTCTCCTGCTCACTCCCCAGACCCTTTAATAACCCACCCAGTCTAATCTCACACTCCTGCTCACTCTCCATACCCTTTAATATCCCACCCAGTCTAATCTCACTCTCCTGCTCACTCTCCATACCCTTTAATATCCCACCCAGTCTAATCTCTCTCTGCTGCTCACTCCCCATCCCCTTTAATATCCCACCCAGTCTAATCTCTCTCTCCTGCTCACTCCCCATCCCCTTTAATATCCCACCCAGTCTAATCTCACTCTCCTGCTCACTCCCCATACCCTTTAATATCCCACCCAGTCGAATCTCACTCTCCTGCTCAATCCCCATACACTTTAATATCCCACCCAGTCTAATCTCACTCTCCTGCTCACTCTCCATACCCTTTAATATCCCACCCAGTCTAATCTCACTCTCCTGCTCACTCCCCATACCCTTTAATATCCCACCCAGTCTAATCTCACTCTGCTGCTCACTCTGCATACCCTTTAATATCCCACCCAGTCTAATCTCACTCTCCTGCTCACTCTCCATACCCATTAATATCCCACCCAGTCTAATCTCACTCTCCTGCTCACTCCCCATACCCTTTAATATCCCACCCAGTCTAATCTCACTCTCCTGCTCACTCCCCATACCCTTTAATATCCCACCAAGTCTAATCTCACTCTCCTGCTCAATCCCCATATACTTTAATATCCCACCCAGTCTAATCTCACTCTCCTGCTCACTCTCCATACCCTTTAATATCCCACCCAGTCTAATCTCACTCTCCTGCACACTCCCCATACCCTTTAATATCCCACCCAGTCTAATCTCTCTCCTGCTCACTCCACATACCCTTTAATATCCCACCCAGTCTAATCTCACTCTCCTGCTCACTCTCCATACCCTTTAAAATCCTTCCCAGTCTAATCTCTCTCCTGCTCACTCCCCGTACCCTTTAATATCCCACCCAGTCTAATCTCACTCTCCTGCTCACTCTCCATACCCATTAATATCCTTCCCAGTCTAATCTCTCTCCTGCTCACTCCCCGTACACATTAATATCCCACCCAGTCTAATCTCTCTCTCCCGCTCACTCCCCATACCGTTTAATATCCCACCCAGTCTAATCTCACTCTCCTGCTCACTCCCCACACCCTTTAATATCCCACCCAGTCTAATCTCACTCTCCGGCTCACTCCCCATAACCTTTAATATCCCACCCAGTCTAATCTCACTCTCCTGCTCATTCCCCATACCCTTTAATATCCCACCCAGTCTAATCTCACTCTCCTGCTCACTCTCCATACCCTTTAATATCCCACCCAGTCCTAATTTCACTCCTACTCACTCCCCATACCCTTTAATATCCCACCCAGTCTAATCTCACTCTCCTGCTCACGCTCCATACCCTTTAATATCCCACCCAGTCTAATCTCACTCTCCTGCTCACTCCCCATACCCTTTAATATTCCACCCAGTCTAATCTCACTCTCCTGCTCACTCCCCATACCTTTCAATATCCCACCCAGTCTAATCTCACTCTCCTGCACACTCCCCATAGCCTTTAATATCCCACCCAGTCTAATCTCACTCTCCTGCTCACTCTCCATACCGTTTAATATCCCACCCAGTCTAATCTCACTCTCCTGCTCACTCCCCATACCCTTTAATATCCCACCCAGTCTAATCTCACTCCCCATACCTTTTAATATCCCACCAGTCTAATCTCACTCTCCTGCTCACTCCCCATACCCTTTAATATCCCACCCAGTCTAATCTCACACTCCTGCTCACTCCCCTTACCCTTTAATATCCCACCCAGTCTAATCTCACTCTCCGGCTCACTCCCCATACCCTTTAATATCCCACCCAGTCTAATCTCACTCTCCTGCTCACTCTCCATGCCCTTTAATATCCCACCCAGTCTAATCTCACTCTCCTGCTCACTCTCCATACCCATTAATATCCCACCCAGTCTAATCTCTCTCTCCTGCTCACTCCCCATACCCTTTAATATCCCACCCAGTCTAATCTCACTCTGCTGCTCTCTCCCCATACCCTTTAATATCCCACCCAGTCTAATCTCACTCTCCTGCTCACTCCCCATACCCTTTAATATCCTTGCCAGTCAAATCTCTCTCCTGCTCACTCCCCGTACCCTTTAATATCCCACCCATTCTAATCTCTCTCTCCTGCTCACTCCCCATACCCTTTAATATCCCACCCAGTCTAATCTCACTCTCCTGCTCACTCCCCATACCATTTAATATCGCACCCAGTCTAATCTCACTCACCGGCTCACTCCCCAGATCCTTTAATATCCCACCCAGTCTAATCTCACTCTCCTGCTCATTCACCAGTGCCTTTAATATCCCACCCAGTCTAATCTCACTCTCCTGCTCACTCTCCATACCCTTTAATATCCCACCCAGTCTAATTTCACTCCTACTCACTCCCCATACCCTTTAATATCCCACCCATTCTAATCTCACTCTCCTGCTCACTCTCCATACCCTTTAATATCCCACCCAGTCTAATCTCACTCTCCTGCTCACTCTCCATACCCTTTAATATCCCAACCAGTCTAATCTCAGTCTCCTGCTCACTCTCCATACCCTTTAATATCCCACCCAGTCTAATTTCACTCCTACTCACTCCCCATACCCTTTAATATCCCACCCAGTCTAATCTCACTCTCCTGCTCAATCTCCATACCGTTTAATATCCCACCCAGTCTAATTTCACTCCTACTCACTCACCATACCCTTTAATATCCCACCCAGTCTCATCTCACACTCCTGCTCACTCCCCATACCCTTTAATATCCCACCCAGTCTAATCTCACTCTCCTGCTCACTCTCCATACCATTTAATATCCCAACCAGTCTAATCTCACTCTCCGGCTCACTCCCCATACCCTTTAATGTCCCACCCAGTCTAATCTCACTCTCCTGCTCACTCCCCATACCCTTTAATATCCCACCCAGTCTAATCTCACTCTCCTGCTCACTCCCCTTACCCTTTAATATCCCACTCAGTCTAATCTCACTCTCCTGCTCACTCCCCATAACCTTTAATATCCCACCCAGTCTAATCTCACTCTCCTGCTCACTCTCCATACCCTTTAATATCCTTCCCAATCTAATCTCTCTCCTGCTCACTCCGCATACCCTTTAATATCCCACCCAGTCTAACCTCTCTCTCCTGCTCACTCCCCATACCCTTTAATATCCCACCCAGTCTAATCTCACTCTCCTGCTCACTCTCCATACCCTTTAATATCCCACCCGGTCTAAACTCTCTCCTGCTCACTCCCCATACCCTTTAATATCCCACCCAGTCTAATCCAAAACTCCTGCTCATTCCCCATACCCTTTAAAATCCCACCCAGTCTAATCTCACTCTCCTGCTCACTCTCCATACCCTTTAATATCCCACCCGGTCTAAACTCTCTCCTGCTCACTCCCCATACCCTTTAATATCCCACCCAGTCTAATCTCACTCTCCTGCTCACTCGCCATGCCCTTTAATATTCCACCCAGTCTAATCTCACTCTCCTGCTCACTCCCCATACCCTTTAATATCCTTCCCAGTCTAATCTCTCTCCTGCTCACTCCCCGTACACTTTAATATCCCACCCAGTCTAATCTCTCTCTCCCGCTCACTCCCCATACCCTTTAATATCCCACCCAGTCTAATCTCACTCTCCTGCTCACTCTCCATGCCATTTAATATCCCACCCAGTCTAATCTCACTCTCCGGCTCACTCCCCATACCCTTTAATATCCCACCCAGTCTAATCTCACTCTCCTGCTCACTCTCCATACCCTTTAATATCCCACCCAGTCTAATTTCACTCCGACTCACTCCCTATACCCTTTAATATCCCACCCAGTCTAATCTCACTCTCCTGCTCACTCTCCATACCCTTTAATATCCCACTCAGTCTAATCTCACTCTCCTGCTCACTCCCCATACCCTTTAATATCCCACCCAGTCTAATCTCACTCTCCTGCTCACTCTCCATGCCATTTAATATCCCACCCAGTCTAATCTCACTCTCCGGCTCACTCCCCATAACCTTTAATATCCCACCCAGTCTAATCTCACTCTCCTGCTCACTCTCCATACCCTTTAATATCCCACCCAGTCTAATTTCACTCCTGCTCACTTCCGATACCCTTTAATATCCCACCCAGTCTAATCTCACTCTCCTGCTCACTCTCCATACCCTTTAATATCCCACCCAGTCTAATCTCACTCTCCTGCTCACTCCCCATACCCTTTAATATCCCACCCAGTCTAATCTCACTCTCCTGCTCACACCCCATACCTTTCAATATCCCACCCAGTCTAATCTCACTCTCCTGCTCACTCCCCATACCCTTTAATATCCCACCCAGTCTAATCTCACTCTCCTGCTCACTCCCCATACCCTTTAATATTCCACCCAGTCTAATATCACTCTCCTGCTCACTCCCCATACCCTTTAATATCCCACCCAGTCTCATCTCACTCCCCATACCCTTTAATATCCCACCCAGTCTAATCTCACTCTCCTGCTCACTCCCCATACCCTTTAATATCCCACCCAGTCTAATCTCACTCTCCTGCTCACTCCCCTTACCCATTAATATCCCAACCAGTCGAATCTCACTCTCCTGCTCATCCTCCATACCCTTTAATATCCCACCCAGTTTAATCTCACTCTCCTGCTCACTCCCCATAACATTTAATATCCCACCCAGTCTAATCTCACTCTCCTGCTCACTCTCCATACCCTTTAATATCCTTCCCAGTCTAATCTCTCTCCTGCTCACTCCCCATACCCTTTAATATCCCACCCAGTCTAATCTCACTCTCCGGCTCACTCCCCATACCCTTTAATATCCCACCCAGTCTAATCTCACTCTGCTGCTCACTCTCCATATCCTTTAATATCCCACCCAGTATAATCTCACTCTCCTGCTCACTCTCCATACCATTTAATATCCCACCCAGTCTAATCTCTCTCTCCGGCTCACTCCCCATACCCTTTAATATCCCACCCGGTCTAATCTCACTCTCCTGCTCATTCCCCATACCCTTTAATATCCCACCCAGTCTTATCTCACTCTCCTGCTCACTCTCCATACCCTTTTAGATCCCTCCCAGTCTAATCTCACTCTCCTGCTCACTCTCCATACCCTTTAATATCCCACCCAGTCTAATCTCACTCTCCTGCTCACTCTCCATACCCATTAATATCCCACACAGTCTAATCTCACTCTCCTGCTCACTCCCCATACCCTTTAATATCCCACCCAGTCTAATCTCACTCTCCTGCTCACTCCCCATACCCTTTAATATCCCATCCAGTCTAATCTCACTCTCCTGCTCATTCCCCATACACTTTAATATCCCACCCAGTCTAATCTCACTCTCCTGCTCACTCTCCATACCCTTTAATATCTTTGCCAGTCTAATCTCTCTCCTGCTCACTCCCCGTACCCTTTTATATCCCACCCAGTCTAATCTCTCTCTCCTGCTCACTCCCCATACCCTTTAATATCCCACCCAGTCTAATCTCACTCTCCTGCTCACTCCCCACACCCTTTAATATCCCACCCAGTATAATCTCACTCTCCTGCTCACTCTCCATACCATTTAATATCCCACCCAGTCTAATCTCACTCTCCGGCTCACTCCCCATACATTTTAACATCCCACACAGTCTAATCTCACTCTCCTGCTCATTCCCCATACCCTTTAATATCCCACCCAGTCTAATCTCAGTCTCCTGCTCACTCTCCACACCCTTTAATATCCCACCCAGTCTAATCTCACTCTCCTGCTCACTCCCCATACCCTTTAATATCCCACCCAGTCTTATCTCACTCTCCTGCTCACTCTCCATACCCTTTAATATCCCACCCAGTCTAATCTCACTCTCCTGCTCACTCTCCATACCCTTTAATATCCCACCCAGTCTAATCTCACTCTCCTGCTCACTCTCCATACCCTTTAATATCCTTCCCAGTCTAATCTCTCTCCTGCTCACTCCCCATACCCTTTAATATCCCACCCAGTATAATCTCACTCTCCTGCTCACACTCCATACCATTTAATATCCCACCCAGTCTAATCTCACTCTCCGGCTCACTCCCCATACCCTTTAATATCCCACCCAGTCTAATCTCACTCTCCTGCTCATTCTCCATGCCCTTTAATATCCCACCCAGTCTAATCTCACTCTCCTGCTCACTCTCCATACCCATTAATATCCCACCCAGTCTAATCTCTCTCTCCTGCTCACACCCCATACCCTTTAATATCCCACCCAGTCTAATATCACTCTCCTGCTCACTCCCCATACCCTTTAATATCCCACCCAGTCTAATCTCACTCTCCTGCTCACTCCCCATACCCTTTAATATCCTTGCCAGTCTAATCTCTCTCCTGCTCACTCCCCGTACCCTTTAATATCCCACCCATTCTAATCTCTCTCTCCTGCTCACTCCCCATATCCTTTAATATCCCACCCAGTCTAATCTCACTCTCCTGCTCACTCCCCATACCATTTAATATCCCACCCAGTCTAATCTCACTCTCCGGCTCACTCCCCAGATCCTTTAATATCCCACCCAATCTAATCTCACTCTCCTGCTCATTCCCCAGTGCCTTTAATATCCCACCCAGTCTAATCTCACTCTCCTGCTCACTCTCCATACCCTTTAATATCCCACCCAGTCTAATTTCACTCCTACTCACTCCCCATACCCTTTAATATCCCACCCATTCTAATCTCACTCTCCTGCTCACTCTCCATACCCTTTAATATCCCACCCAGTCTAATCTCACTCTCCTGCTCACTCTCCATACCCTTTAATATCCCACCCAGTCTAATTTCACTCCTACTCACTCCCCATACCCTTTAATATCCCACCCAGTCTAATCTCACTCTCCTGCTCAATCTCCATACCGTTTAATATCCCACCCAGTCTAATTTCACTCCTACTCACTCACCATACCCTTTAATAACTCACCCAGTCTCATCTCACTCTCCTGCTCACTCCCCATACCCTTTAATATCCCACCCAGTCTAATCTCACTCTCCTGCTCACTCTCCATACCATTTAATATCCCAACCAGTCTAATCTCACTCTCCGGCTCTCTCCCCATACCCTTTAATGTCCCACCCAGTCTAATCTCACTCTCCTGCTCACTCCCCATACCCTTTAATATCCCACCCAGTCTAATCTCACTCTCCTGCTCACTCCCCTTACCCTTTAATATCCCACCCAGTCTAATCTCACTCTCCTGCTCACTCCCCATAACCTTTAATATCCCACCCAGTCTAATCTCACTCTCCTGCTCACTCTCCATACCCTTTAATATCCTTCCCAATCTAATCTCTCTCCTGCTCACTCCGCATACCCTTTAATATCCCACCCAGTCTAATCTCTCTCTTCTGCTCACTCCCCATACCCTTTAATATCCCACCCAGTCTAATCTCACTCTCCTGCTCACTCTCCATACCCTTTAATATCCCACCCGGTCTAAACTCTCTCCTGCTCACTCCCCATACCCTTTAATATCCCACCCAGTCTAATCCAACACTCCTGCTCATTCCCCATACCCTTTAAAATCCCACCCAGTCTAATCTCACTCTCCTGCTCACTCTCCATACCCTTTAATATCCCACCCGGTCTAAACTCTCTCCTGCTCACTCCCCATACCCTTTAATATCCCACCCAGTCTAATCTCACTCTCCTGCTCACTCGCCATGCCCTTTAATATTCCACCCAGTCTAATCTCACTCTCCTGCTCACTCCCCATACCCTTTAATATCCAACCCAGTCTAATCTCACTCTCCTGCTCACTCTCCATACCCTTTAATATCCTTCCCAGTCTTATCTCTCTCCTGCTCACTCCCCGTACACTTTAATATCCCACCCAGTCTAATCTCTCTCTCCCGCTCACTCCCCATACCCTTTAATATCCCACCCAGTCTAATCTCACTCTCCTGCTCACTCTCCATGCCATTTAATATCCCACCCAGTCTAATCTCACTCTCCGGCTCACTCCCCATACCCTTTAATATCCCACCCAGTCTAATCTCACTCTCCTGCTCACTCTCCATACCCTTTAATATCCCACACAGTCTAATTTCACTCCGACTCACTCCCTATACCCTTTAATATCCCACCCAGTCTAATCTCACTCTCCTGCTCACTCTCCATACCCTTTAATATCCCACCCAGTCTAATCTCACTCTCCTGCTCACTCCCCATACCCTTTAATATCCCACCCAGTCTAATCTCACTCTCCTGCTCACTCTCCATGCCATTTAATATCCCACCCAGTCTAATCTCACTCTCCGGCTCACTCCCCATACCCTTTAATATCCCACCCAGTCTAATCTCACTCTCCTGCTCACTCTCCATACCCTTTAATATCCCACCCAGTCTAATTTCACTCCTGCTCACTCCCGATACCCTTTAATATCCCACCCAGTCTAATCTCACTCTCCTGCTCACTCTCCATACCCTTTAATATCCCACCCAGTCTAATCTCACTCTCCTGCTCACTCCCCATACCCTTTAATATCCCACCCAGTCTAATCTCACTCTCCTGCTCACACCCCATACCTTTCAATATCCCACCCAGTCTAATCTCACTCTCCTGCTCACTCCCCATACCCTTTAATATCCCACCCAGTCTAATCTCACTCTCCTGCTCACTCCCCATACCCTTTAATATTCCACCCAGTCTAATCTCACTCTCCTGCTCACTCCCCATACCCTTTAATATCCCACCCAGTCTCATCTCACTCCCCATACCCTTTAATATCCCACCCAGTCTAATCTCACTCTCCTGCTCACTCCCCATACCCTTTAATATCCCACCCAGTCTAATCTCACTCTCCTGCTCACTCCCCTTACCCATTAATATCCCACCCAGTCGAATCTCACTCTCCTGCTCACTCTCCATACCCTTTAATATCCCACCCAGTCTAATCTCACTCTCCTGCTCACTCCCCATAACATTTAATATCCCACCCAGTCTAATCTCACTCTCCTGCTCACTCTCCATACCCTTTAATATCCTTCCCAGTCTAATCTCTCTCCTGCTCACTCCCCATACCCTTTAATATCCCACCCAGTCTAATCTCACTCTCCGGCTCACTCCCCATACCCTTTAATATCCCACCCAGTCTAATCTCACTCTCCTGCTCACTCTCCATACCCTTTAATATCCCACCCAGTATAATCTCACTCTCCTGCTCACTCTCCATACCATTTAATATCCCACCCAGTCTAATCTCTCTCTCCGGCTCACTCCCCATACCCTTTAATATCCCACCCGGTCTAATCTCACTCTCCTGCTCATTCCCCATACCCTTTAATATCCCACCCAGTCTTATCTCACTCTCCTGCTCACTCTCCATACCCTTTAATATCCCACCCAGTCTAATCTCACTCTCCTGCTCATTCTCCATACCCTTTAATATCCCACCCAGTCTAATCTCACTCTCCTGCTCACTCTCCATACCCATTAATATCCCACACAGTCTAATCTCACACTCCTGCTCACTCCCCATACCCTTTAATATCCCACCCAGTCTAATCTCACTCTCCTGCTCACTCCCCATACCCTTTAATATCCCATCCAGTCTAATCTCACTCTCCTGCTCTTTCCCCATACACTTTAATATCCCACCCAGTCTAATCTCACTCTCCTGCTCACTCTCCATACCCTTTAATATCCTTGCCAGTCTAATCTCTCTCCTGCTCACTCCCCGTACCCTTTAATATCCCACCCAGTCTAATCTCTCTCTCCTGCTCACTCCCCATACCCTTTAATATCCCACCCAGTCTAATCTCACTCTCCTGCTCACTCCCCACACCCTTTAATATCCCACCCAGTATAATCTCACTCTCCTGCTCACTCTCCATACCATTTAATATCCCACCCAGTCTAATCTCACTCTCCGGCTCACTCCCCATACATTTTAACATCCCACGCAGTCTAATCTCACTCTCCTGCTCATTCCCCATACCCTTTAATATCCCACCCAGTCTAATCTCAGTCTCCTGCTCACTCTCCACACCCTTTAATATCCCACCCAGTCTAATCTCACTCCCCATACCCTTTAATATTCCACCCAGTCTTATCTCACTCTCCTGCTCACTCCCCATACCCTTTAATATCCCACCCAGTCTAATCTCACTCTCCTGCTCACTCCCCTTACCCTTTAATATCCCACCCAGACTAATCTCACTCTCCTGCTCACTCCCCTTACACTTTAATATCCCACCCAGTCTAATCTCACTCTCCTGCTCACTCCCCATAACCTTTAATATCCCACCCAGTCTAATCTCACTCTCCTGCTCACTCTCCATACCCTTTAATATCCTTCCCAGTCTAATCTCTCTCCTGCTCACTCCCCATACCCTTTAATATCCCTCCCAGTCAAATCTCTCTCTCCTGTTCAATCCCCATACCCTTTAATATCCCACCCAGTCTAATCTCACTCTCCTGCTCACTCTCCATACCCTTTAATATCCCACCCAGTCTAATCTCACTCTCCTGCACACTCCCCATACCCTTTAATATCCCACCAGTCTAATCTCTCTCCTGCTCACTCCCCGTACACTTTAATATCCCACCCAGTCTAATCTCTCTCTCCCGCTCACTCCCCATACCCTTTAATATCCCACCCAGTCTAATCTCACTCTCCTGCTCACTCCCCATACCCTTTAATATCCCACCCAGTCTAATCTCACTCTCCTGCTCACTCTCCATGCCATTTAATATCCCACCCAGTCTAATCTCACTCTCCGGCTCACTCCCCATACCCTTTAATATCCCACCCAGTGGAATCTCACTCTCCTGCTCATTCCCCAAACCCTTTAATATCCCATCCAGTCTATTCTCACTCTCCTGCTCACGCTCCATACCCTTTAATATCCCACCCAGCCTAATTTCACTCCTACTCTCTCCCGATACCCTTTAATATCCCACCCAGTCTAATCTCACTATCCTGCTCACTCTCCATACCCTTTAATATCCCACCCAGTCTAATCTCACTTTCCTGCTCACTCCCCATACCCTTTAATATCCCACCCAGTCTAATCTCACTCTCCTGCTCACTCGCCATACCCTTTAATATTCCACACAGTCTAATCTCACTCTCCTGCTCACTCCCCATACCCTTTAATATCCCACCCAGTCTAATCTCACTCTCCTGCTCACTCCCCTTACCTTTTAATATCCCACCCAGTCTAATCTCACTCTCCTGCTCACTCCCCTTAACCTTTAATATCCCACCCAGTCTAATCTCACTCTCCTGCTCACTCTCCATACCCTTTAATATCCTTCCCAGTCTAATCTCTCTCCTGCTCACTCTCCATACCCTTTAATATCCCACCCAGTCTAATCTCTCTCTCCTGCTCACTCCCCATACCCTTTAATATCCCACCCAGTCTAATCTCACTCTCCTGCTCTCTCTCCATACCCTTTAAAATCCCACCCAGTCTAATCTCTCTCCTGCTCACTCCCCATACTCTTTAATATCCCACCCAGTCTAATCCAACACTCCTGCTCATTCCCCATACCCTTTAATGTCCCACCCAGTCTAATCTCACTCTCCTGCTCACTCCCCATACCCTTTAATATCCCACCCAGTCTAATCTCACTCTCCTGCTCACTCCCCTTACCCTTTAATATCCCACCCAGTCTAATCTCACTCTCCTGCTCACTCCCCATAACCTTTAATATCCCACCCAGTCTAATCTCACTCTCCTGCTCACTCTCCATACACTTTAATATCCTTCCCAATCTAATCTCTCTCCTGCTCACTCCGCATACCCTTTAATATCCCACCCAGTCTAATCTCTCTCTCCTGCTCACTCCCCATACCCTTTAATATCCCACCCATTCTAATCTCACTCTCCTGCTCACTCTCCATACCCATTAATATCCCACCCGGTCTAAACTCTCTCCTGCTCACTCCCCATACCCTTTATTATCCCACCCAGTCTAATCCAACACTCCTGCTCATTCCCCATACCCTTTAATATCCCACCCAGTCTAATCTCACTCTCCTGCTCACTCCCCATACCTTTTAATATCCCACCCAGACTAATCTCACTCTCCTGCTCACTCCCCATACATTTTAATATCCCACCCAGTCTAATCTCACTCTCCTGCTCATTCCCCATACCCTTTAATATCCCACCCAGTCTAATCTCAGTCTCCTGCTCACTCTCCACACCCTTTAATATCCCACCCAGTCTAATCTCACTCTCCTGCTCACTCCCCATACCCTTTAATATCCCACCCAGTCTAATCTCACTCTCCTGCTCACTCGCCATATCCTTTAATATCCCACCCAGACTAATCTCACTCTCCTGCTCACTCCCCATACCCTTTAATATCCCAGCCAGTCTAATCTCACTCCCCATACCCTTTAATATTCCACCAAGTCTAATCTCACTCTCCTGCTCACTCCCCATACCCTTTAATATCCCACCCAGTCTAATCTCACTCTCCTGCTCACTCCCCTGACCCTTTAATATCCCACCCAGTCCAATCTCTCTCTCCTGCTCACTCCCCATAACCTTTAATATCCCACCCAGTCTAATCTCACTCTCCTGCTCACTCTCCATACCCATTAATATCCTTCCCAGTCGAATCTCTCTCCTGCTCACTCCCCATACCCTTTAATATCCCACCCAGTCTAATCTCTCTCTCCTGCTCACTCCCCATACACTTTAATATCCCACCCATTCTAATCTCACTCTCCTGCTCACTCTCCATACCCTTTAATATCCCACCCAGTCTAATCTCACTCCTGCTCACTCTCCATACCCTTTAACATCCCACCCAGTCTAATCTCACTCTCCTGCTCACTCTCCATACCCTTTAATATCCTTCCCAGTCTAATCTCTCTCCTGCTCACTCCCCGTACACTTTAATATCCCACCCAGTCTAATCTCTCTCTCCCGCTCACTCCCCATACCCTTTAATATCCCACCCAGTCTAATCTCACTCTCCTGCTCACTCTCCATGCCATTTAATATCCCACCCAGTCTAATCTCACTCTCCGGCTCACTCCCCATACCCTTTAATATCCCACCCAGTCTAATGTCACTCTCCTGCTCACTCTCCATACCCTTTAATATCCCACCCAGTCTAATTTCACTCCTACTCAATCCCGATACCCTTTAATATCCCACCCAGTCTAATCTCACTCTCCTGCTCACTCCCCATACCCTTTAATATCCCACCCAGTCTAATCTCACTCTCCTGCTCACACCCCATACCTTTCAATATCTCACCCAGTCTAATCTCACTCTCCTGCTCACTCCCCATACCCTTTAGTATCCCACCCAGTCTAATCTCACTCTCCTGCTCACTCCCCATACCCTTTAATATCCCACCCAGTCTAATCTCTCTCCTGCTCACTCCCCATACCCTTTAATATCCCACCCAGTCTAATCTCTCTCCTGCTCACTCCCCATACCCTTTAATATCCCACCCAGTCTAATCTCTCTCCTGCTCACTCCCCATACCCTTTAATATCCCACCCAGTCTAATCTCACTCTCCTGCTCACTCTCCATACCCTTTAATATCCCACCCAGTCTAATCTCACTCTCCTGCTCACTCTCCATACCCTTTAATATCCCACCCAGTCTAATCTCACTCTCCTGCTCACTCTCCATACCCTTTAATATCCTTCCCAGTCTAATCTCTCTCCTGCTCACTCCCCGTACACTTTAATATCCCACCCAGTCTAATCTCTCTCTCCCGCTCACACCCCATACACTTTAATATCCCACCCAGTCTAATCTCACTCTCCTGCTCACTCTCCATGCCATTTAATATCCCACCCAGTCTAATCTCACTCTCCGGCTCACTCTCCATACCCTTTAATATCCCACCCAGTCTAATTTCACTCCTACTCACTCCCGATACCCTTTGATATCCCACCCAGTCTAATCTCACTCTCCTGCTCACTCTCCATACCCTTTAATATCCCACCCAGTCTAATCTCACTCTCCTGCTCACTCCCCATACCCTTTAATATCCCACCCAGTCTAATCTCACTCCGCATACCCTTTAATATCCCACCCAGTCTAATCTCTCTCTCCTGCTCACTCCCCATACCCTTTAATATCCCACCCAGTCTAATCTCACTCTCCTGCTCACTCTCCATACCCTTTAATATCCCACCCGGTCTAAACTCTCTCCTGCTCACTCCCCATACCCTTTAATATCCCACCCAGTCTAATCTCACTCTCCTGCTCACTCCCCATACCCTTTAATATCCCACCCAGTCTAATCTCACTCCGCATACACTTTAATATCCCACCCAGTCTAATCTCACTCTCCTGCTCACTCCCCATACCCTTTAATATCCCACCCAGTCTAATCTCACTCCGCATACCCTTTAATATCCCACCCAGTCTAATCTCTCTCTCCTGCTCACTCCCCATACCCTTTAATATCCCACCCAGTCTAATCTCACTCTCCTGCTCACTCTCCATACCCTTTAATATCCCACCCGGTCTAAACTCTCTCCTGCTCACTCCCCATACCCTTTAATATCCCACCCAGTCTAATCCAACACTCCTGCTCATTCCCCATACCCTTTAAAATCCCACCCAGTCTAATCTCACTCTCCTGCTCACTCTCCATACCCTTTAATATCCCACCCAGTCTAATCTCACTCTCCTGCTCACTCTCCATACCCTTTAATATCCTTCCCAGTCTAATCTCTCTCCTGCTCACTCCCCGTACACTTTAATATCCCACCCAGTCTAATCTCTCTCTCCCGCTCACACCCCATACCCTTTAATATCCCACCCAGTCTAATCTCACTCTCCTGCTCACTCTCCATGCCATTTAATATCCCACCCAGTCTAATCTCACTCTCCGGCTCACTCTCCATACCCTTTAATATCCCACCCAGTCTAATTTCACTCCTACTCACTCCCGATACCCTTTAATATCCCACCCAGTCTAATCTCACTCTCCTGCTCACTCTCCATACCCTTTAATATCCCACCCAGTCTAATCTCACTCTCCTGCTCACTCCCCATACCCTTTAATATCCCACCCAGTCTAATCTCACTCTCCTGCTCACTCTCCATACCCTTTAATATCCCACCAAGTCTAATTTCACTCCTGCTCACTCCCGATACCCTTTAATATCCCACCCAGTCTAATCTCACTCTCCTGCTCACTCTCCATATCCTTTAATATCCCACCCAGTCTAATCTCACTCTCCTGCTCACTCCCCGTACCCTTTAATATCCCACCCAGTCTAATCTCACTGTCCTGCTCGCACCCCATACCTTTCAACATCCCACCCAGTCTAATCTCACTCTCCTGCTCACTCCCCATACCCTTTAATATCCCACCCAGTCTCATCTCACTCCCCATACCCTTTAATATCCCACCCAGTCTAATCTCACTCTCCTGCTCACTCCACATACCCTTTAATATCCCACCCAGTCGAATCTCACTCTCCTGCTCACTCTCCATACCCTTTAATATCCCACCCAGTCTAATCTCACTCTCCTGCTCACTCCCCATAACATTTAATATCCCACCCAGTCTAATCTCACTCTCCTGCTCACTCTCCATACCCTTTAATATCCTTCCCAGTCTAATCTCTCTCCTGCTCACTCCCCATACCCTTTAATATCCCAACCAGTCTAATCTCACTCTCCGGCTCACTCCCCATACCCTTTAATATCCCACCCAGTCTAATCTCACTCTCCTGCTCACTCTCCATACCCTTTAATATCCCACCCAGTATAATCTCACTCTCCTGCTCACTCTCCATACCATTTAATATCCCACCCAGTCTAATCTCTCTCTCCGGCTCACTCCCCATACCCTTTAATATCCCACCCGGTCTAATCTCACTCTCCTGCTCATTCCCCATACCATTTAATATCCCACCCAGTCTTATCTCACTCTCCTGCTCACTCTCCATACCCTTTAATATCCCACCCAGTCTAATCTCACTCTCCTGCTCACTCTCCATACCCTTTAATATCCCACCCAGTCTAATCTCACTCTCCTGCTCACTCTCCATACCCATTAATATCCCACACAGTCTAATCTCACTCTCCTGCTCACTCCCCATACCCTTTAATATCCCACCCAGTCTAATCTCACTCTCCTGCTCACTCCCCATACCCTTTAATATCCCATCCAGTCTAATCTCACTCTCCTGCTCATTCCCCATACACTTTAATATCCCACCCAGTCTAATCTCACTCTCCTGCTCACTCTCCATACCCTTTAATATCCTTGCCAGTCTAATCTCTCTCCTGCTCACTCCCCGTACCCTTTAATATCCCACCCAGTCTAATCTCTCTCTCCTGCTCACTCCCCATACCCTTTAATATCCCACCCAGTCTAATCTCACTCTCCTGCTCACTCCCCACACCCTTTAATATCCCACCCAGTATAATCTCACTCTCCTGCTCACTCTCCATACCATTTAATATCCCACCCAGTCTAATCTCACTCTCCGGCTCACTCCCCATACATTTTAACATCCCACGCAGTCTAATCTCACTCTCCTGCTCATTCCCCATACCCTTTAATATCCCACCCAGTCTAATCTCAGTCTCCTGCTCACTCTCCACACCCTTTAATATCCCACCGAGTCTAATCTCACTCTCCTGCTCACTCCCCATACCCTTTAATATCCCACCCAGTCTAATCTCACTCTCCTGCTCACTCGCCATACCCTTTAATATCCCACCCAGTCTAATCTCACTCTCGTGCTCACTCCCCATACCCTTTAATATCCCACCCAGTCTAATCTCACTCCCCATACCCTTTAATATTGCACCCAGTCTTATCTCACTCTCCTGCTCACTCCCCATACCCTTTAATATCCCACCCAGTCTAATCTCACTCTCCTGCTCACTCCCCTTACCCTTTAATATCCCACCCAGACTAATCTCACTCTCCTGCTCACTCCCCATAACCTTTAATATCCCACCCAGTCTAATCTCACTCTCCTGCTCACTCTCCATACCCTTTAATATCCTTCCCAGTCTAATCTCTCTCCTGCTCACTCCCCATACCCTTTAATATCCCTCCCAGTCAGATCTCTCTCTCCTGTTCAATCCCCATACCCTTTAATATCCCACCCAGTCTAATCTCACTCTCCTGCTCACTCTCCATACCCTTTAATATCCCACCCAGTCTAATCTCACTCTCCTGCACACTCCCCATACCCTTTAATATCCCACCAGTCTAATCTCTCTCCTGCTGACTCCCCATACCCTTTAATATCCTTCCCAGTCTAATCTCTCTCCTGCTCACTCCCCGTACACTTTAATATCCCACCCAGTCTAATCTCTCTCTCCCGCTCACTCCCCATACCCTTTAATATCCCACCCAGTCTAATCTCACTCTCCTGCTCACTCCCCATACCCTTTAATATCCCACCCAGTCTAATCTCACTCTCCTGCTCACTCTCCATGCCATTTAATATCCCACCCAGTCTAATCTCACTCTCCGGCTCACTCCCCATACCCCTTAATATCCCACCCAGTCGAATCTCACTCTCCTGCTCATTCCCCAAACCCTTTAATATCCCATCCAGTCTATTCTCACTCTCCTGCTCACGCTCCATACCCTTTAATATCCCACCCAGCCTAATTTCACTCCTACTCTCTCCTGATACCCTTTAATATCCCACCCAGTCTAATCTCACTATCCTGCTCACTCTCCATACCCTTTAATATCCCACCCAGTCTAATCTCACTTTCCTGCTCACTCCCCATACCCTTTAATATCTCACCCAGTCTAATCTCACTCTCCTGCTCACTCGCCATACCCTTTAATATTCCACACAGTCTAATCTCACTCTCCTGCTCACTCCCCATACCCTTTAATATCCCACCCAGTCTAATCTCACTCTCCTGCTCACTCCCCTTACCCTTTAATATCCCACCCAGTCTAATCTCACTCTCCTGCTCACTCCCCTTAACCTTTAATATCCCACCCAGTCTAATCTCACTCTCCTGCTCACTCTCCATACCCTTTAATATCCTTCCCAGTCTAATCTCTCTCCTGCTCACTCTCCATACCCTTTAATATCCCACCCAGTCTAATCTCTCTCTCCTGCTCACTCCCCATACCCTTTAATATCCCACCCAGTCTAATCTCACTCTCCTGCTCTCTCTCCATACCCTTTAAAATCCCACCCAGTCTAATCTCTCTCCTGCTCACTCCCCATACTCTTTAATATCCCACCCAGTCTAATCCAACACTCCTGCTCATTCCCCATACCCTTTAATGTCCCACCCAGTCTAATCTCACTCTCCTGCTCACTCCCCATACCCTTTAATATCCCACCCAGTCTAATCTCACTCTCCTACTCACTCCCCTTACCCTTTAATATCCCACCCAGTCTAATCTCACTCTCCTGCTCACTCCCCATAACCTTTAATATCCCACCCAGTCTAATCTCACTCTCCTGCTCACTCTCCATACACTTTAATATCCTTCCCAATCTAATCTCTCTCCTGCTCACTCCGCATACCCTTTAATATCCCACCCAGTCTAATCTCTCTCTCCTGCTCACTCCCCATACCCTTTAATATCCCACCCATTCTAATCTCACTCTCCTGCTCACTCTCCATACCCTTTAATATCCCACCCGGTCTAAACTCTCTCCTGCTCACTCCCCATACCCTTTAATATCCCACCCAGTCTAATCCAACACTCCTGCTCATTCCCCATACCTTTTAATATCCCACCCAGACTAATCTCACTCTCCTGCTCACTCCCCATACATTTTAATATCCCACCCAGTCTAATCTCACTCTCCTGCTCATTCCCCATACCCTTTAATATCCCACCCAGTCTAATCTCAGTCTCCTGCTCACTCTCCACGCCCTTTAATATCCCACCCAGTCTAATCTCACTCTCCTGCTCACTCCCCATACCCTTTAATATCCCACCCAGTCTAATCTCACTCTCCTGCTCACTCGCCATATCCTTTAATATCCCACCCAGACTAATCTCACTCTCCTGCTCACTCCCCATACCCTTTAATATCCCACCCAGTCTAATCTCAATCCCCATACCCTTTAATATTCCACCCAGTCTAATCTCACTCTCCTGCTCACTCCCCATACCCTTTAATATCCCACCCAGTCTAATCTCACTCTCCTGCTCACTCCCCTGACCCTTTAATATCCCACCTAGTCCAATCTCTCTCTCCTGCTCACTCCCCATAACCTTTAATATCCCACCCAGTCTAATCTCACTCTCCTGCTCACTCTCCATACCCATTAATATCCTTCCCAGTCGAATCTCTCTCCTGCTCACTCCCCATACCCTTTAATATCCCACCCAGTCTAATCTCTCTCTCCTGCTCACTCCCCATACACTTTAATATCCCACCCAGTCTAATCTCACTCTCCTGCTCACTCTCCATACCCTTTAATATCCCACCCAGTCTAATCTCACTCCTGCTCACTCCCCATACCCTTTAATATCCCACCCAGTCTAATCTCACTCTCCTGCTCACTCTCCATACACTTTAATATCCCACCCAGTCTAATCTCACTCTCCTGCTCACTCTCCATACCCTTTAACATCCCACCCAGTCTAATCTCACTCTCCTGCTCACTCTCCATACCCTTTAATATCCTTCCCAGTCTAATCTCTCTCCTGCTCACTCCCCGTACACTTTAATATCCCACCCAGTCTAATCTCTCTCTCCCGCTCACTCCCCATACACTTTAATATCCCACCCAGTCTAATCACACTCTCCTGCTCCCTCTCCATGCCATTTAATATCCCACCCAGTCTAATCTCACTCTCCGGCTCACTCCCCATACCCTTTAATATCCCACCCAGTCTAATCTCACTCTCCTGCTCACTCTCCATACCCTTTAATATCCCACCCAGTCTAATTTCACTCCTACTCAATCCCGATACCCTTTAATATCCCACCCAGTCTAATCTCACTCTCCTGCTCACTCTCCATACCCTTTAATATCCCACCCAGTCTAATCTCACTCTCCTGCTCACTCCCCATACCCTTTAATATCCCACCCAGTCTAATCTCACTCTCCTGCTCACACCCCATACCTTTCAATATCTCACCCAGTCTAATCTCACTCTCCTGCTCACTCCCCATACCCTTTAGTATCCCACCCAGTCTAATCTCACTCTCCTGCTCACTCCCCATACCCTTTAATATCCCACCCAGTCTAATCTCTCTCCTGCTCACTCCCCATACCCTTTAATATCCCACCCAGTCTAATCTCTCTCCTGCTCACTCCCCATACCCTTTAATATCCCACCCAGTCTAATCTCTCTCCTGCTCACTCCCCATACCCTTTAATATCCCACCCAGTCTAATCTCACCCTCCTGCTCACTCTCCATACCCTTTAATATCCCACCCAGTCTAATCTCACTCTCCTGCTCACTCTCCATACCCTTTAATATCCCACCCAGTGTAATCTCACTCTCCTGCTCACTCTCCATACCCTTTAATATCCTTCCCAGTCTAATCTCTCTCCTGCTCACTCCCCGTACACTTTAATATCCCACCCAGTCTAATCTCTCTCTCCCGCTCACATCCCATACCCTTTAATATCCCACCCAGTCTAATCTCACTCTCCTGCTCACTCTCCATGCCATTTAATATCCCACCCAGTCTAATCTCACTCTCCGGCTCACTCTCCATCCCCTTTAATATCCCACCCAGTCTAATTTCACTCCTACTCACTCTCGATACCCTTTAATATCCCACCCAGTCTAATCTCACTCTCCTGCTCACTCTCCATACCCTTTAATATCCCACCCAGTCTAATCTCACTCTCCTGCTCACTCCCCATACCCTTTAATATCCCACCCAGTCTAATCTCACTCCCCATACCCTTTAATAAGCCACCCAGTCTAATCTCACTCTCCTGCTCACTCCCCATACCCTTTAATATCCCACCCAGTCTAATCTCACTCTCCTACTCACTCCCCTTACCCTTTAATATCCCACCCAGTCTCATCTCACTCTCCTGCTCACTCCCCATAACCTTTAATATCCCACCCAGTCTAATCTCACTCTCCTGCTCACTCTCCATACACTTTAATATCCTTCCCAATCTAATCTCTCTCCTGCTCACTCCGCATACCCTTTAATATCCCACCCAGTCTAATCTCTCTCTCCTGCTCACTCCCCATACCCTTTAATATCCCACCCGGTCTAAACTCTCTCCTGCTCACTCCCCATACCCTTTAATATCCCACCCAGTCTAATCCAACACTCCTGCTCATTCCCCATACCTTTTAATATCCCACCCAGACTAATCTCACTCTCCTGCTCACTCCCCATACATTTTAATATCCCACCCAGTCTAATCTCACTCTCCTGCTCATTCCCCATACCCTTTAATATCCCACCCAGTCTAATCTCAGTCTCCTGCTCACTCTCCACACCCTTTAATATCCCACCCAGTCTAATCTCACTCTCCTGCTCACTCCCCATACCCTTTAATATCCCACCCAGTCTAATCTCACTCTCCTGCTCACTCGCCATATCCTTTAATATCCCACCCAGACTAATCTCACTCTCCTGCTCACTCCCCATACCCTTTAATATCCCACCCAGTCTAATCTCACTCCCCATACCCTTTAATATTCCACCCAGTCTAATCTCACTCTCCTGCTCACTCCCCATACCCTTTAATATCCCACCCAGTCTAATCTCACTCTCCTGCTCACTCCCCTGACCCTTTAATATCCCACCTAGTCCAATCTCTCTCTCCTGCTCACTCCCCATAACCTTTAAAATCCCACCCAGTCTAATCTCACTCTCCTGCTCACTCTCCATACCCATTAATATCCTTCCCAGTCGAATCTCTCTCCTGCTCACTCCCCATACCCTTTAATATCCCACCCAGTCTAATCTCTCTCTCCTGCTCACTCCCCATACACTTTAATATCCCACCCAGTCTAATCTCACTCTCCTGCTCACTCTCCATACCCTTTAATATCCCACCCAGTCTAATCTCACTCCTGCTCACTCCCCATACCCTTTAATATCCCACCCAGTCTAATCTCACTCTCCTGCTCACTCTCCATACACTTTAATATCCCACCCAGTCTAATCTCACTCTCCTGCTCACTCTCCATACCCTTTAACATCCCACCCAGTCTAATCTCACTCTCCTGCTCACTCTCCATACCCTTTAATATCCTTCCCAGTCTAATCTCTCTCCTGCTCACTCCCCGTACACTTTAATATCCCACCCAGTCTAATCTCTCTCTCCCGCTCACTCCCCATACACTTTAATATCCCACCCAGTCTAATCACACTCTCCTGCTCCCTCTCCATGCCATTTAATATCCCACCCAGTCTAATCTCACTCTCCGGCTCACTCCCCATACCCTTTAATATCCCACCCAGTCTAATCTCACTCTCCTGCTCACTCTCCATACCCTTTAATATCCCACCCAGTCTAATTTCACTCCTACTCAATCCCGATACCCTTTAATATCCCACCCAGTCTAATCTCACTCTCCTGCTCACTCTCCATACCCTTTAATATCCCACCCAGTCTAATCTCACTCTCCTGCTCACTCCCCATACCCTTTAATATCCCACCCAGTCTAATCTCACTCTCCTGCTCACACCCCATACCTTTCAATATCTCACCCAGTCTAATCTCACTCTCCTGCTCACTCCCCATACCCTTTAGTATCCCACCCAGTCTAATCTCACTCTCCTGCTCACTCCCCATACCCTTTAATATCCCACCCAGTCTAATCTCTCTCCTGCTCACTCCCCATACCCTTTAATATCCCACCCAGTCTAATCTCTCTCCTGCTCACTCCCCATACCCTTTAATATCCCACCCAGTCTAATCTCTCTCCTGCTCACTCCCCATACCCTTTAATATCCCACCCAGTCTAATCTCACCCTCCTGCTCACTCTCCATACCCTTTAATATCCCACCCAGTCTAATCTCACTCTCCTGCTCACTCTCCATACCCTTTAATATCCCACCCAGTGTAATCTCACTCTCCTGCTCACTCTCCATACCCTTTAATATCCTTCCCAGTCTAATCTCTCTCCTGCTCACTCCCCGTACACTTTAATATCCCACCCAGTCTAATCTCTCTCTCCCGCTCACACCCCATACCCTTTAATATCCCACCCAGTCTAATCTCACTCTCCTGCTCACTCTCCATGCCATTTAATATCCCACCCAGTCTAATCTCACTCTCCGGCTCACTCTCCATCCCCTTTAATATCCCACCCAGTCTAATTTCACTCCTACTCACTCCCGATACCCTTTAATATCCCACCCAGTCTAATCTCACTCTCCTGCTCACTCTCCATACCCTTTAATATCCCACCCAGTCTAATCTCACTCTCCTGCTCACTCCCCATACCCTTTAATATCCCACCCAGTCTAATCTCACTCCCCATACCCTTTAATAAGCCACCCAGTCTAATCTCACTCTCCTGCTCACTCCCCTTACCCTTTAATATCCCACCCAGTCTAATCTCACTCTCCTGCTCACTCCCCATAACCTTTAATATCCCACCCAGTCTAATCTCACTCTCCTGCTCACTCTCCATACCTTTTAATATCCCACCCAGCCTAATCTCTCTCCTGCTCACTCCCCATACCCTTTAATATCCCACCTAGTCTAATCTCAGTCTCCTGCTCACTCCCCTTACCCTTTAATATCCCACCCGGTCTAATCTCACTCTCCTGCTCATTCCCCATACCCTTTAATATCCCACCCAGTCTTATCTCACTCTCCTGCTCACTCTCCATACCCTTTAATATCCCACATAGTCTAATCTCACTCTCCTGCTCACTCTCCATACCCTTTAATATCCCACCCAGTCTAATCTCACTCTCCTGCTCACTCTCCATCCCCTTTAATATCCCACCCAGTCTAATCTCACTCTCCTGCTCACTCTCCATACCCTTTAATATCCTTCCCAGTCTAATCTCTCTCCTGCTCACTCCCCATACCCTTTAATATCCCACCCAGTATAATCTCACTCTCCGGCTCGCTCCCCATACCCTTTAATATCCCACCCGGTCTCATCTCACTCTCCTGCTCATTCCCCAGACCCTTTAATATCCCATCCAGTCTTATCTCACTCTCCTGCTCACTCTCCATACCCTTTAATATCCCACCCAGTCTAATCTCACTCTCCAGCTCACTCTCCATACCCTTTAATATCCCACCCAGTCTAATCTCTCTCTCCTGCTCACTCCCCATACCCTTTAATATCCCACCCAGTCTAATCTCACTCTCCTGCTCATTCCCCATACACTTTAATATCCCACCCAGTCTAATCTCACTCTCCTGCTCACTCTCCATACCCTTTAATATCCTTGCCAGTCTAATCTCTCTCCTGCTCACTCCCCGTACCCTTTAATATCCCACCCAGTCTAATCTCTCTCTCCTGCTCACTCCCCATACCCTTTAATATCCCACCCAGTCTAATCTCACTCTCCTGCTCACTCCCCACACCCTTTAATTTCCCACCCAATATAATCTCACTCTCCTGCTCACTCTCCATACCATTTAATATCCCACCCAGTCTAATCTCACTCTCCGGCTCACTCCCCGTATCCTTTAATATCCCACCCAGTCTAATCTCATTCTCCTGCTCACTCTCCATACCCTTTAATATCCCACCCAGTCTAATTTCACTCCTACTCTCTCCCCATACCCTTTAATATCCCACCCAGTCTAATCTCACTCTCCTGCTCACTCTCCATATCCTTTAATATCCCACCCAGTCTAATCTCACTCTCCTGCTCACTCTCCATACCCTTTAATATCCCACCCAGTCTAATCTCACTCTCCTGCTCACTCTCCATACCCTTTAATATCCCACCCAGTCTAATTTCACTCCTACTCACTCCCCATACCCTTTAATATCCCACCCAGTCTAATCTCACTCTCCTGCTCACTCTCCATACCGTTTAATATCCCACCCAGTCTAATTTCACTCCTGCTCAATCCCCATACCCTTTAATATCCCACCCAGACTAATCTCACTCTCCTGCTCACTCCCCATACCCTTTAATATCTCACCCAGTCTAATCTCACTCTCCTGCTCACTCCCCATACCCTTTAATATCCCACCCAGTCTAATCTCACTCTCCTGCTCACTCCCCATACCCTTTAATATCCCACCCAGTCTAATCTCACTCCCCATACCTTTTAATATCCCGCCCAGTCTAATCTTACTCTCCTGCTCACTCCCCATACCCTTTAATATCCCACCCAGTCTAATCTCACTCTCCTGCTCTCTCTCCATACCCTTTAATATCCCACCCAGTCTAATCTCACTGTCCTGCTCACTCTCCATACCCTTTAATATCCCACCCAGTCTAATCTCACTCTCCTGCTCACTCCCCATACCCTTTAATATCCCACCCAGTCTAATCTCACTCCCCATACCCTTTAATATCCCACCCAGTCTAATCTCACTCTCCTGCTCACTCCCCTTACCCTTTAATATCCCTCCCAGTCTCATCTCACTCTACTGCTCACTCCCCATAACCTTTAATATCCCACCCAGTCTAATCTCACTCTCCTGCTCACTCTCCATACCCTTTAATATCCCACCCAGTCTAATCTCACTCTCCTGCTCACTCTCCATACCCTTTAATATCCCACCCAGTCTAATCTCACTCTCCTGCTCACTCTCCATACCCTTTAATATCCTTCCCAGTCTAATCTCTCTCCTGCTCACTCCCCATACCCATTAATATCCCACCCAGTATAATCTCACTCTCCTGCTCACTCTCCATACCATTTAATATCCCACCCAGTATAATCTCACTCTCCTGCTCACTCTCCATACCATTTAATATCCCACCCAGTCTAATCTCACTCTCCGGCTCATTCCCCATACCCTTTAATATCCCACCCGGTCTCATCTCACTCTCCTGCTCATTCCCCATACCCTTTAATATCCCACCCAGTCTTATCTCACTCTCCTGCTCACTCTCCATACCCTTTAATATCCCACCCAGTCTAATCTCACTCTCCTGCTCACTCTCCATACCCTTTAATATCCCACCCAGTCTAATCTCTCTCTCCTGCTCACTCCCCATACCCTTTAATATCCCACCCAGTCGAATCTCACTCTCCTGCTCATTCCACATACACTTTAATATCCCACCCAGTCTAATCTCACTCTCCTGCTCACTCTCCATACCCTTTAATATACTTGCCAGTCTAATCTCTCTCCTGCTCACTGCCCGTACCCTTTAATATCACACCCAGTCTAATCTCTCTCTCCTGCTCACTCCCCATACCCTTTAATATCCCACCCAGTCTAATCTCACTCTCCTGCTCACTCCCCAATCCCTTTAATATCCCACCCAGTATAATCTCACTCTCCTGCTCACTCTTCATACCATTTAATATCCCACCCAGTCTAATCTCACTCTCCGGCTCACTCCCCATATCCTTTAATAACCCACCCAGTCTAATCTCACTCTCCTGCTCACTCTCCATAGCCTTTAATATCCCACCCAGTCTAATCTCACTCCTACTCACTCCCCATACCCTTTAATATCCCACCCAGTCTAATCTCACTCTGCTGCTCACTCTCCATATCCTTTAATATCCCACCCAGTCTAATCTCACTCTCCTGCTCACTCTCCATACCCTTTAATATCCCACCCAGTCTAATCTCACTCTCCTGCTCACTCTCCATACCCTTTAATATCCCACCCAGTCTAATTTCACTCCTACTCACTCCCCATACCCTTTAATATCCCACCCAGTCTAATCTCACTCTCCTGCTCACTCTCCATACCGTTTAATATCCCACCCAGTCTAATTTCACTCCTGCTCACTCCCCATACCCTTTAATATCCCACCCAGACTAATCTCACTCTCCTGCTCACTCCCCATACCCTTTAATATCCCACCCAGTCTAATCTCACTCTCCTGCTCACTCCCCATACCCTTTAATATCCCACCCAGTCTAATCTCACTCTCCTGCTCACTCCCCATACCTTTTAATATCCCGCCCAGTCTAATCTCACTCTCCTGCTCACTCCCCATACCCTTTAATATCCCACCCAGTCTAATCTCACTCTCCTGCTCTCTCTCCATACCCTTTAATATCCCACCCACTCTAATCTCACTCTCCTGCTCACTCTCCATACCCTTTAATATCCCACCCAGTCTAATCTCACTCTCCTGCTCACTCCCCATAACCTTTAATATCCCACCCAGTCTAATCTCACTCTCCTGCTCACTCTCCATACCCTTTAATATCCTTCCCAGTCTAATCTCTCTCCTGCTCACTCCCCATACCCTTTAATATCCCACCCAGTATAATCTCACTCTCCTGCTCACTCTCCATACCATTTAATATCCCACCCAGTCTAATCTCACTCTCCGGCTCACTCCCCATACCCTTTAATATCCCACCCGGTCTAATCTCACTCTCCTGCTCTTTCCCCATACCCTTTAATATCCCACCCAGTCTTATCTCACTCTCCTGCTCACTCTCCATACCCTTTAATATCCCACCCAGTCTAATCTCACTCTCCTGCTCACTCTCCATACCCTTTAATATCCCACCCAGTCTAATCTCACTCTCCTGCTCACTCTCCATACCCATTAATATCCCACACAGTCTAATCTCACTCTCCTGCTCACTCCCCATACCCTTTAATATCCCACCCAGTCTAATCTCACTCTCCTGCTCACTCCCCATACCCTTTAATATCCCATCCAGTCTAATCTCACTCTCCTGCTCACTCCCCATACCCTTTAATATCCCACCCAGTCTAATCTCAATCCTACTCACTCCCGATACCCTTTAATATCCCACCCAGTCTAATCTCACTCTCCGGCTCATTGCCCATACCCTTTAATATCCCACCCGGTCTCATCTCACTCTCCTGCTCATTCCCCATACCATTTAATATCCCACCCAGTCTTATCTCACTCTCCTGCTCACTCTCCATACCCTTTAATATCCCACCCAGTCTAATCTCACTCTCCTGCTCATTCTCCATACCCTTTAATATCCCACCCAGTCTAATCTCTCTCTCCTGCTCACTCCCCATACCCTTTAATATCCCACCCAGTCTAATCTCACTCTCCTGCTCATTCCACATACACTTTAATATCCCACCCAGTCTAATCTCACTCTCCTGCTCACTCTCCATACCCTTTAATATACTTGCCAGTCTAATCTCTCTCCTGCTCACTCCCCGTACCCTTTAATATCCCACCCAGTCTAATCTCACTCTCCTGCTCACTCCCCAATCCCTTTAATATCCCACCCAGTATAATCTCACTCTCCTGCTCACTCTCCATACCATTTAATATCCCACCCAGTCTAATCTCACTCTCCGGCTCACTCCCCATATCCTTTAATATCCCACCCAGTCTAATCTCACTCTCCTGCTCACTCTCCATACCCTTTAATATCCCACCCAGTCTAATCTCACTCCTACTCACACCCCATACCCTTTAATATCCCACCCAGTCTAATCTCAATCTGCTGCTCACTCTCCATATCCTTTAATATCCCACCCAGTCTAATCTCACTCTCCTGCTCACTCTCCATACCCTTTAATATCCCACCCAGTCTAATCTCACTCTCCTGCTCACTCCCCATACCTTTTAATATCCCGCCCAGTCTAATCTCACTCTCCTGCTCACTCCCCATACCCTTTAATATCCCACCCAGTCTAATCTCACTCTCCTGCTCACTCCCCATACCTTTTAATATCCCGCCCAGTCTAATCTCACTCTCCTGCTCACTCCCCATACCCTTTAATATCCCACCCAGTCTAATCTCACTCTCCTGCTCTCTCTCCATACCCTTTAATATCCCACCCACTCTAATCTCACTCTCCTGCTCACTCTCCATACCCTTTAATATCCCACCCAGTCTAATCTCACTCTCCTGCTCACTCCCCATAACCTTTAATATCCCACCCAGTCTAATCTCACTCTCCTGCTCACTCTCCATACCCTTTAATATCCTTCCCAGTCTAATCTCTCTCCTGCTCACTCCCCTTACCCTTTAATATCCCACCCAGTATAATCTCACTCTCCTGCTCACTCTCCATACCATTTAATATCCCACCCAGTCTAATCTCACTCTCCGGCTCACTGCCCATACCCTTTAATATCCCACCCGGTCTAATCTCACTCTCCTGCTCTTTCCCCATACCCATTAATATCCCACACAGTCTAATCTCACTCTCCTGCTTACTCCCCATACCCTTTAATATCCCACCCAGTCTAATCTCACTCTCCTGCTCACTCCCCATACCCTTTAATATCCCATCCAGTCTAATCTCACTCTCCTGCTCACTCCCCATACCCTTTAATATCCCACCCAGTCTAATCTCAATCCTACTCACTCCCGATACCCTTTAATATCCCACCCAGTCTAATCTCACTCTCCTGCTCACTCTCCATACCCTTTAATATCCCACCCAGTCTAATCTCACTCTCCTGCTCACTCCCCATACCCTTTAATATCCCACCCAGTCTAATCTCACTCTCCTGCTCACTCGCCATCCCCTTTAATATTCCACCCAGTCTAATCTCACTCTCCTGCTCACTCCCCATACCCTTTAATATCCCACCCAGTCTAATCTCACTCTCCTGCTCACTGCCCTTACCCTTTAATATCCCACCCAGTCTAATCTCACTCTCCTGCTCACTCCCCATAACCTTTAATATCCCACCCAGTCTAATCTCACTCTCCTGCTCACTCTCCATACCCTTTAATATCCTTCCCAGTCTAATCTCTCTCCTGCTCACTCCGCATACCCTTTAATATCCCACCCAGTCTAATCTCTCTCTCCTGCTCACTCCCCATACCCTTTAATATCCCACCCAGTCTAATCTCACTCTCCTGCTCACTCTCCATACCCTTTAATATCCCACCCAGTCTAAACTCTCTCCTGCTCACTCCCCATACCCTTTAATATCCCACCCAGTCTAATCCAACACTCCTGCTCATGCCCCATACCCTTTAATATCCCACCCAGTCTAATCTCTCTCTCCTGCTCACTCCCCATACCCTTTAATATCCCACCCAGTCTAAACTCTCTCCTGCTCACTCCCCATACCCTTTAATATCCCACCCAGTCTAATCCAACACTCCTGCTCATTCCCCATACCCTTTAATATCCCACCCAGTCTAATCTCACTCTCCTGCTCACTCCCCATACCTTTTAATATCCCACCCAGACTAATCTCACTCTCCTGCTCACTCCCCATACATTTTAATATCCCACCCAGTCTAATCTCACTCTCCTGCTCATTCCCCATACCCTTTAATATCCCACCCAGTCTCATCTCAGTCTCCTGCTCACACTCCACACCCTTTAATATCCCACCCAGTCTAATCTCACTCTCCTGCTCACTCCCCATACCCTTTAATATCCCACCCAGTCTAATCTCACTCACCTGCTCACTCGCCATACCCTTTAATATCCCACCCAGTCTAATCTCACTCTCCTGCTCACTCCCCATACCCTTTAATATCCCACCCAGGCTAATCTCACTCCCCATACCCTTTAATATTCCACCCAGTCTAATCACACTCTCCTGCTCACTCCCCATACCCTTTAATATCCCACCCAGTCTAATCTCACTCTCCTGCTCACTCCCCTTACCCTTTAATATCCCACCCAGTCTAATCTCTCTCTCCTGCTCACTCCCCATAACCTTTAATATCCCACCAAGTCTAATCTCACTCTACTGCTCACTCTCCATACCCTTTAATATCCTTCCCAGTCTAATCTCTCTCCTGCTCACTCCCCATACCCTTTAATATCCCACCCAGTCTAATCTCTCTCTCCTGCTCACTCCCCATACACTTTAATATCCCACCCAGTCTAAGCTCACTCTCCTGCAAACTCCCCATACCCTTTAATATCCCACCCAGTCTAATATCTCTCCTGCTCACTCCCCATACCCTTTAATATCCCACCCAGTCTAATCTCACTCTCCTGCTCTCTCTCCATACCCTTTAATATCCTTCCCAGTCTAATCTCACTCTCCTGCTCATTCCCCATACCCTTTAATATCCCACCCAATCTTATCTCACTCTCCTGCTCACTCTCCATACCCTTTAATATCCCACCCAGTCTAATCTCACTCTCCTGCTCACTCTCCATACCCTTTAATATCCCACCCAGTCTAATCTCACTCTCCTGCTCACTCTCCATACCCATTAATATCCCACACAGTCTAATCTCACTCTCCTGCTCACTCCCCATACCCTTTAATATCCCACCCAGTCTAATCTCACTCTCCTGCTCACTCCCCATACCCTTTAATATCCCATCCAGTCTAATCTCACTCTCCTGCTCACTCCCCATACCCTTTAATATCCCACCCAGTCTAATCTCACTCCCCATACCCTTTAATATTCCACCCAGTCTGATCTCACTCTCCTGCTCACTCCCCATACCCTTTAATATCCCACCCAGTCTAATCTCACTCTCCTGCTCACTCCCCTTACCCTTTAATATCCCACCCAGACAAATCTCACTCTCCTGCTCACTCCCCTTACCCTTTAATATCCCACCCAGTCTAATCTCACTCTCCTGCTCACTCCCCATAACCTTTAATATCCCACCCGGTCTAATCTCACTCTCCTGCTCACTCTCGATACCCTTTAATATCCTTCCCAGTCTAAACTCTCTCCTGCTCACTCCCCATACCCTTTAATATCCCACCCAGTCAAATCTCTCTCTCCTGTTCCCTCCCCATACCCTTTAATATCCCACCCAGTCTAATCTCACTCTCCTGCTCACTCTCCATACCCTTTAATATCCCACCCAGTCTAATCTCACTCTCCTGCAAACTCCCCATACCCTTTAATATCCCACCCAGTCTAATCTCTCTCCTGCTCACTCCCCATACCCTTTAATATCCCACCCAGTCTAATCTAACTCTCCTGCTCACTCTCCATACCCTTTAATATCCTTCCCAGTCTAATCTCTCTCCTGCTCACTCCCCGTACTCTTTAATATCCCATCCAGTCTATTCTCACTCTCCTGCTCACTCTCCATACACTTTAATATCCCACCAAGTCTAATTTCACTCCTACTCACTCCCGATACCCTTTAATATCCCACCCAGTCTAATCTCACTCTCCTGCTCACTCTCCATCCCCTTTAATATCCCACCCAGTCTAATCTCACTCTCCTGCTCACTCCCCATACCCTTTAATATCGCACCCAGTCTAATCTCACTCTCCTGCTCACTCGCGATACCCTTTAATATTCCACCCAGTCTAATCTCACTCTCCTGCTCACTCCGCATACCCTTTAATATCCCACCCAGTCTAATCTCACTCTCCTGCTCACTCCCCTTACCCTTTAATATCCCACCCAGTCTAATCTCACTCTCCTGCTCACTCTCCATCCCCTTTAATATCCTTCCCAGTCTAATCTCTCTCCTGCTCACTCCCCATACCCTTTAATATCCCACCCAGTATAATCTCACTCTCCTGCTCACTCTCCATACCATTTAATATCCCACCCAGTCTAATCTCACTCTCCGGCTCACTCCCCATACCCTTTAATATCCCACCCGGTCTAAACTCACTCTCCTGCTCTTTCCCCATACCCTTTAATATCCCACCCAGTCTTATCTCACTCTCCTGCTCACTCTCCATACCCTTTAATATCCCACCCAGTCTAATCTCACTCTCCTGCTCACTCTCCATACCCTTTAATATCCCACCCAGTCTAATCTCACTCTCCTGCTCACTCTCCATACCCATTAATATCCCACACAGTCTAATCTCACTCTCCTGCTCACTCCCCATACCCTTTAATATCCCACCCAGTCTAATCTCACTCTCCTGCTCACTCCCCATACCCTTTAATATCCCATCCAGTCTAATCTCACTCTCCTGCTCACTCCCCATACCCTTTAATATCCCACCCAGTCTAATCTCAATCCTACTCACTCCCGATACCCTTTAATATCCCACCCAGTCTAGTCTCACTCTCCGGCTCATTCCCCATACCCTTTAATATCCCACCCGGTCTCATCTCACTCTCCTGCTCATTCCCCATACCCTTTAATATCCCACCCAGTCTTATCTCACTCTCCTGCTCACTCTCCATACCCTTTAATATCCCACCCAGTCTAATCTCACTCTCCTGCTCACTCTCCATACCCTTTAATATCCCACCCAGTCTAATCTCTCTCTCCTGCTCACTCCCCATACCCTTTAATATCCCACCCAGTCTAATCTCACTCTCCTGCTCATTCCACATACACTTTAATATCCCACCCAGTCTAATCTCACTCTCCTGCTCACTCTCCATACCCTTTAATATACTTGCCAGTCTAATCTCTCTCCTGCTCACTCCCCGTACCCTTTAATATCCCACCCAGTCTAATCTCTCTCTCCTGCTCACTCCCCATACCCTTTAATATCCCACCCAGTCTAATCTCACTCTCCTGCTCACTCCCCAATCCCTTTAATATCCCACCCAGTATAATCTCACTCTCCTGCTCACTCTCCATACCATTTAATATCCCACCCAGTCTAATCTCACTCTCCGGCTCACTCCCCATATCCTTTAATATCCCACCCAGTCTAATCTCACTCTCCTGCTCACTCTCCATACCCTTTAATATATCACCCAGTCTAATCTCACTCCTACTCACTCCCCATACCCTTTAATATCCCACCCAGTCTAATCTCACTCTGCTGCTCACTCTCCATATCCTTTAATATCCCACCCAGTCTAATCTCACTCTCCTGCTCACTCTCCATACCCTTTAATATCCCACCCTGTCTAATCTCACTCTCCTGCTCACTCCCCATACCTTTTAATATCCCGCCCAGTCTAACCTCACTCTCCTGCTCACTCCCCATACCCTTTAATATCCCACCCAGTCTAATCTCACTCTCCTGCTCACTCCCCATACCTTTTAATATCCCGCCCAGTCTAATCTCACTCTCCTGCTCACTCCCCATACCCTTTAATATCCCACCCAGTCTAATCTCACTCTCCTGCTCTCTCTCCATACCCTTTAATATCCCACCCACTCTAATCTCACTCTCCTGCTCACTCTCCATACCCTTTAATATCCCACCCAGTCTAATCTCACTCTCCTGCTCACTCCCCATAACCTTTAATATCCCACCCAGTCTAATCTCACTCTCCTGCTCACTCTCCATACCCTTTAATATCCTTCCCAGTCTAATCTCTCTCCTGCTCACTCCCCATACCCTTTAATATCCCACCCAGTATAATCTCACTCTCCTGCTCACTCTCCATACCATTTAATATCCCACCCAGTCTAATCTCACTCTCCGGCTCACTCCCCATACCCTTTAATATCCCACCCGGTCTAATCTCACTCTCCTGCTCTTTCCCCATACCCTTTAATATCCCACCCAGTCTTATCTCACTCTCCTGCTCACTCTCCATACCCTTTAATATCCCACCCAGTCTAATCTCACTCTCCTGCTCACTCTCCATACCCTTTAATATCCCACCCAGTCTAATCTCACTCTCCTGCTCACTCTCCATACCCATTAATATCCCACACAGTCTAATCTCACTCTCCTGCTCACTCCCCATACCCTTTAATATCCCACCCAGTCTAATCTCACTCTCCTGCTCACTCCCCATACCCTTTAATATCCCATCCAGTCTAATCTCACTCTCCTGCTCACTCCCCATACCCTTTAATATCCCACCCAGTCTAATCTCAATCCTACTCACTCCCGATACCCTTTAATATCCCACCCAGTCTAATCTCACTCTCCTGCTCACTCTCCATACCCTTTAATATCCCACCCAGTCTAATCTCACTCTCCTGCTCACTCCCCATACCCTTTAATATCCCACCCAGTCTAATCTCACTCTCCTGCTCACTCGCCATACCCTTTAATATTCCACCCAGTCTAATCTCACTCTCCTGCTCACTCCCCATACCCTTTAATATCCCACCCAGTCTAATCTCACTCTCCTGCTCACTCCCCTTACCCTTTAATATCCCACCCAGTCTAATCTCACTCTCCTGCTCACTCCCCATAACCTTTAATATCCCACCCAGTCTAATCTCACTCTCCTGCTCACTCTCCATACCCTTTAATATCCTTCCCAGTCTAATCTCTCTCCTGCTCACTCCGCATACCCTTTAATATCCCACCCAGTCTAATCTCTCTCTCCTGCTCACTCCCCATACCCTTTAATATCCCACCCAGTCTAATCTCACTCTCCTGCTCACTCTCCATACCCTTTAATATCCCACCCAGTCTAAACTCTCTCCTGCTCACTCCCCATACCCTTTAATATCCCACCCAGTCTAATCCAACACTCCTGCTCATGCCCCATACCCTTTAATATCCCACCCAGTCTAATCTCTCTCTCCTGCTCACTCCCCATACCCTTTAATATCCCACCCAGTCTAAACTCTCTCCTGCTCACTCCCCATACCCTTTAATATCCCACCCAGTCTAATCCAACACTCCTGCTCATTCCCCATACCCTTTAATATCCCACCCAGTCTAATCTCACTCTCCTGCTCACTCCCCATACCTTTTAATATCCCACCCAGACTAATCTCACTCTCCTGCTCACTCCCCATACATTTTAATATCCCACCCAGTCTAATCTCACTCTCCTGCTCATTCCCCATACCCTTTAATATCCCACCCAGTCTCATCTCAGTCTCCTGCTCACACTCCACACCCTTGAATATCCCACCCAGTCTAATCTCACTCTCCTGCTCACTCCCCATACCCTTTAATATCCCACCCAGTCTAATCTCACTCACCTGCTCACTCGCCATACCCTTTAATATCCCACCCAGTCTAATCTCACTCTCCTGCTCACTCCCCATACCCTCTAATATCCCACCCAGGCTAATCTCACTCCCCATACCCTTTAATATTCCACCCAGTCTAATCACACTCTCCTGCTCACTCCCCATACCCTTTAATATCCCACCCAATCTAATCTCACTCTCCTGCTCACTCCCCTTACCCTTTAATATCCCACCCAGTCTAATCTCTCTCTCCTGCTCACTCCCCATAACCTTTAATATCCCACCAAGTCTAATCTCACTCTCCTGCTCACTCTCCATACCCATTAATATCCTTCCCAGTCTAATCTCTCTCCTGCTCACTCCCCATACCCTTTAATATCCCACCCAGTCTAATCTCTCTGTCCTGCTCACTCCCCATACACTTTAATATCCCACCCAGTCTAAGATCACTCTCCTGCAAACTCCCCATACCCTTTAATATCCCACCCAGTCTAATCTCTCTCCTGCTCACTCCCCATACCCTTTAATATCCCACCCAGTCTAATCTCACTCTCCTGCTCTCTCTCCATACCCTTTAATATCCTTCCCAGTCTAATCTCACTCTCCTGCTCACTCCCCATACCCTTTAATATCCCACCCAGTCTAATCTCACTCTCCTGCTCACTCGCCATACCCTTTAATATTCCACCCAGTCTAATCTCACTCTCCTGCTCACTCCCCATACCCTTTAATATCCCACCCAGTCTAATCTCACTCTCCTGCTCACTGCCCTTACCCTTTAATATCCCACCCAGTCTAATCTCACTCTCCTGCTCACTCCCCATAACCTTTAATATCCCACCCAGTCTAATCTCACTCTCCTGCTCACTCTCCATACCCTTTAATATCCTTCCCAGTCTAATCTCTCTCCTGCTCACTCCGCATACCCTTTAATATCCCACCCAGTCTAATCTCTCTCTCCTGCTCACTCCCCATACCCTTTAATATCCCACCCAGTCTAATCTCACTCTCCTGCTCACTCTCCATACCCTTTAATATCCCACCCAGTCTAAACTCTCTCCTGCTCACTCCCCATACCCTTTAATATCCCACCCAGTCTAATCCAACACTCCTGCTCATGCCCCATACCCTTTAATATCCCACCCAGTCTAATCTCTCTCTCCTGCTCACTCCCCATACCCTTTAATATCCCACCCAGTCTAAACTCTCTCCTGCTCACTCCCCATACCCTTTAATATCCCACCCAGTCTAATCCAACACTCCTGCTCATTCCCCATACCCTTTAATATCCCACCCAGTCTAATCTCACTCTCCTGCTCACTCCCCATACCTTTTAATATCCCACCCAGACTAATCTCACTCTCCTGCTCACTCCCCATACATTTTAATATCCCACCCAGTCTAATCTCACTCTCCTGCTCATTCCCCATACCCTTTAATATCCCACCCAGTCTCATCTCAGTCTCCTGCTCACACTCCACACCCTTTAATATCCCACCCAGTCTAATCTCACTCTCCTGCTCACTCCCCATACCCTTTAATATCCCACCCAGTCTAATCTCACTCACCTGCTCACTCGCCATACCCTTTAATATCCCACCCAGTCTAATCTCACTCTCCTGCTCACTCCCCATACCCTTTAATATCCCACCCAGGCTAATCTCACTCCCCATACCCTTTAATATTCCACCCAGTCTAATCACACTCTCCTGCTCACTCCCCATACCCTTTAATATCCCACCCAGTCTAATCTCACTCTCCTGCTCACTCCCCTTACCCTTTAATATCCCACCCAGTCTAATCTCTCTCTCCTGCTCACTCCCCATAACCTTTAATATCCCACCAAGTCTAATCTCACTCTACTGCTCACTCTCCATACCCTTTAATATCCTTCCCAGTCTAATCTCTCTCCTGCTCACTCCCCATACCCTTTAATATCCCACCCAGTCTAATCTCTCTCTCCTGCTCACTCCCCATACACTTTAATATCCCACCCAGTCTAAGCTCACTCTCCTGCAAACTCCCCATACCCTTTAATATCCCACCCAGTCTAATATCTCTCCTGCTCACTCCCCATACCCTTTAATATCCCACCCAGTCTAATCTCACTCTCCTGCTCTCTCTCCATACCCTTTAATATCCTTCCCAGTCTAATCTCACTCTCCTGCTCATTCCCCATACCCTTTAATATCCCACCGAATCTTATCTCACTCTCCTGCTCACTCTCCATACCCTTTAATATCCCACCCAGTCTAATCTCACTCTCCTGCTCACTCTCCATACCCTTTAATATCCCACCCAGTCTAATCTCACTCTCCTGCTCACTCTCCATACCCATTAATATCCCACACAGTCTAATCTCACTCTCCTGCTCACTCCCCATACCCTTTAATATCCCACCCAGTCTAATCTCACTCTCCTGCTCACACCCCATACCCTTTAATATCCCATCCAGTCTAATCTCACTCTCCTGCTCACTCCCCATACCCTTTAATATCCCACCCAGTCTAATCTCACTCCCCATACCCTTTAATATTCCACCCAGTCTGATCTCACTCTCCTGCTCACTCCCCATACCCTTTAATATCCCACCCAGTCTAATCTCACTCTCCTGCTCACTCCCCTTACCCTTTAATATCCCACCCAGACAAATCTCACTCTCCTGCTCACTCCCCTTACCCTTTAATATCCCACCCAGTCTAATCTCACTCTCCTGCTCACTCCCCATAACCTTTAATATCCCACCCGGTCTAATCTCACTCTCCTGCTCACTCTCGATACCCTTTAATATCCTTCCCAGTCTAAACTCTCTCCTGCTCACTCCCCATACCCTTTAATATCCCACCCAGTCAAATCTCTCTCTCCTGTTCCCTCCCCATACCCTTTAATATCCCACCCAGTCTAATCTCACTCTCCTGCTCACTCTCCATACCCTTTAATATCCCACCCAGTCTAATCTCACTCTCCTGCAAACTCCCCATACCCTTTAATATCCCACCCAGTCTAATCTCTCTCCTGCTCACTCCCCATACCCTTTAATATCCCACCCAGTCTAATCTAACTCTCCTGCTCACTCTCCATACCCTTTAATATCCTTCCCAGTCTAATCTCTCTCCTGCTCACTCCCCGTACTCTTTAATATCCCATCCAGTCTATTCTCACTCTCCTGCTCACTCTCCATACACTTTAATATCCCACCAAGTCTAATTTCACTCCTACTCACTCCCGATACCCTTTAATATCCCACCCAGTCTAATCTCACTCTCCTGCTCACTCTCCATCCCCTTTAATATCCCACCCAGTCTAATCTCACTCTCCTGCTCACTCCCCATACCCTTTAATATCGCACCCAGTCTAATCTCACTCTCCTGCTCACTCGCGATACCCTTTAATATTCCACCCAGTCTAATCTCACTCTCCTGCTCACTCCGCATACCCTTTAATATCCCACCCAGTCTAATCTCACTCTCCTGCTCACTCCCCTTACCCTTTAATATCCCACCCAGTCTAATCTCACTCTCCTGCTCACTCTCCATCCCCTTTAATATCCTTCCCAGTCTAATCTCTCTCCTGCTCACTCCCCATACCCTTTAATATCCCACCCAGTATAATCTCACTCTCCTGCTCACTCTCCATACCATTTAATATCCCACCCAGTCTAATCTCACTCTCCGGCTCACTCCCCATACCCTTTAATATCCCACCCGGTCTAAACTCACTCTCCTGCTCTTTCCCCATACCCTTTAATATCCCACCCAGTCTTATCTCACTCTCCTGCTCACTCTCCATACCCTTTAATATCCCACCCAGTCTAATCTCACTCTCCTGCTCACTCTCCATACCCTTTAATATCCCACCCAGTCTAATCTCACTCTCCTGCTCACTCTCCATACCCATTAATATCCCACACAGTCTAATCTCACTCTCCTGCTCACTCCCCATACCCTTTAATATCCCACCCAGTCTAATCTCACTCTCCTGCTCACTCCCCATACCCTTTAATATCCCATCCAGTCTAATCTCACTCTCCTGCTCACTCCCCATACCCTTTAATATCCCACCCAGTCTAATCTCAATCCTACTCACTCCCGATACCCTTTAATATCCCACCCAGTCTAGTCTCACTCTCCGGCTCATTCCCCATACCCTTTAATATCCCACCCGGTCTCATCTCACTCTCCTGCTCATTCCCCATACCCTTTAATATCCCACCCAGTCTTATCTCACTCTCCTGCTCACTCTCCATACCCTTTAATATCCCACCCAGTCTAATCTCACTCTCCTGCTCACTCTCCATACCCTTTAATATCCCACCCAGTCTAATCTCTCTCTCCTGCTCACTCCCCATACCCTTTAATATCCCACCCAGTCTAATCTCACTCTCCTGCTCATTCCACATACACTTTAATATCCCACCCAGTCTAATCTCACTCTCCTGCTCACTCTCCATACCCTTTAATATACTTGCCAGTCTAATCTCTCTCCTGCTCACTCCCCGTACCCTTTAATATCCCACCCAGTCTAATCTCTCTCTCCTGCTCACTCCCCATACCCTTTAATATCCCACCCAGTCTAATCTCACTCTCCTGCTCACTCCCCAATCCCTTTAATATCCCACCCAGTATAATCTCACTCTCCTGCTCACTCTCCATACCATTTAATATCCCACCCAGTCTAATCTCACTCTCCGGCTCACTCCCCATATCCTTTAATATCCCACCCAGTCTAATCTCACTCTCCTGCTCACTCTCCATACCCTTTAATATATCACCCAGTCTAATCTCACTCCTACTCACTCCCCATACCCTTTAATATCCCACCCAGTCTAATCTCACTCTGCTGCTCACTCTCCATATCCTTTAATATCCCACCCAGTCTAATCTCACTCTCCTGCTCACTCTCCATACCCTTTAATATCCCACCCTGTCTAATCTCACTCTCCTGCTCACTCCCCATACCTTTTAATATCCCGCCCAGTCTAACCTCACTCTCCTGCTCACTCCCCATACCCTTTAATATCCCACCCAGTCTAATCTCACTCTCCTGCTCACTCCCCATACCTTTTAATATCCCGCCCAGTCTAATCTCACTCTCCTGCTCACTCCCCATACCCTTTAATATCCCACCCAGTCTAATCTCACTCTCCTGCTCTCTCTCCATACCCTTTAATATCCCACCCACTCTAATCTCACTCTCCTGCTCACTCTCCATACCCTTTAATATCCCACCCAGTCTAATCTCACTCTCCTGCTCACTCCCCATAACCTTTAATATCCCACCCAGTCTAATCTCACTCTCCTGCTCACTCTCCATACCCTTTAATATCCTTCCCAGTCTAATCTCTCTCCTGCTCACTCCCCATACCCTTTAATATCCCACCCAGTATAATCTCACTCTCCTGCTCACTCTCCATACCATTTAATATCCCACCCAGTCTAATCTCACTCTCCGGCTCACTCCCCATACCCTTTAATATCCCACCCGGTCTAATCTCACTCTCCTGCTCTTTCCCCATACCCTTTAATATCCCACCCAGTCTTATCTCACTCTCCTGCTCACTCTCCATACCCTTTAATATCCCACCCAGTCTAATCTCACTCTCCTGCTCACTCTCCATACCCTTTAATATCCCACCCAGTCTAATCTCACTCTCCTGCTCACTCTCCATACCCATTAATATCCCACACAGTCTAATCTCACTCTCCTGCTCACTCCCCATACCCTTTAATATCCCACCCAGTCTAATCTCACTCTCCTGCTCACTCCCCATACCCTTTAATATCCCATCCAGTCTAATCTCACTCTCCTGCTCACTCCCCATACCCTTTAATATCCCACCCAGTCTAATCTCAATCCTACTCACTCCCGATACCCTTTAATATCCCACCCAGTCTAATCTCACTCTCCTGCTCACTCTCCATACCCTTTAATATCCCACCCAGTCTAATCTCACTCTCCTGCTCACTCCCCATACCCTTTAATATCCCACCCAGTCTAATCTCACTCTCCTGCTCACTCGCCATACCCTTTAATATTCCACCCAGTCTAATCTCACTCTCCTGCTCACTCCCCATACCCTTTAATATCCCACCCAGTCTAATCTCACTCTCCTGCTCACTCCCCTTACCCTTTAATATCCCACCCAGTCTAATCTCACTCTCCTGCTCACTCCCCATAACCTTTAATATCCCACCCAGTCTAATCTCACTCTCCTGCTCACTCTCCATACCCTTTAATATCCTTCCCAGTCTAATCTCTCTCCTGCTCACTCCGCATACCCTTTAATATCCCACCCAGTCTAATCTCTCTCTCCTGCTCACTCCCCATACCCTTTAATATCCCACCCAGTCTAATCTCACTCTCCTGCTCACTCTCCATACCCTTTAATATCCCACCCAGTCTAAACTCTCTCCTGCTCACTCCCCATACCCTTTAATATCCCACCCAGTCTAATCCAACACTCCTGCTCATGCCCCATACCCTTTAATATCCCACCCAGTCTAATCTCTCTCTCCTGCTCACTCCCCATACCCTTTAATATCCCACCCAGTCTAAACTCTCTCCTGCTCACTCCCCATACCCTTTAATATCCCACCCAGTCTAATCCAACACTCCTGCTCATTCCCCATACCCTTTAATATCCCACCCAGTCTAATCTCACTCTCCTGCTCACTCCCCATACCTTTTAATATCCCACCCAGACTAATCTCACTCTCCTGCTCACTCCCCATACATTTTAATATCCCACCCAGTCTAATCTCACTCTCCTGCTCATTCCCCATACCCTTTAATATCCCACCCAGTCTCATCTCAGTCTCCTGCTCACACTCCACACCCTTGAATATCCCACCCAGTCTAATCTCACTCTCCTGCTCACTCCCCATACCCTTTAATATCCCACCCAGTCTAATCTCACTCACCTGCTCACTCGCCATACCCTTTAATATCCCACCCAGTCTAATCTCACTCTCCTGCTCACTCCCCATACCCTCTAATATCCCACCCAGGCTAATCTCACTCCCCATACCCTTTAATATTCCACCCAGTCTAATCACACTCTCCTGCTCACTCCCCATACCCTTTAATATCCCACCCAATCTAATCTCACTCTCCTGCTCACTCCCCTTACCCTTTAATATCCCACCCAGTCTAATCTCTCTCTCCTGCTCACTCCCCATAACCTTTAATATCCCACCAAGTCTAATCTCACTCTCCTGCTCACTCTCCATACCCATTAATATCCTTCCCAGTCTAATCTCTCTCCTGCTCACTCCCCATACCCTTTAATATCCCACCCAGTCTAATCTCTCTGTCCTGCTCACTCCCCATACACTTTAATATCCCACCCAGTCTAAGATCACTCTCCTGCAAACTCCCCATACCCTTTAATATCCCACCCAGTCTAATCTCTCTCCTGCTCACTCCCCATACCCTTTAATATCCCACCCAGTCTAATCTCACTCTCCTGCTCTCTCTCCATACCCTTTAATATCCTTCCCAGTCTAATCTCACTCTCCTGCTCATTCCCCATACCCTTTAATATCCCAGCCAGTCTTATCTCACTCTCCTGCTCACTCTCCATACCCTTTAATATCCCACCCAGTCTAATCTCACTCTCCTGCTCACTCTCCATACCCTTTAATATCCCACCCAGTCTAATCTCACTCTCCTGCTCACTCTCCATACCCATTAATATCCCACACAGTCTAATCTCACGCTCCTGCTCACTCCCCATACCCTTTAATATCCCACCCAGTCTAATCTCACTCTCCTGCTCACTCCCCATACCCTTTAATATCCCATCCAGTCTAATCTCACTCTCCTGCTCACTCCCCATACCCTTTAATATCCCACCCAGTCTTATCTCACTCTCCTGCTCACTCTCCATACCCTTTAATATCCCACCCAGTCTAATCTCACTCTCCTGCTCACTCTCCATACCCTTTAATATCCCACCCAGTCTAATCTCACTCTCCTGCTCACTCTCCATACCCATTAATATCCCACACAGTCTAATCTCACTCTCCTGCTCACTCCCCATACCCTTTAATATCCCACCCAGTCTAATCTCACTCTCCTGCTCACTCCCCATACCCTTTAATATCCCATCCAGTCTAATCTCACTCTCCTGCTCACTCCCCATACCCTTTAATATCCCACCCAGTCTAATCTCACTCCCCATACCCTTTAATATTCCACCCAGTCTGATCTCACTCTCCTGCTCACTCCCCATACCCTTTAATATCCCACCCAGTCTAATCTCACTCTCCTGCTCACTCCCCTTACCCTTTAATATCCCACCCAGACAAATCTCACTCTCCTGCTCACTCCCCTTACCCTTTAATATCCCACCCAGTCTAATCTCACTCTCCTGCTCACTCCCCATAACCTTTAATATCCCACCCGGTCTAATCTCACTCTCCTGCTCACTCTCGATACCCTTTAATATCCTTCCCAGTCTAAACTCTTTCCTGCTCACTCCCCATACCCTTTAATATCCCACCCAGTCAAATCTCTTTCTCCTGTTCCCTCCCCATACCCTTTAATATCCCACCCAGTCTAATCTCACTCTCCTGCTCACTCTCCATACCCTTTAATATCCCACCCAGTCTAATCTCACTCTCCTGCAAACTCCCCATACCCTTTAATATCCCACCCAGTCTAATCTCTCTCCTGCTCACTCCCCATACCCTTTAATATCCCACCCAGTCTAATCTAACTCTCCTGCTCACTCTCCATACCCTTTAATATCCTTCCCAGTCTAATCTCTCTCCTGCTCACTCCCCGTACTCTTTAATATCCCATCCAGTCTATTCTCACTCTCCTGCTCACTCTCCATAACCTTTAATATCCCACCAAGTCTAATTTCACTCCTACTCACTCCCGATACCCTTTAATATCCCACCCAGTCTAATCTCACTCTCCTGCTCACTCTCCATCCCCTTTAATATCCCACCCTGTCTAATCTCACTCTCCTGCTCACTCCCCATACCCTTTAATATCGCACCCAGTCTAATCTCACTCTCCTGCTCACTCGCGATACCCTTTAATATTCCACCCAGTCTAATCTCACTCTCCTGCTCACTCCGCATACGCTTTAATATCCCACCCAGTCTAATCTCACTCTCCTGCTCACTCCCCTTACCCTTTAATATCCCACCCAGTCTAATCTCACTCTCCTGCTCACTCTCCATACCCTTTAATATCCTTCCCAGTCTAATCTCTCTCCTGCTCACTCCCCATACCCTTTAATATCCCACCCAGTATAATCTCACTCTCCTGCTCACTCTCCATACCATTTAATATCCCACCCAGTCTAATCTCACTCTCCGGCTCACTCCCCATACCCTTTAATATCCCACCCGGTCTAATCTCACTCTCCTGCTCTTTCCCCATACCCTTTAATATCCCACCCAGTCTTATCTCACTCTCCTGCTCACTCTCCATACCCTTTAATATCCCACCCAGTCTAATCTCACTCTCCTGCTCACTCTCCATACCCTTTAATATCCCACCCAGTCTAATCTCACTCTCCTGCTCACTCTCCATACCCATTAATATCCCACACAGTCTAATCTCACTCTCCTGCTCACTCCCCATACCCTTTAATATCCCACCCAGTCTAATCTCACTCTCCTGCTCACTCCCCATACCCTTTAATATCCCATCCAGTCTAATCTCACTCTCCTGCTCACTCCCCATACCCTTTAATATCCCACCCAGTCTAATCTCAATCCTACTCACTCCCGATACCCTTTAATATCCCACCCAGTCTAGTCTCACTCTCCGGCTCATTCCCCATACCCTTTAATATCCCACCCGGTCTCATCTCACTCTCCTGCTCATTCCCCATACCCTTTAATATCCCACCCAGTCTTATCTCACTCTCCTGCTCACTCTCCATACCCTTTAATATCCCACCCAGTCTAATCTCACTCTCCTGCTCACTCTCCATACCCTTTAATATCCCACCCAGTCTAATCTCTCTCTCCTGCTCACTCCCCATACCCTTTAATATCCCACCCAGTCTAATCTCACTCTCCTGCTCATTCCACATACACTTTAATATCCCACCCAGTCTAATCTCACTCTCCTGCTCACTCTCCATACCCTTTAATATACTTGCCAGTCTAATCTCTCTCCTGCTCACTCCCCGTACCCTTTAATATCCCACCCAGTCTGATCTCTCTCTCCTGCTCACTCCCCATACCCTTTAATATCCCACCCAGTCTAATCTCACTCTCCTGCTCACTCCCCAATCCCTTTAATATCCCACCCAGTATAATCTCACTCTCCTGCTCACTCTCCATACCATTTAATATCCCACCCAGTCTAATCTCACTCTCCGGCTCACTCCCCATATCCTTTAATATCCCACCCAGTCTAATCTCACTCTCCTGCTCACTCTCCATACCCTTTAATATATCACCAAGTCTAATCTCACTCCTACTCACTCCCCATACCCTTTAATATCCCACCCAGTCTAATCTCACTCTGCTGCTCACTCTCCATATCCTTTAATATCCCACCCAGTCTAATCTCACTCTCCTGCTCACTCTCCATACCCTTTAATATCCCACCCTGTCTAATCTCACTCTCCTGCTCACTCCCCATACCTTTTAATATCCCGCCCAGTCTAACCTCACTCTCCTGCTCACTCCCCATACCCTTTAATATCCCACCCAGTCTAATCTCACTCTCCTGCTCACTCCCCATACCTTTTAATATCCCGCCCAGTCTAATCTCACTCTCCTGCTCACTCCCCATACCCTTTAATATCCCACCCAGTCTAATCTCACTCTCCTGCTCTCTCTCCATACCCTTTAATATCCCACCCACTCTAATCTCACTCTCCTGCTCACTCTCCATACCCTTTAATATCCCACCCAGTCTAATCTCACTCTCCTGCTCACTCCCCATAACCTTTAATATCCCACCCAGTCTAATCTCACTCTCCTGCTCACTCTCCATACCCTTTAATATCCTTCCCAGTCTAATCTCTCTCCTGCTCACTCCCCATACCCTTTAATATCCCACCCAGTATAATCTCACTCTCCTGCTCACTCTCCATACCATTTAATATCCCACCCAGTCTAATCTCACTCTCCGGCTCACTCCCCATACCCTTTAATATCCCACCCGGTCTAATCTCACTCTCCTGCTCTTTCCCCATACCCTTTAATATCCCACCCAGTCTTATCTCACTCTCCTGCTCACTCTCCATACCCTTTAATATCCCACCCAGTCAAATCTCACTCTCCTGCTCACTCTCCATACCCTTTAATATCCCACCCAGTCTAATCTCACTCTCCTGCTCACTCTCCATACCCATTAATATCCCACACAGTCTAATCTCACTCTCCTGCTCACTCCCCATACCCTTTAATATCCCATCCAGTCTAATCTCACTCTCCTGCTCACTCCCCATTCCCTTTAATATCCCACCCAGTCTAATCTCAATCCTACTCACTCCCGATACCCTTTAATATCCCACCCAGTCTAATCTCACTCTCCTGCTCACTCTCCATACCCTTTAATATCCCACCCAGTCTAATCTCACTCTCCTGCTCACTCCCCATACCCTTTAATATCCCACCCAGTCTAATCTCACTCTCCTGCTCACTCGCCATACCCTTTAATATTCCACCCAGTCTAATCTCACTCTCCTGCTCTCTCCCCATACCCTTTAATATCCCACCCAGTCTAATCTCACTCTCCTGCTCACTCCCCTTACCCTTTAATATCCCACCCAGTCTAATCTCACTCTCCTGCTCACTCCCCATAACCTTTAATATCCCACCCAGTCTAATCTCACTCTCCTGCTCACTCTCCATACCCTTTAATATCCTTCCCAGTCTAATCTCTCTCCTGCTCACTCCGCATACCCTTTAATATCCCACCCAGTCTAATCTCTCTCTCCTGCTCACTCCCCATACCCTTTAATATCCCACCCAGTCTAATCTCACTCTCCTGCTCACTCTCCATACCCTTTAATATCCCACCCAGTCTAAACTCACTCCTGCTCACTCCCCATACCCTTTAATATCCCACCCAGTCTAATCCAACACTCCTGCTCATGCCCCATACCCTTTAATATCCCACCCAGTCTAATCTCTCTCTCCTGCTCACTCCCCATACCCTTTAATATCCCACCCAGTCTAAACTCTCTCCTGCTCACTCCCCATACCCTTTAATATCCCACCCAGTCTAATCCAACACTCCTGCTCATTCCCCATACCCTTTAATATCCCACCCAGTCTAATCTCACTCTCCTGCTCACTCCCCATACCTTTTAATATCCCACCCAGACTAATCTCACTCTCCTGCTCACTCCCCATACATTTTAATATCCCACCCAGTCTAATCTCACTCTCCTGCTCATTCCCCATACCCTTTAATATCCCACCCAGCCTCATCTCAGTCTCCTGCTCACACTCCACACCCTTTAATATCCCACCCAGTCTAATCTCACTCTCCTGCTCACTCCCCATACCCTTTAATATCCCACCCAGTCTAATCTCACTCACCTGCTCACTCGCCATACCCTTTAATATCCCACCCAGTCTAATCTCACTCTCCTGCTCACTCCCCATACCCTTTAATATCCCACCCAGGCTAATCTCACTCCCCATACCCTTTAATATTCCACCCAGTCTAATCACACTCTCCTGCTCACTCCCCATACCCTTTAATATCCCACCCAATCTAATCTCACTCTCCTGCTCACTCCCCTTACCCTTTAATATCCCACCCAGTCTAATCTCTCTCTCCTGCTCACTCCCCATAACCTTTAATATCCCACCAAGTCTAATCTCACTCTCCTGCTCACTCTCCATACCCTTTAATATCCTTCCCAGTCTAATCTCTCTCCTGCTCACTCCCCATACCCTTTAATATCCCACCCAGTCTAATCTCTCTCTCCTGCTCACTCCCCATACACTTTAATATCCCACCCAGTCTAAGATCACTCTCCTGCAAACTCCCCATACCCTTTAATATCCCACCCAGTCTAATCTCTCTCCTGCTCACTCCCCATACCCTTTAATATCCCACCCAGTCTAATCTCACTCTCCTGCTCTCTCTCCATACCCTTTAATATCCTTCCCAGTCTAATCTCACTCTCCTGCTCATTCCCCATACCCTTTAATATCCCAGCCAGTCTTATCTCACTCTCCTGCTCACTCTCCATACCCTTTAATATCCCACCCAGTCTAATCTCACTCTCCTGCTCACTCTCCATACCCATTAATATCCCACACAGTCTAATCTCACGCTCCTGCTCACTCCCCATACCCTTTAATATCCCACCCAGTCTAATCTCACTCTCCTGCTCACTCCCCATACCCTTTAATATCCCATCCAGTCTAATCTCACTCTCCTGCTCACTCCCCATACACTTTAATATCCCACCCAGTCTAATCTCACTCCCCATACCCTTTAATATTCCACCCAGTCTGATCTCACTCTCCTGCTCACTCCCCATACCCTTTAATATCCCACCCAGTCTAATCTCACTCTCCTGCTCACTCCCCTTACCCTTTAATATCCCACCCAGACTAATCTCACTCTCCTGCTCACTCCCCTTACCCTTTAATATCCCACCCAGTCTAATCTCACTCTCCTGCTCACTCCCCATAACCTTTAATATCCCACCCGGTCTAATCTCACTCTCCTGCTCACTCTCGATACCGTTTAATATCCTTCCCAGTCTAAACTCTCTCCTGCTCACTCCCCATACCCTTTAATATCCCACCCAGTCAAATCTCTCTCTCCTGTTCCCTCCCCATACCCTTTAATATCCCACCCAGTCTAATCTCACTCTCCTGCTCACTCTCCATACCCTTTAATATCCCACCCAGTCTAATCTCACTCTCCTGCAAACTCCCCATACCCTTTAATATCCCACCCAGTCTAATCTCTCTCCTGCTCACTCCCCATACCCTTTAATATCCCACCCAGTCTAATCTAACTCTCCTGCTCACTCTCCATACCCTTTAATATCCTTCCCAGTCTAATCTCTCTCCTGCTCACTCCCCGTACTCTTTAATATCCCATCCAGTCTATTCTCACTCTCCTGCTCACTCTCCATACCCTTTAATATCCCACCAAGTCTAATTTCACTCCTACTCACTCCCGATACCCTTTAATATCCCACCCAGTCTAATCTCACTCTCCTGCTCACTCTCCATCCCCTTTAATATCCCACCCAGTCTAATCTCACTCTCCTGCTCACTCCCCATACCCTTTAATATCGCACCCAGTCTAATCTCACTCTCCTGCTCACTCGCGATACCCTTTAATATTCCACCCAGTCTAATCTCACTCTCCTGCTCACTCCGCATACCCTTTAATATCCCACCCAGTCTAATCTCACTCTCCTGCTCACTCCCCTTACCCTTTAATATCCCACCCAGTCTAATCTCACTCTCCTGCTCACTCCCCATACCCTTTAATATCCCACCCAGTCTAATCTCACTCTCCTGCTCACTCCCCATACCCTTTAATATCCCACCCAGTCTAATCTCACTCTCCTGCTCACTCCCCATACCATTTAATATCCCGCCCAGTCTAATCTCACTCTCCTGCTCACTCCCCATACCCTTTAATATCCCACCCAGTCTAATCTCACTCTCCTGCTCTCTCTCCATACCCTTTAATATCCCACCCACTCTAATCTCACTCTCCTGCTCACTCTCCATACCCTTTAATATCCCACCCAGTCTAATCTCACTCTCCTGCTCACTCCCCATAACCTTTAATATCCCACCCAGTCTAATCTCACTCTCCTGCTCACTCTCCATACCCTTTAATATCCTTCCCAGTCTAATCTCTCTCATGCTCACTCCCCTTACCCTTTAATATCCCACCCAGTATAATCTCACTCTCCTGCTCACTCTCCATACCATTTAACATCCCACCCAGTCTAATCTCACTCTCCGGCTCACTCCCCATACCCTTTCATATCCCACCCGGTCTAATCTCACTCTCCTGCTCTTTCCCCATACCCTTTAATATCCCACCCAGTCTTATCTCACTCTCCTGCTCACTCTCCATACCCTTTAATATCCCACCCAGTCTAATCTCACTCTCCTGCTCACTCTCCATACCCTTTAATATCCCACCCAGTCTAATCTCACTCTCCTGCTCACTCTCCATACCCATTAATATCCCACACAGTCTAATCTCACTCTCCTGCTCACTCCCCATACCCTTTAATATCCCACCCAGTCTAATCTCACTCTCCTGCTCACTCCCCATGCCCTTTAATATCCCATCCAGTCTAATCTCACTCTCCTGCTCACTCCCCATACCCTTTAATATCCCACCCAGTCTAATCTCAATCCTACTCACTCCCGATACCCTTTAATATCCCACACAGTCTAATCTCACTCTCCTGCTCACTCTCCATACCCTTTAATATCCCACCCAGTCTAATCTCACTCTCCTGCTCACTCCCCATACCCTTTAATATCCCACCCAGTCTAATCTCACTCTCCTGCTCACTCGCCATACCCTTTAATATTCCACCCAGTCTAATCTCACTCTCCTGCTCACTCCCCATACCCTTTAATATCCCACCCAGTCTAATCTCACTCTCCTGCTCACTCCCCTTACCCTTTAATATCCCACCCAGTCTAATCTCACTCTCCTGCTCACTCCCCATAACCTTTAATATCCCACCCAGTCTAATCTCACTCTCCTGCTCACTCTCCATACCCTTTAATATCCTTCCCAGTCTAATCTCTCTCCTGCTCACTCCGCATACCCTTTAATATCCCACCCAGTCTAATCTCTCTCTCCTGCTCACTCCCCATACCCTTTAATATCCCACCCAGTCTAATCTCACTCTCCTGCTCACTCTCCATACCCTTTAATATCCCACCCAGTCTAAACTCTCTCCTGCTCACTCCCCATACCCTTTAATATCCCACCCAGTCTAATCCAACACTCCTGCTCATGCCCCATACCCTTTAATATCCCACCCAGTCTAATCTCTCTCTCCTGCTCACTCCCCATACCCTTTAATATCCCACCCAGTCTAAACTCTCTCCTGCTCACTCCCCATACCCTTTAATATCCCACCCAGTCTAATCCAACACTCCTGCTCATTCCCCATACCCTTTAATATCCCACCCAGTCTAATCTCACTCTCCTGCTCACTCCCCATACCTTTTAATATCCCACCCAGACTAATCTCACTCTCCTGCTCACTCCCCATACATTTTAATATCCCACCCAGTCTAATCTCACTCTCCTGCTCATTCCCCATACCCTTTAATATCCCACCCAGTCTCATCTCAGTCTCCTGCTCACACTCCACACCCTTTAATATCCCACCCAGTCTAATCTCACTCTCCTGCTCACTCCCCATACCCTTTAATATCCCACCCAGTCTAATCACACTCACCTGCTCACTCGCCATACCCTTTAATATCCCACCCAGTCTAATCTCACTCTCCTGCTCACTCCCCATACCCTTTAATATCCCACCCAGGCTAATCTCACTCCCCATACCCTTTAATATTCCACCCAGTCTAATCACACTCTCCTGCTCACTCCCCATACCCTTTAATATCCCACCCAGTCTAATCTCACTCTCCTGCTCACTCCCCTTACCCTTTAATATCCCACCCAGTCTAATCTCTCTGTCCTGCTCACTCCCCATAACCTTTAATATCCCACCAAGTCTAATCTCACTCTCCTGCTCACTCTCCATACCCTTTAATATCCTTCCCAGTCTAATCTCTCTCCTGCTCACTCCCCATACCCTTTAATATCCCACCCAGTCTAATCTCTCTCTCCTGCTCACACCCCATACACTTTAATATCCCACCCAGTCTAAGCTCACTCTCCTGCAAACTCCCCATACCCTTTAATATCCCACCCAGTCTAATCTCTCTCCTGCTCACTCCCCATACCCTTTAATATCCCACCCAGTCTAATCTCACTCTCCTGCTCTCTCTCCATACCCTTTAATATCCCACCCAGTCTAATCTCACTCTCCTGCTCACTCTCCATACCCATTAATATCCCACACAGTCTAATCTCACTCTCCTGCTCACTCCCCATACCCTTTAATATCCCACCCAGTCTAATCTCACTCTCCTGCTCACTCCCCATACCCTTTAATATCCCATCCAGTCTAATCTCACTCTCCTGCTCACTCCCCATACCCTTTAATATCCCACCCAGTCTAATCTCACTCCCCATACCCTTTAATATTCCACCCAGTCTGATCTCACTCTCCTGCTCACTCCCCATACCCTTTAATATCCCACCCAGTCTAATCTCACTCTCCTGCTCACTCCCCTTACCCTTTAATATCCCACCCAGACTAATCTCACTCTCCTGCTCACTCCCCTTACCCTTTAATATCCCACCCAGTCTAATCTCACTCTCCTGCTCACTCCCCATAACCTTTAATATCCCACCCGGTCTAATCTCACTCTCCTGCTCACTCTCGATACCCTTTAATATCCTTCCCAGTCTAAACTCTCTCCTGCTCACTCCCCATACCCTTTAATATCCCACCCAGTCAAATCTCTCTCTCCTGTTCCCTCCCCATACCCTTTAATATCCCACCCAGTCTAATCTCACTCTCCTGCTCACTCTCCATACCCTTTAATATCCCACCCAGTCTAATCTCACTCTCCTGCAAACTCCCCATACCCTTTAATATCCCACCCAGTCTAATCTCTCTCCTGCTCACTCCCCATACCCTTTAATATCCCACCCAGTCTAATCTAACTCTCCTGCTCACTCTCCATACCCTTTAATATCCTTCCCAGTCTAATCTCTCTCCTGCTCACTCCCCGTACTCTTTAATATCCCATCCAGTCAATTCTCACTCTCCTGCTCACTCTCCATACCCTTTAATATCCCACCAAGTCTAATTTCACTCCTACTCACTCCCGATACCCTTTAATATCCCACCCAGTCTAATCTCACTCTCCTGTTCACTCTCCATCCCCTTTAATATCCCACCCAGTCTAATCTCACTCTCCTGCTCACTCCCCATACCCTTTAATATCGCACCCAGTCTAATCTCACTCTCCTGCTCACTCGCGATACCCTTTAATATTCCACCCAGTCTAATCTCACTCTCCTGCTCACTCCGCATACCCTTTAATATCCCACCCAATCTAATCTCACTCTCCTGCTCACTCCCCTTACCCTTTAATATCCCACCCAGTCTAATCTCACTCTCCTGCTCACTCCCCATACCCTTTAATATCCCACCCAGTCTAATCTCACTCTCCTGCTCACTCCCCATACCCTTTAATATCCCATCCAGTCTAATCTCACTCTCCTGCTCACTCCCCATACCCTTTAATATCCCACCCAGTCTAATCTCAATCCTACTCACTCCCGATACCCTTTAATATCCCAATCAGTCTAATCTCACTCTCCTGCTCACTCTCCATACCATTTAATATCCCACCCGGTCTAATCTCACTCTCCTGCTCACTCCCCATACCCTTTAATATCCCACCCAGTCTAATCTCACTCTCCTGCTCACTCGCCATACCCTTTAATATTCCACCCAGTCTAATCTCACTCTCCTGCTCACTCCCCATACCCTTTAATATCCCACCCAGTCTAATCTCACTCTCCTGCTCACTCCCCTTACCCTTTAATATCCCACCCAGTCTAATCTCACTCTCCTGCTCACTCCCCATAACCTTTAATATCCCACCCAGTCTAATCTCACTCTCCTGCTCACTCTCCATACCCTTTAATATCCTTCCCAGTCTAATCTCTCTCCTGCTCACTCCGCATACCCTTTAATATCCCACCCAGTCTAATCTCTCTCTCCTGCTCACTCCCCATACCCTTTAATATCCCACCCAGTCTAATCTCACTCTCCTGCTCACTCTCCATACCCTTTAATATCCCACCCAGTCTAAACTCTCTCCTGCTCACTCCCCATACCCTTTAATATCCCACCCAGTCTAATCCAACACTCCTGCTCATTCCCCATACCCTTTAATATCCCACCCAGTCTAATCTCTCTCTCCTGCTCACTCCCCATACCCTTTAATATCCCACCCAGTCTAAACTCTCTCCTGCTCACTCCCCATACCCTTTAATATCCCACCCAGTCTAATCCAACACTCCTGCTCATTCCCCATACCCTTTAATATCCCACCCAGTCCAATCTCACTCTCCTGCTCACTCCCCATACCTTTTAATATCCCACCCAGACTAATCTCACTCTCCTGCTCACTCCCCATACATTTTAATATCCCACCCAGTCTAATCTCACTCTCCTGCTCATTCCCCATACCCCTTAATATCCCACCCAGTCTCATCTCAGTCTCCTGCTCACTCTCCACACCATTTAATATCCCACCCAGTCTAATCTCACTCTCCTGCTCACTCCCCATACCCTTTAATATCCCACCCAGTCTAATCTCACTCACCTGCTCACTCGCCATACCCTTTAATATCCCACCCAGTCTAATCTCACTCTCCTGCTCACTCCCCATACCCTTTAACATCCCACCCAGGCTAATCTCACTCCCCATACCCTTTAATATTCCACCCAGTCTAATCACACTCTCCTGCTCACTCCCCATACCGTTTAATATCCCACCCAGTCTAATCTCACTCTCCTGCTCACTCCCCTTACCCTTTAATATCCCACCCAGTCTAATCTCTCTCTCCTGCTCACTCCCCATAACCTTTAATATCCCACCCAGTCTAATCTCACTCTCCTGCTCACTCTCCATACCCTTTAATATCCTTCCCAGTCTAATCTCTCTCCTGCTCACTCCCCATACCCTTTAATATCCCACCCAGTCTAATCTCTCTCTCCTGCTCACTCCCCATACACTTTAATATCCCACCCAGTCTAAGCTCACTCTCCTGCAAACTCCCCATACCCTTTAATATCCCACCCAGTCTAATCTCTCTCCTGCTCACTCCCCATACCCTTTAATATCCCACCCAGTCTAATCTCACTCTCCTGCTCTCTCTCCATACCCTTTAATATCCTTCCCAGTCTAATCTCACTCTCCTGCTCATTCCCCATACCCTTTAATATCCCACCCAGTCTTATCTCACTCTCCTGCTCACTCTCCATACCCTTTAATATCCCACCCAGTCTAATCTCACTCTCCTGCTCACTCTCCATACCCTTTAATATCCCACCCAGTCTAATCTCACTCTCCTGCTCACTCTCCATACCCATTAATATCCCACACAGTCTAATCTCACTCTCCTGCTCACTCCCCATACCCTTTAATATCCCACCCAGTCTAATCTCACTCTCCTGCTCACTCCCCATACCCTTTAATATCCCATCCAGTCTAATCTCACTCTCCTGCTCACTCCCCATACCCTTTATTATCCCACCCAGTCTAATCTCACTCCCCATACCCTTTAATATTCCACCCAGTCTGATCTCACTCTCCTGCTCACTCCCCATACCCTTTAATATCCCACCCAGTCTAATCTCACTCTCCTGCTCACTCCCCTTTCCCTTTAATATCCCACCCAGACTAATCTCACTCTCCTTACCCTTTAATATCCCACCCAGTCTAATCTCACTCTCCTGCTCACTCCCCATAACCTTTAATATCCCACCCGGTCTAATCTCACTCTCCTGCTCACTCTCGATACCCTTTAATATCCTTCCCAGTCTAAACTCTCTCCTGCTCACTCCCCATACCCTTTAATATCCCACCCAGTCAAATCTCTCTCTCCTGTTCCCTCCCCATACCCTTTAATATCCCACCCAGTCTAATCTCATTCTCCTGCTCACTCTCCATACCCTTTAATATCCCACCCAGTCTAATCTCACTCTCCTGCAAACTCCCCATACCCTTTAATATCCCACCCAGTCTAATCTCTCTCCTGCTCACTCCCCATACCCTTTAATATCCCACCCAGTCTAATCTAACTCTCCTGCTCACTCTCCATACCCTTTAATATCCTTCCCAGTCTAATCTCTCTCCTGCTCACTCCCCGTACTCTTTAATATCCCATCCAGTCTATTCTCACTCTCCTGCTCACTCTCCATACCCTTTAATATCCCACCAAGTCTAATTTCACTCCTACTCACTCCCGATACCCTTTAATATCCCACCCAGTCTAATCTCACTCTCCTGCTCAATCTCCATCCCCTTTAATATCCCACCCAGTCTAATCTCACTCTCCTGCTCACTCCCCATACCCTTTAATATCGCACCCAGTCTAATCTCACTCTCCTGCTCACTCGCGATACCCTTTAATATTCCACCCAGTCTAATCTCACTCTCCTGCTCACTCCCCATACCCTTTAATATCCCACCCAGTCTAATCTCACTCTCCTGCTCACTCCCCTTACCCTTTAATATCCCACCCAGTCTAATCCCACTCTCCTGCTCACTCCCCATAACCTTTAATATCCCACCCAGTCTAATCTCTCTCCTGCTCACTCCCCATACCCTTTAATATCCCACCCAGTCTAATCTCTCTCTCCTGCTCACTCCCCATACCCTTTAATATCCCACCCAGTCTAATCTCTCTCCTGCTCACTCCCCATACCCTTTAATATCCCACCCAGTCTAATCCAACACTCCTGCTCATTCCCCATACCCTTTAATGTCCCACCCAGTCTAATCTCACTCTCCTGCTCACTCCCCATACCCTTTCATATCCCACCCAGTCTAATCTCACTCTCCTGCTCACTCCCCTTACCCTTTAATATCCCACCCAGTCTAATCTCACTCTCCTGCTCACTCCCCATAACCTTTAATATCCCACCCAGTCTAATCTCACTCTCCTGCTCACTCTCCACACCCTTTAATATCCTTCCCAGTCTAATCTCTCTCCTGCTCACTCCGCATACCCTTTAATATCCCACCCAGTCTAATCTCTCTCTCCTGCTCACTCCCCATACCCTTTAATATCCCACCCAGTCTAATTTCACTCTCCTGCTCACTCTCCATACCCTTTAATACCCCACTCAGTCTAAACTCTCTCCTGCTCACTCCCCATACCCTTTAATATCCCACCCAGTCTAATCCAACACTCCTGCTCATTCCCCATACCCTTTAATATCCCACCCAGTCTAATCTCTCTCTCCTGCTCACTCCCCATACCCTTTAATATCCCACGCAGTCTAAACTCTCTCCTGCTCACTCCCCATACCCTTTAATATCCCACCCAGTCTAATCCAACACTCCTGCTCATTCCCCATACCCTTTAATATCCCACCCAGTCTAATCTCACTCTCCTGCTCACTCTCCACACCGTTTAATATCCCACCCAGTCTAATCTCACTCTACTGCTCACTCCCCATACCCTTTAATATCCCACCCAGTCTAATCTCACTCTCCTGCTCACTCGCCATACCCTTTAATATCCCACCCAGTCTAATCTCACTCTCCTGCTCACTCCCCATACCCTTTAATATCCCACCCAGTCTAATCTCACTCCCCATACCCTTTAATATTCCACCCAGTCTAATCTCACTCTCCTGCTCACTCCCCATACCCTTTAATATCCCACCCAGTCTAATCTCACTCTCCTGCTCACTCCCCTTACCCTTTAATATCCCACCCAGTCTAATCTCTCTCTCCTGCTCACTCCCCATAACCTTTAATATCCCACCCAGTCTAATCTCACTCTCCTGCTCACTCTCCATACCCTTTAATATCCTTCCCAGTCTAATCTCTCTCCTGCTCACTCCCCATACCCTTTAATATCCCACCCAGTCTAATCTCTCTCTCCTGCTCACTCTCCAGACCCTTTAATATCCCACCCAGTCTAATCTCTCTCCTGCTCACTCCCCATACCCTTTAATATCCCACCCAGTCTAATCTCACTCTCCTGCTCACTCTCCATACCCTTTAATATCCCACCCAGTCTCATCTCACTCTCCTGCTCACTCTCCATACCCTTTAATATCCTTCCCAGTCTAATCTCTCTCCTGCTCACTCCCCATGCACTTTAATATCCCACCCAGTCTAATCTCTCTCTCCCGCTCACTCCCCATACCCTTTAATATCCCACCCAGTCTAATCTCACTCTCCTGCTCACTCTCCATGCCATTTAATATCCCTCCCAGTCTAATCTCACTCTCCGGCTCACTCCCCATACCCTTTAATATCCCACCCAGTCTAATCTCACTCTCCTGCTCACTCTCCATACCCTTCAATATCGAACCCAGTCTAATTTCACTCCTTCTCACTCCCGATAACCTTTAATATCCCACCCAGTCTAATCTCACTCTCCTGCTCACACTCCATACCCTTTAATATCCCACCCAGTCTAATCTCACTCTCCTGCTCACTCCCCATACCCTTTAATATCCCACCCAGTCTAATCTCACTCTCCTGCTCACACCCCATACCTTTCAATATCTCACCCAGTCTAATCTCACTCTCCTGCTCACTCCCCATACCCTTTAATATCCCACCCAGTCTAATCTCACTCTCCTGCTCACTCCCCATCCCCTTTAATATCCCACCCAGTCTCATCTCACTCTACTGCTCACTCCCCATAACCTTTAATATCCCACCCAGTCTAATCTCACTCTCCTGCTCACTCTCCATCCCCTTTAATATCCCACCCAGTCTAATCTCTCTCCTGCTCACTCCCCATACACTTTAATATCCCACCCAGTCTAATCTCAGTCTCCTGCTCACTCCCCTTACCCTTTAATATCCCACCCGATCTAATCTCACTCTCCTGCTCATTCCCCATACCCTTTAATATCCCACCCAGTCTTATCTCACTCTCCTGCTCACTCTCCATACCCTTTAATATCCCACCCAGTCTAATCTCACTCTCCTGCTCACTCTCCATACCCTTTAATATCCCACCCAGTCTAATCTCACTCTCCTGCTCACTCTCCATACCCATTAATATCCCAGCCAGTCTAATCTCTCTCTCCTGCTCACTCCCCATAACCTTTAATATCCCACCCAGTCTAATCTCACTCTCCTGCTCACTCTCCATACCCTTTCATATCCTTCCCAGTCTCATCTCTCTCCTGCTCACTCCCCATACCCTTTAATATCCCACCCAGTATAATCTCACTCTCCTGCTCACTCTCCATACCATTTAATATCCCACCCAGTCTAATCTCACTCTCCGGCTCACTCCCCATACCCTTTAATATCCCACCCGGTCTAATCTCACTCTCCTGCTCATTCCCCATCCCCTTTATTATCCCACCCAGTCTTATCTCACTCTCCTGCTCACTCTCCATACCCTTTAATATCCCACCCAGTCTAATCTCACTCTCCTGCTCACTCTCCATACCCTTTAATATCCCACCCAGTCTAATCTCACTCTCCTGCTCACTCTCCATACCCATTAATATCCCACCCAGTCTAATCTCTCTCTCCTGCTCACTCCCCATACCCTTTAATATCCCACCCAGTCTAATCTCACTCTCCTGCTCACTCTCCATACCCTTTAATATCCCACCCAGTCTAATCTCACTCTCCTGCTCACTCCCCATACCCTTTAATATCCCACCCAGTCTAATCTCACTCTCCTGCTCACTCCCCATACCCTTTAATATCCCATCCAGTCTAATCTCACTCTTCTGCTCATTCCCCATACACTTTAATATCCCACCCAGTCTAATCTCACTCTCCTGCTCACTCTCCATACCCTTTAATATCCTTGCCAGTCTAATCTCTCTCCTGCTCACTCCCCGTACCCTTTAATATCCCACCCAGTCTAATCTCTCTCTCCTGCTCACTCCCCATACCCTTTAATATCCCACCCAGTCTAATCTCACACTGCTGCTCACTCCCCACACCCTTTAATATCCCACCCAGTATAATCTCACTCTCCTGCTCACTCTCCATACCCTTTCATATCCTTCCCAGTCTCATCTCTCTCCTGCTCACTCCCCATACCCTTTAATATCCCACCCAGTATAATCTCACTCTCCTGCTCACTCTCCATACCATTTAATATCCCACCCAGTCTAATCTCACTCTCCGGCTCACTCCCCATACCCTTTAATATCCCACCCGGTCTAATCTCACTCTCCTGCTCATTCCCCATCCCCTTTATTATCCCACCCAGTCTTATCTCACTCTCCTGCTCACTCTCCATACCCTTTAATATCACACCCAGTCTAATCTCACTCCCCATACCCTTTAATATCCCACCCAGTCTAATCTCACTCTCCTGCTCACTCCCCATAACCTTTAATATCCCACCCAGTCTAATCTCACTCTCCTGCTCACTCTCCATCCCCTTTAATATCGCACCCAGTCTAATCTCTCTCCTGCTCACTCCCCATACCCTTTAATATCCCACCCAGTCTAATCTCAGTCTCCTGCTCACTCCCCTTACCCTTTAATATCCCACCCGATCTAATCTCACTCTCCTGCTCATTCCCCATACCCTTTAATATCCCACCCAGTCTTATCTCACTCTCCTGCTCACTCTCCATACCCTTTAATATCCCACCCAGTCTAATCTCACTCTCCTGCTCACTCTCCATACCCTTTAATATCCCACCCAGTCTAATCTCACTCTCCTGCTCACTCTCCATACCCATTAATATCCCAGCCAGTCTAATCTCTCTCTCCTGCTCACTCCCCATACCCTTTAATATCCCACCCAGTCTAATCTCACTCTCCTGCGCACTCTCCATACCCTTTAATATCCCACCCAGTCTAATCTCACTCTCCTGCTCACTCCCCATAACCTTTAATATCCCACCCAGTCTAATCTCTCTCTCCTGCTCACTCTCCATACCCTTTCATATCCTTCCCAGTCTCATCTCTCTCCTGCTCACTCCCCATCCCCTTTATTATCCCACCCAGTCTTATCTCACTCTCCTGCTCACTCTCCATACCCTTTAATATCCCACCCAGTCTAATCTCACTCTCCTGCTCACTCTCCATACCCTTTAATATCCCACCCAGTCTAATCTCACTCTCCTGCTCACTCTCCATACCCATTAATATCCCACCCAGTCTAATCTCTCTCTCCTGCTCACTCCCCATACCCTTTAATATCCCACCCAGTCTAATCTCACTCTCCTGCTCACTCTCCATACCCTTTAATATCCCACCCAGTCTAATCTCACTCTCCTGCTCACTCCCCATACCCTTTAATATCCCACCCAGTCTAATCTCACTCTCCTGCTCACTCCCCATACCCTTTAATATCCCATCCAGTCTAATCTCACTCTCCTGCTCATTCCCCATACACTTTAATATCCCACCCAGTCTAATCTCACTCTCCTGCTCACTCTCCATACCCTTTAATATCCTTGCCAGTCTAATCTCTCTCCTGCTCACTCCCCGTACCCTTTAATATCCCACCCAGTCTAATCTCTCTCTCCTGCTCACTCCCCATACCCTTTAATATCCCACCCAGTCTAATCTCACACTGCTGCTCAATCCCCACACCCTTTAATATCCCACCCAGTATAATCTCACTCTCCTGCTCACTCTCCATATCCTTTAATATCCCACCCAGTCTAATCTCACTCTCCTGCTCACTCTCCATACCCTTTAATATCCCACCCTGTCTAATTTCACTCCTACTCACTCCCCATACCCTTTAATGTCCCACCCAGTCTAATCTCACTCTCCTGCTCACTCTCCATACCGTTTAATATCCCACCCAGTCTAATTTCACTCCTGCTCACTCCCCATACCCTTTAATATCCCACCCAGTCTAATCTCACTCTCCTGCTCACTCCCCATACCCTTTAATAACTCACCCAGTCTAATCTCACTCTCCTGCTCACTCCCCATACCCTTTAATATCCCACCCAGTCTAATCTCACTCTCCTGCTGACTCCCCATACCCTTTAATATCCCACCCAGTCTAATCTCACTCTCCTGCTCACTCCCCATACCCTTTAATATCCCACCCAGTCTAATGTCACTCTCCTGCTCACTCCCCATACCTTTTAATATCCCGCCCAGTCTAATCTCACTCTCCTGCTCACTCCCCATACCATTTAATATCCCACCCAGTCTAATCTCACTCTCCTGCTCTCTCTCCATACCCTTTAATATCCCACCCAGTCTAATCTCCCTCTCCTACTCACTCTCCATACCATTTAATATCCCACCCAGTCTAATCTCACTCTCCTGCTCACTCCTCATCACCATTAATATCCCACACAGTCTAATCTCAGTCTCCTGCTCACTCTCCATACCCTTTAATATCCTTCCCAGTCTAATCTCTCTCCTGCTCACTCCCCATACCCTTTAATATCCCACCCAGAATAATCTCACTCTCCTGCTGACTCTCCATACCATTTAATATCCCACCCAGTCTAATCTCACTCTCCGGCTCACTCCCCATACCCTTTATTATCCCACCCGGTCTAATCTCACTCTCCTGCTCATTCCCCATACCCTTTAATATCCCACCCAGTCTTATCTCACTCTCCTGCTCACTCTCCATACCCTTTAATATCCCACCCGGTCTAATATCACTCTCCTGCTCATTCCCCATGCCCTTTAATATCCCACCCAGTCTAATCTCACTCTCCTGCTCACTCCCCATACCCTTTAATATCCCACCCAGTCTAATCTCACTCTTCTGCTCACTCCCCATACCCTTTAATAACTCACCCAGTCTAATCTCACTCTCCCGCTCACTCCCCATACCTTTTAATATCCCACCCAGTCTAATCTCACTCTCCTGCTCACTCCCCATACCTTTTAATATCCCACCCAGTCTAATCTCACTCTCCTGCTCACTCCCCATACATTTTAATATCCCACCCAGTCTAATCTCACTCTCCTGCTCATTCCCCATACCCTTTAATATCCCACCCAGTCTAACCTCAGTCTCCTGCTCACTCTCCACACCGTTTAATATCCCACCCAGTCTAATCTCACTCTACTGCTCACTCCCCATACCCTTTAATATCCCACCCAGTCTAATCTCACTCTCCTGCTCACTCGCCATACCCTTTAATATCCCACCCAGTCTAATCTCACTCTCCTGCTCACTCCCCATACCCTTTAATATCCCACCCAGTCTAATCTCACTCCCCATAACCTTTAATATTCCACCCAGTCTAATCTCACTCTCCTGCTCACTCCCCATACCCTTTAATATCCCACCCAGTCTAATCTCACTCTCCTGCTCACTCCCCTTACCCTTTAATATCCCACCCAGTCTAATCTCTCTCTCCTGATCACTCCCCACAACCTTTAATATCCCACCCAGTCTAATCTCACTCTCCTGCTCACTCTCCATACCCTTTAATATCCTTCCCAGTCTAATCTCTCTCCTGCTCACTCCCCATACCCTTTAATATCCCACCCAGTCTAATCTCTCTCTCCTGCTCACTCCCCATACCCTTTAATATCCCACCCAGTCTAATCTCACTCTTCTGCTCACTCCCCATACCCTTTAATAACTCACCCAGTCTAATCTCACTCTCCCGCTCACTCCCCATACCTTTTAATATCCCACCCAGTCTAATCTCACTCTCCTGCTCACTCCCCATACCTTTTAATATCCCACCCAGTCTAATCTCACTCTCCTGCTCACTCCCCATACATTTTAATATCCCACCCAGTCTAATCTCACTCTCCTGCTCATTCCCCATACCCTTTAATATCCCACCCAGTCTAACCTCAGTCTCCTGCTCACTCTCCACACCGTTTAATATCCCACCCAGTCTAATCTCACTCTACTGCTCACTCCCCATACCCTTTAATATCCCACCCAGTCTAATCTCACTCTCCTGCTCACTCGCCATACCCTTTAATATCCCACCCAGTCTAATCTCACTCTCCTGCTCACTCCCCATACCCTTTAATATCCCACCCAGTCTAATCTCACTCCCCATAACCTTTAATATTCCACCCAGTCTAATCTCACTCTCCTGCTCACTCCCCATACCCTTTAATATCCCACCCAGTCTAATCTCACTCTCCTGCTCACTCCCCTTACCCTTTAATATCCCACCCAGTCTAATCTCTCTCTCCTGATCACTCCCCACAACCTTTAATATCCCACCCAGTCTAATCACACTCTCCTGCTCACTCTCCATACCCTTTAATATCCTTCCCAGTCTAATCTCTCTCCTGCTCACTCCCCATACCCTTTAATATCCCACCCAGTCTAATCTCTCTCTCCTGCTCACTCCCCATACACTTTAATATCCCACCCAGTCTAATCTCACTCTCCTGCTCACTCTCCATACCCTTTAATATCCCACCCAGTCTAATCTCTCTCCTGCTCACTCCCCATACCCTTTAATATCCCACCCAGTCTAATCTCACTCTCCTGCTCACTCTCCATACCCTTTAATATCCCACCCAGTCTAATCTCACTCTCCTGCTCACTCTCCATACCCTTTAATATCCTTCCCAGTCTAATCTCTCTCCTGCTCACTCCCCGTACACTTTAATATCCCACCCAGTCTAATCTCTCTCTCCCGCTCACTCCCCATACCCTTTAATATCCCACCCAGTCTAATCTCACTCTCCTGCTCACTCTCCATACCCTTTAATATCCCACCCAGTCTAATCTCACTCTCCGGCTCACTCCCCATACACTTTAATATCCCACCCAGTCGAATCTCACTCTCCTGCTCACTCTCCATACCCTTTAATATCCCACCCAGTCTAATTTCACTCCTACTCACTCCCGATACCCTTTAATATCCCACCCAGTCTAATCTCACTCTCCTGCTCACTCCCCATACTCTTTAATATCCCACCCAGTCTAATCTCACTCTCCTGCTCACACCCCATACCTTTCAATATCTCACCCAGTCTAATTTCACTCTCCTGCTTACTCCCCATACCCTTTAGTATCCCACCCAGTCTAATCTCACTCTCCTGCTCACTCCCCATACCCTTTAATATCCCACCCAGTCTAATCTCACTCTCCTGCTCACTCCCCATACCCTTTAGTATCCCACCCAGTCTAATCTCACTCCCCATACCCTTTAATATCCCACCCAGTCTAATCTCACTCTCCTGCTCACTCCCCTTACCCTTTAATATCCCACCCAGTCTCATCTCACTCTACTGCTCACTCCCCATAACCTTTAATATCCCACCCAGTCTAATCTCACTCTCCTGCTCACTCTCCATACCCTTTAATATCCCACCCAGTCTAATCTCTCTCCTGCTCACTCCCCATACCCTTTAATATCCCATCCAGTCTAATCTCAGTCTCCTGCTCACTCCCCTTACCCTTTAATATCCCACCCGGTCTAATCTCACTCTCCTGCTCATTCCCCATACCCTTTAATATCCCATCCAGTCTTATCTCACTCTCCTGCTCGCTCTCCATACCCTTTAATATCCCACCCAGTCTAATCTCACTCTCCTGCTCACTCTCCATACCCTTTATTATCCCACCCAGTCTAATCTCACTCTCCTGCTCACTCTCCATACCCTTTAATATCCCACCCAGTCTAATCTCACACTCCTGCTCACTCTCCATACCCATTAATATCCCAGCCAGTCTAATCTCACTCTCCTGCTCACTCTCCATACCCTTTAATATCCCACCCAGTCTAATCTCACTCTCCTGCTCACTCCCCATACCCTTTAATATCCCACCCAGTCTAATCTCACTCTCCTGCTCACTCTCCATACCCATTAATATCCCAGCCAGTCTAATCTCTCTCTCCTGCTCTCTCCCCATACCCTTTAATATCCCACCCACTCTAATCTCACTCTCCTGCGCACTCTCCATACCCTTTAATATCCCACCCAGTCTAATCTCACTCTCCTGCTCACTCCCCATAACCTTTAATATCCCACCCAGTCTAATCTCACTCTCCTGCTCACTCTCCATACCCTTTAATATCCTTCCCAGTCTAATCTCTCTCCTGCTCACTCCCCATACCCTTTAATATCCCACCCAGTATAATCTCCCTCTCCTGCTCACTCTCCATACCATTTAATATCCCACCCAGTCTAATCTCACTCTCCGGCTCACTCCCCATACCTTTTAATATCCCACCCGGTCTAATCTCACTCTCCTGCTCATTCCCCATCCCCTTTATTATCCCACCCAGTCTTATCTCACTCTCCTGCTCACTCTCCATACCCTTTAATATCCCACCCAGTCTAATCTCACTCTCCTGCTCACTCTCCATACCCTTCAATATCCCACCCAGTCTAATCTCACTCACCTGCTCACTCTCCATACCCATTAATATCCCACCCAGTCTAATCTCTCTCTCCTGCTCACTCCCCATACCCTTTAATATCCCACCCAGTCTAATCTCACTCTCCTGCTCACGCTCCATACCCTTTAATATCCCAACCAGTCTAATCTCACTCTCTTGCTCACTCCCCATACCCTTTAATATCCCACCCAGTCTAATTTCACTCTCCTGCTCACTCCCCATAGCCTTTAATATCCCATCCAGTCTAATCTCACTCTCCTGCTCATTCCCCATACACTTTAATATCCCACCCAGTCTAATCTCACTCTCCTGCTCACTCTCCATACCCTTTAATATCCTTGCCAGTCTAATCTCTCTCCTGCTCACTCCCCGTACCCTTTAATATCCCACCCAGTCTAATCTCTCTCTCCTGCTCACTCCCCATACCCTTTAATACCCCACCCAGTCTAATCTCACACTCCTGCTCACTCCCCACACCCTTTAATATCCCACCCAGTATAATCTCACTCTCCTGCTCACTCTCCATATCCTTTAATATCCCACCCAGTCTAATCTCACTCTCCTGCTCACTCTCCATACCCTTTAATATCCCACCCTGTCTAATTTCACTCCAACTCACTCCCCATACCCTTTAATGTCCCACCCAGTCTAATCTCACTCTCCTGCTCACTCTCCATACCGTTTAATATCCCACCCAGTCTAATTTCACTCCTGCTCACTCCCCATACACTTTAATATCCCACCCAGTCTAATCTCACTCGCCTGCTCACTCCCCATACCCTTTAATAACTCACCCAGTCTAATCTCACTCTCCTGCTCACTCCCCATACCCTTTAATATCCCACCCAGTCTAATCTCACTCTCCTGCTCACTCCCCATACCCTTTAATATCCCACCCAGTCTAATCTCACTCTCCTGCTCACTCCCCATACCCTTTAATATCCCACCCAGTCTAATCTCACTCTCCTGCTCACTCCCCATACCTTTTAATATCCCTACCAGTCTAAGCTCACTCTCCTGCTCACTCCCCATACCCTTTAATATCCCACCCAGTCTAATCTCACACTCCTGCTCTCTCTCCATACCCTTTAATATCCCACCCAGTCTAATCTCACTCTCCTGCTCACTCTCCATACCATTTAATATCCCACCCAGTCTAATCTCACTCTCCTGCTCACTCCTCATAACCTTTAATATCCCACACAGTCTAATCTCACTCTCCTGCTCACTCTCCATACCCTTTAATATCCTTCCCAGTCTTATCTCACTCTCCTGCTCACTCTCCATACCCTTTAATATCCCACCCAGTCTAATCTCACTCTCCGGCTCACTCCCCATACCCTTTAATATCCCACCCAGTCTAATCTCACTCTCCTGCTCATTCCCCATACCCTTTAATATCCCATCCAGTCTAATCTCACTCTCCTGCTCACTCTCCATACCCTTTAATATCCCACCCAGTCTAATTTCACTCCTACTCACTCCCGATACCCTTTAATATTCCACCCAGTCTAATCTCACTCTCCTGCTCACTCTCCATACCATTTAATATCCCACCCAGTCTAATCTCACTCTCCTGCTCATTCCCCATACCCTTTAATATCCCATCCAGTCTCATCTCACTCTCCTGCTCACTCTCCATACCCTTTAATATCCCACCCAGTCTAATTTCACTCCTACTCACTCCCGATACCCTTTAATATCCCACCCAGTCGAATCTCACTCTCCTGCTCACTCCCCAAACCCTTTAATATCCCACCCAGTCTAATCTCACTCTCCTGCTCACTCTCCATACCCTTTAATATCCCACCCAGTCTAATCTCACTCAAATGCTCACTCCCCATACCCTTTAATATCCCACCCAGTCTAATCTCTCTCTCCTGCTCACTCCCCATACCCTTTAATATCCCACCCAGTCTAATCTCACTCTCCTGCTCACTCTCCATACCCTTTAATATCCCACCCAGTCTAATCTCACTCTCCTGCTCACTCCCCATACCCTTTAATATCCCACCCAGTCTAATCTCACTCTCCTGCTCACTCCCCATACCCTTTAATATCCCATCCAGTCTAATCTCACTCTCCTGCTCATTCCCCATACACTTTAATATCCCACCCAGTCTAATCTCACTCTCCTGCTCACTCTCCATACACTTTAATATCCTTGCCAGTCTAATCTCTCTCCTGCTAACTCCCCGTACCCTTTAATATCCCACCCAGTCTAATCTCTCTCTCCTGCTCACTCCCCATACCCTTTAATATCCCACCCAGTCTAATCACACACTGCTGCTCACTCCCCACACCCTTTAATATCCCACCCAGTATAATCTCACTCTCCTGCTCACTCTCCATATCCTTTAATATCCCACCCAGTCTAATCTCACTCTCCTGCTCACTCTCCATACCCTTTAATATCCCACCCTGTCTAATTTCACTCCTACTCACTCCCCATAACCTTTAATGTCCCACCCAGTCTAATCTCACTCTCCTGCTCACTCTCCATACCGTTTAATATCCCACCCAGTCTAATTTCACTCCTGCTCACTCCCCATACCCTTTAATATCCCACCCAGTCTAATCTCACTCTCCTGCTCACTCCCCATACCCTTTAATAACGCACCCAGTCTAATCTCACTCTCCTGCTCACTCCCCATACCCTTTAATATCCCACCCAGTCTAATCTCACTCTCCTGCTGACTCCCCATACCCTTTAATATCCCACCCAGTCTAATCTCACTCTCCTGCTCACTCCCCATACCCTTTAATATCCCACCCAGTCTAATGTCACTCTCCTGCTCACTCCCCATACCTTTTAATATCCCGCCCAGTCTAATCTCACTCTCCTGCTCACTCCCCATACCATTTAATATCCCACCCAGTCTAATCTCACTCTCCTGCTCTCTCTCCATACCCTTTAATATCCCACCCAGTCTAATCTCACTCTCCTGCTCTCTCGCCATACCCTTTAATATCCCACCCAGTCTAATCTCACTCTCCTGCTCACTCTCCATACCATTTAATATCCCACCCAGTCTAATCTCACTCTCCTGCTCACTCCTCATAACCTTTAATATCCCACACAGAATAATCTCACTCTCCTGCTCACTCTCCATACCCTTTAATATCCCACCCGGTCTAATCTCACTCTCCTGCTCATTCCCCATACCCTTTAATATCCCACCCAGTCTAATCTCACTCTCCTGCTCACTCCCCATACCCTTTAATATCCCACCCAGTCGAATCTCACTCTCCTGCTCACACCCCAAACCCTTTAATATCCCACCCAGTCTAATCTCACTCTCCTGCTCACTCTCCATACCCTTTAATATCCCACCCAGTCTAATCTCACTCAAATGCTCACTCCCCATACCCTTTAATATCCCACCCAGTCTAATTTCACTCCTACTCACTTCCCATACCCTTTAATATCCCACCCAGTCTAATCTCAATCTCCTGCTCACTCTCCATACCCTTTCATATCCCACCCAGTCTAATTTCACTCCTACTCACTCCCCATACCCTTTAATATCCCACCCAGTCTAATCTCACTCTCCTGCTCACTCCCCATACCCTTTAATATGCCGCCCAGTCTAATCTCACAATCCTGCTCACACCCCATACCCTTTAATATCTCACCCAGTCTAATCTCACACTCCTGCTCACTCTCCATACCCTTTAATATCCCACCCAGTCTAATCTCACTCTCCTGCTCACTCTCCATACCCATTAATATCCCACCCAGTCTAATCTCTCTCTCCTGCTCACTCCCCACACCCTTTAATATCCCACCCAGTCTAATCTCACACTCCTGCTCACTCTCCATACCCTTTAATATCCCACCCAGTCTAATCTCACTCTCCTGCTCACTCCCCATACCCTTTAATATCCCACCCAGTCTAATCTCACTCTCCTGCTCACTCCCCATACCCTTTAATATCCCATCCAGTCTAATCTCACTCTCCTGTTCACTCCCCATACACTTTAATATCCCACCCAGTCTAATCTCACTCTCCTGCTCACTCTCCATAACCTTTAATATCCTTGCCAGTCTAATCTCTCTCCTGCTCACTCCCCGTACCCTTTAATATCCCACCCAGTCTAATCTCTCTCTCCTGCTCACTCCCCATACCCTTTAATATCCCACCCAGTCTAATCTCACAATGCTGCTCACTCCCCACACCCTTTAATATCCCACCCAGTATAATCTCACTCTCCTGCTCACTCTCCATATCGTTTAATATCCCACCCAGTCTAATTTCACTCTCCTGCTCACTCTCCATACCCTTTAATATCCCACCCTGTCTAATTTCACTCCTACTCACTCCCCATACCCTTTAATGTCCCACCCAGTCTAATCTCACTCTCCTGCTCACTCTCCATACCGTTTAATATCCCACCCAGTCTAATTTCACTCCTGCTCACTCCCCATACCCTTTAATATTCCACCCAGTCTAACCTCACTCTCCTGCTCACTCCCCATACCCTTTAATAACTCACCCAGTCTAATCTCACTCTCCTGCTCACTCCCCATACCCTTTAATATCCCAGCCAGTCTAATCTCACTCTCCTGCTGACTCCCCATACCCTTTAATATCCCACCCAGTCTAATCTCACTCTCCTGCTCACTCCCCATACCCTTTAATATCCCACCCAGTCTAATGTCACTCTCCTGCTCACTCCCCATACCTTTTAATATCCCGCCCAGTCTAATCTCACTCTCCTGCTCACTCCCCATACCATTTAATTTCCCACCCAGTCTAATCCCTCTCTCCTGCTCTCTCTCCATACCCTTTAATATCCCACCCAGTCTAATCTCACTCTCCTGCTCACTCTCCAAACCATTTAATATCCCACCCAGTCTAATCTCACTCTCCTGCTCACTCCTCATAACCTTTAATATCCCACACAGTCTAATCTCACTCTCCTGCTCACTCTCCATACCCTTTAATATCCTTCCCAGTCTAATCTCTCTCCTGCTCACTCCCCATACCCTTTAATATCCCACCCAGAATAATCTCACTCTCCTGCTCACTCTCCATACCATTTAATATCCCACCCAGTCTAATCTCACTCTCCGGCTCACTCCCCATACGCTTTAATATCCCACCCGGTCTAATCTCACTCTCCTGCTCATTCCCCATACCCTTTAATATCCCACCCAGTCTTATCTCACTCTCCTGCTCACTCTCCATACCCTTTAATATCCCACCCGGTCTAATCTCACTCTCCTGCTCATTCCCCATACCCTTTAATATCCCACCCAGTCTAATCTCACTCTCCTGCTCGCTCCCCATACCCTTTAATATCCCACCCAGTCTAATCTCAGTCTCCTGCTCACTCTCCACACCGTTTAATATCCCACCCAGTCTAATCTCACTCTACTGCTCACTCCCCATACCCTTTAATATCCCACCCAGTCTAATCTCACTCTCCTGCTCACTCGCCATACCCTTTAATATCCCACCCAGTCTAATCTCACTCTCCTGCTCACTCCCCATACCCTTTAATATCCCACCCAGTCTAATCTCACTCCCCATACCCTTTAATATTCCACCCAGTCTAATCTCACTCTCCTGCTCACTCCCCATACCCTTTAATATCCCACCCAGTCTAATCTCACTCTCCTGCTCACTCCCCTTACCCTTTAATATCCCACCCAGTCTAATCTCTCTCTCCTGCTCACTCCCCACAACCTTTAATATCCCACCCAGTCTAATCTCACTCTCCTGCTCACTCTCCATACCCTTTAATATCCTTCCCAGTCTAATCTCTCTCCTGCTCACTCCCCATACCCTTTAATATCCCACCCAGTCTAATCTCTCTCTCCTGCTCACTCCCCATACACTTTAATATCCCACCCAGTCTAATCTCACTCTCCTGCTCACTCTCCATACCCTTTAATATCCCACCCAGTCTAATCTCTCTCCTGCTCACTCCCCATACCTTTTAATATCCCACCCAGTCTAATCTCACTCTCCTGCTCACTCTCCATACCCTTTAATATCCCACCCAGTCTAATCTCACTCTCCTGCTCACTCTCCATACCCTTTAATATCCTTCCCAGTCTAATCTCTCTCCTGCTCACTCCCCGTACACTTTAATATCCCACCCAGTCTAATCTCTCTCTCCCGCTCACTCCCCATACCCTTTAATACCCCACCCAGTCTAATCTCACTCTCCTGCTCACTCTCCATGCCATTTAATATCCCACCCAGTCTAATCTCACTCTCCGGCTCACTCCCCATACCCTTTAATATCCCACCCAGTCTAATCTCACTCTCCTGCTCACTCTCCATATCCTTTAATATCCCACCCAGTCTAATTTCACTCCTGCTCACTCCCGATACCCTTTAATATCCCACCCAGTCTAATCTCACTCTCCTGCTCACTCCCCATACCCTTTAATATCCCACCCTGTCTAATCTCACTCTCCTGCTCACACCCCATACCTTTCAATATCTCACCCAGTCTAATTTCACTCTCCTTCTCACTCCCCATACCCTTTAGTATCCCACCCAGTCTAATCTCACTCTCCTGCTCACTCCCCATACCCTTTAATATCCCACCCAGTCTAATCTCACTCTCCTGCTCACTCCCCATACCCTTTAATATCCCACCCAGTCTAACCTCACTCCCCATACCCTTTAATATCCCACCCAGTCTAATCTCACTCTCCTGCTCACTCCCCTTACCCTTTAATATCCCACCCAGTCTCATCTCACTCTACTGCTCACTCCCCATAACCTTTAATATCCCACCCAGTCTAATCTCACTCTCCTGCTCACTCTCCATCCCCTTTAATATCCCACCCAGTCTAATCTCTCTCCTGCTCACTCGCCATACCCTTTAATATCCCACCCAGTCTAATCTCAGTCTCCTGCTCACTCCCCTTACCCTTTAATATCCCACCCGGTCTAATCTCACTCTCCTGCTCATTCCCCATACCCTTTAATATCCCACCCAGTCTTATCTCACTCTCCTGCTCACTCTCCATACCCTTTAATATCCCACCCAGTCTAATCTCACTCTCCTGCTCACTCTCCATACCCTTTAATATCCCACCCAGTCTAATCTCACTCTCCTGCTCACTCTCCATACCCTTTAATATCCCACCCAGTCTAATCTCACACTCCTGCTCACTCTCCATACCCATTAATATCCCAGCCAGTCTAATCTCACTCTCCTGCTCACTCTCCATACCCTTTAATATCCCACCCAGTCTAATCTCACTCTCCTGCTCACTCCCCATACCCTTTAATATCCCACCCAGTCTAATCTCACTCTCCTGCTCACTCTCCATACCCACTAATATCCCAGCCAGTCTAATCTCTCTCTCCTGCTCTCTCCCCATACCCTTTAATATCCCACCCAGTCTAATCTCACTCTCCTGCGCTCTCTCCATACCCTTTAATATCCCACCCAGTCTAATCTCACTCTCCTGCTCACTCCCCATAACCTTTAATATCCCACCCAGTCTAATCTCACTCTCCTGCTCACTCTCCATACCCTTTAATATCCTTCCCAGTCTAATCTCTCTCCTGCTCACTCCCCATACCCTTTAATATCCCACCCAGTATAATCTCCCTCTCCTGCTCACTCTCCATACCATTTAATATCCCACCCAGTCTAATCTCACTCTCCGGCTCACTCCCCATACCCTTTAATATCCCACCCGGTCTAATCTCACTCTCCTGCTCATTCCCCATCCCCTTTATTATCCCACCCAGTCTTATCTCACTCTCCTGCTCACTCTCCATACCCTTTAATATCCCACCCAGTCTAATCTCACTCTCCTGCTCACTCTCCATACCCTTCAATATCCCACCCAGTCTAATCTCACTCTCCTGCTCACTCTCCATACCCATTAATATCCCACCCAGTCTAATCTCTCTCTCCTGCTCACTCCCCATACCCTTTAATATCCCACCCAGTCTAATCTCACTCTCCTGCTCACTCTCCATACCCTTTAATATCCCAACCAGTCTAATCTCACTCTCCTGCTCACTCCCCATACCCTTTAATATCCCACCCAGTCTAATTTCACTCTCCTGCTCACTCCCCATACCCTTTAATATCCCATCCAGTCTAATCTCACTCTCCTGCTCATTCCCCATACACTTTAATATCCCACCCAGTCTAATCTCACTCTCCTGCTCACTCTCCATACCCTTTAATATCCTTGCCAGTCTAATCTCTCTCCTGCTCACTCCCCGTACCCTTTAATATCCCACCCAGTCTAATCTCTCTCTCCTGCTCACTCCCCATACCCTTTAATACCCCACCCAGTCTAATCTCACAATCCTGCTCACTCCCCACACCCTTTATTATCCCACCCAGTATAATCTCACTCTCCTGCTCACTCTCCATATCCTTTAATATCCCACCCAGTCTAATCTCACTCTCCTGCTCACTCTCCATACCCTTTAATATCCCACCCTTTCTAATTTCACTCCTACTCACTCCCCATACCCTTTAATGTCCCACCCAGTCTAATCTCACTCTCCTGCTCACTCTCCATACCGTTTAATATCCCACACAGTCTAATTTCACTCCTGCTCACTCCCCATACACTTTAATATCCCACCCAGTCTAATCTCACTCGCCTGCTCACTCCCCATACCCTTTAATAACTCACCCAGTCTAATCTCACTCTCCTGCTCACTCCCCATACCCTTTAATATCCCACCCAGTCTAATCTCACTCTCCTGCTCACTCCCCATACCCTTTAATATCCCACCCAGTCTAATCTCACTCTCCTGCTCACTCCCCATACCCTTTAATATCCCACCCAGTCTAATCTCACTCTCCTGCTCACTCCCCATACCTTTTAATATCCCGCCCAGTCTAAGCTCACTCTCCTGCTCACTCCCCATACCCTTTAATATCCCACCCAGTCTAATCTCACTCTCCTGCTCTCTCTCCATACTCTTTAATATCCCACCCAGTCTAATCTCACTCTCCTGCTCACTCTCCATACCATTTAATATCCCACCCAGTCTAATCTCACTCTCCTGCTCACTCCTCATAACCTTTAATATCCCACACAGTCTAATCTCACTCTCCTGCTCACTCTCCATATCCTTTAATATCCTTCCCAGTCTAATCTCTCTCCTGCTCACTCCCCATACCCTTTAATATCCCACCCAGAATAATCTCACTCTCCTGCTCACTCTCCATTCCATTTAATATCCCACCCAGTCTAATCTCACTCTCCGGCTCACTCCCCATACCCTTTAATATCCCACCCGGTCTAATCTCACTCTCCTGCTCATTCCCCATACCCTTTAATATCCCACCCAGTCTTATCTCACTCTCCTGCTCACTCTCCATACCCTTTAATATCCCACCCAGTCTAATCTCACTCTCCGGCTCACTCCCCATACCCTTTAATATCCCACCCAGTCTAATCTCACTCTCCTGCTCATTCCCCATACCCTTTAATATCCCATCCAGTCTAATCTCACTCTCCTGCTCACTCTCCATACCCTTTAATATCCCACCCAGTCTAATTTCACTCCTACTCACTCCCGATACCCTTTAATATCCCACCCAGTCTAATCTCACTCTCCTGCTCACTCTCCATACCATTTAATATCCCATCCAGTCTAATCTCACTCTCCTGCTCACTCCCCATACCCTTTAATATCCCACCCAGTCTAATCTCACTCTCCTGCTCACACCCCATACCTTTCAATATCCCACCCAGTCGAATCTCACTCTCCTGCTCACTCCCCAAACCCTTTAGTATCCCACCCAATCTAATCTCACTCTCCTGCTCACTCTCCATACCCTTTAATATCCCACCCAGTCTAATCTCACTCAAATGCTCACTCCCCATACCCTTTAATATCCCACCCAGTCTAATTTCACTCCTACTCACTCCCCATACCCTTTAATATCCCACCCAGTCTAATCTCAATCTCCTGCTCACTCTCCATACCCTTTAATATCCCACCCACTCTAATTTCACTCCTACTCACTCCCCATACCCTTTAATATCCCACCCAGTCTAATCTCACTCTCCTGCTCACTCCCCATACCCTTTAATATGCCACCCAGTCTAATCTCACACTCCTGCTCACACCCCATACCCTTTAATATCCCTCCCAGTCTAATCTCACACTCCTGCTCACTCCCATACCCTTTAATATCCCACCCAGTCTAATCTCACACTCCTGCTCACTCCCCATACCCTTTAATATCTCACCAGTCTAATCTCACTCTCCTGCTCACTTTCCATCCCCTTTAATATCCCACCCAGTCTAATCTCACTCTCCTGCACACTCTCCATACCCTTTAATATCCCACCCAGTCTAATCTCACTCTCCTGCTCACTCCCCATACCCTTTAATATCCCACCCAGTCTAATCTCACTCTCCTGCTCATTCCCCAGACCCTTTAATATCCCACCCAGTCTAATCTCACTCTCCTGCTCACTCTCCATACCCTTTAATATCCCACCCAGTCTAATTTCACTCCAACTCACTCCCCATACCCTTTAATATCCCACCCAGTCTAATCTCACTCTCCTGCTCACTCTCCATACCTTTTAATATCCCACCCAGTCTAATCTCACACTCCTGCTCACTCCCCATACTCTTTAATATCCCACCCAGTCTAATCTCACACTCCTGCTCACACCCCATACCCTTTAATATCTCACCCAGTCTAATCTCACTCTCCTGCTCACTCTCCATACCTTTTAATATCCCACCCAGTCTAATCTCACTCTCCTGCTCACTCCCCATACCCTTTAATATGCCACCCAGACTAATCTCACTCTCCTGCTCACTCCCCATACCTTTTAATATCCCACCCTGTCTAATCTCACTCTCCTGCTCATTCCCCATACCCTTTAATATCCCACCCAGTCTAATCTCACTCTCCTGCTCATTCCCCATACCCTTTAATATCCCACCCAGTCTAATCTCACTCTCCTGCTCACTCGCCATACCCTTTAATATCCCACCCAGTCTAATCTCACTCTCCTGCTCACTCCCCATACCCTTTAATATCCCACCCAGTCTAATCTCACTCTCCTGCTCACTCCCCATAACCTTTAATATCCCACCCAGTCTAATCTCACTCTCCTGCTCACACCCCATACCTTTCAATATCTCACCCAGTCTAATCTCACTCTCCTGCTCACTCCCCATACCCTTTAGTATCCCACCCAGTCTAATCTCACTCTCCTGCTCACTCCCCATACCCTTTAATATCCCACCCAGTCTAATCTCACTCTCCTGCTCACTCCCCATACCCTTTAATATCCCACCCAGTCTAATCTCACTCCCCATAGCCTTTAATATCCCACCCAGTCTAATCTCACTCTCCTGCTCACTCCCCTTACCCTTTAATATCCCACCCAGTCTCATCTCACTCTACTGCTCACTCCCCATAAACTTTGATATCCCACCCATTCTAATCTCACTCTCCTGCTCACTCTCCATACCCTTTAATATCCCACCCAGTCTAATCTCTCTCCTGCTCACTCCCCATACCCTTTAATATCCCACCCAGTCTAATCTCAGTCGCCTGCTCGCTCCCCTTACCCTTTAATATCCCACCCGGTCTAATCTCACTCTCCTGCTCATTCCCCATACCCTTTAATATCCCACCCAGTCTTATCTCACTCTCCTGCTCACTCTCCATACCCTTTAATATCCCACCCAGTCTAATCTCACTCTCCTGCTCATTCTCCATACCCTTTAATATCCCACCCAGTCTAATCTCACTCTCCTGCTCACTCTCCATACCCATTAATATCACAGCCAGTCTAATCTCTCTCTCCTGCTCACTCCCCATACCCTTTAATATCCCACCCAGTCTAAACTCACTCTCCTGCTCACTCTCCATACCCTTTAATATCCCACCAAGTCTAAACTCACTCTCCTGCTCACTCTCCATACCCATTAATATCCCAGCCAGTCTAATCTCTCTCTCCTGCTCACTCCCCATAACCTTTAATATCCCACCCAGTCTAATCTCACTCTCCTGCTCACTCTCCATACCCTTTAATATCCTTCCCAGTCTAATCTCTCTCCTGCTCACTCCCCATACCCTTTAATATCCCACCCAGTATAATCTCACTCTCCTGCTCACTCTCCATACCATTTAATATCCCATCCAGTCTAATCTCACTCTCCGGCTCACTCCCCATACCCTTTAATATCCCACCCGGTCTAATCTCACTCTCCTGCTCATTCCCCATACCCTTTAATATCCCACCCAGTCTTATCTCACTCTCCTGCTCACTCTCCATACCCTTTAATATCCCACCCAGTCTAATCTCACTCTCCTGCTCACTCTCCATTCCCTTTAATATTCCACCCAGTCTAATCTCACTCTCCTGCTCACTCTCCATACCCATTAATATCCCACCCAGTCTAATCTCTCTCTCCTGCTCACTCCCCATACCCTTTAATATCCCACCCAGTCTAATCTCACTCTCGTGCTCCCTCTCCATACCCTTTAATATCCCACCCAGTCTAATCTCACTCTACTGCTCACTCTCCATACCCTTTAATATCCCACCCAGTCTAATCTCACTCTCCTGCTCACTCCCCATACCCTTTAATATCCCATCCAGTCTAATCGCACCCTCCTGCTCATTCCCCATACACTTTAATATCCCACCCAGTCTAATCTCACTCTCCTGCTCACTCTCCATACCCTTTAATATCCTTGCCAGTCTAATCTCTCTCCTGCTCACTCCCCGTACCCTTTAATATCCCAGCCAGTCTAATCTCTCTCTCCTGCTCACTCCCCATACCCTTTAATATCCCACCCAGTCTAATCTCACTCTCCTGCTCACTCCCCACACCCTTTAATATCCCACCCAGTCTAATCTCACTCTCCTGCTCACTCTCCATACCATTTAACATCCCACCCAGTCAAATCTCACTCTCCGGCTCACTCCCCATATCCTTTAATATCCCACCCAGTCTAATCTCACTCTCCTGCTCACTCTCCATACCCTTTAATATCCCACCCAGTCTAATTTCACTCCTACTCACTCCCCATACCCTTTAATATCCCACCCAGTCTAATCTCACTCTCCTGCTCAATCTCCATATCCTTTAATATCCCACCCAGTCTAATCTCACTCTCCTGCTCACTCTCCATACCCTTTAATATCCCACCCAGTCTAATCTCACTCTCCTGCTCACTCTCCATACCCTTTAATATCCCACCCAGTCTAATTTCACTCCTACTCACTCCCCATACCCTTTAATATCCCACCCAGTCTAATCTCACTCTCCTGCTCACTCTCCATACCGTTTAATATCCCACCCAGTCTAATTTCACTCCTGCTCACTCCCCATACCCTTTAATATCCCACCCAGTCTAATCTCACTCTCCTGCTCACTCCCCATACCCTTTAATATCCCACACAGTCTAATCTCACTCTCCTGCTCACTCCCCATACCCTTTACTATCCCACCCAGTCTAATCTCACTCTCCTGCTCACTCCCCATACCTTTTAATATCCCGCCCAGTCTAATCTCACTCTCCTGCTCACTCCCCATACCCTTTAATATCCCACCCAGTCTAATCTCACTATCCTGCTCTCTCTCCAGACCCTTTAATATCCCACCCAGTCTAATCTCACTCTCCTGCTCACTCCCCATACCCTTTAATATCCCACCCAGTCGAATCTCACTCTCCTGCTCACTCGCCATACCCTTTAATATTCCAACCTGTCTAATCTCACTCTCCTGCTCACTCCCCATACCCTTTAATATCCCACCCAGACTAATCTCACTCTCCTGCTCACACTCCATACCCTTTAATATCCCACCCAGTCTAATCTCACTCTCCTGCTCACTCCCCATACCCTTTAATATCCCACCCAGTCTAATCTCACTCTCCTGCTCACACCCCATACCTTTCAATATCTCACCCAGTCTAATCTCACTCTCCTGCTCACTCCCCATACCCTTTAGTATCCCACCCAGTCTAATCTCACTCTCCTGCTCACTCCCCATACCCTTTAAATCCCACCCAGTCTAATCTCACTCTCCTGCTCACTCCCCATACCCTTTAATATCCCACCCAGTCTAATCTCACTCCCCATACCCTTTAATATCCCACCCCGTCTAATCTCACTCTCCTGCTCACTCCCCTTACCCTTTAATATCCCACCCAGTCTCATCTCACTCTACTGCTCACTCCCCATAACCTTTAATATCCCACCCAGTCTAATCTCACTCTGCTGCTCACTCTCCATACCCTTTAATATCCCACCCAGTCTAATCTCTCTCCTGCTCACTCCCCATACCCTTTAATATCCCACCCAGTCTAATCTCAGTCTCCTGCTCACTCCCCTTACCCTTTAATATCCCACCCGATCTAATCTCACTCTCCTGCTCATTCCCCATACCCTTCAATATCCCACCCAGTCTTATCTCACTCTCCTGCTCACTCTCCATACCCTTTAATATCCCACCCAGTCTAATCTCACTCTCCTGCTCACTCTCCATACCCTTTAATATCCCACCCAGTCTAATCTCACTCTCCTGCTCACTCTCCATACCCATTAATATCCCAGCCAGTCTAATCTCTCTCTCCTGCTCACTCCCCATACCCTTTAATATCCCACCCAGTCTAATCTCACTCTCCTGCGCACTCTCCATACCCTTTAATATCCCACCCAGTCTAATCTCACTCTCCTGCTCACTCCCCATAACCTTTAATATCCCACCCAGTCTAATCTCACTCTCCTGCTCACTCTCCATACCCTTTAATATCCTTCCCAGTCTAATCTCTCTCCTGCTCACTCCCCATACCCTTTAATATCCCACCCAGTATAATCTCACTCTCCTGCTCACTCTCCATACCATTTAATATCCCACCCAGTCTAATCTCACTCTCCGGCTCACTCCCAATACCCTTTAATATCCCACCCGGTCTAATCTCACTCTCCTGCTCATTCCCCATCCCCTTTATTATCCCACCCAGTCTTATCTCACTCTCCTGCTCACTCTCCATAACCTTTAATATCCCACCCAGTCTAATCTCACTCTCCTGCTCACTCTCCATACCCTTTAATATCCCACCCAGTCTAATCTCACTCTCCTGCTCACTCTCCATACCCATTAATATCCCACCCAGTCTAATCTCTCTCTCCTGCTCACTCCCCATACCCTTTAATATCCCACCCAGTCTAATCTCACTCTCCTGCTCTCTCTCCATACCCTTTAATATCCCACCCAGTCTAATCTCACTCTCCTGCTCACTCCCCATATCCTTTAATATCCCACCCAGTCTAATCTCACTCTCCTGCTCACTCCCCATACCCTTTAATATCCCATCCAGTCTAATCTCACTCTCCTGCTCATTCCCCATACACTTTAATATCCCACCCAGTCTAATCTCACTCTCCTGCTCACTCTCCATACCCTTTAATATCCTTGCCAGTCTAATCTCTCTCCTGCTCACTCCCCGTACCCTTTAATATCCCACCCAGTATAATCTCACTCTCCTGCTCACTCTCCATATCCTTTAATATCCCACCCAGTCTAATCTCACTCTCCTGCTCACTCTCCATACCCTTTAATAACCCACCCTGTCTAATTTCACTCCTACTCACTCCCCATACCCTTTAATGTCCCACCCAGTCTAATCTCACTCTCCTGCTCACTCTCCATACCGTTTAATATCCCACCCAGTCTAATTTCACTCCTGCTCACTCCCCATACTCTTTAATAAATCACCCAGTCTAATCTCACTCTCCTGCTCACTCCCCATACCCTTTAATATCCCACCCAGTCTAATCTCACTCTCCTGCTGACTCCCCATACCCTTTAATATCCCACCCAGTCTAATCTCACTCTCCTGCTCACTCCCCATACCCTTTAATATCCCACCCAGTCTAATGTCACTCTCCTGCTCACTCCCCATACCTTTTAATATCCCGCCCAGTCTAATCTCACTCTCCTGCTCACTCCCCATACCATTTAATATCCCACCCAGTCTAATCTCACTCTCCTGCTCTCTCTCCATACCCTTTAATATCCCACCCAGTCTAATCTCACTCTCCTGCTCACTCCCCATACCCTTTAATATCCCACCCAGAATAATCTCACTCTCCTGCTCACTCTCCATACCATTTAATATCCCACCCAGTCTAATCTCACTCTCCGGCTCACTCGCCATACCCTTTAATATCCCACCCGGTCTGATCTCACTCTCCTGCTCATTCCCCATACCCTTTAATATGCCACCCAGTCTTATCTCACTCTCCTGCTCACTCTCCATACCCTTTAATATCCCACCCGGTCTAATCTCACTCTCCTGCTCATTCCCCATACCCTTTAATATCCCACCCAGTCTAATCTCACTCTCCTGCTCACTCCCCATACCCTTTAATATCCCACCCAGTCTAATCTCACTCTCCTGCTCACTCCCCATACCCTTTAATAACTCACCCAGTCTAATCTCACTCTCCCGCTCACTCCCCATACCCTTTAATATCCCACCCAGTCTAATCTCACTCTCCTGCTCACTCCCCATACCTTTTAATATCCCACCCAGACTAATCTCACTCTCCTGCTCACTCCCCATACATTTTAATATCCCACCCAGTCTAATCTCACTCTCCTGCTCATTCCCCATACCCTTTAATATCCCACCCAGTCTAATCTCAGTCTCCTGCTCACTCTCCACACCGTTTAATATCCCAACCAGTCTAATCTCACTCTACTGCTCACTCCCCATACCCTTTAATATCCCACCCAGTCTAATCTCACTCTCCTGCTCACTCGCCATACCCTTTAATATCCCACCCAGTCTAATCTCACTCTCCTGCTCACTCCCCATACCCTTTAATATCCCACCCAGTCTAATCTCACTCCCCATACCCTTTAATATTCCACCCAGTCTAATCTCACTCTCCTGCTCACTCCCCATACCCTTTAATATCCCACCCAGTCTAATCTCACTCTCCTGCTCACTCCCCTTACCCTTTAATATCCCACCCAGTCTAATCTCTCTCCTGCTCACTCCCCACAACCTTTAATATCCCACCCAGTCTAATCTCACTCTCCTGCTCACTCTCCATACCCTTTAATATCCTTCCCAGTCTAATCTCTCTCCTGCTCACTCCCCATACCCTTTAATATCCCACCCAGTCTAATCTCTCTCTCCTGCTCACTCCCCATACACTTTAATATCCCACCCAGTCTAATCTCACTCTCCTGCTCACTCTCCATACCCTTTAATATCCCACCCAGTCTAATCTCTCTCCTGCTCACTCCCCATACCCTTTAATATCCCACCCAGTCTAATCTCACTCTCCTGCTCACTCTCCATACCCTTTAATATCCCACCCAGTCTAATCTCACTCTCCTGCTCACTCTCCATACCCTTTAATATCCTTCCCAGTCTAATCTCTCTCCTGCTCACTCCCCGTACACTTTAATATCCCACCCAGTCTAATCTCTCTCTCCCGCTCACTCCCCATACCCTTTAATATCCCACCCAGTCTAATCTCACTCTCCTGCTCACTCTCCATGCCATTTAATATCCCACCCAGTCTAATCTCACTCTCCGGCTCACTCCCCATACCCTTTAATATCCCACCCAGTCTAATCTCACTCTCCTGCTCACTCTCCATACCCTTTAATATCCCACCCAGTCTAATTTCACTCCTGCTCACTCCCGATACCCTTTAATATCCCACCCAGTCTAATCTCACTCTCCTGCTCACTCCCCATACCCTTTAATATCCCACCCAGTCTAATCTCACTCTCCTGCTCACACCCCATACCTTTCAATATCTCACCCAGTCTAATTTCACTCTCCTGCTCACTCCCCATACCCTTTAGTATCCCACCCAGTCTAATCTCACTCTCCTGCTCACTCCCCATACCCTTTAATATCCCACCCAGTCTAATCTCACTCTCCTGCTCACTCCCATACCCTTTAATATCCCACCCAGTCTAATCTCACTCCCCATACCCTTTAATATCCCACCCAGTCTAATCTCACTCTCCTGCTCACTCCCCTTACCCTTTAATATTCCACCCAGTCTCATCTCACTCTACTGCTCACTCCCCATAACCTTTAATATCCCACCCAGTCTAATCTCACTCTCCTGCTCACTCTCCATACCCTTTAATATCCCACCCAGTCTAATCTCTCTCCTGCTCACTCCCCATACCCTTTAATATCCCACCCAGTCTAATCTCAGTCTCCTGCTCACTCCCCTTACCCTTTAATATCCCACCCGGTCTAATCTCACTCTCCTGCTCATTCCCCATACCCTTTAATATCCCACCCAGTCTTATCTCACTCTCCTGCTCACTCTCCATACCCTTTAATATCCCACCCAGTCTAATCTCACTCTCCTGCTCACTCTCCATACCCTTTAATATCCCACCCAGTCTAATCTCACTCTCCTGCTCACTCTCCATACCCTTTAATATCCCACCCAGTCTAATCTCACACTCCTGCTCACTCTCCACACCCATTAATATCCCAGCCAGTCTAATCTCACTCTCCTGCTCACTCTCCATACCCTTTAATATCCCACCCAGTCTAATCTCACTCTCCTGCTCACTCCCCATACCCTTTAATATCCCACCCAGTCGAATCTCACTCTCCTGCTCACTCTCCATACCCATTAATATCCCAGCCAGTCTAATCTCTCTCTCCTGCTCTCTCCCCATACGATTTAATATCCCACCCAGTCTAATCTCACTCTCCTGCGCACTCTCCATACCCTTTAATATCCCACCCAGTCTAATCTCACTCTCCTGCTCACTCCCCATAACCTTTAATATCCCACCCAGTCTAATCTCACTCTCCTGCTCACTCTCCATACCCTTTAATATCCTTCCCAGTCTAATCTCTCTCCTGCTCACTCCCCATACCCTTTAATATCCCACCCAGTATAATCTCACTCTCCTGCTCACTCTCCATACCATTTAATATCCCACCCAGTCTAATCTCACTATCCGGCTCACTCCCCATATCCTTTAATATCCCACCCGGTCTAATCTCACTCTCCTGCTCATTCCCCATCCCCTTTATTATCCCACCCAGTCTTATCTCACTCTCCTGCTCTCTCTCCATACCCTTTAATATCCCACCCAGTCTAATCTCACTCTCCTGCTCACTCTCCATACCCTTCAATATCCCACCCAGTCTAATCTCACTCTCCTGCTCACTCTCCATACCCATTAATATCCCACCCAGTCTAATCTCTCTCTCCTGCTCACTCCCCATACCCTTTAATATCCCACCCAGTCTAATCTCACTCTCCTGCTCACTCTCCATACCCTTTAATATCCCAACCAGTCTAATCTCACTCTCCTGCTCACTCCCCATACCCTTTAATATCCCACCCAGTCTAATTTCACTCTCCTGCTCACTCCCCATACCCTTTAATATCCCATCCAGTCTAATCTCACTCTCCTGCTCATTCCCCATACACTTTAATATCCCACCCAGTCTAATCTCACTCTCCTGCTCACTCTCCATACCCTTTAATATCCTTGCCAGTCTAATCTCTCTCCTGCTCACTCCCCGTACCCTTTAATATCCCACCCAGTCTAATCTCTCTCTCCTGCTCACTCCCCATACCCTTTAATACCCCACCCAGTCTAATCTCACACTCCTGCTCACTCCCCACACCCTTTAATATCCCACCCAGTATAATCTCACTCTCCTGCTCACTCTCCATATCCTTTAATATCCCACCCAGTCTAATCTCACTCTCCTGCTCACTCTCCATACCCTTTAATATCCCACCCTGTCTAATTTCACTCCTACTCACTCCCCATACCCTTTAATGTCCCACCCAGTCTAACCTCACTCTCCTGCTCACTCCCCATACCCTTTAATAACTCACCCAGTCTAATCTCACTCTCCTGCTCACTCCCCATACCCTTTAATATCCCACCCAGTCTAATCTCACTCTCCTGCTCACTCCCCATACCATTTAATATCCCACCCAGTCTAATCTCACTCTCCTGCTCACTCCCCATACCCTTTAATATCCCACCCAGTCTAATCTCACTCTCCTGCTCACTCCCCATACCTTTTAATATCCCGCCCAGTCTAAGCTCACTCTCCTGCTCACTCCCCATACCCTTTAATATCCCACCCAGTCTAATCTCACTCTCCTGCTCTCTCTCCAGACCCTTTAATATCCCACCCAGTCTAATCTCACTCTCCTGCTCACTCTCCATACCATTTAATATCCCACCCAGTCTAATCTCACTCTCCTGCTCACTCCTCATAACCTTTAATATCCCACACAGTCTAATCTCACTCTCCTGCTCACTCTCCATACTCTTTAATATCCTTCCCAGTCTAATCTCTCTCCTGCTCACTCCCCATACCCTTTAATATCCCACCCAGAATAATCTCACTCTCCTGCTCACTCTCCATACCATTTAATATCCCACCCAGTCTAATCTCACTCTCCGGCTCACTCCCCATACCCTTTAATATCCCACCCGGTCTAATCTCACTCTCCTGCTCATTCCCCATACCCTTTAATATCCCACCCAGTCTTATCTCACTCTCCTGCTCACTCTCCATACCCTTTAATATCCCACCCAGTCTAATCTCACTCTCCGGCTCACTCCCCATACCCTTTAATATCCCACCCAGTCTAATCTCACTCTCCTGCTCATTCCCCATACCCTTTAATATCCCATCCAGTCTAATCTCACTCTCCTGCTCACTCTCCATACCCTTTAATATCCCACCCAGTCTAATTTCACTCCTACTCACTCCCGATAACCTTTAATATCCCACCCAGTCTAATCTCACTCTCCTGCTCACTCTCCATACCATTTAATATCCCATCCAGTCTAATCTCACTCTCCTGCTCACTCCCCATACCCTTTAATATCCCACCCAGTCTAATCTCACTCTCCTGCTCACACCCCATACCTTTCAGTATCCCACCCAGGCGAATCTCACTCTCCTGCTCACTCCCCAAACCCTTTAATATCCCACCCAGTCTAATCTCACTCTCCTGCTCACTCTCCATACCCTTTAATATCCCACCCAGTCTAATCTCACTCAAATGCTCACTCCCCATACCCTTTAATATCCCACCCAGTCTAATTTCACTCCTACTCACTCCCCATACCCTTTAATATCCCACCCATTCTAATCTCAATCTCCTGCTCACTCTCCATACCCTTTAATATCCCACCCAGTCTAATTTCACTCCTACTCACTCCCCATACCCTTTAATATCCCACCCAGTCTAATCTCACTCTCCTGCTCACTCCCCATACCCTTTAATATGCCACCCAGTCTAATCTCACACTCCTGCTCACACCCCATACCCTTTAAAACCCTCCCAGTCTAATCTCACACTCCTGCTCACTCCCATAACCTTTAATATCCCACCCAGTCTAATCTCACACTCCTGCTCACTCCCCATACCCTTTAATATCTCACCCAGTCTAATCTCACTCTCCTGCTCACTTTCCATACCCTTTAATATCCCACCCAGTCTAATCTCACTCTCCTGCACACTCTCCATACCCTTTAATATCCCACCCAGTCTAATCTCACTCTCCTGCTCACTCTCCATACCCTTTAATATCCCACCCAGTCTAATCTCACTCTCCTGCTCATTCCCCAGACCCTTTAATATCCCACCCAGTCTAATCTCACTCTCCTGCTCACTCTCCATACCCTTTAATATCCCACCCAGTCTAATTTCACTTCAACCCTCTCCCCATACCCTTTAATATCCCACCCAGTCTAATCTCACTCTCCTGCTCACTCTCCATACCCTTTAATATCCCACCCAGTCTAATCTCACTCTCCTGCTCACTCCCCATACCCTTTAATATCCCACCCAGTCTAATCTCACACTCCTGCTCACACCCCATACCCTTTAATATCTCACCCAGTCAAATCTCACTCTCCTGCTCACTCTCCATACCTTTTAATATCCCACCCAGTCTAATCTCACTCTCCTGCTCACTCCCCATACCCTTTAATATCCCACCCAGTCTAATCTCACTCTCCTGCTCATTCCCCATACCCTTTAATATCCCACCCAGTCTAATCTCACTCTCCTGCTCACTCGCCGTACCCTTTAACATCCCACCCAGTCTAATCTCACTCTCCTGCTCACTCCCCATACCCTTTAATATCCCACCCAGTCTATTCTCACTCTCCTGCTCATTCCCCATACCCTTTAATATCCCACCCAGTCTAATCTCACTCTCCTGCTCACTCGCCGTACCCTTTAACATCCCACCCAGTCTAATCTCACTCTCCTGCTCACTCCCCATACCCTTTAATATCCCACCCAGTCTAATCTCACTCTCCTGCTCACTCCCCATAACCTTTAATATCCCACGCTGTTTAATCTCACTCTCCTGCTCACTCTCCATACCCTTCAATATCCCACCCAGTCTAATCTCACTCTCCTGCTCACTCTCCATACCCATTAATATCCCACCCAGTCTAATCTCTCTCTCCTGCTCACTCCCCATACCCTTTAATATCCCACCCAGTCTAATCTCACTCTCCTGCTCACTCTCCATACCCTTTAATATCCCAACCAGTCTAATCTCACTCTCCTGCTCACTCCCCATACCCTTTAATATCCCACCCAGTCTAATTTCACTCTCCTGCTCACTCCCCATACCCTTTAATATCCCATCCAGTCTAATCTCACTCTCCTGCTCATTCCCCATACACTTTAATATCCCACCCAGTCTAATCTCACTCTCCTGCTCACTCTCCATACCCTTTAATATCCTTGCCAGTCTAATCTCTCTCCTGCTCACTCCCCGTACCCTTTAATATCCCACCCAGTCTAATCTCTCTCTCCTGCTCACTCCCCATACCATTTAATACCCCACCCAGTCTAATCTCACACTCCTGCTCACTCCCCACACCCTTTAATATCCCACCCAGTATAATCTCACTCTCCTGCTCACTCTCCATATCCTTTAATATCCCACCCAGTCTAATCTCACTCTCCTGCTCACTCTCCATACCCTTTAATATCCCACCCTGTCTAATTTCACTCCTACTCACTCCCCATACCCTTTAATGTCCCACCCAGTCTAACCTCACTCTCCTGCTCACTCCCCATACCCTTTAATAACTCACCCAGTCTAATCTCACTCTCCTGCTCACTCCCCATACCCTTTAATATCCCACCCAGTCTAATCTCACTCTCCTGCTCACTCCCCATACCATTTAATATCCCACCCAGTCTAATCTCACTCTCCTGCTCACTCCCCATACCCTTTAATATCCCACCCAGTCTAATCTCACTCTCCTGCTCACTCCCCATACCTTTTAATATCCCGCCCAGTCTAAGCTCACTCTCCTGCTCACTCCCCATACCCTTTAATAACCCACCCAGTCTAATCTCACTCTCCTGCTCTCTCTCCATACCCTTTAATATCCCACCCAGTCTAATCTCACTCTCCTGCTCACACTGCATACCATTTAATATCCCACCCAGTCTAATCTCACTCTCCTGCTCACTCCTCATAACCTTTAATATCCCACACAGTCTAATCTCACTCTCCTGCTCACTCTCCATACTCTTTAATATCCTTTCCAGTCTAATCTCTCTCCTGCTCACTCCCCATACCCTTTAATATCCCACCCAGAATAATCTCACTCTCCTGCTCACTCTCCATACCATTTAATATCCCACCCAGTCTAATCTCACTCTCCGGCTCACTCCCCATACCCTTTAATATCCCACCCGGTCTAATCTCACTCTCCTGCTCATTCCCCATACCCTTTAATATCCCACCCAGTCTTATCTCACTCTCCTGCTCACTCTCCATACCCTTTAATATCCCACCCAGTCTAATCTCACTCTCCGGCTCACTCCCCATTCCCTTTAATATCCCACCCAGTCTAATCTCACTCTCCTGCTCATTCCCCATACCCTTTAATATCCCATCCAGTCTAATCTCACTCTCCTGCTCACTCTCCATACCCTTTAATATCCCACCCAGTCTAATTTCACTCCTACTCACTCCCGATACCCTTTAATATCCCACCCAGTCTAATCTCACTCTCCTGCTCACTCTCCATACCATTTAATATCCCATCCAGTCTAATCTCACTCTCCTGCTCACTCCCCATACCCTTTAATATCCCACCCAGTCTAATCTCACTCTCCTGCTCACACCCCATACCTTTCAATATCCCACCCAGGCGAATCTCACTCTCCTGCTCACTCCCCAAACCCTTTAATATCCCACCCAGTCTAATCTCACTCTCCTGCTCACTCTCCATACCCTTTAATATCCCACCCAGTCTAATCTCACTCAAATGCTCACTCCCCATACCCTTTAATATCCCACCCAGTCTAATTTCACTCCTACTCACTCCCCATACCCTTTAATATCCCACCCAGTCTAATCTCAATCTCCTGCTCACTCTCCATACCCTTTAATATCCCACCCAGTCTAATTTCACTCCTACTCACTCCCCATACCCTTTAATATCCCACCCAGTCTAATCTCACTCTCCTGCTCACTCCCCATACCCTTTAATATGCCACCCAGTCTAATCTCACACTCCTGCTCACACCCCATACCCTTTAAAACCCTCCCAGTCTAATCTCACACTCCTGCTCACTCCCATAACCTTTAATATCCCACCCAGTCTAATCTCACACTCCTGCTCACTCCCCATACCCTTTAATATCTCACCCAGTCTAATCTCACTCTCCTGCTCACTTTCCATACCCTTTAATATCCCACCCAGTCTAATCTCACTCTCCTGCACACTCTCCATACCCTTTAATATCCCACCCAGTCTAATCTCACTCTCCTGCTCACTCTCCATACCCTTTAATATCCCACCCAGTCTAATCTCACTCTCCTGCTCATTCCCCAGACCCTTTAATATCCCACCCAGTCTAATCTCACTCTCCTGCTCACTCTCCATACCCTTTAATATCCCACCCAGTCTAATTTCACTTCAACCCTCTCCCCATACCCTTTAATATCCCACCCAGTCTAATCTCACTCTCCTGCTCACTCTCCATACCCTTTAATATCCCACCCAGTCTAATCTCACTCTCCTGCTCACTCCCCATACCCTTTAATATCCCACCCAGTCTAATCTCACACTCCTGCTCACACCCCATACCCTTTAATATCTCACCCAGTCTAATCTCACTCTCCTGCTCACTCTCCATACCTTTTAATATCCCACCCAGTCTAATCTCACTCTCCTGCTCACTCCCCATACCCTTTAATATCCCACCCAGTCTAATCTCACTCTCCTGCTCATTCCCCATACCCTTTAATATCCCACCCAGTCTAATCTCACTCTCCTGCTCACTCGCCGTACCCTTTAACATCCCACCCAGTCTAATCTCACTCTTCTGCTCACTCCCCATACCCTTTAATATCCCACCCAATCTAATCTCACTCTCCTGCTCACTCCCCATAACCTTTAATATCCCACGCTGTTTAATCTCACTCTCCTGCTCATTCCCCATACCCTTTAATATCCCACCCAGTCTAATCTCACTCTCCTGCTCATTCCCCATACCCTTTAATATCCCACCCAGTCTAATCTCACTCTCCTGCTCACTCGCCATACCCTTTAATATCCCACCCAGTCTAATCTCACTCTCCTGCTCATTCCCCATACCCTTTAATATCCCACCCAGTCTAATCTCACTCTCCTGCTCACTCGCCATACCCTTTAATATCCCACCCAGTCTAATCTCACTCTCCTGCTCACTCCCCATACCCTTTAATATCTCACCCAGTCTAATCTCACTCTCCTGCTCACTCTCCATACCTTTTAATATCCCACCCTGTTTAATCTCACTCTCCTGCTCATTCCCCATACCCTTTAATATCCCACCCAGTCTAATCTCACTCTCCTGCTCATTCCCCATACCCTTTAATATCCCACCCAGTCTAATCTCACTCTCCTGCTCACTCGCCATACCCTTTAATATCCCACCCAGTCTAATCTCACTCTCCTGCTCACTCCCCATACCCTTTAATATCCCACCCAGTCTAATCTCACTCTCCTGCTCACTCCCCATAACCTTTAATATCCCACCCAGTCTAATCTCACTCTCCTGCTCACACCCCATACCTTTCAATATCTCACCCAGTCTAATCTCACTCTCCTGCTCACTCCCCATACCCTTTAGTATCCCACCCAGTCTAATCTCACTCTCCTGCTCACTCCCCATACCCTTTAATATCCCACCCAGTCTAATCTCACTCTCCTGCTCACTCCCCATAACCTTTAATATCCCACGCTGTTTAATCTCACTCTCCTGCTCATTCCCCATACCCTTTAATATCCCACCCAGTCTAATCTCACTCTCCTGCTCATTCCCCATACCCTTTAATATCCCACCCAGTCTAATCTCACTCTCCTGCTCACTCGCCATACCCTTTAATATCCCACCCAGTCTAATCTCACTCTCCTGCTCATTCCCCATACCCTTTAATATCCCACCCAGTCTAATCTCACTCTCCTGCTCACTCGCCATACCCTTTAATATCCCACCCAGTCTAATCTCACTCTCCTGCTCACTCCCCATACCCTTTAATATCTCACCCAGTCTAATCTCACTCTCCTGCTCACTCTCCATACCTTTTAATATCCCACCCTGTTTAATCTCACTCTCCTGCTCATTCCCCATACCCTTTAATATCCCACCCAGTCTAATCTCACTCTCCTGCTCATTCCCCATACCCTTTAATATCCCACCCAGTCTAATCTCACTCTCCTGCTCACTCGCCATACCCTTTAATATCCCACCCAGTCTAATCTCACTCTCCTGCTCACTCCCCATACCCTTTAATATCCCACCCAGTCTAATCTCACTCTCCTGCTCACTCCCCATAACCTTTAATATCCCACCCAGTCTAATCTCACTCTCCTGCTCACACCCCATACCTTTCAATATCTCACCCAGTCTAATCTCACTCTCCTGCTCACTCCCCATACCCTTTAGTATCCCACCCAGTCTAATCTCACTCTCCTGCTCACTCCCCATACCCTTTAATATCCCACCCAGTTTAATCTCACTCTCCTGCTCACTCCCCATACCCTTTAATATCCCACCCAGTCTAATCTCACTCCCCATACCCTTTAATATCCCACCCAGTCTAATCTCACTCTCCTGCTCACTCCCCTTACCCTTTAATATCCCACCCAGTCTCATCTCACTCTACTGCTCACTCCCCATAAACTTTGATATCCCACCCAGTCTAATCTCACTCTCCTGCTCACTCTCCATACCCTTTAATATCCCACCCAGTCTAATCTCTCTCCTGCTCACTCCCCATACCCTTTAATATCCCACCCAGTCTAATCTCAGTCTCCTGCTCACTCCCCTTACCCTTTAATATCCCACCCGGTCCAATCTCACTCTCCTGCTCATTCCCCATACCCTTTAATATCCCACCCAGTCTTATCTCACTCTCCTGCTCACTCTCCATACCCTTTAATATCCCACCCAGTCTAATCTCACTCTCCTGCTCACTCTCCATACCCTTTAATATCCCACCCAGTCTAATCTCACTCTCCTGCTCACTCTCCATACCCATTAATATCCCAGCCAGTCTAATCTCTCTCTCCTGCTCACTCCCCATACTCTTTAATATCCCACCCAGTCTAAACTCACTCTCCTGCTCACTCTCCATACCCTTTAATATCCCACCAAGTCTAATCTCACTCTCCTGCTCACTCTCCATACCCATTAATATCCCAGCCAGTCTAATCTCTCTCTCCTGCTCACTCCCCATAACCTTTAATATCCCACCCAGTCTAATCTCACTCTCCTGCTCACTCTCCATACCCTTTAATATCCTTCCCAGTCTAATCTCTCTCCTGCTCACTCCCCATACCCTTTAATATCCCACCCAGTATAATCTCACTCTCCTGCTCACTCTCCATACCATTTAATATCCCACCCAGTCTAATCTTACTCTCCGGCTCACTCCCCATACCCTTTAATATCCCACCCGGTCTAATCTCACTCTCCTGCTCATTCCCCATACCCTTTAATATCCCACCCAGTCTTATCTCACTCTCATGCTCACTCTCCATACCCTTTAATATCCCACCCAGTCTAATCTCACTCTCCTGCTCACTCTCCATTCACTTTAATATCCCACCCAGTCTAATCTCACTCTCCTGCTCACTCTCCATACCCATTAATATCCCACCCAGTCTAATCTCTCTCTCCTGCTCACTCCCCATACCCTTTAATATCCCACCCAGTCTAATCTCACTCTCGTGCTCACTCTCCATACCCTTTAATATCCCACCCAGTCTAATCTCACTCTACTGCTCACTCTCCATACCCTTTAATATCCCACCCAGTCTAATCTCACTCTCCTGCTCACTCCCCATACCCTTTAATATCCCATCCAGTCTAATCGCACCCTCCTGCTCATTCCCCATACACTTTAATATCCCACCCAGTCTAATCTCACTCTCCTGCTCACTCTCCATACCCTTTAATATCCTTGCCAGTCTAATCTCTCTCCTGCTCACTCCCCGTACCCTTTAATATCCCACCCAGTCTAATCTCTCTCTCATGCTCACTCCCCATACCCTTTAATATCCCACCCAGTCTAATCTCACTCTCCTGCTCACTCCCCACACCCTTTAATATCCCACCCAGTCTAATCTCACTCTCCTGCTCACTCTCCATACCATTTAATATCCCACCCAGTCTAATCTCACTCTCCGGCTCACTCCCCATATCCTTTAATATCCCACCCAGTCTAATCTCACTCTCCTGCTCACTCTCCATACCCTTTAATATCCCACCCAGTCTAATTTCACTCCTACTCACTCCCCATACCCTTTAATATCCCACCCAGTCTAATCTCACTCTCCTGCTCAATCTCCATATCCTTTAATATCCCACCCAGTCTAATCTCACTCTCCTGCTCACTCTCCATACCCTTTAATATCCCACCCAGTCTAATCTCACTCTCCTGCTTACTCTCCATACCCTTTAATATTCCACCCAGTCTAATTTCACTCCTACTCACTCCCCATACCCTTTAATATCCCACCCAGTTTAATCTCACTCTCCTGCTCACTCTCCATACCGTTTAATATCCCACCCAGTCTAATTTCACTCCTGCTCACTCCCCATACCCTTTAATATCCCACCCAGTCTAATCTCACTCTCCTGCTCACTCCCCATACCCTTTAATATCTCACACAGTCTAATCTCACTCTCCTGCTCACTCCCCATACCCTTTAATATCCCACCCAGTCTAATCTCACTCTCCTGCTCACTCCCCATACCCTTTACTATCCCACCCAGTCTAATCTCACTCTCCTGCTCACTCCCCATACATTTTAATATGCCGCCCAGTCTAATCTCACTCTCCTGCTCACTCCCCATACCCTTTAATATCCCACCCAGTCTAATCTCACTATCCTGCTCTCTCTCCATACCCTTTAATATCCCACCCAGTCTAATCTCACTCTCCTGCTCACTCCCCATACCCTTTAATATCCCACCCAGTCGAATCTCACTCTCCTGCTCACTCGCCATACCCTTTAATATTCCAACCAGTCTAATCTCACTCTCCTGCTCACTCCCCATACCCTTTAATATCCCACCCAGACTAATCTCACTCTCCTGCTCACTCCCCACACCCTTTAATATCCCACCCAGTCTAATCTCACTCTCCTGCTCACTCCCCACACCCTTTAATATCCCACCCAGTATAATCTCACTCTCCTGCTCACTCTCCATACCATTTAATATCCCACCCAGTCTAATCTCACTCTCCGGCTCACTCTCCATACCCTTTAATATCCCACCCAGTCTAATTTCACTCCTACTCACTCCCCATACCCTTTAATATCCCAACCAGTCTAATCTCACTCTCCTGCTCACTCTCCATATCCTTTAATATCCCACCCAGTCTAATCTCACTCTCCTGCTCACTCTCCATACCCTTTAATATCCCACCCAGTCTAATCTCACTCTCCTGCTCACTCTCCATACCCTTTAATATCCCACCCAGTCTAATTTCACTCCTACTCACTCCCCATACCCTTTAATATCCCACCCAGTCTAATCTCACTCTCCTGCTCACTCTCCATACCGTTTAATATCCCACCCAGTCTAATTTCACTCCTGCTCACTCCCCATACCCTTTAATATCCCACCCCGTCTAATCTCACTCTCCTGCTCACTCCCCAGACCCTTTAATATCTCACCCAGTCTAATTTCACTCTCCTGCTCACTCCCCATACCCTTTAATAACCCACCCAGTCTAATCTCACTCTCCTGCTCACTCCCCATACCCTTTACTATCCCACCCAGTCTAATCTCACTCTCCTGCTCACTCCGCATACCCTTTAATATCCCACCCAGTCTAATCTCACTCTCCTGCTCTCTCTCCATACCCTTTAATATCCCACCCACTCTATTCTCACTCTCCTGCTCACTCTCCATACCCTTTAATATCCCACCCAGTCTAATCTCACTCTCCTGCTCACTCCCCATAACCTTTAATATCCCACCCAGTCTAATCTCACTCTCCTGCTCACTCTCCATACCCTTTAATATCCTTCCCAGTCTAATCTCTCTCCTGCTCACTCCCCATACCCTTTAATATCCCACCCAGTATAATCTCACTCTCCTGCTCACTCTCCATACCATTTAACATCCCACCCAGTCTAATCTCACTCTCCGGCTCACTCCCCATACCCTTTAATATCCCACCCGGTCTAATCTCACTCTCCTGCTCTTTCCCCATACCCTTTAATATCCCACCCAGTCTTATCTCACTCTCCTGCTCACTCTCCATACCCTTTAATATCCCACCCAGTCTAATCTCACTCTCCTGCTCACTCTCCATACCCTTTAATATCCCACCCAGTCTAATCTCACTCTCCTGCTCACTCTCCATACCCATTAATATCCCACACAGTCTAATCTCACTCTCCTGCTCACTCCCCATACCCTTTAATATCCCACCCAGTCTAATCTCACTCTCCTGCTCACTCCCCATACCCTTTAATATCCCATCCAGTCTAATCTCACTCTCCTGCTCACTCCCCATACCCTTTAATACCCCACCCAGTCTAATCTCAATCCTACTCACTCCCGATACCCTTTAATATCCCACCCAGTCTAATCTCACTCTCCTGCTCACTCTCCATACCCTTTAATATCCCACCCAGTCTAATTTCACTCCTACTCACTCCCCATACCCTTTAATATCCCAACCAGTCTAATCTCACTCTCCTGCTCACTCTCCATATCCTTTAATATCCCACCCAGTCTAATCTCACTCTCCTGCTCACTCTCCATACCCTTTAATATCCCACCCAGTCTAATCTCACTCTCCTGCTCACTCTCCATACCCTTTAATATCCCACCCAGTCTAATTTCACTCCTACTCACTCCCCATACCCTTTAATATCCCACCCAGTCTAATCTCACTCTCCTGCTCACTCTCCATACCGTTTAATATCCCACCCAGTCTAATTTCACTCCTGCTCACTCCCCATACCCTTTAATATCCCACCCCGTCTAATCTCACTCTCCTGCTCACTCCCCAGACCCTTTAATATCTCACCCAGTCTAATTTCACTCTCCTGCTCACTCCCCATACCCTTTAATAACCCACCCAGTCTAATCTCACTCTCCTGCTCACTCCCCATACCCTTTACTATCCCACCCAGTCTAATCTCACTCTCCTGCTCACTCCGCATACCCTTTAATATCCCACCCAGTCTAATCTCACTCTCCTGCTCTCTCTCCATACCCTTTAATATCCCACCCACTCTAATCTCACTCTCCTGCTCACTCTCCATACCCTTTAATATCCCACCCAGTCTAATCTCACTCTCCTGCTCACTCCCCATAACCTTTAATATCCCACCCAGTCTAATCTCACTCTCCTGCTCACTCTCCATACCCTTTAATATCCTTCCCAGTCTAATCTCTCTCCTGCTCACTCCCCATACCCTTTAATATCCCACCCAGTATAATCTCACTCTCCTGCTCACTCTCCATACCATTTAACATCCCACCCAGTCTAATCTCACTCTCCGGCTCACTCCCCATACCCTTTAATATCCCACCCGGTCTAATCTCACTCTCCTGCTCTTTCCCCATACCCTTTAATATCCCACCCAGTCTTATCTCACTCTCCTGCTCACTCTCCATACCCTTTAATATCCCACCCAGTCTAATCTCACTCTCCTGCTCACTCTCCATACCCTTTAATATCCCACCCAGTCTAATCTCACTCTCCTGCTCACTCTCCATACCCATTAATATCCCACACAGTCTAATCTCACTCTCCTGCTCACTCCCCATACCCTTTAATATCCCACCCAGTCTAATCTCACTCTCCTGCTCACTCCCCATACCCTTTAATATCCCATCCAGTCTAATCTCACTCTCCTGCTCACTCCCCATACCCTTTAATACCCCACCCAGTCTAATCTCAATCCTACTCACTCCCGATACCCTTTAATATCCCACCCAGTCTAATCTCACTCTCCTGCTCACTCTCCATACCCTTTAATATCCCACCCAGTCTAATCTCACTCTCCTGCTCACTCCCCATACCCTTTAATATCCCACCCAGTCTAATCTCACTCTCCTGCTCACTCGCCATACCCTTTAATATTCCACCCAGTCTAATCTCACTCTCCTGCTCACTCCCCATACCCTTTAATATCCCACCCAGTCTAATTTCACTCTCCTGCTCACTCCCCTTACCCTTTAATATCCCACCCAGTCTAATCTCACTCTCCTGCTCACTCCCCATAACCTTTAATATCCCACCCAGTCTAATCTCACTCTCCTGCTCACTCTCCATACCCTTTAATATCCTTCCCAGTCTAATCTCTCTCCTGCTCACTCCGCATACCCTTTAATATCCCACCCAGTCTAATCTCTCTCTCCTGCTCACTCCCCATACCCTTTAATATCCCACCCAGTCTAATCTCACTCTCCTGCTCACTCTCCATACCCTTTAATATCCCACCCAGTCTAAACTCTCTCCTGCTCACTCCCCATACCCTTTAATATCCCACCCAGTCTAATCCAACACTCCTGCTCATGCCCCATACCCTTTAATATCCCACCCAGTCTAATCTCTCTCTCCTGCTCACTCCCCATACCCTTTAATATCCCACCCAGTCTAAACTCTCTCCTGCTCACTCCCCATACCCTTTAATATCCCACCCAGTCTAATCCAACACTCCTGCTCATTCCCCATACCCTTTAATATCCCACCCAGTCTAATCTCACTCTCCTGCTCACTCCCCATACCTTTTAATATCCCACCCAGACTAATCTCACTCTCCTGCTCACTCCCCATACATTTTAATATCCCACCCAGTCTAATCTCACTCTCCTGCTCATTCCCCATACCCTTTAATATCCCACCCAGTCTCATCTCAGTCTCCTGCTCACACTCCACACCCTTTAATATCCCACCCAGTCTAATCTCACTCTCCTGCTCACTCCCCATACCCTTTAATATCCCACCCAGTCTAATCTCACTCACCTGCTCACTCGCCATACCCTTTAATATCCCACCCAGTCTAATCTCACTCTCCTGCTCACTCCCCATACCCTTTAATATCCCACCCAGGCTAATCTCACTCCCCATACCCTTTAATATTCCACCCAGTCTAATCACACTCTCCTGCTCACTCCCCATACCCTTTAATATCCCACCCAGTCTAATCTCACTCTCCTGCTCACTCCCCTTACCCTTTAATATCCCACCCAGTCTAATCTCTCTCTCCTGCTCACTCCCCATAACCTTTAATATCCCACCAAGTCTAATCTCACTCTCCTGCTCACTCTCCATACCCTTTAATATCCTTCCCAGTCTAATCTCTCTCCTGCTCACTCCCCATACCCTTTAATATCCCACCCAGTCTAATCTCTCTCTCCTGCTCACTCCCCATACACTTTAATATCCCACCCAGTCTAAGCTCACTCTCCTGCAAACTCCCCATACCCTTTAATATCCCACCCAGTCTAATCTCTCTCCTGCTCACTCCCCATACCCTTTAATATCCCACCCAGTCTAATCTCACTCTCCTGCTCTCTCTCCATACCCTTTAATATCCCACCCAGTCTAATCTCACTCTCCTGCTCACTCCCCATACCCTTTAATATCCCACCCAGTCTAATCTCACTCTCCTGCTCACTCCCCATACCCTTTAATATCCCATCCAGTCTAATCTCACTCTCCTGCTCACTCCCCATACCCTTTAATATCCCACCCAGTCTAATCTCACTCCCCATACCCTTTAATATTCCACCCAGTCTGATCTCACTCTCCTGCTCACTCCCCATACCCTTTAATATCCCACCCAGTCTAATCTCACTCTCCTGCTCACTCCCCTTACCCTTTAATATCCCACCCAGACTAATCTCACTCTCCTGCTCACTCCCCTTAACCTTTAATATCCCACCCAGTCTAATCTCACTCTCCTGCTCACTCCCCATAACCTTTAATATCCCACCCGGTCTAATCTCACTCTCCTGCTCACTCTCGATACCCTTTAATATCCTTCCCAGTCTAAACTCTCTCCTGCTCACTCCCCATACCCTTTAATATCCCACCCAGTCAAATCTCTCTCTCCTGTTCCCTCCCCATACCCTTTAATATCCCACCCAGTCTAATCTCACTCTCCTGCTCACTCTCCATACCCTTTAATATCCCACCCAGTCTAATCTCACTCTCCTGCAAACTCCCCATACCCTTTAATATCCCACCCAGTCTAATCTCTCTCCTGCTCACTCCCCATACCCTTTAATATCCCACCCAGTCTAATCTAACTCTCCTGCTCACTCTCCATACCCTTTAATATCCTTCCCAGTCTAATCTCTCTCCTGCTCACTCCCCGTACTCTTTAATATCCCATCCAGTCAATTCTCACTCTCCTGCTCACTCTCCATACCCTTTAATATCCCACCCAGTCTAATCTCACTCTCCTGCAAACTCCCCATACCCTTTAATATCCCACCCAGTCTAATCTCTCTCCTGCTCACTCCCCATACCCTTTAATATCCCACCCAGTCTAATCTCACTCTCCTGCTCACTCTCCATCCCCTTTAATATCCCACCCAGTCTAATCTCACTCTCCTGCTCACTCCCCATACCCTTTAATATCGCACCCAGTCTAATCTCACTCTCCTGCTCACTCGCGATACCCTTTAATATTCCACCCAGTCTAATCTCACTCTCCTGCTCACTCCGCATACCCTTTAATATCCCACCCAGTCTAATCTCACTCTCCTGCTCACTCCCCTTACCCTTTAATATCCCACCCAGTCTAATCTCACTCTCCTGCTCACTCCCCATACCCTTTAATATCCCACCCAGTCTAATCTCACTCTCCTGCTCACTCCCCATACCCTTTAATATCCCATCCAGTCTAATCTCACTCTCCTGCTCACTCCACATACCCTTTAATATCCCACCCAGTCTAATCTCAATCCTACTCACTCCCGATACCCTTTAATATCCCAATCAGTCTAATCTCACTCTCCTGCTCACTCTGCATACCATTTAATATCCCACCCGGTCTAATCTCACTCTCCTGCTCACTCCCCATACCCTTTAATATCCCACCCAGTCTAATCTCACTCTCCTGCTCACTCGCCATACCCTTTAATATTCCACCCAGTCTAATCTCACTCTCCTGCTCACTCCCCATACCCTTTAATATCCCACCCAGTCTAATCTCACTCTCCTGCTCACTCCCCTTACCCTTTAATATCCCACCCAGTCTAATCTCACTCTCCTGCTCACTCCCCATAACCTTTAATATCCCACCCAGTCTAATCTCACTCTCCTGCTCACTCTCCATACCATTTAATATCCCACCCAGTCTAATCTCACTTTCCGGCTCACTCTCCATACCCTGTAATATCCCACCCAGTCTAATTTCACTCCTACTCACTCCCCATACCCTTTAATATCCCAACCAGTCTAATCTCACTCTCCTGCTCACTCTCCATATCCTTTAATATCCCACCCAGTCTAATCTCACTCTCCTGCTCACTCTCCATACCCTTTAATATCCCACCCAGTCTAATCTCACTCTCCTGCTCACTCTCCATACCCTTTAATATCCCACCCAGTCTAATTTCACTCCTACTCACTCCCCATACCCTTTAATATCCCACCCAGTCTAATCTCACTCTCCTGCTCACTCTCCATACCGTTTAATATCCCACCCAGTCTAATTTCACTCCTGCTCACTCCCCATACCCTTTAATATCCCACCCCGTCTAATCTCACTCTCCTGCTCACTCCCCAGACCCTTTAATATCTCACCCAGTCTAATCTCACTCTCCTGCTCACTCCCCATACCCTTTAATATCCCACCCAGTCTAATCTCACTCTCCTGCTCACTCCCCATACCCTTTACTATCCCACCCAGTCTAATCACACTCTCCTGCTCACTCCCCATACCTTTTAATATCCCGCCCAGTCTAATCTCACTCTCCTGCTCACTCCGCATACCCTTTAATATCCCACCCAGTCTAATCTCACTCTCCTGCTCTCTCTCCATACCCTTTAATATCCCACCCACTCTAATCTCACTCTCCTGCTCACTCTCCATACCCTTTAATATCCCACCCAGTCTAATCTCACTCTACTGCTCACTCCCCATAACCTTTAATATCCCACCCAGTCTAATCTCACTCTCCTGCTCACTCTCCATACCCTTTAATATCCTTCCCAGTCTAATCTCTCTCCTGCTCACTCCCCATACCCTTTAATATCCCACCCAGTATAATCTCACTCTCCTGCTCACTCTCCATACCATTTAACATCCCACCCAGTCTAATCTCACTCTCCGGCTCACTCCCCATACCCTTTAATATCCTACCCGGTCTAATCTCACTCTCCTGCTCTTTCCCCATACCCTTTAATATCCCACCCAGTCTTATCTCACTCTCCTGCTCACTCTCCATACCCTTTAATATCCCACCCAGTCTAATCTCACTCTCCTGCTCACTCTCCATACCCTTTAATATCCCACCCAGTCTAATCTCACTCTCCTGCTCACTCTCCATACCCATTAATATCCCACACAGTCTAATCTCACTCTCCTGCTCACTCCCCATACCCTTTAATATCCCACCCAGTCTAATCTCACTCTCCTGCTCACTCCCCATACCCTTTAATATCCCATCCAGTCTAATCTCACTCTCCTGCTCACTCCCCATACCCTTTAATATCCCACCCAGTCTAATCTCAATCCTACTCACTCCCGATACCCTTTAATATCCCACCCAGTCTAATCTCACTCTCCTGCTCACTCTCCATACCCTTTAATATCCCACCCAGTCTAATCTCACTCTCCTGCTCACTCCCCATACCCTTTAATATCCCACCCAGTCTAATCTCACTCTCCTGCTCACTCGCCATACCCTTTAATATTCCACCCAGTCTAATCTCACTCTCCTGCTCACTCCCCATACCCTTTAATATCCCACCCAGTCTAATCTCACTCTCCTGCTCACTCCCCTTACCCTTTAATATCCCACCCAGTCTAATCTCACTCTCCTGCTCACTCCCCATAACCTTTAATATCCCACCCAGTCTAATCTCACTCTCCTGCTCACTCTCCATACCCTTTAATATCCTTCCCAGTCTAATCTCTCTCCTGCTCACTCCGCATACCCTTTAATATCCAACCCAGTCTAATCTCTCTCTCCTGCTCACTCCCCATACCCTTTAATATCCCACCCAGTCTAATCTCACTCTCCTGCTCACTCTCCATACCCTTTAATATCCCACCCAGTCTAAACTCTCTCCTGCTCACTCCCCATACCCTTTAATATCCCACCCAGTCTAATCCAACACTCCTGCTCATGCCCCATACCCTTTAATATCCCACCCAGTCTAATCTCTCTCTCCTGCTCACTCCCCATACCCTTTAATATCCCACCCAGTCTAAACTCTCTCCTGCTCACTCCCCATACCCTTTAATATCCCACCCAGTCTAATCCAACACTCCTGCTCATTCCCCATACCCTTTAATATCCCACCCAGTCTAATCTCACTCTCCTGCTCACTCCCCATACCTTTTAATATCCCACCCAGACTAATCTCACTCTCCTGCTCACTCCCCATACATTTTAATATCCCACCCAGTCTAATCTCACTCTCCTGCTCATTCCCCATACCCTTTAATATCCCACCCAGTCTCATCTCAGTCTCCTGCTCACACTCCACACCCTTTAATATCCCACCCAGTCTAATCTCACTCTCCTGCTCACTCCCCATACCCTTTAATATCCCACCCAGTCTAATCTCACTCACCTGCTCACTCGCCATACCCTTTAATATCCCACCCAGTCTAATCTCACTCTCCTGCTCACTCCCCATACCCTTTAATATCCCACCCAGGCTAATCTCACTCCCCATACCCTTTAATATTCCACCCAGTCTAATCACACTCTCCTGCTCACTCCCCATACCCTTTAATATCCCACCCAGTCTAATCTCACTCTCCTGCTCACTCCCCTTACCCTTTAATATCCCACCCAGTCTAATCTCTCTCTCCTGCTCACTCCCCATAACCTTTAATATCCCACCAAGTCTAATCTCACTCTCCTGCTCACTCTCCATACCCTTTAATATCCTTCCCAGTCTAATCTCTCTCCTGCTCACTCCCCATACCCTTTAATATCCCACCCAGTCTAATCTCTCTCTCCTGCTCACTCCCCATACACTTTAATATCCCACCCAGTCAAAGCTCACTCTCCTGCAAACTCCCCATACCCTTTAATATCCCACCCAGTCTAATCTCTCTCCTGCTCACTCCCCATACCCTTTAATATCCCACCCAGTCTAATCTCACTCTCCTGCTCTCTCTCCATACCCTTTAATATCCCAACCAGTCTAATCTCACTCTCCTGCTCACTCTCCATACCCATTAATATCCCACACAGTCTAATCTCACTCTCCTGCTCACTCCCCATACCCTTTAATATCCCACCCAGTCTAATCTCACTCTCCTGCTCACTCCCCATACCCTTTAATATCCCATCCAGTCTAATCTCTCTCTCCTGCTCACTCCCCATACCCTTTAATATCCCACCCAGTCTAATCTCACTCCCCATACCCTTTAATATTCCACCCAGTCTGATCTCACTCTCCTGCTCACTCCCCATACCCTTTAATATCCCACCCAGTCTAATCTCACTCTCCTGCTCACTCCCCTTACCCTTTAATATCCCACCCAGACTAATCTCACTCTCCTGCTCACTCCCCTTACCCTTTAATATCCCACCCAGTCTAATCTCACTCTCCTGCTCACTCCCCATAACCTTTAATATCCCACCCGGTCTAATCTCACTCTCCTGCTCACTCTCGATACCCTTTAATATCCTTCCCAGTCTAAACTCTCTCCTGCTCACTCCCCATACCCTTTAATATCCCACCCAGTCAAATCTCTCTCTCCTGTTCCCTCCCCATACCCTTTAATATCCCACCCAGTCTAATCTCACTCTCCTGCTCACTCTCCATACCCTTTAATATCCCACCCAGTCTAATCTCACTCTCCTGCAAACTCCCCATACCCTTTAATATCCCACCCAGTCTAATCTCTCTCCTGCTCACTCCCCATACCCTTTAATATCCCACCCAGTCTAATCTAACTCTCCTGCTCACTCTCCATACCCTTTAATATCCTTCCCAGTCTAATCTCTCTCCTGCTCACTCCCCGTACTCTTTAATATCCCATCCAGTCAATTCTCACTCTCCTGCTCACTCTCCATACCCTTTAATATCCCACCCAGTCTAATCTCACTCTCCTGCTCACTCCCCATACCCTTTAATATCCCACCCAGTCTAATCTCACTCTCCTGCTCACTCTCCATCCCCTTTAATATCCCACCCAGTCTAATCTCACTCTCCTGCTCACTCCCCATACCCTTTAATATCGCACCCAGTCTAATCTCACTCTCCTGCTCACTCGCGATACCCTTTAATATTCCACCCAGTCTAATCTCACTCTCCTGCTCACTCCGCATACCCTTTAATATCCCACCCAGTCTAATCTCACTCTCCTGCTCACTCCCCTTACCCTTTAATATCCCACCCAGTCTAATCTCACTCTCCTGCTCACTCCCCATACCCTTTAATATCCCACCCAGTCTAATCTCACTCTCCTGCTCACTCCCCATACCCTTTAATATCCCATCCAGTCTAATCTCACTCTCCTGCTCACTCCCCATACCCTTTAATATCCCACCCAGTCTAATCTCAATCCTACTCACTCCCGATACCCTTTAATATCCCAATCAGTCTAATCTCACTCTCCTGCTCACTTTCCATACCATTTAATATCCCACCCGGTCTAATCTCACTCTCCTGCTCACTCCCCATACCCTTTAATATCCCACCCAGTCTAATCTCACTCTCCTGCTCACTCGCCATACCCATTAATATTCCACCCAGTCTAATCTCACTCTCCTGCTCACTCCCCATACCCTTTAATATCCCACCCAGTCTAATCTCACTCTCCTGCTCACTCCCCTTACCCTTTAATATCCCACCCAGTCTAATCTCACTCTCCTGCTCACTCCCCATAACCTTTAATATCCCACCCAGTCTAATCTCACTCTCCTGCTCACTCTCCATACCCTTTAATATCCTTCCCAGTCTAATCTTTCTCCTGCTCACTCCGCATACCCTTTAATATCCCACCCAGTCTAATCTCTCTCTCCTGCTCACTCCCCATACCCTTTAATATCCCACCCAGTCTAATCTCACTCTCCTGCTCACTCTCCATACCCTTTAATATCCCACCCAGTCTAAACTCTCTCCTGCTCACTCCCCATACCCTTTAATATCCCACCCAGTCTAATCCAACACTCCTGCTCATTCCCCATACCCTTTAATATCCCACCCAGTCTAATCTCTCTCTCCTGCTCACTCCCCATACCCTTTAATATCCCACCCAGTCTAAACTCTCTCCTGCTCACTCCCCATACCCTTTAATATCCCACCCAGTCTAATCCAACACTCCTGCTCATTCCCCATACCCTTTAATATCCCACCCAGTCCAATCTCACTCTCCTGCTCACTCCCCATACCTTTTAATATCCCACCCAGACTAATCTCACTCTCCTGCTCACTCCCCATACATTTTAATATCCCACCCAGTCTAATCTCACCCTCCTGCTCATTCCCCATACCCCTTAATATCCCACCCAGTCTAATCTCACTCTCCTGCTCACTCCACATACCCTTTAATATCCCACCCAGTCTAATCTCACTCACCTGCTCACTCGCCATACCCTTTAATATCCCACCCAGTCTAATCTCACTCTCCTGCTCACTCCCCATACCCTTTAATATCCCACCCAGGCTAATCTCACTCCCCATACCCTTTAATATTCCACCCAGTCTAATCACACTCTCCTGCTCACTCCCCATACCGTTTAATATCCCACCCAGTCTAATCTCACTCTCCTGCTCACTCCCCTTACCCTTTAATATCCCACCCAGTCTAATCTCTCTCTCCTGCTCACTCCCCATAACCTTTAATATCCCACCCAGTCTAATCTCACTCTCCTGCTCACTCTCCATACCCTTTAATATCCTTCCCAGTCTAATCTCTCTCCTGCTCACTCCCCATACCCTTTAATATCCCACCCAGTCTAATCTCTCTCTCCTGCTCACTCCCCATACACTTTAATATCCCACCCAGTCTAAGCTCACTCTCCTGCAAACTCCCCATACCCTTTAATATCCCACCCAGTCTAATCTCTCTCCTGCTCACTCCCCATACCCTTTAATATCCCACCCAGTCTAATCTCACTCTCCTGCTCTCTCTCCATACCCTTTAATATCCTTCCCAGTCTAATCTCACTCTCCTGCTCATTCCCCATACCCTTTAATATCCCACCCAGTCTTATCTCACTCTCCTGCTCACTCTCCATACCCTTTAATATCCCACCCAGTCTAATCTCACTCTCCTGCTCACTCTCCATACCCTTTAATATCCCACCCAGTCTAATCTCACTCTCCTGCTCACTCTCCATACCCATTAATATCCCACACAGTCTAATCTCACTCTCCTGCTCACTCCCCATACCCTTTAATATCCCACCCAGTCTAATCTCACTCTCCTGCTCACTCCCCATACCCTTTAATATCCCATCCAGTCTAATCTCACTCTCCTGCTCACTCCCCATACCCTTTATTATCCCACCCAGTCTAATCTCACTCCCCATACCCTTTAATATTCCACCCAGTCTGATCTCACTCTCCTGCTCACTCCCCATACCCTTTAATATCCCACCCAGTCTAATCTCACTCTCCTGCTCACTCCCCTTTCCCTTTAATATCCCACCCAGACTAATCTCACTCTCCTGCTCACTCCCCTTACCCTTTAATATCCCACCCAGTCTAATCTCACTCTCCTGCTCACTCCCCATAACCTTTAATATCCCACCCGGTCTAATCTCACTCTCCTGCTCACTCTCGATACCCTTTAATATCCTTCCCAGTCTAAACTCTCTCCTGCTCACTCCCCATACACTTTAATATCCCACCCAGTCAAATCTCTCTCTCCTGTTCCCTCCCCATACCCTTTAATATCCCACCCAGTCTAATCTCATTCTCCTGCTCACTCTCCATACCCTTTAATATCCCACCCAGTCTAATCTCACTCTCCTGCAAACTCCCCATACCCTTTAATATCCCACCCAGTCTAATCTCTCTCCTGCTCACTCCCCATACCCTTTAATATCCCACCCAGTCTAATCTAACTCTCCTGCTCACTCTCCATACCCTTTAATATCCTTCAAAGTCTAATCTCTCTCCTGCTCACTCCCCGTACTCTTTAATATCCCATCCAGTCTATTCTCACTCTCCTGCTCACTCTCCATACCCTTTAATATCCCACCAAGTCTAATTTCACTCCTACTCACTCCCGATACCCTTTAATATCCCACCCAGTCTAATCTCACTCTCCTGCTCAATCTCCATCCCCTTTAATATCCCACCCAGTCTAATCTCACTCTCCTGCTCACTCCCCATACCCTTTAATATCGCACCCTGTCTAATTTCACTCTCCTGCTCACTCGCGATACCCTTTAATATTCCACCCAGTCTAATCTCACTCTCCTGCTCACTCCCCATACCCTTTAATATCCCACCCAGTCTAATCTCACTCTCCTGCTCACTCCCCTTACCCTTTAATATCCCACCCAGTCTAATCTCACTCTCCTGCTCACTCCCCATAACCTTTAATATCCCATCCAGTCTAATCTCTCTCCTGCTCACTCCCCATACCCTTTAATATCCCACCCAGTCTAATCTCTCTCTCCTGCTCACTCCCCATACCCTTTAATATCCCACCCAGTCTAATCTCTCTCCTGCTCACTCCCCATACCCTTTAATATCCCACCCAGTCTAATCCAACACTCCTGCTCATTCCCCATACCCTTTAATGTCCCACCCAGTCTAATCTCACTCTCCTGCTCACTCCCCATACCCTTTCATATCCCACCCAGTCTAATCTCACTCTCCTGCTCACTCCCCTTACCCTTTAATATCCCACCCAGTCTAATCTCACTCTCCTGCTCACTCCCCATAACCTTTAATATCCGACCCAGTCTAATCTCACTCTCCTGCTCACTCTCCACACCCTTTAATATCCTTCCCAGTCTAATCTCTCTCCTGCTCACTCCGCATACCCTTTAATATCCCAACCAGTCTAATCTCTCTCTGCTGCTCACTCCCCATACCCTTTAATATCCCACCCAGTCTAATTTCACTCTCCTGCTCACTCCCCATACCCTTTAATATCCCACCCAGTCTAATCCAACACTCCTGCTCATTCCCCATACCCTTTAATATCCCACCCAGTCTAATCTCTCTCTCCTGCTCACTCCCCATACCCTTTAATATCCCACGCAGTCTAAACTCTCTCCTGCTCACTCCCCATACCCTTTAATATCCCACCCAGTCTAATCCAACACTCCTGCTCATTCCCCATACCCTTTAATATCCCACCCAGTCTAATCTCACTCTCCTGCTCACTCTCCACACCGTTTAATATCCCACCCAGTCTAATCTCACTCTACTGCTCACTCCCCATACCCTTTAATATCCCACCCAGTCTAATCTCACTCTCCTGCTCACTCGCCATACCCTTTAATATCCCACCCAGTCTAATCTCACTCTCCTGCTCACTCCCCATACCCTTTAATATCCCACCCAGTCTAATCTCACTCCCCATACCCTTTAATATTCCACCCAGTCTAATCTCACTCTCCTGCTCACTCCCCATACCCTTTAATATCCCACCCAGTCTAATCTCACCCTCCTGCTCACTCCCCTTACCCTTTAATATCCCACCCAGTCTAATCTCTCTCTCCTGCTCACTCCCCATAACCTTTAATATCCCACACAGTCTAATCTCACTCTCCTGCTCACTCTCCATACTCTTTAATATCCTTCCCAGTCTAATCTCTCTCCTGCTCACTCCCCATACCCTTTAATATCCCACCCAGTCTAATCTCTCTCTCCTGCTCACTCTCCAGACCCTTTAATATCCCACCCAGTCTAATCTCTCTCCTGCTCACTCCCCATACCCTTTAATATCCCACCCAGTCTAATCTCACTCTCCTGCTCACTCTCCATACCCTTTAATATCCCACCCAGTCTCATCTCACTCTCCTGCTCACTCTCCATACCCTTTAATATCCTTCCCAGTCTAATCTCTCTCCTGCTCACTCCCCATGCACTTTAATATCCCACCCAGTCTAATCTCTCTCTCCCGCTCACTCCCCATACCCTTTAATATCCCACCCAGTCTAATCTCACTCTCCTGCTCACTCTCCATGCCATTTAATATCCCACCCAGTCTAATCTCACTCTCCGGCTCACTCCCCATACCCTTTAATATCCCACCCAGTCTAATCTCACTCTCCTGCTCACTCTCCATACCCTTCAATATCGAACCCAGTCTAATTTCACTCCTTCTCACTCCCGATAACCTTTAATATCCCACCCAGTCTAATCTCACTCTCCTGCTCACACTCCATACCCTTTAATATCCCACCCAGTCTAATCTCACTCTCCTGCTCACTCCCCATACCCTTTAATATCCCACCCAGTCTAATCTCACTCTCCTGCTCACACCCCATACCTTTCAATATCTCACCCAGTCTAATCTCACTCTCCTGCTCACTCCCCATACCCTTTAATATCCCACCCAGTCTAATCTCACTCTCCTGCTCACTCCCCATACCCTTTAATATCCCACCCAGTCTAATCTCACTCCCCATACCCTTTAATATCCCACCCAGTCTAATCTCACTCTCCTGCTCACTCCCCTTACCCTTTAATATCCCACCCAGTCTCATCTCACTCTACTGCTCACTCCCCATAACCTTTAATATCCCACCCAGTCTAATCTCACTCTCCTGCTCACTCTCCATCCCCTTTAATATCCCACCCAGTCTAATCTCTCTCCTGCTCACTCCCCATACACTTTAATATCCCACCCAGTCTAATCTCAGTCTCCTGCTCACTCCCCTTACCCTTTAATATCCCACCCGATCTAATCTCACTCTCCTGCTCATTCCCCATACCCTTTAATATCCCACCCAGTCTTATCTCACTCTCCTGCTCACTCTCCATACCCTTTAATATCCCACCCAGTCTAATCTCACTCTCCTGCTCACTCTCCATACCCTTTAATATCCCACCCAGTCTAATCTCACTCTCCTGCTCACTCTCCATACCCATTAATATCCCAGCCAGTCTAATCTCTCTCTCCTGCTCACTCCCCATAACCTTTAATATCCCACCCAGTCTAATCTCACTCTCCTGCTCACTCTCCATACCCTTTCATATCCTTCCCAGTCTCATCTCTCTCCTGCTCACTCCCCATACCCTTTAATATCCCACCCAGTATAATCTCACTCTCCTGCTCACTCTCCATACCATTTAATATCCCACCCAGTCTAATCTCACTCTCCGGCTCACTCCCCATACCCTTTAATATCCCACCCGGTCTAATCTCACTCTCCTGCTCATTCCCCATCCCCTTTATTATCCCACCCAGTCTTATCTCACTCTCCTGCTCACTCTCCATACCCTTTAATATCCCACCCAGTCTAATCTCACTCTCCTGCTCACTCTCCATACCCTTTAATATCCCACCCAGTCTAATCTCACTCTCCTGCTCACTCTCCATACCCATTAATATCCCACCCAGTCTAATCTCTCTCTCCTGCTCAATCCCCATACCCTTTAATATCCCACCCAGTCTAATCTCACTCTCCTGCTCACTCTCCATACCCTTTAATATCCCACCCAGTCTAATCTCACTCTCCTGCTCACTCCCCATACCCTTTAATATCCCACCCAGTCTAATCTCACTCTCCTGCTCACTCCCCATACCCTTTAATATCCCATCCAGTCTAATCTCACTCTCCTGCTCATTCCCCATACACTTTAATATCCCACCCAGTCTAATCTCACTCTCCTGCTCACTCTCCATACCCTTTAATATCCTTGCCAGTCTAATCTCTCTCCTGCTCATTCCCCGTACCCTTTAATATCCCACCCAGTCTAATCTCTCTCTCCTGCTCACTCCCCATACCCTTTAATATCCCACCCAGTCTAATCTCACACTGCTGCTCACTCCCCACACCCTTTAATATCCCACCCAGTATAATCTCACTCTCCTGCTCACTCTCCATATCCTTTAATATCCCACCCAGTCTAATCTCACTCTCCTGCTCACTCTCCATACCCTTTAATATCCCACCCTGTCTAATTTCACTCCTACTCACTCCCCATACCCTTTAATGTCCCACCCAGTCTAATCTCACTCTCCTGCTCACTCTCCATACCGTTTAATATCCCACCCAGTCTAATTTCACTCCTGCTCACTCCCCATAACCTTTAATATCCCACCCAGTCTAATCTCACTCTCCTGCTCACTCCCCATACCCTTTAATAACTCACCCAGTCTAATCTCACTCTCCTGCTCACTCCCCATACCCTTTAATATCCCACCCAGTCTAATCTCACTCTCCTGCTGACTCCCCATACCCTTTAATATCCCACCCAGTCTAATCTCACTCTCCTGCTCACTCCCCATACCCTTTAATATCCCACCCAGTCTAATGTCACTCTCCTGCTCACTCCCCATACCTTTTAATATCCCGCCCAGTCTAATCTCACTCTCCTGCTCACTCCCCATACCATTTAATATCCCACCCAGTCTAATCTCACTCTCCTGCTCTCTCTCCATACCCTTTAATATCCCACCCAGTCTAATCTCCCTCTCCTACTCACTCTCCATACCATTTAATATCCCACCCAGTCTAATCTCACTCTCCTGCTCACTCCTCATAACCTTTAATATCCCACACAGTCTAATCTCAGACTCCTGCTCACTCTCCATACCCTTTATTATCCTTCCCAGTCTAATCTCTCTCCTGCTCACTCCCCATACCCTTTAATATCCCACCCAGAATAATCTCACTCTCCTGCTCACTCTCCATACCATTTAATATCCCATCCAGTCTAATCTCACTCTCCGGCTCACTCCCCATACCCTTTATTATCCCACCCGGTCTAATCTCACACTCCTGCTCATTCCCCATAACCTTTAATATCCCACCCAGTCTTATCTCACTCTCCTGCTCATTCCCCATACCCTTTAATATCCCACCCAGTCTAATCTCTCTCTCCTGCTCACTCCCCATACCCTTTAATATCCCACGCAGTCTAAACTCTCTCCTGCTCACTCCCCATACCCTTTAATATCCCACCCAGTCTAATCCAACACTCCTGCTCATTCCCCATACCCTTTAATATCCCACCCAGTCTAATCTCACTCTCCTGCTCACTCTCCACACCGTTTAATATCCCACCCAGTCTAATCTCACTCTACTGCTCACTCCCCATACCCTTTAATATCCCACCCAGTCTAATCTCACTCTCCTGCTCACTCGCCATACCCTTTAATATCCCACCCAGTCTAATCTCACTCTCCTGCTCACTCCCCATACCCTTTAATATCCCACCCAGTCTAATCTCACTCCCCATACCCTTTAATATTCCACCCAGTCTAATCTCACTCTCCTGCTCACTCCCCATACCCTTTAATATCCCACCCAGTCTAATCTCACTCTCCTGCTCACTCCCCTTACCCTTTAATATCCCACCCAGTCTAATCTCTCTCTCCTGCTCACTCCCCATAACCTTTAATATCCCACACAGTCTAATCTCACTCTCCTGCTCACTCTCCATACCCTTTAATATCCTTCCCAGTCTAATCTCTCTCCTGCTCACTCCCCATACCCTTTAATATCCCACCCAGTCTAATCTCTCTCTCCTGCTCACTCTCCAGACCCTTTAATATCCCACCCAGTCTAATCTCTCTCCTGCTCACTCCCCATACCCTTTAATATCCCACCCAGTCTAATCTCACTCTCCTGCTCACTCTCCATACCCTTTAATATCCCACCCAGTCTCATCTCACTCTCCTGCTCACTCTCCATACCCTTTAATATCCTTCCCAGTCTAATCTCTCTCCTGCTCACTCCCCATGCACTTTAATATCCCACCCAGTCTAATCTCTCTCTCCCGCTCACTCCCCATACCCTTTAATATCCCACCCAGTCTAATCTCACTCTCCTGCTCACTCTCCATGCCATTTAATATCCCACCCAGTCTAATCTCACTCTCCGGCTCACTCCCCATACCCTTTAATATCCCACCCAGTCTAATCTCACTCTCCTGCTCACTCTCCATACCCTTCAATATCGAACCCAGTCTAATTTCCCTCCTTCTCACTCCCGATAACCTTTAATATCCCACCCAGTCTAATCTCACTCTCCTGCTCACACTCCATACCCTTTAATATCCCACCCAGTCTAATCTCACTCTCCTGCTCACTCCCCATACCCTTTAATATCCCACCCAGTCTAATCTCACTCTCCTGCTCACACCCCATACCTTTCAATATCTCACCCAGTCTAATCTCACTCTCCTGCTCACTCCCCATACCCTTTAATATCCCACCCAGTCTAATCTCACTCTCCTGCTCACTCCCCATACCCTTTAATATCCCACCCAGTCTAATCTCACTCCCCATACCCTTTAATATCCCACCCAGTCTAATCTCACTCTCCTGCTCACTCCCCTTACCCTTTAATATCCCACCCAGTCTCATCTCACTCTACTGCTCACTCCCCATAACCTTTAATATCCCACCCAGTCTAATCTCACTCTCCTGCTCACTCTCCATCCCCTTTAATATCCCACCCAGTCTAATCTCTCTCCTGCTCACTCCCCATACACTTTAATATCCCACCCAGTCTAATCTCAGTCTCCTGCTCACTCCCCTTACCCTTTAATATCCCACCCGATCTAATCTCACTCTCCTGCTCATTCCCCATACCCTTTAATATCCCACCCAGTCTTATCTCACTCTCCTGCTCACTCTCCATACCCTTTAATATCCCACCCAGTCTAATCTCACTCTCCTGCTCACTCTCCATACCCTTTAATATCCCACCCAGTCTAATCTCACTCTCCTGCTCACTCTCCATACCCATTAATATCCCAGCCAGTCTAATCTCTCTCTCCTGCTCACTCCCCATAACCTTTAATATCCCACCCAGTCTAATCTCACTCTCCTGCTCACTCTCCATACCCTTTCATATCCTTCCCAGTCTCATCTCTCTCCTGCTCACTCCCCATACCCTTTAATATCCCACCCAGTATAATCTCACTCTCCTGCTCACTCTCCATACCATTTAATATCCCACCCAGTCTAATCTCACTCTCCGGCTCACTCCCCATACCCTTTAATATCCCACCCGGTCTAATCTCACTCTCCTGCTCATTCCCCATCCCCTTTATTATCCCACCCAGTCTTATCTCACTCTCCTGCTCACTCTCCATACCCTTTAATATCCCACCCAGTCTAATCTCACTCTCCTGCTCACTCTCCATACCCTTTAATATCCCACCCAGTCTAATCTCACTCTCCTGCTCACTCTCCATACCCATTAATATCCCACCCAGTCTAATCTCTCTCTCCTGCTCACTCCCCATACCCTTTAATATCCCACCCAGTCTAATCGCACTCTCCTGCTCACTCTCCATACCCTTTAATATCCCACCCAGTCTAATCTCACTCTCCTGCTCACTCCCCATACCCTTTAATATCCCACCCAGTCTAATCTCACTCTCCTGCTCACTCCCCATACCCTTTAATATCCCATCCAGTCTAATCTCACTCTCCTGCTCATTCCCCATACACTTTAATATCCCACCCAGTCTAATCTCACTCTCCTGCTCACTCTCCATACCCTTTAATATCCTTGCCAGTCTAATCTCTCTCCTGCTCATTCCCCGTACCCTTTAATATCCCACCCAGTCTAATCTCTCTCTCCTGCTCACTCCCCATACCCTTTAATATCCCACCCAGTCTAATCTCACACTGCTGCTCACTCCCCACACCCTTTAATATCCCACCCAGTATAATCTCACTCTCCTGCTCACTCTCCATATCCTTTAATATCCCACCCAGTCTAATCTCACTCTCCTGCTCACTCTCCATACCCTTTAATATCCCACCCTGTCTAATTTCACTCCTACTCACTCCCCATACCCTTTAATGTCCCACCCAGTCTAATCTCACTCTCCTGCTCACTCTCCATACCGTTTAATATCCCACCCAGTCTAATTTCACTCCTGCTCACTCCCCATACCCTTTAATATCCCACCCAGTCTAATCTCACTCTCCTGCTCACTCCCCATACCCTTTAATAACTCACCCAGTCTAATCTCACTCTCCTGCTCACTCCCCATACCCTTTAATATCCCACCCAGTCTAATCTCACTCTCCTGCTGACTCCCCATACCCTTTAATATCCCACCCAGTCTAATCTCACTCTCCTGCTCACTCCCCATACCCTTTAATATCCCACCCAGTCTAATGTCACTCTCCTGCTCACTCCCCATACCTTTTAATATCCCGCCCAGTCTAATCTCACTCTCCTGCTCACTCCCCATACCATTTAATATCCCACCCAGTCTAATCTCACTCTCCTGCTCTCTCTCCATACCCTTTAATATCCCACCCAGTCTAATCTCCCTCTCCTACTCACTCTCCATACCATTTAATATCCCACCCAGTCTAATCTCACTCTCCTGCTCACTCCTCATAACCTTTAATATCCCACACAGTCTAATCTCAGACTCCTGCTCACTCTCCATACCCTTTATTATCCTTCCCAGTCTAATCTCTCTCCTGCTCACTCCCCATATCCTTTAATATCCCACCCAGAATAATCTCACTCTCCTGCTCACTCTCCATACCATTTAATATCCCACCCAGTCTAATCTCACTCTCCGGCTCACTCCCCATACCCTTTATTATCCCACCCGGTCTAATCTCACACTCCTGCTCATTCCCCATAACCTTTAATATCCCACCCAGTCTTATCTCACTCTCCTGCTCACTCTCCATACCCTTTAATATCCCACCCGGTCTAATCTCACTCTCCTGCTCATTCCCCATGCCCTTTAATATCCCACCCAGTCTAATCTCACTCTCCTGCTCACTCCCCATACCCTTTAATATCCCACCCAGTCTAATCTCACTCTCCTGCTCACTCCCCATACCCTTTAATAACTCACCCAGTCTAATCTCACTCTCCCGCTCACTCCCCATACCTTTTAATATCCCACCCAGTCTAATCTCACTCTCCTGCTCACTCCCCATACCTTTTAATATCCCACCCAGTCTAATCTCACTCTCCTGCTCACTCCCCATACATTTTAAAAGCCCACCCAGTCTAATCTCACTCTCCTGCTCATTCCCCATACCCTTTAATATCCCACCCAGTCTAACCTCAGTCTCCTGCTCACTCTCCACACCGTTTAATATCCCACCCAGTCTAATCTCACTCTACTGCTCACTCCCCATACCCTTTAATATCCCACCCAGTCTAATCTCACTCTCCTGCTCACTCGCCATACCCTTTAATATCCCACCCAGTCTAATCTCACTCTCCTGCTCACTCCCCATACCCTTTAATATCCCACCCAGTCTAATCTCACTCCCCATACCCTTTAATATTCCACCCAGTCTAATCTCACTCTCCTGCTCACTCCCCATACCTTTTAATATCCCACCCAGTCTAATCTCACTCTCCTGCTCACTCCCCTTACCCTTTAATATCCCACCCAGTCTAATCTCTCTCTCCTGATCACTCCCCACAACCTTTAATATCCCACCCAATATAATCTCACTCTCCTGCTCACTCTCCATACCCTTTAATATCCTTCCCAGTCTAATCTCTCTCCTGCTCACTCCCCATACCCTTTAATATCCCACCCAGTCTAATCTCTCTCTCCTGCTCACTCCCCATACACTTTAATATCCCACCCAGTCTAATCTCACTCTCCTGCTCACTCTCCATACCCTTTAATATCCCACCCAGTCTAATCTCTCTCCTGCTCACACCCCATACCCTTTAATATCCCACCCAGTCTAATCTCACTCTCCTGCTCACTCTCCATACCCTTTAATATCCCACCCAGTCTAATCTCACTCTCCTGCTCACTCTCCATACCCTTTAATATCCTTCCCAGTCTAATCTCTCTCCTGCTCACTCCCCGTACACTTTAATATCCCACCCAGTCTAATCTCTCTCTCCCGCTCACTCCCCATACCCTTTAATATCCCACCCAGTCTAATCTCACTCCCCTGCTCATTCTCCATGCCATTTAATATCCCACCCAGTCTAATCTCACTCTCCGGCTCACTCCCCATACCCTTTAATATCCCACCCAGTCGAATCTCACTCTCCTGCTCACCCTCCATAACCTTTAATATCCCACCCAGTCTAATTTCACTCCTACTCACTCCCGATACCCTTTAATATCCCACCCAGTCTAATCTCACTCTCCTGCTCACTCCCCATACCCTTTAATATCCCACCCAGTCTAATCTCACTCTCCTGCTCACACCCCATACCTTTCAATATCTCACCCAGTCTAATTTCACTCTCCTGCTTACTCCCCATACCCTTTAGTATCCCACCCAGTCTAATCTCACTCTCCTGCTCACTCCCCATACCCTTTAATATCCCACCCAGTCTAATCTCACTCTCCTGCTCACTCCCCATACCCTTTAATATCCCACCCAGTCTAATCTCACTCCCCATACCCTTTAATATCCCACCCAGTCTAATCTCACTCTCCTGCTCACTCCCCTTACCCTTTAATATCCCACCCAGTCTCATCTCACTCTACTGCTCACTCCCCATAACCTTTAATATCCCACCCAGTCTAATCTCACTCTCCTGCTCACTCTCCATACCCTTTAATATCCCACCCAGTCTAATCTCTCTCCTGCTCACTCCTCATACCCTTTAATATCCCACCCAGTCTAATCTCAGTCTCCTGCTCACTCCCCTTACCCTTTAATATCCCACCCGGTCTAATCTCACTCCCCTGCTCATTCCCCATACCCTTTAATATCCCACCCAGTCTTATCTCACTCTCCTGCTCGCTCTCCATACCCTTTAATATCCCACCCAGTCTAATCTCACTCTCCTGCTCACTCTCCATACCCTTTAATATCCCACCCAGTCTAATCTCACTCTCCTGCTCACTCTCCATACCCTTTAATATCCCACCCAGTCTAATCTCACTCTCCTGCTCACTCTCCACACCCTTTAATATCCTTCCCAGTCTAATCTCTCTCCTGCTCACTCCGCATACCCTTTAATATCCCACCCAGTCTAATCTCTCTCTCCTGCTCACTCCCCATACCCTTTAATATCCCACCCAGTCTAATTTCACTCTCCTGCTCACTCTCCATACCCTTTAATACCCCACTCAGTCTAAACTCTCTCCTGCTCACTCCCCATACCCTTTAATATCCCACCCAGTCTAATCCAACACTCCTGCTCATTCCCCATACCCTTTAATATCCCACCCAGTCTAATCTCTCTCTCCTGCTCACTCCCCATACCCTTTAATATCCCACGCAGTCTAAACTCTCTCCTGCTCACTCCCCATACCCTTTAATATCCCACCCAGTCTAATCTCACTCTCCTGCTCACTCCCCTTACCCTTTAATATCCCACCCAGTCTAATCTCTCTCTCCTGATCACTCCCCACAACCTTTAATATCCCACCCAATATAATCTCACTCTCCTGCTCACTCTCCATACCCTTTAATATCCTTCCCAGTCTAATCTCTCTCCTGCTCACTCCCCATACCCTTTAATATCCCACCCAGTCTAATCTCTCTCTCCTGCTCACTCCCCATACACTTTAATATCCCACCCAGTCTAATCTCACTCTCCTGCTCACTCTCCATACCCTTTAATATCCCACCCAGTCTAATCTCTCTCCTGCTCACACCCCATACCCTTTAATATCCCACCCAGTCTAATCTCACTCTCCTGCTCACTCTCCATACCCTTTAATATCCCACCCAGTCTAATCTCACTCTCCTGCTCACTCTCCATACCCTTTAATATCCTTCCCAGTCTAATCTCTCTCCTGCTCACTCCCCGTACACTTTAATATCCCACCCAGTCTAATCTCTCTCTCCCGCTCACTCCCCATACCCTTTAATATCCCACCCAGTCTAATCTCACTCCCCTGCTCATTCTCCATGCCATTTAATATCCCACCCAGTCTAATCTCACTCTCCGGCTCACTCCCCATACCCTTTAATATCCCACCCAGTCGAATCTCACTCTCCTGCTCACCCTCCATAACCTTTAATATCCCACCCAGTCTAATTTCACTCCTACTCACTCCCGATACCCTTTAATATCCCACCCAGTCTAATCTCACTCTCCTGCTCACTCCCCATACCCTTTAATATCCCACCCAGTCTAATCTCACTCTCCTGCTCACACCCCATACCTTTCAATATCTCACCCAGTCTAATTTCACTCTCCTGCTTACTCCCCATACCCTTTAGTATCCCACCCAGTCTAATCTCACTCTCCTGCTCACTCCCCATACCCTTTAATATCCCACCCAGTCTAATCTCACTCTCCTGCTCACTCCCCATACCCTTTAATATCCCACCCAGTCTAATCTCACTCCCCATACCCTTTAATATCCCACCCAGTCTAATCTCACTCTCCTGCTCACTCCCCTTACCCTTTAATATCCCACCCAGTCTCATCTCACTCTACTGCTCACTCCCCATAACCTTTAATATCCCACCCAGTCTAATCTCACTCTCCTGCTCACTCTCCATACCCTTTAATATCCCACCCAGTCTAATCTCTCTCCTGCTCACTCCTCATACCCTTTAATATCCCACCCAGTCTAATCTCAGTCTCCTGCTCACTCCCCTTACCCTTTAATATCCCACCCGGTCTAATCTCACTCCCCTGCTCATTCCCCATACCCTTTAATATCCCACCCAGTCTTATCTCACTCTCCTGCTCGCTCTCCATACCCTTTAATATCCCACCCAGTCTAATCTCACTCTCCTGCTCACTCTCCATACCCTTTAATATCCCACCCAGTCTAATCTCACTCTCCTGCTCACTCTCCATACCCTTTAATATCCCACCCAGTCTAATCTCACTCTCCTGCTCACTCTCCACACCCTTTAATATCCTTCCCAGTCTAATCTCTCTCCTGCTCACTCCGCATACCCTTTAATATCCCACCCAGTCTAATCTCTCTCTCCTGCTCACTCCCCATACCCTTTAATATCCCACCCAGTCTAATTTCACTCTCCTGCTCACTCTCCATACCCTTTAATACCCCACTCAGTCTAAACTCTCTCCTGCTCACTCCCCATACCCTTTAATATCCCACCCAGTCTAATCCAACACTCCTGCTCATTCCCCATACCCTTTAATATCCCACCCAGTCTAATCTCTCTCTCCTGCTCACTCCCCATACCCTTTAATATCCCACGCAGTCTAAACTCTCTCCTGCTCACTCCCCATACCCTTTAATATCCCACCCAGTCTAATCCAACACTCCTGCTCATTCCCCATACCCTTTAATATCCCACCCAGTCTAATCTCACTCTCCTGCTCACTCTCCACACCGTTTAATATCCCACCCAGTCTAATCTCACTCTACTGCTCACTCCCCATACCCTTTAATATCCCACCCAGTCTAATCTCACTCTCCTGCTCACTCGCCATACTCTTTAATATCCCACCCAGTCTAATCTCACTCTCCTGCTCACTCCCCATACCCTTTAATATCCCACCCAGTCTAATCTCACTCCCCATACCCTTTAATATTCCACCCAGTCTAATCTCACTCTCCTGCTCACTCCCCATACCCTTTAATATCCCACCCAGTCTAATCTCACTCTCCTGCTCACTCCCCTTACCCTTTAATATCCCACCCAGTCTAATCTCTCTCTCCTGCTCACTCCCCATAACCTTTAATATCCCACCCAGTCTAATCTCACTCTCCTGCTCACTCTCCATACCCTTTAATATCCTTCCCAGTCTAATCTCTCTCCTGCTCACTCCCCATACCCTTTAATATCCCACCCAGTCTAATCTCTCTCTCCTGCTCACTCTCCAGACCCTTTAATATCCCACCCAGTCTAATCTCTCTCCTGCTCACTCCCCATACCCTTTAATATCCCACCCAGTCTAATCTCACTCTCCTGCTCACTCTCCATACCCTTTAATATCCCACCCAGTCTCATCTCACTCTCCTGCTCACTCTCCATACCCTTTAATATCCTTCCCAGTCTAATCTCTCTCCTGCTCACTCCCCATGCACTTTAATATCCCACCCAGTCTAATCTCTCTCTCCCGCTCACTCCCCATACCCTTTAATATCCCACCCAGTCTAATCTCACTCTCCTGCTCACTCTCCATGCCATTTAATATCCCACCCAGTCTAATCTCACTCTCCGGCTCACTCCCCATACCCTTTAATATCCCACCCAGTCTAATCTCACTCTCCTGCTCACTCTCCATACCCTTCAATATCGAACCCAGTCTAATTTCACTCCTTCTCACTCCCGATAACCTTTAATATCCCACCCAGTCTAATCTCACTCTCCTGCTCACACTCCATACCCTTTAATATCCCACCCAGTCTAATCTCACTCTCCTGCTCACTCCCCATACCCTTTAATATCCCACCCAGTCTAATCTCACTCTCCTGCTCACACCCCATACCTTTCAATATCTCACCCAGTCTAATCTCACTCTCCTGCTCACTCCCCATACCCTTTAATATCCCACCCAGTCTAATCTCACTCTCCTGCTCACTCCCCATACCCTTTAATATCCCACCCAGTCTAATCTCACTCCCCATACCCTTTAATATCCCACCCAGTCTAATCTCACTCTCCTGCTCACTCCCCTTACCCTTTAATATCCCACCCAGTCTCATCTCACTCTACTGCTCACTCCCCATAACCTTTAATATCCCACCCAGTCTAATCTCACTCTCCTGCTCACTCTCCATCCCCTTTAATATCCCACCCAGTCTAATCTCTCTCCTGCTCACTCCCCATACACTTTAATATCCCACCCAGTCTAATCTCAGTCTCCTGCTCACTCCCCTTACCCTTTAATATCCCACCCGATCTAATCTCACTCTCCTGCTCATTCCCCATACCCTTTAATATCCCACCCTGTCTTATCTCACTCTCCTGCTCACTCTCCATACCCTTTAATATCCCACCCAGTCTAATCTCACTCTCCTGCTCACTCTCCATACCTTTTAATATCCCACCCAGTCTAATCTCACTCTCCTGCTCACTCTCCATACCCATTAATATCCCAGCCAGTCTAATCTCTCTCTCCTGCTCACTCCCCATAACCTTTAATATCCCACCCAGTCTAATCTCACTCTCCTGCTCACTCTCCATACCCTTTCATATCCTTCCCAGTCTCATCTCTCTCCTGCTCACTCCCCATACCCTTTAATATCCCACCCAGTATAATCTCACTCTCCTGCTCACTCTCCATACCATTTAATATCCCACCCAGTCTAATCTCACTCTCCGGCTCACTCCCCATACCCTTTAATATCCCACCCGGTCTAATCTCACTCTCCTGCTCATTCCCCATCCTCTTTATTATCCCACCCAGTCTTATCTCACTCTCCTGCTCACGCTCCATACCCTTTAATATCCCACCCAGTCTAATCTCACTCTCCTGCTCACTCTCCATACCCTTTAATATCCCACCCAGTCTAATCTCACTCTCCTGCTCACTCTCCATACCCATTAATATCCCACCCAGTCTAATCTCTCTCTCCTGCTCACTCCCCATACCCTTTAATATCCCACCCAGTCTAATCTCACTCTCCTGCTCACTCTCCATACCCTTTAATATCCCACCCAGTCTAATCTCACTCTCCTGCTCACTCCCCATACCCTTTAATATCCCACCCAGTCTAATCTCACTCTCCTGCTCACTCCCCATACCCTTTAATATCCCATCCAGTCTAATCTCACTCTCCTGCTCATTCCCCATACACTTTAATATCCCACCCAGTCTAATCTCACTCTCCTGCTCACTCTCCATACCCTTTAATATCCTTGCCAGTCTAATCTCTCTCCTGCTCACTCCCCGTACCCTTTAATATCCCACCCAGTCTAATCTCTCTCTCCTGCTCACTCCCCATACCCTTTAATATCCCACCCAGTCTAATCTCACACTGCTGCTCACTCCCCACACCCTTTAATATCCCACCCAGTATAATCTCACTCTCCTGCTCACTCTCCATATCCTTTAATATCCCACCCAGTCTAATCTCACTCTCCTGCTCACTCTCCATACCCTTTAATATCCCACCCTGTCTAATTTCACTCCTACTCACTCCCCATACCCTTTAATGTCCCACCCAGTCTAATCTCACTCTCCTGCTCACTCTCCATACCGTTTAATATCCCACCCAGTCTAATTTCACTCCTGCTCACTCCCCATACCCTTTAATATCCCACCCAGTCTAATCTCACTCTCCTGCTCACTCCCCATACCCTTTAATAACTCACCCAGTCTAATCTCACTCTCCTGCTCACTCCCCATACCCTTTAATATCCCACCCAGTCTAATCTCACTCTCCTGCTCACTCCCCATACCCTTTAATATCCCACCCAGTCTAATCTCACTCTCCTGCTCACTCCCCATACCCTTTAATATCCCACCCAGTCTAATGTCACTCTCCTGCTCACTCCCCATACCTTTTAATATCCCGCCCAGTCTAATCTCACTCTCCTGCTCACTCCCCATACCATTTAATATCCCACCCAGTCTAATCTCACTCTCCTGCTCTCTCTCCATACCCTTTAATATCCCACCCAGTCTAATCTCCCTCTCCTACTCACTCTCCATACCATTTAATATCCCACCCAGTCTAATCTCACTCTCCTGCTCACTTCTCATAACCTTTAATATCCCACACAGTCTAATCTCAGTCTCCTGCTCACTCTCCATACCCTTTATTATCCTTCCCAGTCTAATCTCTCTCCTGCTCACTCCCCATACCCTTTAATATCCCACCCAGAATAATCTCACTCTCCTGCTCACTCTCCATACCATTTAATATCCCACCCAGTCTAATCTCACTCTCCGGCTCACTCCCCATATCCTTTATTATCCCACCCGGTCTAATCTCACACTCCTGCTCATTCCCCATAACCTTTAATATCCCACCCAGTCTTATCTCACTCTCCTGCTCACTCTCCATACCCTTTAATATCCCACCCGGTCTAATCTCACTCTCCTGCTCATTCCCCATGCCCTTTAATATCCCACCCAGTCTAATCTCACTCTCCTGCTCACTCCCCATACCCTTTAATATCCCACCCAGTCTAATCTCACTCTCCTGCTCACTCCCCATACCCTTTAATAACTCACCCAGTCTAATCTCACTCTCCCGCTCACTCCCCATACCTTTTAATATCCCACCCAGTCTAATCTCACTCTCCTGCTCACTCCCCATACCTTTTAATATCCCACCCAGTCTAATCTCACTCTCCTGCTCACTCCCCATACATTTTAATATCCCACCCAGTCTAATCTCACTCTCCTGCTCATTCCCCATACCCTTTAATATCCCACCCAGTCTAACCTCAGTCTCCTGCTCACTCTCCACACCGTTTAATATCCCACCCAGTCTAATCTCACTCTACTGCTCACTCCCCATACCCTTTAATATCCCACCCAGTCTAATCTCACTCTCCTGCTCACTCGCCATACCCTTTAATATCCCACCCAGTCTAATCTCACTCTCCTGCTCACTCCCCATACTCTTTAATATCCCACCCAGTCTAATCTCACTCCCCATACCCTTTAATATTCCACCCAGTCTAATCTCACTCTCCTGCTCACTCCCCATACCCTTTAATATCCCACCCAGTCTAATCTCACTCTCCTGCTCACTCCCCTTACCCTTTGATATCCCACCCAGTCTAATCTCTCTCTCCTGATCACTCCCCACAACCTTTAATATCCCACCCAATATAATCTCACTCTCCTGCTCACTCTCCATACCCTTTAATATCCTTCCCAGTCTAATCTCTCTCCTGCTCACTCCCCATACCCTTTAATATTCCACCCAGTCTAATCTCTCTCTCCTGCTCACTCCCCATACACTTTAATATCCCACCCAGTCTAATCTCACTCTCCTGCTCACTCTCCATACCCTTTAATATCCCACCCAGTCTAATCTCTCTCCTGCTCACTCCCCATACCCTTTAATATCCCACCCAGTCTAATCTCACTCTCCTGCTCACTCTCCATACCCTTTAATATCCCACCCAGTCTAATCTCACTCTCCTGCTCACTCTCCATACCCTTTAATATCCTTCCCAGTCTAATCTCTCTCCTGCTCACTCCCCGTACACTTTAATATCCCACCCAGTCTAATCTCTCTCTCCCGCTCACTCCCCATACCCTTTAATATCCCACCCTGTCTAATCTCACTCTCCTGCTCATTCTCCATGCCATTTAATATCCCACCCAGTCTAATCTCACTCTCCGGCTCACTCCCCATACCCTTTAATATCCCACCCAGTCGAATCTCACTCTCCTGCTCACTCTCCATACCCTTTAATATCCCACCCAGTCTAATTTCACTCCTACTCACTCCCGATACCCTTTAATATCCCACCCAGTCTAATCTCACTCTCCTGCTCACTCCCCATACCCTTTAATATCCCACCCAGTCTAATCTCACTCTCCTGCTCACACCCCATACCTTTCAATATCTCACCCAGTCTAATTTCACTCTCCTGCTTACTCCCCATACCCTTTAGTATCCCACCCAGTCTAATCTCACTCTCCTGCTCACTCCCCATACCCTTTAATATCCCACCCAGTCTAATCTCACTCTCCTGCTCACTCCCCATACCCTTTAATATCCCACCCAGTCTAATCTCACTCCCCATACCCTTTAATATCCCACCCAGTCTAATCTCACTCTCCTGCTCACTCCCCTTACCCTTTAATATCCCACCCAGTCTCATCTCACTCTACTGCTCACTCCCCATAACTTTTAATATCCCACCCAGTCTAATCTCACTCTCCTGCTCACTCTCCATACCCTTTAATATCCCACCCAGTCTAATCTCTCTCCTGCTCACTCCCCATACCCTTTAATATCCCACCCAGTCTAATCTCAGTCTCCTGCTCACTCCCCTTACCCTTTAATATCCCACCCGGTCTAATCTCACTCCCCTGCTCATTCCCCATACCCTTTAATATCCCACCCAGTCTTATCTCACTCTCCTGCTCGCTCTCCATACCCTTTAATATCCCACCCAGTCTAATCTCACTCTCCTGCTCACTCTCCATACCCTTTAATATCCCACCCAGTCTAATCTCACTCTCCTGCTCACTCTCCATACCCTTTAATATCCCACCCAGTCTAATCTCACACTCCTGCTCACTCTCCATACCCATTAATATCCCAGCCAGTCTAATCTCACTCTCCTGCTCACTCTCCATACCCTTTAATATCCCACCCAGTCTAATCTCACTCTCCTGCTCACTCCCCATACCCTTTAATATCCCACCCAGTCTAATCTCACTCTCCTGCTCACTCTCCATACCCATTAATATCCCAGCCAGTCTAATCTCTCTCTCCTGCTCTCTCCCCATACCCTTTAATATCCCACCCACTCTAATCTCACTCTCCTGCGCACTCTCCATACCCTTTAATATCCCACCCAGTCTAATCTCACTCTCCTGCTCACTCCCCATTACCTTTAATATCCCACCCAGTCTAATCTCACTCTCCTGCTCACTCTCCATACCCTTTAATATCCTTCCCAGTCTAATCTCTCTCCTGCTCACTCCCCATACCCTTTAATATCCCACCCAGTATAATCTCCCTCTCCTGCTCACTCTCCATACCATTTAATATCCCACCCAGTCTAATCTCACTCTCCGGCTCACTCCCCATACCCTTTAATATCCCACCCGGTCTAATCTCACTCTCCTGCTCATTCCCCATCCCCTTTATTATCCCACCCAGTCTTATCTCACTCTCCTGCTCACTCTCCATACCCTTTAATATCCCACCCAGTCTAATCTCACTCTCCTGCTCACTCTCCATACCCTTCAATATCCCACCCAGTCTAATCTCACTCTCCTGCTCACTCTCCATACCCATTAATATCCCACCCAGTCTAATCTCTCTCTCCTGCTCACTCCCCATACCCTTTAATATCCCACCCAGTCTAATCTCACTCTCCTGCTCACTCTCCATACCCTTTAATATCCCAACCAGTCTAATCTCACTCTCTTGCTCACTCCCCATACCCTTTAATATCCCACCCAGTCTAATTTCACTCTCCTGCTCACTCCCCATAGCCTTTAATATCCTTGCCAGTCTAATCTCTCTCCTGCTCACTCCCCGTACCCTTTAATATCCCACCCAGTCTAATCTGTCTCTCCTGCTCACTCCCCATACCCTTTAATACCCCACCCAGTCTAATCTCACACTCCTGCTCACTCCCCACACCCTTTAATATCCCACCCAGTATAATCTCACTCTCCTGCTCACTCTCCATATCCTTTAATATCCCACCCAGTCTAATCTCACTCTCCTGCTCACTCTCCATACCCTTTAATATCCCACCCTGTCTAATTTCACTCCAACTCACTCCCCATACCCTTTAATGTCCCACCCAGTCTAATCTCACTCTCCTGCTCACTCTCCATACCGTTTAATATCCCACCCAGTCTAATTTCACTCCTGCTCACTCCCCATACACTTTAATATCCCACCCAGTCTAATCTCACTCGCCTGCTCACTCCCCATACCCTTTAATAACTCACCCAGTCTAATCTCACTCTCCTGCTCACTCCCCATACCCTTTAATATCCCACCCAGTCTAATCTCACTCTCCTGCTCACTCCCCATACCCTTTAATATCCCACCCAGTCTAATCTCACTCTCCTGCTCACTCCCCATACCCTTTAATATCCCACCCAGTCTAATCTCACTCTCCTGCTCACTCCCCATACCTTTTAATATCCCGACCAGTCTAAGCTCACCCTCCTGCTCACTCTCCATACCCTTTAATATCCCACCCAGTCTAATCTCACACTCCTGCTCTCTCTCCATACCCTTTAATATCCCACCCAGTCTAATCTCACTCTCCTGCTCACTCCCCATAACCTTTAATATCCCACCCAGTCTAATCTCACTCTCCTGCTCACTCTCCATACCCTTTAATATCCCACCCAGTCTAATCTCTCTCCTGCTCACTCCCCATACCCTTTAATATCCCACCCAGTCTAATCTCAGTCTCCTGCTCACTCCCCTTACCCTTTAATATCCCACCCGGTCTAATCTCACTCTCCTGCTCATTCCCCATACCCTTTAATATCCCACCCAGTCTTATCTCACTCTCCTGCTCGCTCTCCATACCCTTTAATATCCCACCCAGTCTAATCTCACTCTCCTGCTCACTCTCCATACCCTTTAATATCCCACCCAGTCTAATCTCACTCTCCTGCTCACTCTCCATACCCTTTAATATCCCACCCAGTCTAATCTCACACTCCTGCTCACTCTCCATACCCATTAATATCCCAGCCAGTCTAATCTCACTCTCCTGCTCACTCTCCATACCCTTTAATATCCCACCCAGTCTAATCTCACTCTCCTGCTCACTCCACATACCCTTTAATATCCCACCCAGTCTAATCTCACTCTCCTGCTCACTCTCCATACCCATTAATATCCCACCCAGTCTAATCTCACTCTCCTGCTCACTCCCCATAAACTTTAATATCCCACCCAGTCTAATCTCACTCTCCTGCTCACTCTCCATACCCTTTAATATCCTTCCCAGTCTAATCTCTCTCCTGCTCACTCCCCATACCCTTTAATATCCCACCCAGTATAATCTCCCTCTCCTGCTCACTCTCCATACCATTTAATATCCCACCCAGTCTAATCTCACTCTCCGGCTCACTCCCCATACCCTTTAATATCCCACCCAGTCTTATCTCACTCTCCTGCTCACTCTCCATACCCTTTAATATCCCACCCAGTCTAATCTCACTCTCCTGCTCACTCTCCATACCCTTCAATATCCCACCCAGTCTAATCTCACTCTCCTGCTCACTCTCCATACCCATTAATATCCCACCCAGTCTAATCTCTCTCTCCTGCTCACTCCCCATACCCTTTAATATCCCACCCAGTCTAATCTCACTCTCCTGCTCACTCTCCATACCCTTTAATATCCCAACCAGTCTAATCTCACTCTCTTGCTCACTCCCCATACCCTTTAATATCCCACCCAGTCTAATTTCACTCTCCTGCTCACTCCCCATAGCCTTTAATATCCCATCCAGTCTAATCTCACTCTCCTGCTCATTCCCCATACACTTTAATATCCCACCCAGTCTAATCTCACTCTCCTGCTCACTCTCCATACCCTTTAATATCCTTGCCAGTCTAATCTCTCTCCTGCTCACTCCCCGTACCCTTTTATATCACAGCCAGTCTAATCTCTCTCTCCTGCTCACTCCCCATACCCTTTAATACCCCACCCAGTCTAATCTCACACTCCTGCTCACTCCCCACACCCTTTAATATCCCACCCAGTATAATCTCACTCTCCTGCTCACTCTCCATATCCTTTAATATCCCACCCAGTCTAATCTCACTCTCCTGCTCACTCTCCATACCCTTTAATATCCCACCCTGTCTAATTTCACTCCAACTCACTCCCCATACCCTTTAATGTCCCACCCAGTCTAATCTCACTCTCCTGCTCACTCTCCATACCGTTTAATATCCCACCCAGTCTAATTTCACTCCTGCTCACTCCCCATACACTTTAATATCCCACCCAGTCTAATCTCACTCGCCTGCTCACTCCCCATACCCTTTAATAACTCACCCAGTCTAATCTCACTCTCCTGCTCACTCCCCATACCCTTTAATATCCCACCCAGTCTAATCTCACTCTCCTGCTCACTCCCCATACCCTTTAATATCCCACCCAGTCTAATCTCACTCTCCTGCTCACTCCCCATACCCTTTAATATCCCACCCAGTCTAATCTCACTCTCCTGCTCACTCCCCATACCTTTTAATATCCCGACCAGTCTAAGCTCACCCTCCTGCTCACTCTCCATACCCTTTAATATCCCACCCAGTCTAATCTCACACTCCTGCTCTCTCTCCATACCCTTTAATATCCCACCCAGTCTAATCTCACTCTCCTGCTCACTCCCCATAACCTTTAATATCCCACCCAGTCTAATCTCACTCTCCTGCTCACTCTCCATACCCTTTAATATCCCACCCAGTCTAATCTCTCTCCTGCTCACTCCCCATACCCTTTAATATCCCACCCAGTCTAATCTCAGTCTCCTGCTCACTCCCCTTACCCTTTAATATCCCACCCGGTCTAATCTCACTCTCCTGCTCATTCCCCATACCCTTTAATATCCCACCCAGTCTTATCTCACTCTCCTGCTCGCTCTCCATACCCTTTAATATCCCACCCAGTCTAATCTCACTCTCCTGCTCACTCTCCATACCCTTTAATATCCCACCCAGTCTAATCTCACTCTCCTGCTCACTCTCCATACCCTTTAATATCCCACCCAGTCTAATCTCACACTCCTGCTCACTCTCCATACCCATTAATATCCCAGCCAGTCTAATCTCACTCTCCTGCTCACTCTCCATACCCTTTAATATCCCACCCAGTCTAATCTCACTCTCCTGCTCACTCCCCATACCCTTTAATATCCCACCCAGTCTAATCTCACTCTCCTGCTCACTCTCCATACCCATTAATATCCCACCCAGTCTAATCTCACTCTCCTGCTCACTCCCCATAAACTTTAATATCCCACCCAGTCTAATCTCACTCTCCTGCTCACTCTCCATACCCTTTAATATCCTTCCCAGTCTAATCTCTCTCCTGCTCACTCCCCATACCCTTTAATATCCCACCCAGTATAATCTCCCTCTCCTGCTCACTCTCCATACCATTTAATATCCCACCCAGTCTAATCTCACTCTCCGGCTCACTCTCCATACCATTTAATATCCCACCCAGTCTAATCTCACTCTCCGGCTCACTCCCCATACCCTTTAATATCCCACCCAGTCTTATCTCACTCTCCTGCTCACTCCCCATACCCTTTAATATCCCACCCAGTCTAATCTCACTCTCCTGCTCACTCTCCATACCCTTTAATATCCCAACCAGTCTAATCTCACTCTCTTGCTCACTCCCCATACCCTTTAATATCCCACCCAGTCTAATTTCACTCTCCTGCTCACTCCCCATAGACTTTAATATCCCATCCAGTCTAATCTCACTCTCCTGCTCATTCCCCATACACTTTAATATCCCACCCAGTCTAATCTCACTCTCCTGCTCACTCTCCATACCCTTTAATATCCTTGCCAGTCTAATCTCTCTCCTGCTCACTCCCCGTACCCTTTTATATCCCACCCAGTCTAATCTCTCTCTCCTGCTCACTCCCCATACCCTTTAATACCCCACCCAGTCTAATCTCACACTCCTGCTCACTCCCCACACCCTTTAATATCCCACCCAGTATAATCTCACTCTCCTGCTCACTCTCCATATCCTTTAATATCCCACCCAGTCTAATCTCACTCTCCTGCTCACTCTCCATACCCTTTAATATCCCACCCTGTGTAATTTCACTCCAACTCACTCCCCATACCCTTTAATGTCCCACCCAGTCTAATCTCACTCTCCTGCTCACTCTCCATACCGTTTAATATCCCACCCAGTCTAATTTCACTCCTGCTCACTCCCCATACACTTTAATATCCCACCCAGTCTAATCTCACTCGCCTGCTCACTCCCCATACCCTTTAATAACTCACCCAGTCTAATCTCACTCTCCTGCTCACTCCCCATACCCTTTAATATCCCACCCAGTCTAATCTCACTCTCCTGCTCACTCCCCATACCCTTTAATATCCCACCCAGTCTAATCTCACTCTCCTGCTCACTCCCCATACCCTTTAATATCCCACCCAGTCTAATCTCACTCTCCTGCTCACTCCCCATACCTTTTAATATCCCGACCAGTCTAAGCTCACTCTCCTGCTCACTCCCCATACCCTTTAATATCCCACCCAGTCTAATCTCACACTCCTGCTCTCTCTCCATACCCTTTAATATCCCACCCAGTCTAATCTCACTCTCCTGCTCACTCTCCATACCATTTAATATCCCACCCAGTCTAATCTCACTCTCCTGCTCACTCCTCATAACCTTTAATATCCCACAAAGTCTAATCTCACTCTCCTGCTCACTCTCCATACCCTTTAATATCCTTCCCAGTCTAATCTCTCTCCTGCTCACTCCCCATACCCTTTAATATCCCACCCAGAATAATCTCACTCTCCTGCTCACTCTCCATACCATTTAATATCCCACCCAGTCTAATCTCACTCTCCGGCTCACTCCCCATACCCTTTAATATCCCACCCGGTCTAATCTCACTCTCCTGCTCATTCCCCATACCATTTAATATCCCACCCAGTCTTATCTCACTCTCCTGCTCACTCTCCATACCCTTTAATATCCCACCCAGTCTAATCTCACTCTCCGGCTCACTCCCCATACCCTTTAATATCCCACCCAGTCTAATCTCACTCTCCTGCTCATTCCCCATACCCTTTAATATCCCATCCAGTCTAATCTCACTCTCCTGCTCACTCTCCATACCCTTTAATATCCCACCCAGTCTAATTTCACTCCTACTCACTCCCGATACCCTTTAATATTCCACCCAGTCTAATCTCACTCTCCTGCTCACTCTCCATACCATTTAATATCCCACCCAGTCTAATCTCACTCTCCTGCTCATTCCCCATACCCTTTAATATCCCATCCAGTCTCATCTCACTCTCCTGCTCACTCTCCATACCCTTTAATATCCCACCCAGTCTAATTTCACTCCTACTCTCTCCCCATACCCTTTAATATCCCACCCAGTCTAATCTCACTCTCCTGCTCACTCCCCATACCCTTTAATATGCCGCCCAGTCTAATCTCACACTCCTGCTCACACCCCATACCCTTTAATATCTCACCCAGTCTAATCTCACACTCCTGCTCACTCTCCATACCCTTTAATATCCCACCCAGTCTAATCTCACTCTCCTGCTCACTCTCCATACCCATTAATATCCCACCCAGTCTAATCTCTCTCTCCTGCTCACTCCCCATACCCTTTAATATCCCACCCAGTCTAATCTCACTCTCCTGCTCACTCTCCATACCCTTTAATATCCCACCCAGTCTAATCTCACTCTCCTGCTCACTCGCCATACCCTTTAATATCCCACCCAGTCTAATCTCACTCTCCTGCTCACTCCCCATACCCTTTAATATCCCATCCAGTCTAATCTCACTCTCCTGCTCATTCCCCATACACTTTAATATCCCACCCAGTCTAATCTCACTCTCCTGCTCACTCTCCATACCCTTTAATATCCTTGCCAGTCTAATCTCTCTCCTGCTCACTCCCCGTACCCTTTAATATCCCACCCAGTCTAATCTCTCTCTCCTGCTCACTCCCCATACCCTTTAATATCCCACCCAGTCTAATCTCACACTGCTGCTCACTCCCCACACTCTTTAATATCCCACCCAGTATAATCTCACTCTCCTGCTCACTCTCCATATCCTTTAATATCCCACCCAGTCTAATCTCACTCTCCTGCTCACTCTCCATACCCTTTAATATCCCACCCTGTCTAATTTCACTCCTACTCACTCCCCATACCCTTTAATGTCCCACCCAGTCTCATCTCACTCTCCTGCTCACTCTCCATACCGTTTAATATCCCAACCAGTCTAATTTCATTCCTGCTCACTCCCCATACCCTTTAATATCCCACCCAGTCTAATCTCACTCTCCTGCTCACTCCCCATACCCTTTAATAACTCACCCAGTCTAATCTCACTCTCCTGCTCACTCCCCATACCCTTTAATATCCCACCCAGTCTAATCTCACTCTCCTGCTGACTCCCCATACCCTTTAATATCCCACCCAGTCTAATCTCACTCTCCTGCTCACTCCCCATACCCTTTAATATCCCACCCAGTCTAATGTCACTCTCCTGCTCACACCCCATACCTTTTAATATCCCACCCAGTCTAATCTCACTCTCCTGCTCACTCTCCATACCCTTTAATATCCCACCCTGTGTAATTTCACTCCAACTCACTCCCCATACCCTTTAATGTCCCACCCAGTCTAATCTCACTCTCCTGCTCACTCTCCATACCGTTTAATATCCCACCCAGTCTAATTTCACTCCTGCTCACTCCCCATACACTTTAATATCCCACCCAGTCTAATCTCACTCGCCTGCTCACTCCCCATACCCTTTAATAACTCACCCAGTCTAATCTCACTCTCCTGCTCACTCCCCATACCCTTTAATATCCCACCCAGTCTAATCTCACTCTCCTGCTCACTCCCCATACCCTTTAATATCCCACCCAGTCTAATCTCACTCTCCTGCTCACTCCCCATACCCTTTAATATCCCACCCAGTCTAATCTCACTCTCCTGCTCACTCCCCATACCTTTTAATATCCCGACCAGTCTAAGCTCACTCTCCTGCTCACTCCCCATACCCTTTAATATCCCACCCAGTCTAATCTCACACTCCTGCTCTCTCTCCATACCCTTTAATATCCCACCCAGTCTAATCTCACTCTCCTGCTCACTCTCCATACCATTTAATATCCCACCCAGTCTAATCTCACTCTCCTGCTCACTCCTCATAACCTTTAATATCCCACAAAGTCTAATCTCACTCTCCTGCTCACTCTCCATACCCTTTAATATCCTTCCCAGTCTAATCTCTCTCCTGCTCACTCCCCATACCCTTTAATATCCCACCCAGAATAATCTCACTCTCCTGCTCACTCTCCATACCATTTAATATCCCACCCAGTCTAATCTCACTCTCCGGCTCACTCCCCATACCCTTTAATATCCCACCCGGTCTAATCTCACTCTCCTGCTCATTCCCCATACCATTTAATATCCCACCCAGTCTTATCTCACTCTCCTGCTCACTCTCCATACCCTTTAATATCCCACCCAGTCTAATCTCACTCTCCGGCTCACTCCCCATACCCTTTAATATCCCACCCAGTCTAATCTCACTCTCCTGCTCATTCCCCATACCCTTTAATATCCCATCCAGTCTAATCTCACTCTCCTGCTCACTCTCCATACCCTTTAATATCCCACCCAGTCTAATTTCACTCCTACTCACTCCCGATACCCTTTAATATTCCACCCAGTCTAATCTCACTCTCCTGCTCACTCTCCATACCATTTAATATCCCACCCAGTCTAATCTCACTCTCCTGCTCATTCCCCATACCCTTTAATATCCCATCCAGTCTCATCTCACTCTCCTGCTCACTCTCCATACCCTTTAATATCCCACCCAGTCTAATTTCACTCCTACTCTCTCCCCATACCCTTTAATATCCCACCCAGTCTAATCTCACTCTCCTGCTCACTCCCCATACCCTTTAATATGCCGCCCAGTCTAATCTCACACTCCTGCTCACACCCCATACCCTTTAATATCTCACCCAGTCTAATCTCACACTCCTGCTCACTCTCCATACCCTTTAATATCCCACCCAGTCTAATCTCACTCTCCTGCTCACTCTCCATACCCATTAATATCCCACCCAGTCTAATCTCTCTCTCCTGCTCACTCCCCATACCCTTTAATATCCCACCCAGTCTAATCTCACTCTCCTGCTCACTCTCCATACCCTTTAATATCCCACCCAGTCTAATCTCACTCTCCTGCTCACTCCCCATACCCTTTAATATCCCACCCAGTCTAATCTCACTCTCCTGCTCACTCCCCATACCCTTTAATATCCCATCCAGTCTAATCTCACTCTCCTGCTCATTCCCCATACACTTTAATATCCCACCCAGTCTAATCTCACTCTCCTGCTCACTCTCCATACCCTTTAATATCCTTGCCAGTCTAATCTCTCTCCTGCTCACTCCCCGTACCCTTTAATATCCCACCCAGTCTAATCTCTCTCTCCTGCTCACTCCCCATACCCTTTAATATCCCACCCAGTCTAATCTCACACTGCTGCTCACTCCCCACACTCTTTAATATCCCACCCAGTATAATCTCACTCTCCTGCTCACTCTCCATATCCTTTAATATCCCACCCAGTCTAATCTCACTCTCCTGCTCACTCTCCATACCCTTTAATATCCCACCCTGTCTAATTTCACTCCTACTCACTCCCCATACCCTTTAATGTCCCACCCAGTCTCATCTCACTCTCCTGCTCACTCTCCATACCGTTTAATATCCCACCCAGTCTAATTTCATTCCTGCTCACTCCCCATACCCTTTAATATCCCACCCAGTCTAATCTCACTCTCCTGCTCACTCCCCATACCCTTTAATAACTCACCCAGTCTAATCTCACTCTCCTGCTCACTCCCCATACCCTTTAATATCCCACCCAGTCTAATCTCACTCTCCTGCTGACTCCCCATACCCTTTAATATCCCACCCAGTCTAATCTCACTCTCCTGCTCACTCCCCATACCCTTTAATATCCCACCCAGTCTAAAGTCACTCTCCTGCTCACACCCCATACCTTTTAATATCCCGCCCAGTCTAACCTCACTCTCCTGCTCACTCCCCATACCATTTAATATCCCACCCAGTCTAATCTCACTCTCCTGCTCTCTCTCCATACCCTTTAATATCCCACCCAGTCTAATCTCACTCTCCTGCTCACTCTCCATACCATTTAATATCCCACCCAGTCTAATCTCACTCTCCTGCTCACTCCTCATAACCTTTAATATCCCACACAGAATAATCTCACTCTCCTGCTCAGTCTCCATACCATTTAATATCCCACCCAGTCTAATCTCACTCTCCGGCTCACTCCCCATACCCTTTAATATCCCACCCGGTCTAATCTCACTCTCCTGCTCATTCCCCATACCCTTTAATATCCCACCCAGTCTTATCTCACTCTCCTGCTCACTCTCCATACCCTTTAATATCCCACCCGGTCTAATCTCACTCTCCTGCTCATTCCCCATACCCTTTAATATCCCACCCAGTCTAATCTCACTCTCCTGCTCACTCCCCATACCCTTTAATATCCCACCCAGTCGAATCTCACTCTCCTGCTCACTCCCCAAACCCTTTAATATCCCACCCAGTCTAATCTCACTCTCCTGCTCACTCTCCATACCCTTTAATATCCCACCCAGTCTAATCTGACTCAAATGCTCACTCCCCATACCCTTTAATATCCCACCCAGTCTAATTTCACTCCTACTCACTTCCCATACCCTTTAATATCCCACCCAGTCTAATCTCAATCTCCTGCTCACTCTCCATACCCTTTCATATCCCACCCTGTCTAATTTCACTCCTACTCACTCCCCATAACCTTTAATATCCCACCCAGTCTAATCTCACTGTCCTGCTCACTCCCCATACCCTTTAATATGCCGCCCAGTCTAATCTCACACTCCTGCTCACACCCCATACCCTTTAATATCTCACCCAGTCTAATCTCACACTCCTGCTCACTCTCCATACCCTTTAATATCCCACCCAGTCTAATCTCACTCTCCTGCTCACTCTCCATACCCATTAATATCCCACCCAGTCTAATCTCTCTCTCCTGCTCACTCTCCATACCCTTTAATATCCCACCCAGTCTAATCTCACTCTCCTGCTCACTCCCTATACCCTTTAATATCCCACCCAGTCTAATCTCACTCTCCTGCTCACTCCCCATACCCTTTAATATCCCATCCAGTCTAATCTCACTCTCCTGCTCATTCCCCATACACTTTAATATCCCACCCAGTCTAATCTCACTCTCCTGCTCACTCTCCATACCCTTTAATATCCTTGCCAGTCTAATCTCTCTCCTGCTCACTCCCCGTACCCTTTAATATCCCACCCAGTCTAATCTCTCTCTCCTGCTCACTCCCCATACCCTTTAATATCCCACCCAGTCTAATCTCACACTGCTGCTCACTCCCCACACCCTTTAATATCCCACCCAGTATAATCTCACTCTCCTGCTCACTCTCCATATCCTTTAATATCCCACCCAGTCTAATTTCACTCTCCTGCTCACTCTCCATACCCTTTAATATCCCACCCTGTCTAATTTCACTCCTACTCACTCCCCATACCCTTTAATGTCCCACCCAGTCTAATCTCACTCTCCTGCTCACTCTCCATATCGTTTAATATCCCACCCAGTCTAATTTCACTCCTGCTCACTCCCCATACCCTTTAATATCCCACCCAGTCTAATCTCACTCTCCTGCTCACTCCCCATACCCTTTAATAACTCACCCAGTCTAATCTCACTCTCCTGCTCACTCCCCATACCCTTTAATATCCCACCCAGTCTAATCTCACTCTCCTGCTGACTCCCCATACCCTTTAATATCCCACCCAGTCTAATGTCACTCTCCTGCTCACTCCCCATACCCTTTAATATCCCACCCAGCCTAATGTCACTCTCCTGCTCACTCCCCATACCTTTTAATATCCCGCCCAGTCTAATCTCACTCTCCTGCTCACTCCCCATACCATTTAATATCCCACCCAGTCTAATCTCACTCTCCTGCTCTCTCTCCATACCCTTTAATATCCCACCCAGTCTAATCTCACTCTCCTGCTCACTCTCCATACCATTTAATATCCCACCCAGTCTAATCTCACTCTCCTGCTCACTCCTCATAACCTTTAATATCCCACACAGTCTAATCTCACTCTCCTGCTCACTCTCCATACCCTTTATTATCCTTCCCAGTCTAATCTCTCTCCTGCTCACTCCCCATACCCTTTAATATCCCACCCAGAATAATCTCACTCTCCTGCTCACTCTCCATACCATTTAATATCCCACCCAGTCTAATCTCACTCTCCGGCTCACTCCCCATACCCTTTAATATCCCACCCGGTCTAATCTCACTCTCCTGCTCATTCCCCATACCCTTTAATATCCCACCCAGTCTTATCTCACTCTCCTGCTCACTCTCCATACCCTTTAATATCCCACCCGGTCTAATCTCACTCTCCTGCTCATTCCCCATACCCTTTAATATCCCACCCAGTCTAATCTCACTCTCCTGCTCACTCCCCATACCCTTTAATATCCCACCCAGTCTAATCTCACTCTCCTGCTCACTCCCCATACCCTTTAAAGCTCACCCAGTCTAATCTCACTCTCCCGCTCACTCCCCATACCCTTTAATATCCCACCCAGTCTAATCTCACTCTCCTGCTCACTCCCCATACCTTTTAATATCCCACCCAGACTAATCTCACTCTCCTGCTCACTCCCCATACATTTTAATATCCCACCCAGTCTAATCTCACACTCCTGCTCATTCCCCATACCCTTTAATATCCCACTCAGTCTAATCTCAGTCTCCTGCTCACTCTCCACACCGTTTAATATCCCACCCAGTCTAATCTCACTCTACTACTCACTCCCCATACCCTTTAATATCCCACCCAGTCTAATCTCACTCTCCTGCTCACTCGCCATACCCTTTAATATCCCACCCAGTCTAATCTCACTCTCCTGCTCACTCCCCATACCCTTTAATATCCCACCCAGTCTAATCTCACTCCCCATACCCTTTAATATTCCACCCAGTCTAATCTCACTCTCCTGCTCACTCCCCATACCCTTTAATATCCCACCCAGTCTAATCTCACTCTCCTGCTCACTCCCCTTACCTTTTAATATCCCACCCAGTCTAATCTCTCTCTCCTGCTCACTCCCCACAACCTTTAATATCCCACCCAGTCTAATCTCACTCTCCTGCTCACTCTCCATACCCTTTAATATCCTTCCCAGTCTAATCTCTCTCCTGCTCACTCCCCATACCCTTTAATATCCCACCCAGTCTAATCTCTCTCTCCTGCTCACTCCCCATACACTTTAATATCCCACCCAGTCTAATCTCACTCTCCTGCTCACTCTCCATACCCTTTAATATCCCACCCAGTCTAATCTCTCTCCTGCTCACTCCCCATACCCTTTAATATCCCACCCAGTCTAATCTCACTCTCCTGCTCACTCTCCATACCCTTTAATATCCCACCCAGTCTAATCTCACTCTCCTGCTCACTCTCCATACCCTTTAATATCCTTCCCAGTCTAATCTCTCTCCTGCTCACTCCCCGTACACTTTAATATCCCACCCAGTCTAATCTCTCTCTCCCGCTCACTCCCCATACCCTTTAATATCCCACCCAGTCTAATCTCACTCTCCTGCTCACTCTCCATGCCATTTAATATCCCACCCAGTCTAATCTCTCTCTCCGGCTCACTCCCCATACCCTTTAATATCCCACCCAGTCTAATCTCACTCTCCTGCTCACTCTCCATACCCTTTAATATCCCACCCAGTCTAATTTCACTCCTACTCACTCCCGATACCCTTTAATATCCCACCCAGTCTAATCTCACTCTCCTGCTCACTCCCCATACCCTTTAATATCCCACCCAGTCTAATCTCACACCCCAAAACCTTTAATATTCCACCCAGTCTAATCTCACTCTCCTGCTCACTCCCCATACCCTTTAATATCCCACCCAGTCTAATCTCACTCTCCTGCTCACTCCCCTTACCCTTTAATATCCCACCCAGTCTAATCTCTCTCTCCTGCTCACTCCCCACAACCTTTAATATCCCACCCAGTCTAATCTCACTCTCCTGCTCACTCTCCATACCCTTTAATATCCTTCCCAGTCTAATCTCTCTCCTGCTCACTCCCCATACCATTTAATATCCCACCCAGTCTAATCTCTCTCTCCTGCTCACTCCCCATACACTTTAATATCCCACCCAGTCTAATCTCACTCTCCTGCTCACTCTCCATACCCTTTAATATCCCACCCAGTCTAATCTCTCTCCTGCTCACTCCCCATAACCTTTAATATCCCACCCAGTCTAATCTCACTCTCCTGCTCACTCTCCATACCCTTTAATATCCCACCCAGTCTAATCTCACTCTCCTGCTCACTCTCCATACCCTTTAATATCCTTCCCAGTCTAATCTCTCTCCTGCTCACTCCCCGTACACTTTAATATCCCACCCAGTCTAATCTCTCTCTCCCGCTCACTCCCCATACCCTTTAATATCCCACCCAGTCTAATCTCACTCTCCTGCTCACTCTCCATGCCATTTAATATCCCACCCAGTCTAATCTCACTCTCCGGCTCACTCCCCATACTCTTTAATATCCCACCCAGTCTAATCTCACTCTCCTGCTCACTCTCCATACCCTTTAATATCCCACCCAGTCTAATTTCACTCCTACTCACTCCCGATACCCTTTAATATCCCACCCAGTCTAATCTCACTCTCCTGCTCACTCCCCATACCCTTTAATATCCCACCCAGTCTAATCTCACTCTCCTGCTCACACCCCATACCTTTCAATATCTCACCCAGTCTAATTTCACACTCCTTCTCACTGCCCATACCCTTTAGTATCCCACCCAGTCTAATCTCACTCTCCTGCTCACTCCCCATACCCTTTAATATCCCACCCAGTCTAATCTCACTATCCTGCTCACTCCCCATACCCTTTAATATCCCACCCAGTCTAACCTCACTCCCCATACCCTTTAATATCCCACCCAGTCTAATATCACTCTCCTGCTCACTCCCCCTACCCTTTAATATCCCACCCAGTCTCATCTCACTCTACTGCTCACTCCCCATAACCTTTAATATCCCACCCAGTCTAATCTCACTCTCCTGCTCACTCTCCATCCCCTTTAATATCCCACCCAGTCTAATCTCTCTCCTGCTCACTCCCCATACCCTTTAATATCCCACCCAGTCTAATCTCAGTCTCCTGCTCACTCCCCTTACCCTTTAATATCACACCCGATCTAATCTCACTCTCCTGCTCATTCCCCATACCCTTTAATATCCCACCCAGTCTAATCTCTCTCCTGCTCACTCCCCATACACTTTAATATCCCACCCAGTCTAATCTCTCTCTCCCGCTCACTCCCCATACCCTTTAATATCCCACCCAGTCTAATCTCACTCTCCTGCTCACTCTCCATGCCATTTAATATCCCACCCAGTCTAATCTCACTCTCCGGCTCACTCCCCATACCCTTTAATATCCCACCCAGTCTAATCTCACTCTCCTGCTCACTCTCCATACCCTTCAATATCGAACCCAGTCTAATTTCACTCCTTCTCACTCCCGATACCCTTTAATATCCCACCCAGTCTAATCTCACTCTCCTGCTCACACTCCATACCCTTTAATATCCCACCCAGTCTAATCTCACTCTCCTGCTCACTCCCCATACCCTTTAATATCCCACCCAGTCTAATCTCACTCTCCTGCTCACACCCCTTACCTTTCAATATCTCACCCAGTCTAATCTCACTCTCCTGCTCACTCCCCATACCCTTTAATAACCCACCCAGTCTAATCTCACTCTCCTGCTCACTCCCCATACCCTTTAATATCCCACCCAGTCTAATCTCACTCCCCATACCCTTTAATATCCCACCCAGACTAATCTCACTCTCCTGCTCACTCCCCTTACCCTTTAATATCCCACCCAGTCTCATCTCACTCTACTGCTCACTCCCCATAACCTTTAATATCCCACCCAGTCTAATCTCACTCTCCTGCTCACTCTCCATCCCCTTTAATATCCCACCCAGTCTAATCTCTCTCCTGCTCACTCCCCATACCCTTTAATATCCCACCCAGTCTAATCTCAGTCTCCTGCTCACTCCCCTTACCCTTTAATATCCCACCCGATCTAATCTCACTCTCCTGCTCATTCCCCATACCCTTTAATATCCCACCCAGTCTTATCTCACTCTCCTGCTCACTCTCCATACCCTTTAATATCCCAGCCAGTCTAATCTCACTCTCCTGCTCACTCTCCATACCCTTTAATATCCCACACAGTCTAATCTCACTCTCCTGCTCACTCTCCATACCCATTAATATCCCAGCCAGTCTAATCTCTCTCTCCTGCTCACTCCCCATACCCTTTAATATCCCACCCAGTCTAATCTCACTCTCCTGCGCACTCTCCATACCCTTTAATATCCCACCCAGTCTAATCTCACTCTCCTGCTCACTCCCCATACCCTTTAATATCCCACACAGTCTAATCTCACTCTCCTGCTCACTCTCCATACCCATTAATATCCCAGCCAGTCTAATCTCTCTCTCCTGCTCACTCCCCATACCCTTTAATATCCCACCCAGTCTAATCTCACTCTCCTGCGCACTCTCCATACCCTTTAATATCCCACCCAGTCTAATCTCACTCTCCTGCTCACTCCCCATAACCTTTAATATCCCACCCAGTCTAATCTCTCTCTCCTGCTCACTCTCCATACCCTTTCATATCCTTCCCAGTCTCATCTCTCTCCAGCTCACTCCCCATACCCTTTAATATCCCACCCAGTATAATCTCACTCTCCTGCTCACTCTCCATACCATTTAATATCCCACCCAGTCTAATCTCACTCTCCGGCTCACTCCCCATACCCTTTAATATCCCACCCGGTCTAATCTCACTCTCCTGCTCATTCCCCATCCCCTTTATTATCCCACCCAGTCTTATCTCACTCTCCTGCTCACTCTCCATACCCTTTAATATCCCACCCAGTCTAATCTCACTCTCCTGCTCACTCTCCATACCCTTTAATATCCCACCCAGTCTAATCTCACTCTCCTGCTCACTCTCCATACCCATTAATATCCCACCCAGTCTAATCTCTCTCTCCTGCTCACTCCCCATACCCTTTAATATCCCACCCAGTCTAATCTCACTTTCCTGCTCACTCTCCATACCCTTTAATATCCCACCCAGTCTAATCTCACTCTCCTGCTCACTCCCCATACCCTTTAATATCCCACCCAGTCTAATCTCACTCTCCTGCTCACTCCCCATACCCTTTAATATCCCATCCATTCTAATCTCACTCTCCTGCTCATTCCCCATACACTTTAATATCCCACCCAGTCTAATCTCACTCTCCTGCTCACTCTCCATGCCATTTAATATCCCACCCAGTCTAATCTCACTCTCCGGCTCACTCCCCATACCCTTTATTATCCCACCCAGTCTAATCTCACTCTCCTGCTCACTCTCCATACCCTTCAATATCGAACCCAGTCTAATTTCACTCCTTCTCACTCCCGATACCCTTTAATATCCCACCCAGTCTAATCTCACTCTCCTGCTCACACTCCATACCCTTTAATATCCCACCCAGTCTAATCTCACTCTCCTGCTCACTCCCCATACCCTTTAATATCCCACCCAGTCTAATCTCACTCTCCTGCTCACACCCCATACCTTTCAATATCTCACCCAGTCTAATCTCACTCTCCTGCTCACTCCCCATACCCTTTAATATCCCACCCAGTCTAATCTCACTCTCCTGCTCACTCCCCATACCCTTTAATATCCCACCCAGTCTAATCTCACTCCCCATACCCTTTAATATCCCACCCAGTCTAATCTCACTCTCCTGCTCACTCCCCTTACCCTTTAATATCCCACCCAGTCTCATCTCACTCTACTGCTCACTTCCCCATAACCTTTAATATCCCACCCAGTCTAATCTCACTCTCCTGCTCACTCTCCATCCCCTTTAATATCGCACCCAGTCTAATCTCTCTCCTGCTCACTCCCCATACCCTTTAATATCCCACCCAGTCTAATCTCAGTCTCCTGCTCACTCCCCTTACCCTTTAATATCCCACCCGATCTAATCTCACTCTCCTGCTCATTCCCCATACCCTTTAATATCCCACCCAGTCTTATCTCACTCTCCTGCTCACTCTCCATACCCTTTAATATCCCACCCAGTCTAATCTCACTCTCCTGCTCACTCTCCATACCATTTAATATCCCACCCAGTCTAATCTCACTCTCCGGCTCACTCCCCATACCCTTTAATATCCCACCCGGTCTAATCTCACTCTCCTGCTCATTCCCCATCCCCTTTATTATCCCACCCAGTCTTATCTCACTCTCCTGCTCACTCTCCATACCCTTTAATATCCCACCCAGTCTAATCTCACTCTCCTGCTCACTCTCCATACCCTTTAATATCCCACCCAGTCTAATCTCACTCTCCTGCTCACTCTCCATACCCATTAATATCCCACCCAGTCTAATCTCTCTCTCCTGCTCACTCCCCATACCCTTTAATATCCCACCCAGTCTAATCTCACTCTCCTGCTCACTCTCCATACCCTTTAATATCCCACCCAGTCTAATCTCACTCTCCTGCTCACTCCCCATACCCTTTAATATCCCACCCAGTCTAATCTCACTCTCCTGCTCACTCCCCATACCCTTTAATATCCCATCCAGTCTAATCTCACTCTCCTGCTCATTCCCCATACACTTTAATATCCCACCCAGTCTAATCTCACTCTCCTGCTCACTCTCCATACCCTTTAATATCCTTGCCAGTCTAATCTCTCTCCTGCTCACTCCCCGTACCCTTTAATATCCCACCCAGTCTAATCTCTCTCTCCTGCTCACTCCCCATACCCTTTAATATCCCACCCAGTCTAATCTCACACTGCTGCTCAATCCCCACACCCTTTAATATCCCACCCAGTATAATCTCACTCTCCTGCTCACTCTCCATATCCTTTAATATCCCACCCAGTCTAATCTCACTCTCCTGCTCACTCTCCATACCCTTTAATATCCCACCCTGTCTAATTTCACTCCTACTCACTCCCCATACCCTTTAATGTCCCACCCAGTCTAATCTCACTCTCCTGCTCACTCTCCATACCGTTTAATATCCCACCCAGTCTAATTTCACTCCTGCTCACTCCCCATACCCTTTAATATCCCACCCAGTCTAATCTCACTCTCCTGCTCACTCCCCATACCCTTTAATAACTCACCCAGTCTAATCTCACTCTCCTGCTCACTCCCCATACCCTTTAATATCCCACCCAGTCTAATCTCACTCTCCTGCTGACTCCCCATACCCTTTAATATCCCACCCAGTCTAATCTCACTCTCCTGCTCACTCCCCATACCCTTTAATATCCCACCCAGTCTAATGTCACTCTCCTGCTCACTCCCCATACCTTTTAATATCCCGCCCAGTCTAATCTCACTCTCCTGCTCACTCCCCATACCATTTAACATCCCACCCAGTCTAATCTCACTCTCCTGCTCTCTCTCCATACCCTTTAATATCCCACCCAGTCTAATCTCCCTCTCCTACTCACTCTCCATACCATTTAATATCCCATCCAGTCTAATCTCACTCTCCTGCTCACTCCTCATCACCATTAATATCCCACACAGTCTAATCTCAGTCTCCTGCTCACTCTCCATACCCTTTCATATCCTTCCCAGTCTAATCTCTCTCCTGCTCACTCCCCATACCCTTTAATATCCCACCCAGAATAATCTCACTCTCCTGCTGACTCTCCATACCATTTAATATCCCACCCAGTCTAATCTCACTCTCCGGCTCACTCCCCATACCCTTTATTATCCCACCCGGTCTAATCTCACTCTCCTGCTCATTCCCCATACCCTTTAATATCCCACCCAGTCTTATCTCACTCTCCTGCTCACTCTCCATACCCTTTAATATCCCACCCGGTCTAATCTCACTCTCCTGCTCATTCCCCATGCCCTTTAATATCCCACCCAGTCTAATCTCACTCTCCTGCTCACTCCCCATACCCTTTAATATCCCACCCAGTCTAATCTCACTCTCCTGCTCACTCCCCATACCCTTTAATAACTCACCCAGTCTAATCTCACTCTCCCGCTCACTCCCCATACCTTTTAATATCCCACCCAGTCTAATCTCACTCTCCTGCTCACTCCCCATACCTTTTAATATCCCACCCAGTCTAATCTCCCTCTCCTGCTCACTCCCCATACATTTTAATATCCCACCCAGTCTAATCTCACTCTCCTGCTCATTCCCCATACCCTTTAATATCCCACCCAGTCTAACCTCAGTCTCCTGCTCACTCTCCACACCGTTTAATATCCCACCCAGTCTAATCTCACTCTACTGCTCACTCCCCATACCCTTTAATATCCCACCCAGTCTAATCTCACTCTCCTGCTCACTCGCCATACCCTTTAATATCCCACCCAGTCTAATCTCACTCTCCTGCTCACTCCCCATACCCTTTAATATCCCACCCAGTCTAATCTCACTCCCCATACCCTTTAATATTCCACCCAGTCTAATCTCACTCTCCTGCTCACTCCCCATACCCTTTAATATCCCACCCAGTCTAATCTCACTCTCCTGCTCACTCCCCTTACCCTTTAATATCCCACCCAGTCTAATCTCTCTCTCCTGATCACTCCCCACAACCTTTAATATCCCACCCAGTCTAATCTCACTCTCCTGCTCACTCTCCATACCCTTTAATATCCTTCCCAGTCTAATCTCTCTCCTGCTCACTCCCCATACCCTTTAATATCCCACCCAGTCTAATCTCACTCTCCTGCTCACTCCCCATACCCTTTAATAACTCACCCAGTCTAATCTCACTCTCCTGCTCACTCCCCATACCCTTTAATATCCCACCCAGTCTAATCTCACTCTCCTGCTGACTCCACATACCCTTTAATATCCCACCCAGTCTAATCTCACTCTCCTGCTCACTCCCCATACCCTTTAATATCCCACCCAGTCTAATGTCACTCTCCTGCTCACTCCCCATACCTTTTAATATCCCGCCCAGTCTAATCTCACTCTCCTGCTCACTCCCCATACCATTTAATATCCCACCCAGTCTAATCTCACTCTCCTGCTCTCTCTCCATACCCTTTAATATCCCACCCAGTCTAATCTCCCTCTCCTACTCACTCTCCATACCATTTAATATCCCATCCAGTCTAATCTCACTCTCCTGCTCACTCCTCATCACCATTAATATCCCACACAGTCTAATCTCAGTCTCCTGCTCACTCTCCATACCCTTTAATATCCTTCCCAGTCTAATCTCTCTCCTGCTCACTCCCCATACCCTTTAATATCCCACCCAGAATAATCTCACTCTCCTGCTGACTCTCCATACCATTTAATATCCCACCCAGTCTAATCTGACTCTCCGGCTCACTCCCCATACCCTTTATTATCCCACCCGGTCTAATCTCACTCTCCTGCTCATTCCCCATACCCTTTAATATCCCACCCAGTCTTATCTCACTCTCCTGCTCACTCTCCATACCCTTTAATATCCCACCCGGTCTAATCTCACTCTCCTGCTCATTCCCCATGCCCTTTAATATCCCACCCAGTCTAATCTCACTCTCCTGCTCACTCCCCATACCCTTTAATATCCCACCCAGTCTAATCTCACTCTCCTGCTCACTCCCCATACCCTTTAATAACTCACCCAGTCTAATCTCACTCTCCCGCTCACTCCCCATACCTTTTAATATCCCACCCAGTCTAATCTCACTCTCCTGCTCACTCCCCATACCTTTTAATATCCCACCCAGTCTAATCTCACTCTCCTGCTCACTCCCCATACATTTTAATATCCCACCCAGTCTAATCTCACTCTCCTGCTCATTCCCCATACCCTTTAATATCCCACCCAGTCTAACCTCAGTCTCCTGCTCACTCTCCACACCGTTTAATATCCCACCCAGTCTAATCTCACTCTACTGCTCACTCCCCATACCGTTTAATATCCCACCCAGTCTAATCTCACTCTCCTGCTCACTCGCCATACCCTTTAATATCCCACCCAGTCTAATCTCACTCTCCTGCTCACTCCCCATACCCTTTAATATCCCACCCAGTCTAATCTCACTCCCCATACCCTTTAATATTCCACCCAGTCTAATCTCACTCTCCTGCTCACTCCCCATACCCTTTAATATCCCACCCAGTCTAATCTCACTCTCCTGCTCACTCCCCTTACCCTTTAATATCCCACCCAGTCTAATCTCTCTCTCCTGATCACTCCCCACAACCTTTAATATCCCACCCAGTCTAATCTCACTCTCCTGCTCACTCTCCATACCCTTTAATATCCTTCCCAGTCTAATATCTCTCCTGCTCACTCCCCATACCCTTTAATATCCCACCCAGTCTAATCTCTCTCTCCTGCTCACTCCCCATACACTTTAATATCCCACCCAGTCTAATCTCACTCTCCTGCTCACTCTCCATACCCTTTAATATCCCACCCAGTCTAATCTCTCTCCTGCTCACTCCCCATACCCTTTAATATCCCACCCAGTCTAATCTCACTCTCCTGCTCACTCTCCATACCCTTTAATATCCCACCCAGTCTAATCTCACTCTCCTGCTCACTCTCCATACCCTTTAATATCCTTCCCAGTCTAATCTCTCTCCTGCTCACTCCCCGTACACTTTAATATCCCACCCAGTCTAATCTCTCTCTCCCGCTCACTCCCCATACCCTTTAATATCCCACCCAGTCTAATCTCACTCTTCTGCTCACTCTCCATACCCTTTAATATCCCACCCAGTCTAATCTCACTCTCCGGCTCACTCCCCATACACTTTAATATCCCACCCAGTCGAATCTCACTCTCCTGCTCACTCTCCATACCCTTTAATATCCCACCCAGTCTAATTTCACTCCTACTCACTCCCGATACCCTTTAATATCCCACCCAGTCTAATCTCACTCTCCTGCTCACTCCCCATACCCTTTAATATCCCACCCAGTCTAATCTCACTCTCCTGCTCACACCCCATACCTTTCAATATCTCACCCAGTCTAATTTCACTCTCCTGCTTACTCCCCATACCCTTTAGTATCCCACCCAGTCTAATCTCACTCTCCTGCTCACTCCCCATACCCTTTAATATCCCACCCAGTCTAATCTCACTCTCCTGCTCACTCCCCATACCCTTTAGTATCCCACCCAGTCTAATCTCACTCCCCATACCCTTTAATATCCCACCCAGTCTAATCTCACTCTCCTGCTCACTCCCCTTACCCTTTAATATCCCACCCAGTCTCATCTCACTCTACTGCTCACTCCCCATAACCTTTAATATCCCACCCAGTCTAATCTCACTCTCCTGCTCACTCTCCATACCCTTTAATATCCCACCCAGTCTAATCTCTCTCCTGCTCACTCCCCATACCCTTTAATATCCCACCCAGTCTAATCTCAGTCTCCTGCTCACTCCCCTTACCCTTTAATATCCCACCCGGTCTAATCTCACTCTCCTGCTCATTCCCCATACCCTTTAATATCCCATCCAGTCTTATCTCACTCTCCTGCTCGCTCTCCATACCCTTTAATATCCCACCCAGTCTAATCTCACTCTCCTGCTCACTCTCCATACACTTTATTATCCCACCCAGTCTAATCTCACTCTCCTGCTCACTCTCCATACCCTTTAATATCCCACCCAGTCTAATCTCACACTCCTGCTCACTCTCCATACCCATTAATATCCCAGCCAGTCTAATCTCACTCTCCTGCTCACTCTCCATACCCTTTAATATCCCACCCAGTCTAATCTCACTCTCCTGCTCACTCCCCATACCCTTTAATATCCCACCCAGTCTAATCTCACTCTCCTGCTCACTCTCCATACCCATTAATATCCCAGCCAGTCTAATCTCTCTCTCCTGCTCTCTCCCCATACCCTTTAATATCCCACCCACTCTAATCTCACTCTCCTGCGCACTCTCCATACACTTTAATATCCCACCCAGTCTAATCTCACTCTCCTGCTCACTCCCCATAACCTTTAATATCCCACCCAGTCTAATCTCACTCTCCTGCTCACTCTCCATACCCTTTAATATCTTTCCCAGTCTTATCTCTCTCCTGCTCACTCCCCATACCCTTTAATATCCCACCCAGTATAATCTCCCTCTCCTGCTCACTCTCCATACCATTTAATATCCCACCCAGTCTAATCTCACTCTCCGGCTCACTCCCCATACCCTTTAATATCCCACCCGGTCTAATCTCACTCTCCTGCTCATTCCCCATCCCCTTTATTATCCCACCCAGTCTTATCTCACTCTCCTGCTCACTCTCCATACCCTTTAATATCCCACCCAGTCTAATCTCACTCTCCTGCTCACTCTCCATACCCTTCAATATCCCACCCAGTCTAATCTCACTCACCTGCTCACTCTCCATACCCATTAATATCCCACCCAGTCTAATCTCTCTCTCCTGCTCACTCCCCATACCCTTTAATATCCCACCCAGTCTAATCTCACTCTCCTGCTCACGCTCCATACCCTTTAATATCCCAACCAGTCTAATCTCACTCTCTTGCTCACTCCCCATACCCTTTAATATCCCACCCAGTCTAATTTCACTCTCCTGCTCACTCCCCATAGCCTTTAATATCCCATCCAGTCTAATCTCACTCTCCTGCTCATTCCCCATACACTTTAATATCCCACCCAGTCTAATCTCACTCTCCTGCTCACTCTCCATACCCTTTAATATCCTTGCCAGTCTAATCTCTCTCCTGCTCACTCCCCGTACCCTTTAATATCCCACCCAGTCTAATCTCTCTCTCCTGCTCACTCCCCATACCCTTTAATACCCCACCCAGTCTAATCTCACACTCCTGCTCACTCCCCACACCCTTTAATATCCCACCCAGTATAATCTCACTCTCCTGCTCACTCTCCATATCCTTTAATATCCCACCCAGTCTAATCTCACTCTCCTGCTCACTCTCCATACCCTTTAATATCCCACCCTGTCTAATTTCACTCCAACTCACTCCCCATACCCGTTAATGTCCCACCCAGTCTAATCTCACTCTCCTGCTCACTCTCCATACCGTTTAATATCCCACCCAGTCTAATTTCACTCCTGCTCACTCCCCATACACTTTAATATCCCACCCAGTCTAATCTCACTCGCCTGCTCACTCCCCATACCCTTTAATAACTCACCCAGTCTAATCTCACTCTCCTGCTCACTCCCCATACCCTTTAATATCCCACCCAGTCTAATCTCACTCTCCTGCTCACTCCCCATACCCTTTAATATCCCACCCAGTCTAATCTCACTCTCCTGCTCACTCCCCATACCCTTTAATATCCCACCCAGTCTAATCTCACTCTCCTGCTCACTCCCCATACCTTTTAATATCCCGACCAGTCTAAGCTCACTCTCCTGCTCACTCCCCATACCCTTTAATATCCCACCCAGTCTAATCTCACACTCCTGCTCTCTCTCCATACCCTTTAATATCCCACCCAGTCTAATCTCACTCTCCTGCTCACTCTCCATACCATTTAATATCCCACCCAGTCTAATCTCACTCTCCTGCTCACTCCTCATAACCTTTAATATCCCATACAGTCTAATCTCACTCTCCTGCTCACTCTCCATACCCTTTAATATCCTTCCCAGTCTAATCTCTCTCCTGCTCACTCCCCATACCCTTTAATATCCCACCCAGAATAATCTCACTCTCCTGCTCACTCTCCATACCATTTAATATCCCACCCAGTCTAATCTCACTCTCCGGCTCACTCCCCATACCCTTTAATATCCCACCCGGTCTAATCTCACTCTCCTGCTCATTCCCCATACCATTTAATATCCCACCCAGTCTTATCTCACTCTCCTGCTCACTCTCCATACCCTTTAATATCCCACCCAGTCTAATCTCACTCTCCGGCTCACTCCCCATACCCTTTAATATCCCACCCAGTCTAATCTCACTCTCCTGCTCATTCCCCATACCCTTTAATATCCCATCCAGTCTAATCTCACTCTCCTGCTCACTCTCCATACCCTTTAATATCCCACCCAGTCTAATTTCACTCCTACTCACTCCCGATACCCTTTAATATTCCACCCAGTCTAATCTCACTCTCCTGCTCACTCTCCATACCATTTAATATCCCACCCAGTCTAATCTCACTCTCCTGCTCATTCCCCATACCCTTTAATATCCCATCCAGTCTCATCTCACTCTCCTGCTCACTCTCCATACCCTTTAATATCCCACCCAGTCTAATTTCACTCCTACTCACTCCCGATACCCTTTAATATCCCACCCAGTCGAATCTCACTCTCCTGCTCACTCCCCAAACCCTTTAATATCCCACCCAGTCTAATCTCACTCTCCTGCTCACTCTCCATACCCTTTAATATCCCACCCAGTCTAATCTCACTCAAATGCTCACTCCCCATACCCTTTAAGATCCCACCCAGTCTAATTTTACTCCTACTCACTCCCCATTCCCTTTAATATCCCACCCAGTCTAATCTCAATCTCCTGCTCACTCTCCATACCCTTTAATATCCCACACAGTCTAATTTCACTCCTACTCTCTCCCCATACCCTTTAATATCCCACCCAGTCTAATCTCACTCTCCTGCTCACTCCCCATACCCTTTAATATGCCGCCCAGTCTAATCTCACACTCCTGCTCACACCCCATACCCTTTAATATCTCACCCAGTCTAATCTCACACTCCTGCTCACTCTCCATACCCTTTAATATCCCACCCAGTCTAATCTCACTCTCCTGCTCACTCTCCATACCCATTAATATCCCACCCAGTCTAATCTCTCTCTCCTGCTCACTCCCCATACCCTTTAATATCCCACCCAGTCTAATCTCACTCTCCTGCTCACTCTCCATACCCTTTAATATCCCACCCAGTCTAATCTCACTCTCCTGCTCACTCCCCATACCCTTTAATATCCCACCCAGTCTAATCTCACTCTCCTGCTCACTCCCCATACCCTTTAATATCCCATCCAGTCTAATCTCACTCTCCTGCTCATTCCCCATACACTTTAATATCCCACCCAGTCTAATCTCACTCTCCTGCTCACTCTCCATACCCTTTAATATCCTTGCCAGTCTAATCTCTCTCCTGCTAACTCCCCGTACCCTTTAATATCCCACCCAGTCTAATCTCTCTCTCCTGCTCACTCCCCATACCCTTTAATATCCCACCCAGTCTAATCTCACACTGCTGCTCACTCCCCACACCCTTTAATATCCCACCCAGTATAATCTCACTCTCCTGCTCACTCTCCATATCCTTTAATATCCCACCCAGTCTAATCTCACTCTCCTGCTCACTCTCCATACCGTTTAATATCCCACCCAGTCTAATTTCACTCCTGCTCACTCCCCATACCCTTTAATATCCCACCCAGTCTAATCTCACTCTCCTGCTCACTCCCCATACCCTTTAATAACTCACCCAGTCTAATCTCACTCTCCTGCTCACTCCCCATACCCTTTAATATCCCACCCAGTCTAATCTCACTCTCCTGCTGACTCCCCATACCCTTTAATATCCCACCCAGTCTAATCTCACTCTCCTGCTCACTCCCCATACCCTTTAATATCCCACCCAGTCTAATGTCACTCTCCTGCTCACTCCCCATACCTTTTAATATCCCGCCCAGTCTAATCTCACTCTCCTGCTCACTCCCCATACCATTTAATATCCCACCCAGTCTAATCTCACTCTCCTGCTCTCTCTCCATACCCTTTAATATCCCACCCAGTCTAATCTCACTCTCCTGCTCACTCTCCATACCATTTAACATCCCACCCAGTCTAATCTCACTCTCCTGCTCACTCCTCATAACCTTTAATATCCCACACAGAATAATCTCACTCTCCTGCTCACTCTCCATACCATTTAATATCCCACCCAGTCTAATCTCACTCTCCGGCTCAATCCCCATACCCTTTAATATCCCACCCGGTCTAATCTCACTCTCCTGCTCATTCCCCATACCCTTTAATATCCCACCCAGTCTTTTCTCACTCTCCTGCTCACTCTCCATACCCTTTAATATCCCACCCGGTCTAATCTCACTCTCCTGCTCATTCCCCATACCCTTTAATATCCCACCCAGTCTAATCTCACTCTCCTGCTCACTCCCCATACCCTTTAATATCCCACCCAGTCGAATCTCACTCTCCTGCTCACACCCCAAACCCTTTAATATCCCACCCAGTCTAATCTCACTCTCCTGCTCACTCTCCATTCCCTTTAATATCCCACCCAGTCTAATCTCACTCAAATGCTCACTCCCCATACCCTTTAATATCCCACCCAGTCTAATTTCACTCCTACTCACTTCCCATACCCTTTAATATCCCACCCAGTCTAATCTCAATCTCCTGCTCACTCTCCATACCCTTTCATATCCCACCCAGTCTAATTTCACTCCTACTCACTCCCCATACCCTTTAATATCCCACCCAGTCTAATCTCACTCTCCTGCTCACTCCCCATACCCTTTAATATGCCGCCCAGTCTAATCTCACACTCCTGCTCACACCCCATACCCTTTAATATCTCACCCAGTCTAATCTCACACTCCTGCTCACTCTCCATACCCTTTAATATCCCACCCAGTCTAATCTCACTCTCCTGCTCACTCTCCATACCCATTAATATCCCACCCAGTCTAATCTCTCTCTCCTGCTCACTCCCCATACCCTTTAATATCCCACCCAGTCTAATCTCACACTCCTGCTCACTCTCCATACCCTTTAATATCCCACCCAGTCTAATCTCACTCTCCTGCTCACTCCCCATACCCTTTAATATCCCACCCAGTCTAATCTCACTCTCCTGCTCACTCCCCATACCCTTTAATATCCCATCCAGTCTAATCTCACTCTCCTGTTCACTCCCCATACACTTTAATATCCCACCCAGTCTAATCTCACTCTCCTGCTCACTCTCCATACCCTTTAATATCCTTGCCAGTCTAATCTCTCTCCTGCTCACTCCCCGTACCCTTTAATATCCCACCCAGTCTAATCTCTCTCTCCTGCTCACTCCCCATACCCTTTAATATCCCACCCAGTCTAATCTCACACTGCTGCTCACTCCCCACACCCTTTAATATCCCACCCAGTATAATCTCACTCTCCTGCTCACTCTCCATATCCTTTAATATCCCACCCAGTCTAATTTCACTCTCCTGCTCACTCTCCATACCCTTTAATATCCCACCCTGTCTAATTTCACTCCTACTCACTCCCCATACCCTTTAATGTCCCACCCAGTCTAATCTCACTCTCCTGCTCACTCTCCATACCGTTTAATATCCCACCCAGTCTAATTTCACTCCTGCTCACTCCCCATACCCTTTAATATCCCACCCAGTCTAACCTCACTCTCCTGCTCACTCCCCATACCCTTTAATAACTCACCCAGTCTAATCTCACTCTCCTGCTCACTCCCCATACCCTTTAATATCCCAGCCAGTCTAATCTCACTCTCCTGCTGACTCCCCATACCCTTTAATATCCCACCCAGTCTAATCTCACTCTCCTGCTCACTCCCCATACCCTTTAATATCCCACCCAGTCTAATGTCACTCTCCTGCTCACTCCCCATACCTTTTAATATCCCGCCCAGTCTAATCTCACTCTCCTGCTCACTCCCCATACCATTTAATTTCCCACCCAGTCTAATCTCACTCTCCTGCTCTCTCTCCATACCCTTTAATATCCCACCCAGTCTAATCTCACTCTCCTGCTCACTCTCCATACCATTTAATATCCCACCCAGTCTAATCTCACTCTCCTGCTCACTCCTCATAACCTTTAATATCCCACACAGTCTAATCTCACTCTCCTGCTCACTCTCCATACCCTTTAATATCCTTCCCAGTCTAATCTCTCTCCTGCTCACTCCCCATACCCTTTAATATCCCACCCAGAATAATCTCACTCTCCTGCTCACTCTCCATACCATTTAATATCCCACCCAGTCTAATCTCACTCTCCGGCTCAATCCCCATACCCTTTAATATCCCACCCGGTCTAATCTCACTCTCCTGCTCATTCCCCATACCCTTTAATATCCCACCCAGTCTTATCTCACTCTCCTGCTCACTCTCCATACCCTTTAATATCCCACCCGGTCTAATCTCACTCTCCTGCTCATTCCCCATACCCTTTAATATCCCACCCAGTCTAATCTCACTCTCCTGCTCGCTCCCCATACCCTTTAATATCCCACCCAGTCTAATCTCACTCTCCTGCTCACTCCCCATACCCTTTAATAACTCACCCAGTCTAATCTCACTCTCCCGCTCACTCCCCATACCTTTAATATCCCACCCAGTCTAATCTCACTCTCCTGCTCACTCCCCATACCTTTTAATATCCCACCCAGACTAATCTCACTCTCCTGCTCACTCCCCATACATTTTAATATCCCACCCAGTCTAATCTCACTCTCCTGCTCATTCCCCATACCCTTTAATATCCCACTCAGTCTAATCTCAGTCTCCTGCTCACTCTCCACACCGTTTAATATCCCACCCAGTCTAATCTCACTCTACTGCTCACTCCCCATACCCTTTAATATCCCACCCAGTCTAATCTCACTCTCCTGCTCACTCGCCATACCCTTTAATATCCCACCCAGTCTAATCTCACTCTCCTGCTCACTCCCCATACCCTTTAATATCCCACCCAGTCTAATCTCACTCCCCATACCCTTTAATATTCCACCCAGTCTAATCTCACTCTCCTGCTCACTCCCCATACCCTTTAATATCCCACCCAGTCTAATCTCACTCTCCTCCTCACTCCCCTTACCTTTTAATATCCCACCCAGTCTAATCTCTCTCTCCTGCTCACTCCCCACAACCTTTAATATCCCACCCAGTCTAATCTCACTCTCCTGCTCACTCTCCATACCCTTTAATATCCTTCCCAGTCTAATCTCTCTCCTGCTCACTCCCCATACCCTTTAATATCCCACCCAGTCTAATCTCTCTCTCCTGCTCACTCCCCATACACTTTAATATCCCACCCAGTCTAATCTCACTCTCCTGCTCACTCTCCATACCCTTTAATATCCCACCCAGTCTAATCTCTCTCCTGCTCACTCCCCATACCCTTTAATATCCCACCCAGTCTAATCTCACTCTCCTGCTCACTCTCCATACCCTTTAATATCCCACCCAGTCTAATCTCACTCTCCTGCTCACTCTCCATACCCTTTAATATCCTTCCCAGTCTAATCTCTCTCCTGCTCACTCCCCGTACACTTTAATATCCCACCCAGTCTAATCTCTCTCTCCCGCTCACTCCCCATACCCTTTAATATCCCACCCAGTCTAATCTCACTCTCCTGCTCACTCTCCATGCCATTTAATATCCCACCCAGTCTAATCTCACTCTCCGGCTCACTCCCCATACCCTTTAATATCCCACCCAGTCTAATCTCACTCTCCTGCTCACTCTCCATACCCTTTAATATCCCACCCAGTCTAATTTCACTCCTACTCACTCCCGATACCCTTTAATATCCCACCCAGTCTAATCTCACTCTCCTGCTCACTCCCCATACCCTTTAATATCCCACCCAGTCTAATCTCACTCCCCATACCCTTTAATATTCCACCCAGTCTAATCTCACTCTCCTGCTCACTCCCCATACCCTTTAATATCCCACCCAGTCTAATCTCACTCTCCTGCTCACTCCCCTTACCCTTTAATATCCCACCCAATCTAATCTCTCTCTCCTGCTCACTCCCCACAACCTTTAATATCCCACCCAGTCTAATCTCACTCTCCTGCTCACTCTCCATACCCTTTAATATCCTTCCCAGTCTAATCTCTCTCCTGCTCACTCCCCATACCCTTTAATATCCCACCCAGTCTAATCTCTCTCTCCTGCTCACTCCCCATACACTTTAATATCCCACCCAGTCTAATCTCACTCTCCTGCTCACTCTCCATACCCTTTAATATCCCACCCAGTCTAATCTCTCTCCTGCTCACTCCCCATAACCTTTAATATCCCACCCAGTCTAATCTCACTCTCCTGCTCACTCTCCATACCCTTTAATATCCCACCCAGTCTAATCTCACTCTCCTGCTCACTCTCCATACCCTTTAATATCCTTCCCAGTCTAATCTCTCTCCTGCTCACTACCCGTACACTTTAATATCCCACCCAGTCTAATCTCTCTCTCCCGCTCACTCCCCATACCCTTTAATATCCCACCCAGTCTAATCTCACTCTCCTGCTCACTCTCCATGCCATTTAATATCCCACCCAGTCTAATCTCACTCTCCGGCTCACTCCCCATACACTTTAATATCCCACCCAGTCTAATCTCACTCTCCTGCTCACTCTCCATACCCTTTAATATCCCACCCAGTCTAATTTCACTCCTACTCACTCCCGATACCCTTTAATATCCCACCCAGTCTAATCTCACTCTCCTGCTCACTCCCCATACCCTTTAATATCCCACCCAGTCTAATCTCACTCTCCTGCTCACACCCCATACCTTTCAATATCTCACCCAGTCTAATTTCACTCTCCTTCTCACTGCCCATACCCTTTAGTATCCCACCCAGTCTAATCTCACTCTCCTGCTCACTCCCCATACCCTTTAATATCCCACCCAGTCTAATCTCACTATCCTGCTCACTCCCCATACCCTTTAATATCCCACCCAGTCTAACCTCACTCCCCATACCCTTTAATATCCCACCCAGTCTAATCTCACTCTCCTGCTCACTCCCCTTACCCTTTAATATCCCACCCAGTCTCATCTCACTCTACTGCTCACTCCCCATAACCTTTAATATCCCACCCAGTCTAATCTCACTCTCCTGCTCACTCTCCATCCCCTTTAATATCCCACCCAGTCTAATCTCTCTCCTGCTCACTCCCCATACCCTTTAATATCCCACCCAGTCTAATCTCAGTCTCCTGCTCACTCCCCTTACCCTTTAATATCACACCCGATCTAATCTCACTCTCCTGCTCATTCCCCATACCCTTTAATATCCCACCCAGTCTAATCTCTCTCCTGCTCACTCCCCATACACTTTAATATCCCACCCAGTCTAATCTCTCTCTCCCGCTCACTCCCCATACCCTTTAATATCCCACCCAGTCTAATCTCACTCTCCTGCTCACTCTCCATGCCATTTAATATCCCACCCAGTCTAATCTCACTCTCCGGCTCACTCCCCATACCCTTTAATATCCCACCCAGTCTAATCTCACTCTCCTGCTCACTCTCCATACCCTTCAATATCGAACCCAGTCTAATTTCACTCCTTCTCACTCCCGATACCCTTTAATATCCCACCCAGTCTAATCTCACTCTCCTGCTCACACTCCATACCCTTTAATATCCCACCCAGTCTAATCTCACTCTCCTGCGCACTCCCCATACCCTTTAATATCCCACCCAGTCTAATCTCACACTCCTGCTCACACCCCTTACCTTTCAATATCTCACCCAGTCTAATCTCACTCTCCTGCTCACTCCCCATACCCTTTAATATCCCACCCAGTCTAATCTCACTCTCCTGCTCACTCCCCATACCCTTTAATATCCCACCCAGTCTAATCTCACTCCCCATACCCTTTAATATCCCACCCAGACTAATCTCACTCTCCTGCACACTCCCCTTACCCTTTAATATCCCACCCAGTCTCATCTCACTCTACTGCTCACTCCCCAAAACCTTTAATATCCCACCCAGTCTAATCTCACTCTCCTGCTCACTCTCCATCCCCTTTAATATCCCACCCAGTCTAATCTCTCTCCTGCTCACTCCCCATACCCTTTAATATCCCACCCAGTCTAATCTCAGTCTCCTGCTCACTCCCCTTACCCTTTAATATCCCACCCGATCTAATCTCACTCTCCTGCTCATTCCCCATACCCTTTAATATCCCACCCAGTCTTATCTCACTCTCCTGCTCACTCTCCATACCCTTTAATATCCCACCCAGTCTAATCTCACTCTCCTGCTCACTCTCCATACCCTTTAATATCCCACCCAGTCTAATCTCACTCTCCTGCTCACTCTCCATACCCATTAATATCCCAGCCAGTCTAATCTCTCTCTCCTGCTCACTCCCCATACCCTTTAATATCCCACCCAGTCTAATCTCACTCTCCTGCGCACTCTCCATACCCTTTAATATCCCACCCAGTCTAATCTCACTCTCCTGCTCACTCCCCATAACCTTTAATATCCCACCCAGTCTAATCTCTCTCTCCTGCTCACTCTCCATACCCTTTCATATCCTTCCCAGTCTCATCTCTCTCCTGCTCACTCCCCATACCCTTTAATATCCCACCCAGTATAATCTCACTCTCCTGCTCACTCTCCATACCATTTAATATCCCACCCAGTCTAATCTCACTCTCCGGCTCACTCCCCATACCCTTTAATATCCCACCCGGTCTAATCTCACTCTTCTGCTCATTCCCCATCCCCTTTATTATCCCACCCAGTCTTATCTCACTCTCCTGCTCACTCTCCATACCCTTTAATATCCCACCCAGTCTAATCTCACTCTCCTGCTCACTCTCCATACCCTTTAATATCCCACCCAGTCTAATCTCACTCTCCTGCTCACTCTCCATACCCATTAATATCCCACCCAGTCTAATCTCTCTCTCCTGCTCACTCCCCATACCCTTTAATATTCCACCCAGTCTAATCTCACTCTCCTGCTCACTCCCCATACCCTTTAATATCCCACCCAGTCTAATCTCACTCTCCTGCTCACTCCCCTTACCTTTTAATATCCCACCCAGTCTAATCTCTCTCTCCTGCTCACTCCCCACAACCTTTAATATCCCACCCAGTCTAATCTCACTCTCCTGCTCACTCTCCATACCCTTTAATATCCTTCCCAGTCTAATCTCTCTCCTGCTCACTCCCCATACCCTTTAATATCCCACCCAGTCTAATCTCTCTCTCCTGCTCACTCCCCATACACTTTAATATCCCACCCAGTCTAATCTCACTCTCCTGCTCACTCCCCATACCCTTTAATATCCCACCCAGTCTAATCTCACTCCCCATACCCTTTAATATTCCACCCAGTCTAATCTCACTCTCCTGCTCACTCCCCATACCCTTTAATATCCCACCCAGTCTAATCTCACTCTCCTGCTCACTCCCCTTACCTTTTAATATCCCACCCAGTCTAATCTCTCTCTCCTGCTCACTCCCCACAACCTTTAATATCCCACCCAGTCTAATCTCACTCTCCTGCTCACTCTCCATACCCTTTAATATCCTTCCCAGTCTAATCTCTCTCCTGCTCACTCCCATACCCTTTAATATCCCACCCAGTCTAATCTCTCTCTCCTGCTCACTCCCCATACACTTTAATATCCCACCCAGTCTAATCTCACTCTCCTGCTCACTCTCCATACCCTTTAATATCCCACCCAGTCTAATCTCTCTCCTGCTCACTCCCGATACCCTTTAATATCCCACCCAGTCTAATCTCACTCTCCTGCTCACTCTCCATAAGCTTTAATATCCCACCCAGTCTAATCTCACTCTCCTGCTCACTCTCCATACCCTTTAATATCCTTCCCAGTCTAATCTCTCTCCTGCTCACTCCCCGTACACTTTAATATCCCACCCAGTCTAATCTCTCTCTCCCGCTCACTCCCCATACCCTTTAATATCCCACCCAGTCTAATCTCACTCTCCTGCTCACTCTCCATGCCATTTAATATCCCACCCAGTCTAATCTCACTCTCCGGCTCACTCCCCATACCCTTTAATATCCCACCCAGTCTAATCTCACTCTCCTGCTCACTCTCCATACCCTTTAATATCCCACCCAGTCTAATTTCACTCCTACTCACTCCCGATACCCTTTAATATCCCACCCAGTCTAATCTCACTCTCCTGCTCACTCCCCATACCCTTTAATATCCCACCCAGTCTAATCTCACTCCCCATACCCTTTAATATTCCACCCAGTCTAATCTCACTCTCCTGCTCACTCCCCATACCCTTTAATATCCCACCCAGTCTAATCTCACTCTCCTGCTCACTCCCCTTACCCTTTAATATCCCACCCAGTCTAATCTCTCTCTCCTGCTCACTCCCCACAACCTTTAATATCCCACCCAGTCTAATCTCACTCTCCTGCTCACTCTCCATACCCTTTAATATCCTTCCCAGTCTAATCTCTCTCCTGCTCACTCCCCATACCCTTTAATATCCCACCCAGTCTAATCTCTCTCTCCTGCTCACTCCCCATACACTTTAATATCCCACCCAGTCTAATCTCACTCTCCTGCTCACTCTCCATATCCTTTAATATCCCACCCAGTCTAATCTCTCTCCTGCTCACTCCCCATAACCTTTAATATCCCACCCAGTCTAATCTCACTCTCCTGCTCACTCTCCATACCCTTTAATATCCCACCCAGTCTAATCTCACTCTCCTGCTCACTCTCCATACCCTTTAATATCCTTCCCAGTCTAATCTCTCTCCTGCTCACTCCCCGTACACTTTAATATCCCACCCAGTCTAATCTCTCTCTCCCGCTCACTCCCCATACCCTTTAATATCCCACCCAGTCTAATCTCACTCTCCTGCTCACTCTCCATGCCATTTAATATCCCACCCAGTCTAATCTCACTCTCCGGCTCACTCCCCATACCCTTTAATATCCCACCCAGTCTAATCTCACTCTCCTGCTCACTCTCCATACCCTTTAATATCCCACCCAGTCTAATTTCACTCCTACTCACTCCCGATACCCTTTAATATCCCACCCAGTCTAATCTCACTCTCCTGCTCACTCCCCATACCCTTTAATATCCCACCCAGTCTAATCTCACTCTCCTGCTCACACCCCATACCTTTCAATATCTCACCCAGTCTAATTTCACTCTCCTTCTCACTGCCCATACCCTTTAGTATCCCACCCAGTCTAATCTCACTCTCCTGCTCACTCCCCATACCCTTTAATATCCCACCCAGTCTAATCTCACTATCCTGCTCACTCCCCATACCCTTTAATATCCCACCCAGTCTAACCTCACTCCCCATACCCTTTAATATCCCACCCAGTCTAATCTCACTCTCCTGCTCACTCCCCTTACCCTTTAATATCCCACCCAGTCTCATCTCACTCTACTGCTCACTCCCCATAACCTTTAATATCCCACCCAGTCTAATCTCACTCTCCTGCTCACTCTCCATCCCCTTTAATATCCCACCCAGTCTAATCTCTCTCCTGCTCACTCCCCATACCCTTTAATATCCCACCCAGTCTAATCTCAGTCTCCTGCTCACTCCCCTTACCCTTTAATATCACACCCGATCTAATCTCACTCTCCTGCTCATTCCCCATACCCTTTAATATCCCACCCAGTCTAATCTCTCTCCTGCTCACTCCCCATACACTTTAATATCCCACCCAGTCTAATCTCTCTCTCCCGCTCACTCCCCATACCCTTTAATATCCCACCCAGTCTAATCTCACTCTCCTGCTCACTCTCCATGCCATTTAATATCCCACCCAGTCTAATCTCACTCTCCGGCTCACTCCCCATACCCTTTAATATCCCACCCAGTCTAATCTCACTCTCCTGCTCACTCTCCATACCCTTCAATATCGAACCCAGTCTAATTTCACTCCTTCTCACTCCCGATACCCTTTAATATCCCACCCAGTCTAATCTCACTCTCCTGCTCACACTCCATACCCTTTAATATCCCACCCAGTCTAATCTCACTCTCCTGCTCACTCCCCATACCCTTTAATATCCCACCCAGTCTAATCTCACTCTCCTGCTCACACCCCTTACCCTTTCAATATCTCACCCAGTCTAATCTCACTCTCCTGCTCACTCCCCATACCCTTTAATATCCCACCCAGTCTAATCTCACTCTCCTGCTCACTCCCCATACCCTTTAATATCCCACCCAGTCTAATCTCACTCCCCATACCCTTTAATATCCCACCCAGACTAATCTCACTCTCCTGCACACTCCCCTTACCCTTTAATATCCCACCCAGTCTCATCTCACTCTACTGCTCACTTCCCATAACCTTTAATATCCCACCCAGTCTAATCTCACTCTCCTGCTCACTCTCCATCCACTTTAATATCCCACCCAGTCTAATCTCTCTCCTGCTCACTCCCCATACCCTTTAATATCCCACCCAGTCTAATCTCAGTCTCCTGCTCACTCCCCTTACCCTTTAATATCCCACCCGATCTAATCTCACTCTCCTGCTCATTCCCCATACCCTTTAATATCCCACCCAGTCTTATCTCACTCTCCTGCTCACTCTCCATACCCTTTAATATCCCACCCAGTCTAATCTCACTCTCCTGCTCACTCTCCATACCCTTTAATATCCCACCCAGTCTAATCTCACTCTCCTGCTCACTCTCCATACCCATTAATATCCCAGCCAGTCTAATCTCTCTCTCCTGCTCACTCCCCATACCCTTTAATATCCCACCCAGTCTAATCTCACTCTCCTGCGCACTCTCCATACCCTTTAATATCCCACCCAGTCTAATCTCACTCTCCTGCTCACTCCCCATAACCTTTAATATCCCACCCAGTCTAATCTCTCTCTCCTGCTCACTCTCCATACCCTTTCATATCCTTCCCAGTCTCATCTCTCTCCTGCTCACTCCCCATACCCTTTAATATCCCACCCAGTATAATCTCACTCTCCTGCTCACTCTCCATACCATTTAATATCCCACCCAGTCTAATCTCACTCTCCGGCTCACTCCCCATACCCTTTAATATCCCACCCGGTCTAATCTCACTCTCCTGCTCATTCCCCATCCCCTTTATTATCCCACCCAGTCTTATCTCACTCTCCTGCTCACTCTCCATACCATTTAATATCCCACCCAGTCTAATCTCACTCTCCTGCTCACTCTCCATACCCTTTAATATCCCACCCAGTCTAATCTCACTCTCCTGCTCACTCTCCATACCCATTAATATCCCACCCAGTCTAATCTCTCTCTCCTGCTCACTCCCCATACCCTTTAATATTCCACCCAGTCTAATCTCACTCTCCTGCTCACTCCCCATACCCTTTAATATCCCACCCAGTCTAATCTCACTCTCCTGCTCACTCCCCTTACCTTTTAATATCCCACCCAGTCTAATCTCTCTCTCCTGCTCACTCCCCACAACCTTTAATTTCCCACCCAGTCTAATCTCACTCTCCTGCTCACTCTCCATACCCTTTAATATCCTTCCCAGTCTAATCTCTCTCCTGCTCACTCCCCATACCCTTTAATATCCCACCCAGTCTAATCTCTCTCTCCTGCTCACTCCCCATACACTTTAATATCCCACCCAGTCTAATCTCACTCTCCTGCTCACTCCCCATACCCTTTAATATCCCACCCAGTCTAATCTCACTCCCCATACCCTTTAATATTCCACCCAGTCTAATCTCACTCTCCTGCTCACTCCCCATACCCTTTAATATCCCACCCAGTCTAATCTCACTCTCCTGCTCACTCCCCTTACCTTTTAATATCCCACCCAGTCTAATCTCTCTCTCCTGCTCACTCCCCACAACCTTTAATATCCCACCCAGTCTAATCTCACTCTCCTGCTCACTCTCCATACCCTTTAATATCCTTCCCAGTCTAATCTCTCTCCTGCTCACTCCCCATACCCTTTAATATCCCACCCAGTCTAATCTCTCTCTCCTGCTCACTCCCCATACACTTTAATATCCCACCCAGTCTAATCTCACTCTCCTGCTCACTCTCCATACCCTTTAATATCCCACCCAGTCTAATCTCTCTCCTGCTCACTCCCCATACCCTTTAATATCCCACCCAGTCTAATCTCACTCTCCTGCTCACTCTCCATACCCTTTAATATCCCACCCAGTCTAATCTCACTCTCCTGCTCACTCTCCATACCCTTTAATATCCACCCCAGTCTAATCTCACTCTCCTGCTCACTCTCAATACCCTTTAATATTGTACCCAGTCTAATCTCACTCTCCTGCTCACTCTCCATACCCTTTAATATCCCACCCAGTCTAATCTCACTCTCCTCACTCCCCATACCCTTTAATATCCCACCCAGTCTAATCTCACTCTCCTGCTCACTCCCCATACCCTTTAATATCCCCCCCAGTCTAATCTGACTCTCCTGCTCACTCCACATACCCTTTAATATCCCACCCAGTCTAATCTCACTCTCCTCACTCCCCATACCCTTTAATATCCCACCCAGTCTAATCCCACTCGCGTGCTCACTCCCCATATCCTTTAATATCCCACCCAGTCTAATCTCACTCTCCTCACTCCCCATACCCTTTAATATCCCACCCAGTCTAATCTCACTCTCCTGCTCACTCCCCATACCCTTTAATATCCCCCCCCAGTGTAATCTCACTCTCCTGCTAACTCCCCATATCCTTTAATATCCCACCCAGTCTAATCTCACTCTCCTGCTCACTCTCCATACCCTTTAATATCCCACCCAGTCAAATCTCACTCTCCTGCTCACTCTCCATTCCCTTTAATATCCCACCCAGTCTAATCTCACTCTCCTGCTTACACCCCATACCCTTTAATATCCCACCCAGTCTAATCTCACTCTCCTGCTTACTCCCCATACCCTTTAATGTCCCACCCTGTCTAATCTCACTCTCCTGCTCACTCCCCATACCCTTTAATATCCCACCAAGTCTAATCTCACTCTCCTGCTCATTCCCCATACCCTTTAACAACCCACCCAGTCTAATCTCACTCTCCTGCTCACTCTCCATACCCTTTAATATCCCACCCAGTCTAATCTCACTCCCCATACCCTTTAATATCCCAACCAATCTAATCTCACTCTCCTGCTCACTCTCCATACCCTTTAATATCCCATCCAGTCTAATCCCACTTTCCTGCTCACACCCCATACCCTTTAATATCCCACCCAGTCTAATCTCACTCTCCTGCTCACTCTCCATACCATTTAATATCCCACCCAGTCTAATCTCACTCTCCTGCTCACTCTCCATACCCTTTAATATCCCACCCAGTCGAATCTCACTCTCCTGCTCACTCCCCATACACTTTAATAACCCACCCAGTCCAATCTCACTCTCCTGCTCACTCCCCATTCCCTTTAATATCGTACCCAGTCTAATCTCACTCTCCATACCCTTTAATATCCCACGCAGTCTAATCTCTCGCCTGCTCACTCCCCACACCCTTTAATATCCCACCCCGTCTAAACTCACTCTCCTGCTCGCACTCCATACCCGTTAATATCCCACCCAGTCGAATCTCACTCTCCTGCTCACTCTCCATACCCTTTAATATCCCACCCAGTCTAATCTCACTCTCCTGCTCACTCGCCATACCCTTTAATATCCCACCCAGTCTAATCTCACTCTCCTGCTCACACTCCATACCCGTTAATATCCCACCCAGTCAATCTCACTCTCCTGCTCACTCTCCATACCCTTTAAAATCCAACCCAGTCTAATCTCACTCTCCTGCTCACTCTCAATACCCTTTAATATTGTACCCAGTCTAATCTCACTCTCCTGCTCACTCTCCATACCCTTTAATATCCCACCCAGTCTAATCTCACTCTCCTCACTCCCCATACCCTTTAATATCCCACCCAGTCTAATCTCACTCTCCTGCTCACTCCCCATACCCTTTAATATCCCCCCCCAGTCTAATCTGACTCTCCTGCTCACTCCACATACCCTTTAATATCCCACCCAGTCTAATCTCACTCTCCTCACTCCCCATACCTTTTAATATCCCACCCAGTCTAATCCCACTCGCGTGCTCACTCCCCATATCCTTTAATATCCCACCCAGTCTAATCTCACTCTCCTGCTCACTCTCCATACCCTTTAATATCCCACCCAGTCTAATCTCAGACTCCTGCTCACACTCCATACCCTTTAATATGCCACCCAGTCTAATCTCACTCTCCTGCTTACTCCCCATACCCTTTAATATCCCACCCAGTCTAATCTCACTCTCCTGCTCACTCCCCATACCCTTTAATATCCCACCAAGTCTAATCTCACTCTCCTGCTCATTCCCCACACCCTTTAATATCCCACCCAGTCTAATCTCACTCTCCTGCTCACTCTCCATACCCTTTAATATCCCACCCAGTCTAATCTCTCTCCTGCTCACTCCCCATACCCTTTAATATCCCACCCAGTCTAATCTCACTCTCCTGCTCACTCCCCATACCCTTTAATATCGCACCCAGTCTAATCTCACTCTCCTGCTCACTCCCCATACCCTTTAATATCCCACCCAGTCTAAACTCACTATCCTGCTCACCCCCCATACCCTTCAATATCCCACCCAGTCTAATCTCACTCTCCTGCTCACTCTCCATACCCTTTAATATCCCACCCAGTCTAATCTCACTCTCCATACCCTTAAATATCCCACCCAGTCTAATCTCACTCTCCTGCTCTCTCTCCATACCCTTTAATATCCCACCCAGTCTAATCTCACTCTCCTGCTCACTCCCCATACCCTTTAATATCCCACTGAGTCTAATCTCACTCTCCTGCTCACTCTCCATACCCTTTAATATCCCACCCAATCTAATCTCACTCTCCTGCTCACTCCCCATACCCTTTAATATCCCACCCAGTCTAATCTCACTCTCCTGCTCACTCCCCATACCCTTTAATATCCCACCCAGTCTAATCTCACTCCCCATACCCTTTAATATCCCACCCAGTCTAATCTCTCTCTCCTGCTCACTCCCCATACCCTTTAATATCGTACCCAGTCTAATCTCACTCTCCTGCTCACTCCCCACACCCTTTAATATGCCACCCAGTCTAATCTCACTCTGCTGCTCACTCTCCATACCATTTAATATCCCACCCAGTGTAATCTCTCTCTCCTGCTCACTCTCCATACCATTTAATATCCCACCCAGTCTAATCCCACTCTCCTGCTCACTCTCCATACCCTTTAATATCCCACCCAGTCTAATCTCACTCTCATGCTCACTCCCCATACCCTTTAATATCCCACCCACTCTTATCTCACTCTCCTGCTCACTCTCTCCATACCCTTTAATATCCCACCCAGTCTAATCTCACTCTCCTGCTCACTCTCCATACCCTTTAATATCCCACCCAGTCTAATCTCACTCTCCAGACCCTTTAATATCCCACCCAGTCTAATTTGACTCTCCTGCTGACTCTCCATACCCTTTAATATCGTACCCAGTCTAATCTCTCTCTCCTGCTCACACTCCATACCCGTTAATATCCCACCCAGTCTAATCTCACTCTCCTGCTCACTCCCCATACCCTTTAATATCCCACCCAGTCTAATCTCACTCTCCTCACTCCCCATAAACTTTAATATCCCACCCAGCCTAATCTCACTCTCCTGCTCTCTCCCCATACCGTTTAATATCCCACCCAGTCTAATCTCACTCTCCTGCTCACTCCCCACACCCGTTAATATCCCCCCAGTCTAATCTCACTCTCCTGCTCACTCCCCATACCCTTTAATATCCCACCCAGTCTAATCTCACTCTCCTGCTCACTCTCCATAATCTTTAATATCCCACCCAGTCTAATCTCACTCTCCTGCTCACTCTCCATACCCTTTAATATCCCACCCAGTCTAATCTCACTCTCCTGCTCACTCCCCATACCGTTTAATATCGTACCCTGTCTAATCTCACTCTCCTGCTCACTCTCCATACCCTTTAATATCCCAGCCAGTCTCATCTCACTCTCCTGCTCAGTCTCCATAACCTTTAATGTCCCAACCAGTCTAATCTCACTCTCCTGCTCACTCTCCATCCCCTTTAATATCCCACCCAGTCTAATCTCAATCTACTGCTCACTCCCCATACCCTTTAATATCCCACCCAGTCTAATCTCACTCTCCTGCTCCCTCTCCATACCCTTTAATATCCCACCCAGTCTAATCTCACTCTCCTGATCACTCCCCATACCCTTTAATATCCCACCCAGTCTAATCTCACTCTCCTGCTCACTCCCCATGCCCTTTAATATCCCACCCAGTCTAATCTCACTCTCCTGCTCACTCCCCATACCGTTTAATATCCCACCCAGTCTAATCTCACTCTCCTGCTCACACCCCATACCCTTTATTATCCCACCCAGTCTAATCTCACTCTGCTGCTCACTCTCCATACCCTTTAATATCCCACTCAGTCTAATCTCACTCTCCTGCTCACTCTCCATACCCTTTAATATCCCACCCAGTCTAATCTCACTCTCCTGCTCACTCCCCATACACTTTAATATCCCACCCTGTCAAACCTCACTCTCCTCACTCCCCATACCCTTTAAAATCCCACCCAGTCTAATCTCACTCTCCTCACTCCCCATAACCTTTAATATCCCACCCAGTCTAATCTGACTCTCCTGCTCACTCCCCATACCCTTTAATATCCCACCCAGTCTAATCTCACTCTCCTGCTCACTCCCCATACTCTTTACTATCCCACCCAGTCTAATCTCACTCTCCTGCTCACTCTCCATACCCTTTAATATCCCACCCAGTCTAATCTCTCTCCTGCTCACTCCCCATACCCTTTAATATCCCACCCAGTCTAATCTCACTCTCCTGCTCACTCCCCATACCCTTTAATATCGCACCCAGTCTAATCTCACTCTCCTGCTCACTCCCCATACCCTTTAATATCCCACCCAGTCTAAACTCACTATCCTGCTCACCCCCCATACCCTTCAATATCCCACCCAGTCTAATCTCACTCTCCTGCTCACTCTCCATACCCTTTAATATCCCACCCAGTCTAATCTCACTCTCCATACCCTTAAATATCCCACCCAGTCTAATCTCACTCTCCTGCTCTCTCTCCATACCCTTTAATATCCCACCCAGTCTAATCTCACTCTCCTGCTCACTCCCCATACCCTTTAATATCCCACTGAGTCTAATCTCACTCTCCTGCTCACTCTCCATACCCTTTAATATCCCACCCAATCTAATCTCACTCTCCTGCTCACTCCCCATACCCTTTAATATCCCACCCAGTCTAATCTCACTCTCCTGCTCACTCCCCATACCCTTTAATATCCCACCCAGTCTAATCTCACTCCCCATACCCTTTAATATCCCACCCAGTCTAATCTCTCTCTCCTGCTCACTCCCCATACCCTTTAATATCGTACCCAGTCTAATCTCACTCTCCTGCTCACTCCCCACACCCTTTAATATGCCACCCAGTCTAATCTCACTCTGCTGCTCACTCTCCATACCATTTAATATCCCACCCAGTGTAATCTCTCTCTCCTGCTCACTCTCCATACCATTTAATATCCCACCCAGTCTAATCCCACTCTCCTGCTCACTCTCCATACCCTTTAATATCCCACCCAGTCTAATCTCACTCTCATGCTCACTCCCCATACCCTTTAATATCCCACCCACTCTTATCTCACTCTCCTGCTCACTCTCTCCATACCCTTTAATATCCCACCCAGTCTAATCTCACTCTCCTGCTCACTCTCCATACCCTTTAATATCCCACCCAGTCTAATCTCACTCTCCAGACCCTTTAATATCCCACCCAGTCTAATTTGACTCTCCTGCTGACTCTCCATACCCTTTAATATCGTACCCAGTCTAATCTCTCTCTCCTGCTCACACTCCATACCCGTTAATATCCCACCCAGTCTAATCTCACTCTCCTGCTCACTCCCCATACCCTTTAATATCCCACCCAGTCTAATCTCACTCTCCTCACTCCCCATAAACTTTAATATCCCACCCAGCCTAATCTCACTCTCCTGCTCTCTCCCCATACCGTTTAATATCCCACCCAGTCTAATCTCACTCTCCTGCTCACTCCCCACACCCTTTAATATCCCCCCAGTCTAATCTCACTCTCCTGCTCACTCCCCATACCCTTTAATATCCCACCCAGTCTAATCTCACTCTCCTGCTCACTCTCCATAATCTTTAATATCCCACCCAGTCTAATCTCACTCTCCTGCTCACTCTCCATACCCTTTAATATCCCACCCAGTCTAATCTCACTCTCCTGCTCACTCCCCATACCGTTTAATATCGTACCCTGTCTAATCTCACTCTCCTGCTCACTCTCCATACCCTTTAATATCCCAGCCAGTCTCATCTCACTCTCCTGCTCAGTCTCCATAACCTTTAATGTCCCAACCAGTCTAATCTCACTCTCCTGCTCACTCTCCATCCCCTTTAATATCCCACCCAGTCTAATCTCAATCTACTGCTCACTCCCCATACCCTTTAATATCCCACCCAGTCTAATCTCACTCTCCTGCTCCCTCTCCATACCCTTTAATATCCCACCCAGTCTAATCTCACTCTCCTGATCACTCCCCATACCCTTTAATATCCCACCCAGTCTAATCTCACTCTCCTGCTCACTCCCCATGCCCTTTAATATCCCACCCAGTCTAATCTCACTCTCCTGCTCACTCCCCATACCGTTTAATATCCCACCCAGTCTAATCTCACTCTCCTGCTCACACCCCATACCCTTTATTATCCCACCCAGTCTAATCTCACTCTGCTGCTCACTCTCCATACCCTTTAATATCCCACTCAGTCTAATCTCACTCTCCTGCTCACTCTCCATACCCTTTAATATCCCACCCAGTCTAATCTCACTCTCCTGCTCACTCCCCATACACTTTAATATCCCACCCTGTCAAACCTCACTCTCCTCACTCCCCATACCCTTTAAAATCCCACCCAGTCTAATCTCACTCTCCTCACTCCCCATAACCTTTAATATCCCACCCAGTCTAATCTGACTCTCCTGCTCACTCCCCATACCCTTTAATATCCCACCCAGTCTAATCTCACTCTCCTGCTCACTCCCCATACTCTTTACTATCCCACCCAGTCTAATCTCACTCTCCTGCTCAGTCTCCATAACCTTTAATATACCAGCCAGTCTAATCTCACTCTCCTGCTCACTCTCCATACCCTTTAATATACCAGCCAGTCTAATCCAACACGCCTGCTCACTCCCCATACCCTTTGATATCCCACCCAGTCTAATCTCACTCTCCTGCTCACTCCCGATACCCTTTAATATCCCACCCAGTCTAATCTCACTCTCCTGCTCACTCCCCATACCCTTTAATATCCCACCCAGTCTAATCTCACTCTCCTGCTCACTCTCCATACCCTTTAATGTCGTACCCAGTCTAATCTCACTCTCCTGCTCACTCTCCATACCCTTTAATATCACACCCAGTCTAATCTCACTCTCCTGCTCAGTCCCCATACCCTTTAATATCCCAACCAGTCAAATCTCACTCTCCTCACTCCCAATACCCTTTAATATCCCACCCAGTCTAATCTCACTCTCCGCTCTCCCCATACCCTTTAATATCCCACCCAGTCTAATCTCACTCTCCTGCTCACTCCCCATACCCTTTAATATCCCCCCCAGTCTAATCTGACTCTCCTGCTCACTCCCCATACCCTTTAATATCCCACCCAGTGTAATCTCACTCTGCTGCTAACTCCCCATATCCTTTAATATCCAAACCAGTCTAATCTCACACTCCTGCTCACTCTCCATACCCTTTAATATCCCACCCAGTCTAATCTCACTCTCCTGCTCACTCTCCATACCCTTTAATATCCCACCCAGTCTAATCTCACTCTCCTGCTTACTCCCCATACCCTTTAATATCCCACCCAGTCTAATCTCACTCTCCTGCTTACTCCCCAAACCTTTAATATCCCACCCAGTCTAATCTCACTCTCCTGCTCACTCCCCATACCCTTTAATATCCCACCAAGTCTAATCTCACTCTCCTGCTCATTCCCCATACCCTTTAATAACCCACCCAGTGTAATCTCACTCTCCTGCTCACTCCCCATACCCTTTAATATCCCACCCAGTCTAATCTCAGTCTCCTGCTCACTCCCCATACCGTTTACTATCCCACCCAGTCTAATCTCACTCTCCTGCTCACTCCCCATTCCCTTTAATATCCCACCCAGTCTAATCTCACTCTCCTGCTCACTCTCCATACCCTTTAATATCCCACCCAGTCTAATCTCACTCTCCTGCTCACTTCCCATACCCTTTAATATCCCACCCAGTCTAATCTCACTCTCCTGCTCACTCTCCATACACTTTAATATCCCACACAGTCTAATCTCACTCTCCTGCTCACTCTCCATACCCTTTAACATCCCACCCAGTCTAATTTCACTCCCCATACCCTTTAATAACCCACCCAGTCTAATCTCACTCTCCTGCTCACACTCCATACCCTTTAATATCCCATCCAGTCTAATCCCTCTTTCCTGCTCACACCCCATACCCTTTAATATCCCACCCAGTCTAATCTCACTCTCCTGCTCACTCTCCATACCCTTTAATATCCCACCCAGTCTAATCTCACTCTCCTGCTCACTCCCCATACCCTTTAATATCCCACCCAGTCTAATCTCACTCTCCTGCTCACTCCCCATACCCTTTAATATCCCACCCAGTCTAATCTCACTCTCCTGCTCACTCTCCATACCCTTTAATATCCCACCTAGTCTAATCTCACTCTCCTGCTCACTCCCCATACCCTTTAATATCCCACCCAGTCCAATCTTACACTCTCCTGCTCACTCCCCATTCCCTTTAATATCGTACCCAGTCTAATCTCACTCTCCTGCTCACTCTCCATACCCTTTAATATCCCACGCAGTCTAATCTCTCGCCTGCTCACTCCCCACACCCTTTAATATCCCCGCCAGCCTAACCTCACTCTCCTGCTCACACCCCATACCCTTTAATATCCCACCCAGTCTAATCTCACTCTCCTGCTCACTCTCCATACCCTTTAATATCCCACCCAGTCTAATCTCACTCTCCTGCTCACTCCCCATACCCTTTAATATCCCACCCAGTCTAATCTCACTCTCCTGCTCACTCCCCATACCCTTTAATATCCCAACCAGTCAAATCTCACTCTCCTCACTCCCAATACCCTTTAATATCCCACCCAGTCTAATCTCACTCTCCTGCTCACTCTCCATACACTTTAATATCCCACCCAGTCTAATCCCACTCTCCTGCTCACTCCCCATACCCTTTAATATCCCACTGAGTCTAAGCTCACTCTCCTGCTCACTCTCCATACCATTTAATATCCCACCCAGTCTAATCTCACTCTCCTGCTCACTCTCCATACCCTTTAATATCCCACCCAGTCTAATCTCACTCTCCTGCTCACTCCCCATACCCTTTAATATCCCACCCAGTCTAATCTCACTTTCCTGCTCACTCCCCATACCCTTTAATATCCCACCCAGTCTAATCTCACTCTCCTGCTCACTCCCCATACCCTTTAATATCGTACCCAGTCTAATCTCACTCTCCTGCTCACTCTCCATACCCTTTAATATCCCACCCAGTCTAATCTCTCTCCTGCTCACTCCCCATACCCTTTAATATCCCACCCAGTCTAACCTCACTCTCCTGCTCACTCCCCATACTCTTTAATATCCCACCCAGTCTAATCTCACTCCCCTGCTCACTCTCCATACCCTTAAATATCCCACCCAGTCTAATCTCACTCTCCTGCTCACTCTCCATACCCATTAATATCCCACTCAGTCTAATTTCACTCTCCTGCTCACTCCCCATACCCTTTAATATCCCACCCAGTCTAATCTCACTCTCCTGCTCACTCCCCATACCCTTTAATATCCCACCCAGTCCAATCTCACTCTCCTGCACACTCCGCATACCCTTTAATATCCCACCCAGTCTAATCTCACTCTCCTGCTCACTCTCCATACCATTTAATATCCCACCCAGTCTAATCTCACTCTCCTGCTCACTCTCTCCATACCCTTTAATATCCCACCCAATCTAATCTCACTCTCCTGCTCACTCTCCATACCCTTTAATATCCCACCCGGTCTAATCTCACTCTCCTGCTCACTCTCCATACCCTTTAATATCCCACCCAGTCTAAGCTCACTCTCCTGCTCACTCCCCATACCCTTTAATATCCCACACAGTCTAATCCAACACTCCTGCTCACTCTCCATACCCTTTAATATCCCACCCAGTCTCATCTCACTCTCCTGCTCATTCTCCATACCCTTTAATATCCCACCCAGTCTAATCTCACTCTCCTGCTCACTCCCCATACCCTTTAATATCCCACCCAGTCTAATCTCACTATCCTGCTCACTCCCCATACCCTTAAATATGGTACCCAGTCTAATCTCACTCTCCTGCTCACTCTCCATACCCTTTAATATCGTACCCAGTCTAATCTCACTCTCCTGCTCACTCTCCATAACCTTTAATATCCCACCCTGTCTAATCTCACTCTCCTGCTCTCTCCCCATACCGTTTAATATCCCACCCAGTCTAATCTCACTCTCCTGCTCACTCCCCATACCCTTTAATATCCCCCCCAGTCTAATCTCACTCTCCTGCTCACTCCCCATACCCTTTAATATCCCACCCAGTCTAATCTCACTCTCCTGCTCACTCTCCATAATCTTTAATATCCCACCCAGTCTAATCTCACTCTCCTGCTCACTCTCCATACCCTTTAATATCCCACCCAGTCTAATCTCACTCTCCTGCTCACTCCCCATACCGTTTAATATCGTACCCTGTCTAATCTCACTCTCCTGCTCACTCTCCATACCCTTTAATATCCCAGCCAGTCTAATCTCACTCTCCTGCTCAGTCTCCATAACCTTTAATGTCCCACCCAGTCTAATCTCACTCTCCTGCTCACTCTCCATACCCTTTAATATCCCACCCAGTCTAATCTCACTCTCCTGCTCACTCCCCATACCCTTTAATATCCCACCCAGTCTAATCTCACTCTCCTGCTCCCTCTCCATACCCTTTAATATCCCACCCAGTCTAATCTCACTCTCCTGCTCACTCCCCATACCCTTTAATATCCCACCCAGTCTAATCTCACACTCCTGCTCACTCCCCATACCCTTTAATATCCCACCCAGTCTAATCTCACTCTCCTGCTCACGCACCATACCCTTTATTATCCCACCCAGTCTAATCTCACTCTCCTGCTCACTCTCCATACCCTTTAATATCCCACCCAGTCTAATCTCACTCTCCAGCTCACTCCCCATACCCTTTAAAATCCCACCCAGTCTAACCTCACTCTCCTGCTCTCTCCCCATACCGTTTAATATCCCACCCAGTCTAATCTCACTCTCCTGCTCACTCCCCATACCCTTTAATATCCCCCCCAGTCTAATCTCACTCTCCTGCTCACTCCCCATACCCTTTAATATCCCACCCAGTCTAATCTCACTCTCCTGCTCACTCTCCATAATTTTTAATATCCCACCCAGTCTAATCTCACTCTCCTGCTCTCTCTCCATACCCTTTAATATCCCACCCAGTCTAATCTCTCTCTCCTGCTCACTCCCCATAGCCTTTAATATCCCACCCAGTCTAATCTCACTCTCCTGCTCACTCCCCATACCATTTAATATCGTACCCTGTCTTATCTCACTCTCCTGCTCACTCTCCATACCTTTTAATATACCAGCCAGTCTAATCCAACACTCCTGCTCACTCCCCATACCCTTATATATCCCACCCAGTCTAATCTCACTCTCCTGCTCACTCCCCATACCATTTAATATTCCACCCAGTCTAATCTCACTCTCCTGCTCACTCCCCATACCCTTTAATATCCCACCCAGTCTAATCTCACTCTCCTGCTCACTCCCGATACCCTTTAATATCCCACCCAGTCTAATCTCAGTCTCCTGCTCACTCCCGATACCCTTTAATATCCCACCCAGTCTAATCTCACTCTCCTGCTCACTCCCCATACCCTTTAATATCCCACCCAGTCTAATCTCACTCTCCTGCTCTCTCTCCATACCCTTTAATATCGTACCCAGTCTAATCTCACTCTCCTGCTCACTCACCATACCCTTTAATATCCCACCCAGTCTAATCTCACACTCCTGCTCACTCCCCATACCCTTTAATATCCCAACCAGTCAAATCTCACTCTCCTCACTCCCAATACCCTTTAATATCCCACCCAGTCTAATCTCACTCTCCGCACTCCCCATACCCTTTAATATCCCAACCAGTCTAATCTCACACTCCTGCTCACTCCCCATACCCTTTAATATCCCACCCAGTCCAATCTCACTCTCCTGCACACTCCGCATACCCTTTAATATGCCACCCAGTCTAATCTCACTCTCCTGCTCACTCTCCATACCCTTTAATATCCCACCCAGTCTAATCTCACTCTCCTGCTCACTCTCTCCATACCCTTTAATATCCCACCCAATCTAATCTCACTCTCCTGCTCACTCTCCATACCCTTTAATATCCCACCCAGTCTAATCTCACTCTCCTGCTCACTCTCCATACCCTTTAATATCCCACCCAGTCTAATCTCACTCTCTTGCTCACTCCCCATACCCTTTAATATCCCACCCAGTCTAATCCAACACTCCTGCTCACTCTCCATACCCTTTAATATCCCACCCAGTCTCATCTCACTCTCCTGCTCATTCTCCATACCCTTTAATATCCCACCCAGTCTAATCTCACTCTCCTGCTAACTCCCCATACCCTTTAATATCCCACCCAGTCTAATCTCACTCTCCTGCTCACTCCCCATACCCTTTAATATCCCACCCAGTCAAATCTCACTATCCTGCTCACTCCCCATACCCTTAAATATGGTACCCAGTCTAATCTCACTCTCCTGCTCACTCTCCATACCCTTTAATATCGTACCCAGTCTAATCTCACTCTCCTGCTCACTCTCCATAACCTTTAATATCCCACCCAGTCTAATCTCACTCTCCTGCTCTCTCCCCATACCGTTTAATATCCCACCCAGTCTAATCTCACTCTCCTGCTCACTCCCCATACCCTTTAATATCCCCCCCAGTCTAATCTCACTCTCCTGCTCACTCCCCATACCCTTTAATATCCCACCCAGTCTAATCTCACTCTCCTGCTCACTCTCCATAATCTTTAATATCCCACCCAGTCTAATCTCACTCTCCTGCTCACTCTCCATCCCCTTTAATATCCCACCCAGTCTAATCTCACTCTCCTGCTCACTCCCCATACCGTTTTATATCGTACCCTGTCTAATCTCACTCTCCTGCTCACTCTCCATACCCTTTAATATCCCAGCCAGTCTAATCTCACTCTCCTGCTCACTCCCCATACCCTTTAATATCCCACCCAGTCCAATCTCACTCTCCTGCACACTCCGCATACCCTTTAATACCCCACCCAGTCTAATCTCACTCTCCTGCTCACTCTCCATACCCTTTAATATCCCACCCAGTCTAATCTCACTCTCCTGCTCACTCTCTCCATACCCTTTAATATCCCACCCAATCTAATCTCACTCTCCTGCTCACTCTCCATACCCTTTAATATCCCACCCAGTCTAATCTCACTCTCCTGCTCACTCTCCATACCCTTTAATATCCCACCCAGTCTAAGCTCACTCTCCTGCTCACTCCCCATACCCTTTAATATCCCACACAGTCTAATCCAACACTCCTGCTCACTCTCCATACCCTTTAATATCCCACCCAGTCTCATCTCACTCTCCTGCTCATTCTCCATACCCTTTAATATCCCACCCAGTCTAATCTCACTCTCCTGCTCACTCCCCATACCCTTTAATATCCCACCCAGTCTAATCTCACTATCCTGCTCACTCCCCAAACCCTTAAATATGGTACCCAGTCTAATCTCACTCTCCTGCTCACTCTCCATACCCTTTAATATCGTACCCAGTCTAATCTCACTCTCCTGCTCACTCTCCATAACCTTTAATATCCCACCCTGTCTAATCTCACTCTCCTGCTCTCTCCCCTTACCGTTTAATATCCCACCCAGTCTAATCTCACTCTCCTGCTCACTCCCCATACCCTTTAATATCCCCCCCAGTCTAATCTCACTCTCCTGCTCACTCCCCATACCCTTTAATATCCCACCCAGTCTAATCTCACTCTCCTGCTCACTCTCCATAATCTTTAATATCCCACCCAGTCTAATCTCACTCTCCTGCTCACTCTCCATACCCTTTAATATCCCACCCAGTCTAATCTCACTCTCCTGCTCACTCCCCATACCGTTTAATATCGTACCCTGTCTAATCTCACTCTCCTGCTCACTCTCCATACCCTTTAATATCCCAGCCAGTCTAATCTCACTCTCCTGCTCAGTCTCCATAACCTTTAATGTCCCACCCAGTCTAATCTCACTCTCCTGCTCACTCTCCATACCCTTTAATATCCCACCCAGTCTAATCTCACTCTCCTGCTCACTCCCCATACCCTTTAATATCCCACCCAGTCTAATCTCACTCTCCTGCTCCCTCTCCATACCCTTTAATATCCCACCCAGTCTAATCTCACTCTCCTGCTCACTCCCCATACCCTTTAATATCCCACCCAGTCTAATCTCACACTCCTGCTCACTCCCCATACCCTTTAATATCCCACCCAGTCTAATCTCACTCTCCTGCTCACGCCCCATACCCTTTATTATCCCACCCAGTCTAATCTCACTCTCCTGCTCACTCTCCATACCCTTTAATATCCCACCCAGTCTAATCTCACTCTCCAGCTCACTCCCCATACCCTTTAAAATCCCACCCAGTCTAATCTCACTCTCCTCACTCCCCATAACCTTTAATATCCCACCCAGTCTAACCTCACTCTCCTGCTCTCTCCCCATACCGTTTAATATCCCACCCAGTCTAATCTCACTCTCCTGCTCACTCCCCATACCCTTTAATATCCCCCCCAGTCTAATCTCACTCTCCTGCTCACTCCCCATACCCTTTAATATCCCACCCAGTCTAATCTCACTCTCCTGCTCACTCTCCATAATTTTTAATATCCCACCCAGTCTAATCTCACTCTCCTGCTCACTCTCCATACCCTTTAATATCCCACCCAGTCTAATCTCTCTCTCCTGCTCACTCCCCATAGCCTTTAATATCCCACCCAGTCTAATCTCACTCTCCTGCTCACTCCCCATACCATTTAATATCGTACCCTGTCTTATCTCACTCTCCTGCTCACTCTCCATACCCTTTAATATCCCACCCACTCTAATCTCACTCTCCTGCTCAGTCTCCATAACCTTTAATATACCAGCCAGTCTAATCTCACTCTCCTGCTCACTCTCCATACCTTTTAATATACCAGCCAGTCTAATCCAACACTCCTGCTCACTCCCCATACCCTTTGATATCCCACCCAGTCTAATCTCACTCTCCTGCTCACTCCCCATACCATTTAATATTCCACCCAGTCTAATCTCACTCTCCTGCTCACTCCCCATACCCTTTAATATCCCACCCAGTCTAATCTCACTCTCCTGCTCACTCCCCATACCCTTTAATATCCCACCCAGTCTAATCTCAGTCTCCTGCTCACTCCCGATACCCTTTAATATCCCACCCAGTCTAATCTCATTCTCCTGCTCACTCCCCATACCCTTTAATATCCCACCCAGTCTAATCTCACTCTCCTGCTCTCTCTCCATACCCTTTAATATCGTACCCAGTCTAATCTCACTCTCCTGCTCACTCACCATACCCTTTAATATCCCACCCAGTCTAATCTCACACTCCTGCTCACTCCCCATACCCTTTAATATCCCAACCAGTCAAATCTCACTCTCCTCACTCCCAATACCCTTTAATATCCCACCCAGTCTAATCTCACTCTCCGCACTCCCCATACCCTTTAATATCCCAACCAGTCTAATCTCACACTCCTGCTCACTCCCCATACCCTTTAATATCCCACCCAGTCCAATCTCACTCTCCTGCACACTCCGCATACCCTTTAATATGCCACCCAGTCTAATCTCACTCTCCTGCTCACTCTCCATACCCTTTAATATCCCACCCAGTCTAATCTCACTCTCCTGCTCACTCTCTCCATACCCTTTAATATCCCACCCAATCTAATCTCACTCTCCTGCTCACTCTCCATACCCTTTAATATCCCACCCAGTCTAATCTCACTCTCCTGCTCACTCTCCATACCCTTTAATATCCCACCCAGTCTAATCTCACTCTCTTGCTCACTCCCCATACCCTTTAATATCCCACCCAGTCTAATCCAACACTCCTGCTCACTCTCCATACCCTTTAATATCCCACCCAGTCTCATCTCACTCTCCTGCTCATTCTCCATACCCTTTAATATCCCACCCAGTCTAATCTCACTCTCCTGCTCACTCCCCATACCCTTTAATATCCCACCCAGTCTAATCTCACTCTCCTGCTCACTCCCCATACCCTTTAATATCCCACCCAGTCTAATCTCACTATCCTGCTCACTCCCCATACCCTTAAATATGGTACCCAGTCTAATCTCACTCTCCTGCTCACTCTCCATACCCTTTAATATCGTACCCAGTCTAATCTCACTCTCCTGCTCACTCTCCATAACCTTTAATATCCCACCCAGTCTAATCTCACTCTCCTGCTCTCTCCCCATACCGTTTAATATCCCACCCAGTCTAATCTCACTCTCCTGCTCACTCCCCATACCCTTTAATATCCCCCCAGTCTAATCTCACTCTCCTGCTCACTCCCCATACGCTTTAATATCCCACCCAGTCTAATCTCACTCTCCTGCTCACTCTCCATAATCTTTAATATCCCACCCAGTCTAATCTCACTCTCCTGCTCACTCTCCATCCCCTTTAATATCCCACCCAGTCTAATCTCACTCTCCTGCTCACTCCCCATACCGTTTTATATCGTACCCTGTCTAATCTCACTCTCCTGCTCACTCTCCATACCCTTTAATATCCCAGCCAGTCTAATCTCACTCTCCTGCTCAGTCTCCATAACCTTTAATGTCCCACCCAGTCCAATCTCACTCTCCTGCTCACTCTCCATACCCTTTAATATCCCACCCAGTCTAATCTCACTCTCCTGCTCACTCCCCATACCCTTTAATATCCCACCCAGTCTAATCTCACTCTCCTGCTCCCTCTCCATACCCTTTAATATCCCACCCAGTCTAATCTCACTCTCCTGATCACTCCCCATACCCTTTAATAACCCACCCAGTCTAATCTCACTCTCCTCACTCCCCATAACCTTTAATGTCCCACCCAGTCTAACCTCACTCTCCTGCTCTCTCCCCATACCGTTTAATATCCCCCCCAGTCTAATCTCACTCTCCTGCTCACTCCCCATACCCTTTAATATCCCACCCAGTCTCATCTCACTCTCCTGCTCACTCTCCATAATTTTTAATATCCCACCCAGACTAATCTCACTCTCCTGCTCACTCTCCATACTCTTTAATATCCCACCCAGTCTAATCTCACTCTCCTGCTCACTCCCCATACCCTTTAATATCCCACCCAGTCTAATCTCACTCTCCTGCTCACTCCCCATACCGTTTAATATCGTACCCTGTCTTATCTCACTCTCCTGCTCACTCTCCATACCCTTTAATATCCCACCCACTCTAATCTCACTCTCCTGCTCAGTCTCCATAACCTTTAATATACCAGCCAGTCTAACCTCACTCTCCTGCTCACTCTCCATACCCTTTAATATACCAGCCAGTCTAATCCAACACTCCTGCTCACTCCCCATACCCTTTGATATCCCACCCAGTCTAATCTCACTCTCCTGCTCACTCCCCATACCATTTAATATTCCACCCAGTCTAATCTCACTCTCCTGCTCACTCCCCATACCCTTTAATATCCCACCCAGTCTAATCTCACTCTCCTGCTCACTCCCCATACCCTTTAATATCCCACCCAGTCTAATCTCACTCTCCTGCTCACTCCCGATACCCTTTAATATCCCACCCAGTCTAATCTCACTCTCCTGCTCACTCCCCATACCCTTTAATATCCCACCCAGTCTAATCTCACTCTCCTGCTCACTCTCCATACCCTTTAATATCGTACCCAGTCTAATCTCACTCTCCTGCTCACTCACCATACCCTTTAATATCCCACCCAGTCTAATCTCACACTCCTGCTCACTCCCCATACCCTTTAATATCCCAACCAGTCAAATCTCACTCTCCTCACTCCCAATACCCTTTAATATCCCACCCAGTCTAATCTCACTCTCCGCACTCCCCATACCCTTTAATATCCCAACCAGTCTAATCTCACACTCCTGCTCACTCCCCATACCCTTTAATATCCCACCCAGTCTAATCTCACTCTCCTGCTCACTCCCCATTCCCTTTAATATCCAACCCAGTCTAATCTCACTCTCCTGCTCACTCTCCATACCCTTTAATAACGCACCCAGTGTAATCTCACTCTCCTGCTCACTCTCCATACCCTTTAATATCCCATCCAGTCTAATCCCACTTTCCTGCTCACACCCCATACCCTTTAATATCCCACCCAGTCTAATCTCACTCTCCTGCTCACTCTCCATACCATTTAATATCCCACCCAGTCTAATCTCACTCTCCTGCTCACTCTCCATAATCTTTAATATCCCACCCAGTCTAATCTCACTCTCCTGCTCACTCTCCATCCCCTTTAATATCCCACCCAGTCTAATCTCACTCTCCTGCTCACTCCCCATACCGTTTTATATCGTACCCTGTCTAATCTCACTCTCCTGCTCACTCTCCATACCCTTTAATATCCCAGCCAGTCTAATCTCACTCTCCTGCTCAGTCTCCATAACCTTTAATGTCCCACCCAGTCCAATCTCACTCTCCTGCTCACTCTCCATACCCTTTAATATCCCACCTGGTCTAATCTCACTCTCCTGCTCACTCCCCATACCCTTTAATATCCCACCCAGTCTAATCTCACTCTCCTGCTCCCTCTCCATACCCTTTAATATCCCACCCAGTCTAATCTCACTCTCCTGATCACTCCCCATACCCTTTAATAACCCACCCAGTCTAATCTCACTCTCCTCACTCCCCATAACCTTTAATGTCCCACCCAGTCTAACCTCACTCTCCTGCTCTCTCCCCATACCGTTTAATATCCCCCCCAGTCTAATCTCACTCTCCTGCTCACTCCCCATACCCTTTAATATCCCACCCAGTCTCATCTCACTCTCCTGCTCACTCTCCATAATTTTTAATATCCCACCCAGACTAATCTCACTCTCCTGCTCACTCTCCATACTCTTTAATATCCCACCCAGTCTAATCTCACTCTCCTGCTCACTCCCCATACCCTTTAATATCCCACCCAGTCTAATCTCACTCTCCTGCTCACTCCCCATACCGTTTAATATCGTACCCTGTCTTATCTCACTCTCCTGCTCACTCTCCATACCCTTTAATATCCCACCCACTCTAATCTCACTCTCCTGCTCAGTCTCCATAACCTTTAATATACCAGCCAGTCTAACCTCACTCTCCTGCTCACTCTCCATACCCTTTAATATACCAGCCAGTCTAATCCAACACTCCTGCTCACTCCCCATACCCTTTGATATCCCACCCAGTCTAATCTCACTCTCCTGCTCACTCCCCATACCATTTAATATTCCACCCAGTCTAATCTCACTCTCCTGCTCACTCCCCATACCCTTTAATATCCCACCCAGTCTAATCTCACTCTCCTGCTCACTCCCCATACCCTTTAATATCCCACCCAGTCTAATCTCACTCTCCTGCTCACTCCCGATACCCTTTAATATCCCACCCAGTCTAATCTCACTCTCCTGCTCACTCCCCATACCCTTTAATATCCCACCCAGTCTAATCTCACTCTCCTGCTCACTCTCCATACCCTTTAATATCGTACCCAGTCTAATCTCACTCTCCTGCTCACTCACCATACCCTTTAATATCCCACCCAGTCTAATCTCACACTCCTGCTCACTCCCCATACCCTTTAATATCCCAACCAGTCAAATCTCACTCTCCTCACTCCCAATACCCTTTAATATCCCACCCAGTCTAATCTCACTCTCCGCACTCCCCATACCCTTTAATATCCCAACCAGTCTAATCTCACACTCCTGCTCACTCCCCATACCCTTTAATATCCCACCCAGTCTAATCTCACTCTCCTGCTCACTCCCCATTCCCTTTAATATCCAACCCAGTCTAATCTCACTCTCCTGCTCACTCTCCATACCCTTTAATAACGCACCCAGTGTAATCTCACTCTCCTGCTCACTCTCCATACCCTTTAATATCCCATCCAGTCTAATCCCACTTTCCTGCTCACACCCCATACCCTTTAATATCCCACCCAGTCTAATCTCACTCTCCTGCTCACTCTCCATACCATTTAATATCCCACCCAGTCTAATCTCACTCTCCTGCTCACTCTCCATACCCTTTAATATCCCACCCAGTCTAATCTCACTCTCCTGCTCACTCCCCATACCCTTTAATATCCCACCCAGTCCAATCTCACTCTCCTGCTCACTCCCCATTCCCTTTAATATCGTACCCAGTCTAATCTCACTCTCCTGCTCACTCTCCATACCCTTTAATATCCCCCGCAGTCTAATCACTCGCCTGCTCACTCCCCACACCCTTTAATATCCCAGCCAGTCTAACCTCACTCTCCTGCTCACTCCCCATACCGTTTAATATCCCACCCAGTCTAATCTCACTCTCCTGCTCACTCCCCATACCCTTTAATATCCCACCCAGTCTAATCTCACTCTCCTGCTCACTCTCCATACCCATTAATATCCCACTCAGTCTAATCTCACTCTCCTGCTCATTCCCCATACCCTTTAATATCCCACCCAGTCTAATCTCTCTCTCCTGCTCACTCCCCATCAACTTTAATATCCCACCAATCCAATCTCACTCTGCTGCACACTCCGCTTACCCTGTAATATCCCACCCAGTCTAATCTCACTCTCCTGCTCACTCTCCATACCCTTTAATATCCCACCCAGTCTAATCTCGCTCTCCTGCTCACTCTGCATACCCTTTAATATCCCATCCAGTCTAATCTCACTCTCCTGCTCACTCTCCATACCCTTTAACATCCCACCCAGTCTAATCTGACTCTCCTGCTCACTCCCCATACCCTTTAATATCCCACCCAGTCTAATCTCACTCTCCTGCTCACTGTCCATACCCTTTAATATCCGACCCAGTCTAATCTCACTCTCCTGCTCACTGTCCATACCCTTTAATATACTTCCCAGTTTAATCCAACACTCCTGCTCACTCCCCATACCCTTTAATATCCCACCCAGTCTAATCTCACTCTCCTGCTCACTCTCCATACCCTTTAATATCCCACCCAGTCTAATCTCACTCTCCTGCTTACTCCACATACCCTTTAAAATCCCACCCAGTCTAATCTCACTCTCCTGCTCAATCCCCATACCATTTAATATCCCACCAAGTCAAATCTCACTCTCCTGCTCACTCTCCATACCCTTTAATATCCCACCCAGCCTAATCTCACTCTCCTGCTCACTCTCCAACCATTTAATATCCCACCCAGTCTAATCTCACTCTCCTGCTCACTCTCCATACCCTTTAATATCCCACCCAGTCTAATCTCACTCTCCTGCTCACTCCCCATACCCTTTAATATCCCACCCAGTCTACTCTCACTCTCCTGAACACTCCCCATACCCTTTAATATCGTACCCAGTCTAATCTCACTCTCCTGCTCACTCTCCATACCCATTAATATCCCACCCAGTCTAATCTCTCTCCTGCTCACTCCCCATACCCTTTAATATCCCACCCAGTCTAACCTCACTCCCCATACATTTTAATATCCCACCCAGTCTAATCTCACTCCCCTGCTCACTCTCCATACCCTTTAATATCCCACCCAGTCTAATCTCACACTCCTGCTCACTCTCCATACCATTTAATATCCCACCCAGTCTAATCTCACTCTCCTGCTCACTCTCCATACCCTTTAATATCCCACCCAGTCTAATCTCACTCTCCTGCTCACTCCCCATACCCTTTAATATACCACCCAGTCCAATCTCACTCTCCTGCTCACTCCCCATTCCCTTTAATATCGTACCCAGTCTAATCTCACTCTCCTGCTCACTCTCCATACCCTTTAATATCCCCCGCAGTCTAATCTCTCGCCTGCTCACTCCCCACACCCTTTAATATCCCAGCCAGTCTAACCTCACTCTCCTGCTCACTCCCCATACCGTTTAATATCCCACCCAGTCTAATCTCACTCTCCTGCTCACTCCCCATACCCTTTAATATCCCACCCAGTCTAATCTCACTCTCCTGCTCACTCTCCATACCCATTAATATCCCACTCAGTCTAATCTCACTCTCCTGCTCATTCCCCATACCCTTTAATATCCCACCCAGTCTAATCTCACTCTCCTGCTCACTCCCCATCAACTTTAATATCCCACCCAGTCCAATCTCACTCTGCTGCACACTCCGCATACCCTGTAATATCCCACCCAGTCTAATCTCACTCTCCTGCTCACTCTCCATACCCTTTAATATCCCACCCAGTCTAATCTCGCTCTCCTGCTCACTCTGCATACCCTTTAATATCCCATCCAGTCTAATCTCACTCTCCTGCTCACTCTCCATACCCTTTAACATCCCACCCAGTCTAATCTGACTCTCCTGCTCACTCCCCATACCCTTTAATATCCCACCCAGTCTAATCTCACTCTCCTGCTCACTGTCCATACCCTTTAATATCCCACCCAGTCTAATCTCACTCTCCTGCTCACTGTCCATACCCTTTAATATACTTCCCAGTCTAATCCAACACTCCTGCTCACTCCCCATACCCTTTAATATCCCACCCAGTCTAATCTCACTCTCCTGCTCACTCTCCATACCCTTTAATATCCCACCCAGTCTAATCTCACTCTCCTGCTTACTCCACATACCCTTTAAAATCCCACCCAGTCTAATCCCACTCTCCTGCTCAATCCCCATACCCTTTAATATCCCACCAAGTCAAATCTCACTCTCCTGCTCACTCTCCATACCCTTTAATATCCCACCCAGCCTAATCTCACTCTCCTGCTCACTCTCCAAACCATTTAATATCCCACCCAGTCTAATCTCACTCTCCTGCTCACTCTCCATACCCTTTAATATCCCACCCAGTCTAATCTCACTCTCCTGCTCACTCCCCATACCCTTTAATATCCCACCCAGTCTACTCTCACTCTCCTGAACACTCCCCATACCCTTTAGTATCGTACCCAGTCTAATCTCACTCTCCTGCTCACTCTCCATACCCTTTAATATCCCACCCAGTCTAATCTCTCTCCTGCTCACTCCCCATACCCTTTAATATCCCACCCAGTCTAACCTCACTCCCCATACATTTTAATATCCCACCCAGTCTAATCTCACTCCCCTGCTCACTCTCCATACCCTTTAATATCCCACCCAGTCTAATCTCACACTCCTGCTCACTCCCCATGCCCGTAAATATCCCACCCAGTCTAATCTCACTCTCCTGCTCACTCCCCATACCCTTTAATGTCCCACCAAGTCTAATCACACTCTCCTGCTCACTCTCCATACCCATTAATATCCCACTCAGTCTAATTTCACTCTCGTGCTCACCCCCCATACCCTTTAATATCCCACCCAGTCTAATCTCACTCTCCTGCTCACTCCCCATACCCTTTAATATCCCACCCAGCCTAATCTCACTCTCCTGCTCACTCTCTCCATACCCTTTAATATACCACCCAGTCTAATCCAACACTCCTGCTCACTCTCCATACCCTTTAATATCCCACCCAGTCTAATCTCACTCCTCATACCCTTTAATAACCCACCCAGTCTAATCTCACTCTCCTGCTCACTCTCCATACCCTTTAATATCCCACCCAGTCTAATCTCACTCTCCTGCTCACTCTCCATACCCTTTCATATCCCACCCAGTCTAATCCCACTCTCCTGCTCACACCCCATACCCTTTAATATCCCACCCAGTCTAATCTCACTCTCCTGCTCACTCTCCATACCATTTAATATCCCACCCAGTCTAATCTCACTCTCCTGCTCACTCTCCATACCCTTTAATATCCCACGCAGTCTAATCTCTCTCCTGCTCACTCCCCATACCCTTTCGTATCCCAGCCAGTCTAACCTTTCTGTCCTGCTCACTCCCCATACCGTTTAATATCCCACTCAGTCTAATCTCACTCTCCTGCTCACTCCCCATACCCTTTAATATTCCACCCAGTCCTATCTCACTCTCCTGCACACTCCGCATACCCTGTAATATCCCACCCTGTCTAATCTCACTCTCCTGCTCACTCTCCATACCCTTTAACATCCCACCCCGTCTAATCGCACTCTCCTGCTTACTCCCCATACCCTTTAATATACCACCCAGTCTAATCCAACACTCCTGCTCACTCCCCATACCCTTTAATATCCCACCCAGTCTAACCTCACTCTCCTGCTCACTCCCCATACCCTTTAATATCCCACCCAGTCTAATATCACTCCCCTGCTCACTCTCCATACCCTTTAATATCACACCCAGTCGAATCTCACACTCCTGCTCACTCCCCTTACCCTTAAATATCCCACCCAGTCTAATCTCACTCTCCTGCTCAGTCCCCATACCTTTTAATATCCCACCCAGTCTAATCTCACTCTCCTGCTCACTCTCCATACGCATTAATATCCCACTCAGTCTAATCTCACTCTCCTGCTCACTCCCCATGCCCTTTAATATCCCACCCAGTCTAATCTCACTCTCCTGCTCGCTCCCCATACCCTTTATTATCCCACACAGTCCAATCTCAAACTCCTGCACACTCCGCATACCCTTCAATATCCCACCCAGTCTAATCTCACTCTCCTGTTCACTCTCCATACGCTTTAATATCCCACCCAGTCTAATCTCACACTCCTGCTCACTCCCCATACCCTTTAATATCCCAACCAGTCAAATCTCACTCTCCTCACTCCCAATACCCTTTAATATCCCACCCAGTCTAATCTCACTCTCCGCACTCCCCATACCCTTTAATATCCCAACCAGTCTAATCTCACACTCCTGCTCACTCCCCATACCCTTTAATATCCCACCCAGTCCAATCTCACTCTCCTGCACACTCCGCATACCCTTTAATATGCCACCCAGTCTAATCTCACTCTCCTGCTCACTCTCCATACCCTTTAATATCCCACCCAGTCTAATCTCACTCTCCTGCTCACTCTCTCCATACCCTTTAATATCCCACCCAATCTAATCTCACTCTCCTGCTCACTCTCCATACCCTTTAATATCCCACCCAGTCTAATCTCACTCTCCTGCTCACTCTCCATACCCTTTAATATCCCACCCAGTCTAATCTCACTCTCTTGCTCACTCCCCATACCCTTTAATATCCCACCCAGTCTAATCCAACACTCCTGCTCACTCTCCATACCCTTTAATATCCCACCCAGTCTCATCTCACTCTCCTGCTCATTCTCCATACCCTTTAATATCCCACCCAGTCTAATCTCACTCTCCTGCTCACTCCCCATACCCTTTAATATCCCACCCAGTCTAATCTCACTCTCCTGCTCACTCCCCATACCCTTTAATATCCCACCCAGTCTAATCTCACTATCCTGCTCACTCCCCATACCCTTAAATATGGTACCCAGTCTAATCTCACTCTCCTGCTCACTCTCCATACCCTTTAATATCGTACCCAGTCTAATCTCACTCTCCTGCTCACTCTCCATAACCTTTAATATCCCACCCAGTCTAATCTCACTCTCCTGCTCTCTCCCCATACCGTTTAATATCCCACCCAGTCTAATCTCACTCTCCTGCTCACTCCCCATACCCTTTAATATCCCCCCAGTCTAATCTCACTCTCCTGCTCACTCCCCATACGCTTTAATATCCCACCCAGTCTAATCTCACTCTCCTGCTCACTCTCCATAATCTTTAATATCCCACCCAGTCTAATCTCACTCTCCTGCTCACTCTCCATCCCCTTTAATATCCCACCCAGTCTAATCTCACTCTCCTGCTCACTCCCCATACCGTTTTATATCGTACCCTGTCTAATCTCACTCTCCTGCTCACTCTCCATACCCTTTAATATCCCAGCCAGTCTAATCTCACTCTCCTGCTCAGTCTCCATAACCTTTAATGTCCCACCCAGTCCAATCTCACTCTCCTGCTCACTCTCCATACCCTTTAATATCCCACCCAGTCTAATCTCACTCTCCTGCTCACTCCCCATACCCTTTAATATCCCACCCAGTCTAATCTCACTCTCCTGCTCCCTCTCCATACCCTTTAATATCCCACCCAGTCTAATCTCACTCTCCTGATCACTCCCCATACCCTTTAATAACCCACCCAGTCTAATCTCACTCTCCTCACTCCCCATAACCTTTAATGTCCCACCCAGTCTAACCTCACTCTCCTGCTCTCTCCCCATACCGTTTAATATCCCCCCCAGTCTAATCTCACTCTCCTGCTCACTCCCCATACCCTTTAATATCCCACCCAGTCTCATCTCACTCTCCTGCTCACTCTCCATAATTTTTAATATCCCACCCAGACTAATCTCACTCTCCTGCTCACTCTCCATACTCTTTAATATCCCACCCAGTCTAATCTCACTCTCCTGCTCACTCCCCATACCCTTTAATATCCCACCCAGTCTAATCTCACTCTCCTGCTCACTCCCCATACCGTTTAATATCGTACCCTGTCTTATCTCACTCTCCTGCTCACTCTCCATACCCTTTAATATCCCACCCACTCTAATCTCACTCTCCTGCTCAGTCTCCATAACCTTTAATATACCAGCCAGTCTAACCTCACTCTCCTGCTCACTCTCCATACCCTTTAATATACCAGCCAGTCTAATCCAACACTCCTGCTCACTCCCCATACCCTTTGATATCCCACCCAGTCTAATCTCACTCTCCTGCTCACTCCCCATACCATTTAATATTCCACCCAGTCTAATCTCACTCTCCTGCTCACTCCCCATACCCTTTAATATCCCACCCAGTCTAATCTCACTCTCCTGCTCACTCCCCATACCCTTTAATATCCCACCCAGTCTAATCTCACTCTCCTGCTCACTCCCGATACCCTTTAATATCCCACCCAGTCTAATCTCACTCTCCTGCTCACTCCCCATACCCTTTAATATCCCACCCAGTCTAATCTCACTCTCCTGCTCACTCTCCATACCCTTTAATATCGTACCCAGTCTAATCTCACTCTCCTGCTCACTCACCATACCCTTTAATATCCCACCCAGTCTAATCTCACACTCCTGCTCACTCCCCATACCCTTTAATATCCCAACCAGTCAAATCTCACTCTCCTCACTCCCAATACCCTTTAATATCCCACCCAGTCTAATCTCACTCTCCGCACTCCCCATACCCTTTAATATCCCAACCAGTCTAATCTCACACTCCTGCTCACTCCCCATACCCTTTAATATCCCACCCAGTCTAATCTCACTCTCCTGCTCACTCCCCATTCCCTTTAATATCCAACCCAGTCTAATCTCACTCTCCTGCTCACTCTCCATACCCTTTAATAACGCACCCAGTGTAATCTCACTCTCCTGCTCACTCTCCATACCCTTTAATATCCCATCCAGTCTAATCCCACTTTCCTGCTCACACCCCATACCCTTTAATATCCCACCCAGTCTAATCTCACTCTCCTGCTCACTCTCCATACCATTTAATATCCCACCCAGTCTAATCTCACTCTCCTGCTCACTCTCCATAATCTTTAATATCCCACCCAGTCTAATCTCACTCTCCTGCTCACTCTCCATCCCCTTTAATATCCCACCCAGTCTAATCTCACTCTCCTGCTCACTCCCCATACCGTTTTATATCGTACCCTGTCTAATCTCACTCTCCTGCTCACTCTCCATACCCTTTAATATCCCAGCCAGTCTAATCTCACTCTCCTGCTCAGTCTCCATAACCTTTAATGTCCCACCCAGTCCAATCTCACTCTCCTGCTCACTCTCCATACCCTTTAATATCCCACCTGGTCTAATCTCACTCTCCTGCTCACTCCCCATACCCTTTAATATCCCACCCAGTCTAATCTCACTCTCCTGCTCCCTCTCCATACCCTTTAATATCCCACCCAGTCTAATCTCACTCTCCTGATCACTCCCCATACCCTTTAATAACCCACCCAGTCTAATCTCACTCTCCTCACTCCCCATAACCTTTAATGTCCCACCCAGTCTAACCTCACTCTCCTGCTCTCTCCCCATACCGTTTAATATCCCCCCCAGTCTAATCTCACTCTCCTGCTCACTCCCCATACCCTTTAATATCCCACCCAGTCTCATCTCACTCTCCTGCTCACTCTCCATAATTTTTAATATCCCACCCAGACTAATCTCACTCTCCTGCTCACTCTCCATACTCTTTAATATCCCACCCAGTCTAATCTCACTCTCCTGCTCACTCCCCATACCCTTTAATATCCCACCCAGTCTAATCTCACTCTCCTGCTCACTCCCCATACCGTTTAATATCGTACCCTGTCTTATCTCACTCTCCTGCTCACTCTCCATACCCTTTAATATCCCACCCACTCTAATCTCACTCTCCTGCTCAGTCTCCATAACCTTTAATATACCAGCCAGTCTAACCTCACTCTCCTGCTCACTCTCCATACCCTTTAATATACCAGCCAGTCTAATCCAACACTCCTGCTCACTCCCCATACCCTTTGATATCCCACCCAGTCTAATCTCACTCTCCTGCTCACTCCCCATACCATTTAATATTCCACCCAGTCTAATCTCACTCTCCTGCTCACTCCCCATACCCTTTAATATCCCACCCAGTCTAATCTCACTCTCCTGCTCACTCCCCATACCCTTTAATATCCCACCCAGTCTAATCTCACTCTCCTGCTCACTCCCGATACCCTTTAATATCCCACCCAGTCTAATCTCACTCTCCTGCTCACTCCCCATACCCTTTAATATCCCACCCAGTCTAATCTCACTCTCCTGCTCACTCTCCATACCCTTTAATATCGTACCCAGTCTAATCTCACTCTCCTGCTCACTCACCATACCCTTTAATATCCCACCCAGTCTAATCTCACACTCCTGCTCACTCCCCATACCCTTTAATATCCCAACCAGTCAAATCTCACTCTCCTCACTCCCAATACCCTTTAATATCCCACCCAGTCTAATCTCACTCTCCGCACTCCCCATACCCTTTAATATCCCAACCAGTCTAATCTCACACTCCTGCTCACTCCCCATACCCTTTAATATCCCACCCAGTCTAATCTCACTCTCCTGCTCACTCCCCATTCCCTTTAATATCCAACCCAGTCTAATCTCACTCTCCTGCTCACTCTCCATACCCTTTAATAACGCACCCAGTGTAATCTCACTCTCCTGCTCACTCTCCATACCCTTTAATATCCCATCCAGTCTAATCCCACTTTCCTGCTCACACCCCATACCCTTTAATATCCCACCCAGTCTAATCTCACTCTCCTGCTCACTCTCCATACCATTTAATATCCCACCCAGTCTAATCTCACTCTCCTGCTCACTCTCCATACCCTTTAATATCCCACCCAGTCTAATCTCACTCTCCTGCTCACTCCCCATACCCTTTAATATCCCACCCAGTCCAATCTCACTCTCCTGCTCACTCCCCATTCCCTTTAATATCGTACCCAGTCTAATCTCACTCTCCTGCTCACTCTCCATACCCTTTAATATCCCCCGCAGTCTAATCACTCGCCTGCTCACTCCCCACACCCTTTAATATCCCAGCCAGTCTAACCTCACTCTCCTGCTCACTCCCCATACCGTTTAATATCCCACCCAGTCTAATCTCACTCTCCTGCTCACTCCCCATACCCTTTAATATCCCACCCAGTCTAATCTCACTCTCCTGCTCACTCTCCATACCCATTAATATCCCACTCAGTCTAATCTCACTCTCCTGCTCATTCCCCATACCCTTTAATATCCCACCCAGTCTAATCTCTCTCTCCTGCTCACTCCCCATCAACTTTAATATCCCACCAATCCAATCTCACTCTGCTGCACACTCCGCTTACCCTGTAATATCCCACCCAGTCTAATCTCACTCTCCTGCTCACTCTCCATACCCTTTAATATCCCACCCAGTCTAATCTCGCTCTCCTGCTCACTCTGCATACCCTTTAATATCCCATCCAGTCTAATCTCACTCTCCTGCTCACTCTCCATACCCTTTAACATCCCACCCAGTCTAATCTGACTCTCCTGCTCACTCCCCATACCCTTTAATATCCCACCCAGTCTAATCTCACTCTCCTGCTCACTGTCCATACCCTTTAATATCCGACCCAGTCTAATCTCACTCTCCTGCTCACTGTCCATACCCTTTAATATACTTCCCAGTTTAATCCAACACTCCTGCTCACTCCCCATACCCTTTAATATCCCACCCAGTCTAATCTCACTCTCCTGCTCACTCTCCATACCCTTTAATATCCCACCCAGTCTAATCTCACTCTCCTGCTTACTCCACATACCCTTTAAAATCCCACCCAGTCTAATCTCACTCTCCTGCTCAATCCCCATACCATTTAATATCCCACCAAGTCAAATCTCACTCTCCTGCTCACTCTCCATACCCTTTAATATCCCACCCAGCCTAATCTCACTCTCCTGCTCACTCTCCAACCATTTAATATCCCACCCAGTCTAATCTCACTCTCCTGCTCACTCTCCATACCCTTTAATATCCCACCCAGTCTAATCTCACTCTCCTGCTCACTCCCCATACCCTTTAATATCCCACCCAGTCTACTCTCACTCTCCTGAACACTCCCCATACCCTTTAATATCGTACCCAGTCTAATCTCACTCTCCTGCTCACTCTCCATACCCATTAATATCCCACCCAGTCTAATCTCTCTCCTGCTCACTCCCCATACCCTTTAATATCCCACCCAGTCTAACCTCACTCCCCATACATTTTAATATCCCACCCAGTCTAATCTCACTCCCCTGCTCACTCTCCATACCCTTTAATATCCCACCCAGTCTAATCTCACACTCCTGCTCACTCTCCATACCATTTAATATCCCACCCAGTCTAATCTCACTCTCCTGCTCACTCTCCATACCCTTTAATATCCCACCCAGTCTAATCTCACTCTCCTGCTCACTCCCCATACCCTTTAATATACCACCCAGTCCAATCTCACTCTCCTGCTCACTCCCCATTCCCTTTAATATCGTACCCAGTCTAATCTCACTCTCCTGCTCACTCTCCATACCCTTTAATATCCCCCGCAGTCTAATCTCTCGCCTGCTCACTCCCCACACCCTTTAATATCCCAGCCAGTCTAACCTCACTCTCCTGCTCACTCCCCATACCGTTTAATATCCCACCCAGTCTAATCTCACTCTCCTGCTCACTCCCCATACCCTTTAATATCCCACCCAGTCTAATCTCACTCTCCTGCTCACTCTCCATACCCATTAATATCCCACTCAGTCTAATCTCACTCTCCTGCTCATTCCCCATACCCTTTAATATCCCACCCAGTCTAATCTCACTCTCCTGCTCACTCCCCATCAACTTTAATATCCCACCCAGTCCAATCTCACTCTGCTGCACACTCCGCATACCCTGTAATATCCCACCCAGTCTAATCTCACTCTCCTGCTCACTCTCCATACCCTTTAATATCCCACCCAGTCTAATCTCGCTCTCCTGCTCACTCTGCATACCCTTTAATATCCCATCCAGTCTAATCTCACTCTCCTGCTCACTCTCCATACCCTTTAACATCCCACCCAGTCTAATCTGACTCTCCTGCTCACTCCCCATACCCTTTAATATCCCACCCAGTCTAATCTCACTCTCCTGCTCACTGTCCATACCCTTTAATATCCCACCCAGTCTAATCTCACTCTCCTGCTCACTGTCCATACCCTTTAATATACTTCCCAGTCTAATCCAACACTCCTGCTCACTCCCCATACCCTTTAATATCCCACCCAGTCTAATCTCACTCTCCTGCTCACTCTCCATACCCTTTAATATCCCACCCAGTCTAATCTCACTCTCCTGCTTACTCCACATACCCTTTAAAATCCCACCCAGTCTAATCCCACTCTCCTGCTCAATCCCCATACCCTTTAATATCCCACCAAGTCAAATCTCACTCTCCTGCTCACTCTCCATACCCTTTAATATCCCACCCAGCCTAATCTCACTCTCCTGCTCACTCTCCAAACCATTTAATATCCCACCCAGTCTAATCTCACTCTCCTGCTCACTCTCCATACCCTTTAATATCCCACCCAGTCTAATCTCACTCTCCTGCTCACTCCCCATACCCTTTAATATCCCACCCAGTCTACTCTCACTCTCCTGAACACTCCCCATACCCTTTAGTATCGTACCCAGTCTAATCTCACTCTCCTGCTCACTCTCCATACCCTTTAATATCCCACCCAGTCTAATCTCTCTCCTGCTCACTCCCCATACCCTTTAATATCCCACCCAGTCTAACCTCACTCCCCATACATTTTAATATCCCACCCAGTCTAATCTCACTCCCCTGCTCACTCTCCATACCCTTTAATATCCCACCCAGTCTAATCTCACACTCCTGCTCACTCCCCATGCCCTTAAATATCCCACCCAGTCTAATCTCACTCTCCTGCTCACTCCCCATACCCTTTAATGTCCCACCAAGTCTAATCACACTCTCCTGCTCACTCTCCATACCCATTAATATCCCACTCAGTCTAATTTCACTCTCGTGCTCACCCCCCATACCCTTTAATATCCCACCCAGTCTAATCTCACTCTCCTGCTCACTCCCCATACCCTTTAATATCCCACCCAGCCTAATCTCACTCTCCTGCTCACTCTCTCCATACCCTTTAATATACCACCCAGTCTAATCCAACACTCCTGCTCACTCTCCATACCCTTTAATATCCCACCCAGTCTAATCTCACTCCTCATACCCTTTAATAACCCACCCAGTCTAATCTCACTCTCCTGCTCACTCTCCATACCCTTTAATATCCCACCCAGTCTAATCTCACTCTCCTGCTCACTCTCCATACCCTTTCATATCCCACCCAGTCTAATCCCACTCTCCTGCTCACACCCCATACCCTTTAATATCCCACCCAGTCTAATCTCACTCTCCTGCTCACTCTCCATACCATTTAATATCCCACCCAGTCTAATCTCACTCTCCTGCTCACTCTCCATACCCTTTAATATCCCACGCAGTCTAATCTCTCTCCTGCTCACTCCCCATACCCTTTCGTATCCCAGCCAGTCTAACCTTTCTGTCCTGCTCACTCCCCATACCGTTTAATATCCCACTCAGTCTAATCTCACTCTCCTGCTCACTCCCCATACCCTTTAATATTCCACCCAGTCCTATCTCACTCTCCTGCACACTCCGCATACCCTGTAATATCCCACCCTGTCTAATCTCACTCTCCTGCTCACTCTCCATACCCTTTAACATCCCACCCCGTCTAATCGCACTCTCCTGCTTACTCCCCATACCCTTTAATATACCACCCAGTCTAATCCAACACTCCTGCTCACTCCCCATACCCTTTAATATCCCACCCAGTCTAACCTCACTCTCCTGCTCACTCCCCATACCCTTTAATATCCCACCCAGTCTAATATCACTCCCCTGCTCACTCTCCATACCCTTTAATATCACACCCAGTCGAATCTCACACTCCTGCTCACTCCCCTTACCCTTAAATATCCCACCCAGTCTAATCTCACTCTCCTGCTCAGTCCCCATACCTTTTAATATCCCACCCAGTCTAATCTCACTCTCCTGCTCACTCTCCATACGCATTAATATCCCACTCAGTCTAATCTCACTCTCCTGCTCACTCCCCATGCCCTTTAATATCCCACCCAGTCTAATCTCACTCTCCTGCTCGCTCCCCATACCCTTTATTATCCCACACAGTCCAATCTCAAACTCCTGCACACTCCGCATACCCTTCAATATCCCACCCAGTCTAATCTCACTCTCCTGTTCACTCTCCATACGCTTTAATATCCCACCCAGCCTAATCTCACTCTCCTGCTCACTCTCCATACCCTTTAATATCCCACCCAGTCTAATCTCACTCATCTGCTCACTCCCCATACCCTTTAATATCCCACCCAGTCTAATCTCGCTCTCCTGCTCCCTCTCCATGCCCTTTAATATCCCACCCAGTCTAATCTCACTCTCCTGATCACTCGTTATACCCTTTAATATCCCACCCAGTCTAATCTCACTCTCCTGCTCCCTCTGCATACCCTTTAATATCCCACCCAGTCTAATCTCACTCTCCTGATCACTCCCCATACCCTTTAATATCCCACCCAGTCTAATCTCACTCTCCTGCTCACTCCCCATATCCTTTAATATCCCACCCAGTCTAATCTCACCCTCCTGCTCACTCCCCATACCCTTTAATATCCAACCCAGTCAAATCTCTCTCTCCTGCTCACTCCCCATACCCTTTATTATCCCACCCAGTCTAATCTCACTCTCCTGCTCACTCTCCATACCCTTTAATATCCCACCCAGACTAATCTCACTCCCCATACCCTTTAATATCCCACCAAGTCTAATCTCACTCTCCTGCTCACACTCCATACCCTTTAATATCGGACCCAGTCTAATCTCACTCTCCTGCTCACTCTCCATACCCTTTAATATCCCACCCAGTCTAATCTCACTCTCCTGCTCACTCCCAATCCCCTTTAATATCCCACCCAGTGAAATCTCACTCTCCTCACTCCCCATACCCTTTAAAATCCCACCCAGTCTAATCTCACTCTCCTCACTCCCCATAACCTTTAATATCCCACCCAGTCTAATCTCACTCTCCTGCTCTCTCCCCATACCGTTTAATATCCCACCCAGTCTAATCTCACTCTCCTGCTCACTCCCCATACCCTTTAATATCCCCCCCAGTCTAATCTCACACTCCTGCTCACTCCCCATACCCTTTAATATCCCACCCAGTCTAATCTCACTCTCCTGCTCACTCCCGATACCCTTTAATATCCCACCCAGTCTAATCTCACTCTCCTGCTCACTCCCCATACCCTTTAATATCCCACCCAGTCTAATCTCACTCTCCTGCTCAGTCTCCATAACCTTTAATATCCCACCCAGTCTAATCTCACTCTCCTGCTCACTCCCGATACCCTTTAATATCCCACCCAGTCTAATCTCACTCTCCTGCTCACTCCCCATACCCTTTAATATCCCACCGTCTAATCTCACTCTCCTGCTCACTCTCCATACCCTTTAATATCGTACCCAGTCTAATCTCACTCTCCTGCTCACTCCCCATACCCTTTAATATCCCACCCAGTCTAATCTCTCTCCTGCTCACTCCCCATACCCTTTAATATCCCACCCAGTCTAATCTCACTCTCCTGCTCACTCCCCATACCCTTTAATGTCCCACCCAGTCTAATCTCACTCTCCTGCACACTCTCCATACCCATTAATATCCCACTCAGTCTAATTTCACTCTCCTGCTCACCCCCCATACCCTTTAATATCCCACCCAGTCTAATCTCACTCTCCTGCTCACTCCCCATACCCTTTAATATCCCACCCAGTCCAATCTCACTCTCCTGCACACTCCGCATACCCTTTAATATCCCACCCAGCCTAATCTCACTCTCCTGCTCACTCTCTCCATACCCTTTAATATACCACCCAGTCTAATCCAACACTCCTGCTCACTCTCCATACCCTTTAATATCCCACCCAGTCTAATCTCACTCTCCTGCTCACTCTCCATACCCTTTAATATCCCACCCAGTCTAATCTCACTCCTCATACCCTTTAATAACCCACCTAGTCTAATCTCACTCTCCTGCTCACTCTCCATACCCTTTAATATCCCACCCAGTCTAATCTCACTCTCCTGCTCACTCCCCATACCCTTTAATATCCCACCCAGTCTAATCTCACTCTCCTGCTCACTCCCCATACCCTTTAATATCGTACCCAATCTAACCTCACTCTCCTGCTCACTCTCCATACACTTTAATATCCCACGCAGTCTAATCTCTCTCCTGCTCACTCCCCATACCCTTTAGTATCCCAGCCAGTCTAACCTCTCTCTCCTGCTCACTCCCCAGACCGTTTAATATCCCACTCAGTCTAATCTCACTCTCCTGCTCACTCCCCATACCCTTTAATATCCCACCCAGATGAACCTCACTCTCCTGCGCACTCCCCATACCCTTTAATATCCCACCCAGTCCAATCTCACTCTCCTGCACACTCCGCATACCCTGTAATATCCCACCCTGTCTAATCTCACTCTCCTGCTCACTCTCCATACCCTTTAACATCCCACCCAGTCTAATCTCACTCTCCTGCTCACTCCCCATACCCTTTAATATACCACCCACTCTAATCCAACACTCCTGCTCACTCCCCATACCCTTTAATATCCCAACCAGTCTAATCTCACTCTCCTGCTCACTCCCCATACCCTTTAACATCCCACCCAATCTAATCTCACTCTCCTGCTCACTCTCCATCCCCTTTAATATCCCACCCAGTCTAATCTCACTCTCCTGCTCACTCCCCAAACCCTTTAATATCCCACCCAGTCTAATCTCACTCTCCTGCTCACTCCCCATACCCTTTAATATCCCACCCAGTCTAATCTCACTCTCCTGCTCACTCCCCATACCCTTTATTATCCCACCCAGTCGAATCTCACTCTCCTGCTCACTCTCCATACCCTTTAATATCCCACCCAGTCTAAACTCACTCTCCTGCTCACTCTCCATCCCTTTAATATCCCACCCAGTCTAATCTCACTCTCCTGCCTACTCCCCATACCCTTTAAAATCCCACCCAGTCTAATCTCACTCTCCTGCTCAATCCCCATACCCTTTAATATCCCACCAAGTCTAATCTCACTCTCCTGCTCACTCTCCATACCCTTTAATATCCCACCCAGCCTAATCTCACTATCCTGCTCACTCTCCATACCCTTTAATATCCCACCCAGTCTAATCTCACTCTCCTGCTCACTCCGCATACCCTTTAATAACCCACCCAGTCTTATCTCACTCTCCTGCTCACTCTCCATTCCCTTTAATATCCCACCAAGTCTAATCCCACTCTCCTGCTCACTCTCCATACCCTTCAATATCCCACCCAGTCTAATCTCACACTCCTGCTCACACCCCATACCCTTTAATATCCCAACCAGTCGTATCTCACTCTCCTGCTCACTCTCCATACCCTTTCATATCCCACCCAGTCTAATCTCTCTCCTGCTCACGCCAAATACACTTTAATATCCCACCCAGTCTAACCACACGCTCCTGCTCTCTCCCCATACCCTTTAATATCCCACCCAGTCTAAACTCACTCCCCTGCTCACTCTCCATACTCTTTAATATCCCACCCAGTCTAATCTCACACTCCTGCTCACTCTCCATACCCTTTAATATCCCCCCCAGTCTAATCTCACTCTCCTGCTCACTCCCCATACCCTTTAATATCCCACCCAGTCCAATCTCACACTCCTGCACACTCCGCATTCCCTTCAATATCCCACCCAGTCTAATCTCACTCTCCTGTTCACTCTCCATACGCTTTAATATCCCACCCAGCCTAATCTCACTCTCCTGCTCACTCTCCATGCCCTTTAATATCCCACCCCGTCTAATCTCACCCTCCTGCTCACTCCCCATACCCTTTAATATCCCACCCAGTCTAATCTCACTCTCCTGCTCCCTCTCCATACCCTTTAATATCCCACCCAGTCTAATCTCACTCTCCTGATCACTCCCCATACCCTTTAATATCCCACCCAGTCAAATCTCACTCTCCTGCTCACTCCCCATACCCGTTAATATCCCACCCAGTCTAATCTCACTCTCCTGCTCACTCCCATACCCTTTAATAACCCACCCAGTCTAATCTCACTCTCCTGCTCACTCCCCATACCCTTTATTATCCCACCCAGTCTAATCTCACTCTGCTGCTCACTCTCCATACCCTTTAATATCCCACCCAGTCTAATCTCACTCTCCTGCTCACTCCCCATACCCTTTAATATCCCACCAAGTCTAATCTCACTCTCCTGCTCACACTCCATACCCTTTAATCTCGTACCCAGTCTAATCTCACTCTCCTGCTCACTCCCCATACCCTTTAATATCCCACCCAGTCAAATCTCACTCTCCTCACTCCCCATACCCTTTAAAATCCCACCCAGTCTAATCTCACTCTCCTCACTCCCCATAACCTTTAATATCCCACCCAGTCTAATCTCACTCTCCTGCTCTCTCCCCATACCGTTTAATATCCCACCCAGTCTAATCTCACTCTCCTGCTCACTCCCCATACCCTTTAATATCCCCCCCAGTCTAATCTCACTCTCCTGCTCACTCCCCATACCCTTTAATATCCCACCCAGTCTAATCTCACTCTCCTGCTCACTCCCGATACCCTTTAATATCCCACCCAGTCTAATCTCACTCTCCTGCTCACTCCCCATACCCTTTAATATCCCATCCAGTCTAATCTCACTCTCCTGCTCAGTCTCCATAACCTTTAATATACCAGCCAGTCCAATCTCACTCTCCTGCTCACTCTCCATACACTTTAATATGCCAGCCAGTCTAATCCAACACTCCTGCTCACTCCCCATTCCCTTTGATATCCCACCCAGTCTAATCTCACTCTCCTGCTAACTCCCGATACCCTTTAATATCCCACCCAGTCTAATCTTACTCTCCTGCTCACTCCCCATACCCTTTAATATCCCACCCAGTCTAATCTCACTCTCCTGCTCACTCTCCATACCCTTTAATATCGTACCCAGTCTAATCTCACTCTTCTGCTCACTCTCCATACCCTTTAATACCCCACCCAGTCTAATCTCACTCTCCTGCTCACTCCCCATACCCTTTAATATCCCAACCAGTCAAATCTCACTCTCCTCACTCCCAATACCCTTTAATATCTCACCCAGTCTTATCTCATTCTCCGCACTCCCCATACCCTTTAATATCCCACCCAGTCTAATCTCACTCTCCTGCTCACTCCCCATACCCTTTATTATCCCCCCCAGTCTAATCTGACTCTCCTGCTCACTCCCCATACCCTTTAATATCCCACCCAGTCTAATCTCACTCTCCTGCTCACTCTCCATAATTTTTAATATCCCACCCAGACTAATCTCACTCTCCTGCTCCCTCTCCATACCCTTTAATATCCCACCCAGTCTAATCTCACTCTCCTGCTCACTCCCCATACCCTTTAATATCCCACCCAGTCTAATCTCACTCTCCTGCTCACTCCCCATACCGTTTAATATCCCACCCAGTCTAATCTCACTCTCCTGCTCACTCCCCATACCCTTTATTATCCCACCCAGTCTAATCTCACTCTGCTGCTCACTCTCCATACCCTTTAATATCCCACCCAGTCTAATCTCACTCTCCTGCTCACTCCCCATACCCTTTAATATCCCACCAAGTCTAATCTCACTCTCCTGCTCACACTCCATACCCTTTAATCTCGTACCCAGTCTAATCTCACTCTCCTGCTCACTCCCCATACCCTTTAATATCCCACCCAGTCAAATCTCACTCTCCTCACTCCCCATACCCTTTAAAATCCCACCCAGTCTAATCTCACTCTCCTCACTCCCCATAACCTTTAATATCCCACCCAGTCTAATCTCACTCTCCTGCTCTCTCCCCATACCGTTTAATATCCCACCCAGTCTAATCTCACTCTCCTGCTCACTCCCCATACCCTTTAATATCCCACCCAGTCTAATCTCACTCTCCTGCTCACTCCCCATACCCTTTATTATCCCACCCAGTCTAATCTCACTCTGCTGCTCACTCTCCATACCCTTTAATATCCCACCCAGTCTAATCTCACTCTCCTGCTCACTCCCCATACCCTTTAATATCCCACCAAGTCTAATCTCACTCTCCTGCTCACACTCCATACCCTTTAATCTCGTACCCAGTCTAATCTCACTCTCCTGCTCACTCCCCATACCCTTTAATATCCCACCCAGTCAAATCTCACTCTCCTCACTCCCCATACCCTTTAAAATCCCACCCAGTCTAATCTCACTCTCCTCACTCCCCATAACCTTTAATATCCCACCCAGTCTAATCTCACTCTCCTGCTCTCTCCCCATACCGTTTAATATCCCACCCAGTCTAATCTCACTCTCCTGCTCACTCCCCATACCCTTTAATATCCCCCCCAGTCTAATCTCACTCTCCTGCTCACTCCCCATACCCTTTAATATCCCACCCAGTCTAATCTCACTCTCCTGCTCACTCCCGATACCCTTTAATATCCCACCCAGTCTAATCTCACTCTCCTGCTCACTCCCCATACCCTTTAATATCCCATCCAGTCTAATCTCACTCTCCTGCTCAGTCTCCATAACCTTTAATATACCAGCCAGTCCAATCTCACTCTCCTGCTCACTCTCCATACACTTTAATATGCCAGCCAGTCTAATCCAACACTCCTGCTCACTCCCCATACCCTTTGATATCCCACCCAGTCTAATCTCACTCTCCTGCTAACTCCCGATACCCTTTAATATCCCACCCAGTCTAATCTCACTCTCCTGCTCACTCCCCATACCCTTTAATATCCCACCCAGTCTAATCTCACTCTCCTGCTCACTCTCCATACCCTTTAATATCGTACCCAGTCTAATCTCACTCTTCTGCTCACTCTCCATACCCTTTAATACCCCACCCAGTCTAATCTCACTCTCCTGCTCACTCCCCATACCCTTTAATATCCCAACCAGTCAAACCTCACTCTCCTCACTCCCAATACCCTTTAATATCTCACCCAGTCTTATCTCATTCTCCGCACTCCCCATACCCTTTAATATCCCACCCAGTCTAATCTCACTCTCCTGCTCACTCCCCATACCCTTTATTATCCCCCCCAGTCTAATCTGACTCTCCTGCTCACTCCCCATACCCTTTAATATCCCACCAAGTCTAATCTCACTCTCCTGCTCACTCTCCATAATTTTTAATATCCCACCCAGACTAATCTCACTCTCCTGCTCCCTCTCCATACCCTTTAATATCCCACCCAGTCTAATCTCACTCTCCTGCTCACTCCCCATACCCTTTAATATCCCACCCAGTCTAATCTCACTCTCCTGCTCACTCCCCATACCGTTTAATATCGTACCCTGTCTTATCTCACTCTCCTGCTCACTCTCCATACCCTTTAATATCCCACCCACTCTAATCTCACTCTCCTGCTCAGTCTCCATAACCTTTAATATACCAGCCAGTCTAATCTCACTCTCCTGCTCACTCTCCATACCCTTTAATATACCAGCCAGTCTAATCCAACACTCCTGCTCACTCCCCATACCCTTTGATATCCCACCCAGTCTAATCTCACTCTCCTGCTCACTCCCCATACCATTTAATATTCCACCCAGTCTAATCTCACTCTCCTGCTCACTCCCCATACCCTTTAATATTCCACCCAGTCTAATCTCACTCTCCTGCTCACTCCCGATACCCTTTAATATCCCACCCAGTCTAATCTCACTCTCCTGCTCACTCCCCATACCCTTTAATATCCCACCCAGTCTAATCTCACTCTCCTGCTCACTCTCCATACACTTTAATATCGTACCCAGTCTAATCTCACTCTCCTGCTCACTCACCATACCATTTAATATCCCACCCAGTCTAATCTCACACTCCTGCTCACTCCCCATACCCTCTAATATCCCAACCAATCAAATCTCACTCTCCTCACTCCCAATACCCTTTAATATCCCACCCAGTCTAATCTCACTCTCCGCACTCCCCATATCCTTTAATATCCCAACCAGTCTAATCTCACACTCCTGCTCACTCCCCATACCCTTTGATATCCCACCCAGTCTAATCTCACTCTCCTGCTCACACCCCATTCCCTTTAATATCCAACCCAGTCTAATCTCACTCTCCTGCTCACTCTCCATACCCTTTAATAACGCACCCAGTGTAATCTCACTCTCCTGCTCACTCTCCATACCCTTTAATATCCCATCCAGTCTAATCCCACTTTCCTGCTCACACCCCATACCCTTTAATATCCCACCCAGTCTAATCTCACTCTCCTGCTCACTCTCCATACCATTTAATATCCCACCCAGTCTAATCTCACTCTCCTGCTCACTCTCCATACCCTTTAATATCCCACCCAGTCTAATCTCACTCTCCTGCTCACTCCCCATACCCTTTAATATCCCACACCGTCCAATCTCACTCTACTGCTCACTCCCCATTCCCTTTAATATCGTACCCAGTCTAATCTCACTCTCCTGCTCACTCTCCATACCCTTTAATATCCCCCGCTGTCTAATCTCTCGCCTGCTCACTCCCCACAACCTTTAATATCCCAGCCAGTCTAACCTCACTCTCCTGCTCACTCCCCATACCGTTTAATATCCCACCCAATCTAATCTCACTCTCCTGCTCACTCCCCATACCCTTTAATATCCCACCCAGTCTAATCTCACTCTCCTGCTCACTCTCCATACCCATTAATATCCCACTCAGTCTAATCTCACTCTCCTGCTCATTCCCCATACCCTTTAATATCCCATCCAGTCTAATCTCACTCTCCTGCTCACTCCCCATCAACTTTAATATCTCACCCAGTCCAATCTCACTCTGCTGCACACTCCGCATACCCTGTAATATCCCACCCAGTCTAATCTCACTCTCCTGCTCACTCTCCATACCCTTTAATATCCCACCCAGTCTAATCTCGCTCTCCTGCTCACTCTGCATACCCTTTAATATCCCATCCAGTCTAATCTCACTCTCCTGCTCACTCTCCATACCCTTTAACATCCCACCCAGTCTAATCTGACTCTCCTGCTCACTCCCCATACCCTTTAATATCCCACCCAGTCTAATCTCACTCTCCTGCTCACTGTCCATACCCTTTAATATCCCACCCAGTCTAATCTCACTCTCCTGCTCACTGTCCATACCCTTTAATATACTTCCCAGTCTAATCCAACACTCCTGCTCACTCCCCATACCCTTTAATATCCCACCCAGTCTAATCTCACTCTCCTGCTCACTCTCCATACCCTTTAATATCCCACCCAGTCTAATCTCACTCTCCTGCTTACTCCACATACCCTTTAAAATCCCACCCAGTCTAATCTCACTCTCCTGCTCACTGTCCATCCCCTTTAATATACTTCCCAGTCTAATCCAACACTCCTGCTCACTCCCCATACCCTTTAATATCCCACCCAGTCTAATCTCACTCTCCTGCTCACTCTCCATACCCTTTAATATCCCACCCAGTCTAATCTCGCTCTCCTGCTCACTCTGCATACCCTTTAATATCCCATCCAGTCTAATCTCACTCTCCTGCTCACTCTCCATACCCTTTAACATCCCACCCAGTCTAATCTGACTCTCCTGCTCACTCCCCATACCCTTTAATATCCCACCCAGTCTAATCTCACTCTCCTGCTCACTGTCCATACCCTTTAATATCCCACCCAGTCTAATCTCACTCTCCTGCTCACTGTCCATACCCTTTAATATACTTCCCAGTCTAATCCAACACTCCTGCTCACTCCCCATACCCTTTAATATCCCACCCAGTCTAATCTCACTCTCCTGCTCACTCTCCATACCCTTTAATATCCCACCCAGTCTAATCTCACTCTCCTGCTTACTCCACATACCCTTTAAAATCCCACCCAGTCTAATCTCACTCTCCTGCTCAATCCCCATACCCTTTAATATCCCACCAAGTCAAATCTCACTCCCCTGCTCACTCTCCATACCCTTTAATATCCCACCCAGCCTAATCTCACTCTCCTGCTCACTCTCCAAACCATTTAATATCCCACCCAGTCTAATCTCACTCTCCTGCTCACTCTCCATACCCTTTAATATCCCACCCAGTCTAATCTCACTCTCCTGCTCACTCCCCATACCCTTTAATATCCCACCCAGTCTAATCGCACTCTCCTGCTCACTCCCCATACCCTTTAATATCCCACCCAGTCTACTCTCACTCTCCTGAACACTCCCCATACCCTTTAATATCGTACCCAGTCTAATCTCATTCTCCTGCTCACTCTCCATACCCTTTAATATCCCACCCAGTCTAATCTCTCTCCTGCTCACTCCCCATACCCTTTAATATCCCACCCAGTCTAACCTCACTCCCCATACCTTTTAATATCCCACCCAGTCTAATCTCACTCCCCTGCTCACTCTCCATACCCTTTAATATCCCACCCAGTCTAATCTCACACTCCTGCTCACTCCCCATGCCCTTAAATATCCCACCCAGTCTAATCTCACTCTCCTGCTCACTCCCCATACCCTTTAATGTCCCACCAAGTCTAATCTCACTCTCCTGCTCAGACTCCATACCCATTAATATACCAGCCAGTCTAATCTCACTCTCCTGCTCACTCTCCATACCCTTTAATATGCCAGCCAGTCTAATCCAACACTCCTGCTCACTCCCCATACCCTTTGATATCCCACCCAGTCTAATCTCACTCTCCTGCTCACTCCCGATACCCTTTAATATCCCACCCAGTCTAATCTCACTCTCCTGCTCACTCCCCATACCCTTTAATATCCCACCCAGTCTAATCTCACTCTCCTGCTCACTCTCCATACCCTTTAATATCGTACCCAGTCTAATCTCACTCTTCTGCTCACTCTCCATACCCTTTAATACCCCACCCAGTCTAATTTCACTCTCCTGCTCACTCCCCATACCCTTTAATATCCCAACCAGTCAAATCTCACTCTCGTCACTCCCAATACCCTTTAATATCTCACCCAGTCTTATCTCATTCTCCGCACTCCCCATACCCTTTAATATCCCACCCTGTCTAATCTCACTCTCCTGCTCACTCCCCATACCCTTTAATATCCCCCCCAGTCTAATCTGACTCTCCTGCTCACTCCCCATACCCTTTAATATCCCACCCAGTCTAATCTCACTCTCCTGCTCACTCTCCATAATTTTTAATATCCCACCCAGACTCATCTCACTCTCCTGCTCACTCTCCATACCCTTTAATATCCCACCCAGTCTAATCTCACTCTCCTGCTCACTCCCCATACCCTTTAATATCCCACCCAGTCTAATCTCACTCTCCTGCTCACTCCCCATACTGTTTAATATCGTACCCTGTCTTATCTCACTCTCCTGCTCACTCTCCATACCCTTTAATATCCCACCCACTCTAATCTCACTCTCCTGCTCTGTCTCCATAACCTTTAATATACCAGCCAGTCTAATCTCACTCTCCTGCTCACTCTCCATACCCTTTAATATACCAGCCAGTCTAATCCAACACTCCTGCTCACTCCCCATACCCTTTGATATCCCACCCAGTCTAATCTCACTCTCCTGCTCACTCCCCATACCATTTAATATTCCACCCAGTCTAATCTCACTCTCCTGCTCACTCCCCATACCCTTTAATATCCCACCCAGTCTAATCTCACTCTCCTGCTCACTCCCCATACCCTTTAATATCCCACCCAGTCTAATCTCACTCTCCTGCTCACTCCCGATACCCTTTAATATCCCACCCAGTCTAATCTCACTCTCCTGCTCACTCCCCATACCCTTTAATATCCCACCCAGTCTAATCTCACTCTCCTGCTCACTCTCCATACCCTTTAATATCGTACCCAGTCTAATCTCACTCTCCTGCTCACTCACCATACCCTTTAATATCCCACCCAGTCTAATCTCACACTCCTGCTCACTCCCCATACCCTCTAATATCCCAACCAGTCAAATCTCACTCTCCTCACTCCCAATACCCTTTAATATCCCACCCAGTCTAATCTCGCTCTCCGCACTCCCCATATCCTTTAATATCCCAACCAGTCTAATCTCACACTCCTGCTCACTCCCCATACCCTTTGATATCCCACCCAGTCTAATCTCACTCTCCTGCTCACTCCCCATTCCCTTTAATATCCAACCCAGTCTAATCTCACTCTCCTGCTCACTCTCCATACCCTTTAATAACGCACCCAGTGTAATCTCACTCTCCTGCTCACTCTCCATACCCTTTAATATCCCATCCAGTCTAATCCCACTTTCCTGCTCACACCCCATACCCTTTAATATCCCACCCAGTCTAATCTCACTCTCCTGCTCACTCTCCATACCATTTAATATCCCACCCAGTCTAATCTCACTCTCCTGCTCACTCTCCATACCCTTTAATATCCCACCCAGTCTAATCTCACTCTCCTGCTCACACCCCATACCCTTTAATATCCCACACCGTCCAATCTCACTCTCCTGCTCACTCCCCATTCCCTTTAATATCGTACCCAGTCTAATCTCACTCTCCTGCTCACTCTCCATACCCTTTAATATCCCCCGCAGTCTAATCTCTCGCCTGCTCACTCCCCACACCCTTTAATATCCCAGCCAGTCTAACCTCACTCTCCTGCTCACTCCCCATACCGTTTAATATCCCACCCAATCTAATCTCACTCTCCTGCTCACTCCCCATACCCTTTAATATCCCACCCAGTCTAATCTCACTCTCCTGCTCACTCTCCATACCCATTAATATCCCACTCAGTCTAATCTCACTCTCCTGCTCATTCCCCATACCCTTTAATATCCCACCCAGTCTAATCTCACTCTCCTGCTCACTCCCCATCAACTTTAATATCCCACCCAGTCCAATCTCACTCTGCTGCACACTCCGCATACCCTGTAATATCCCACCCAGTCTAATCTCACTCTCCTGCTCACTCTCCATACCCTTTAATATCCCACCCAGTCTAATCTGACTCTCCTGCTCACTCCCCATACCCTTTAATATCCCACCCAGTCTAATCTCACTCTCCTGCTCACTGTCCATACCCTTTAATATCCCACCCAGTCTAATCTCACTCTCCTGCTCACTGTCCATACCCTTTAATATACTTCCCAGTCTAATCCAACACTCCTGCTCACTCCCCATACCCTTTAATATCCCACCCAGTCTAATCTCACTCTCCTGCTCACTCTCCATACCCTTTAATATCCCACCCAGTCTAATCTCACTCTCCTGCTTACTCCACATACCCTTTAAAATCCCACCCAGTCTAATCTCACTCTCCTGCTCAATCCTCATACCCTTTAATATCCCACCAAGTCAAATCTCACTCCCCTGCTCACTCTCCATACCCTTTAATATCCCACCCAGCCTAATCTCACTCTCCTGCTCACTCTCCAAACCATTTAATATCCCACCCAGTCTAATCTCACTCTCCTGCTCACTCTCCATACCCTTTAATATCCCACCCAGTCTAATCTCACTCTCCTGCTCACTCCCCATACCCTTTAATATCCCACCCAGTCTAATCTCACTCTCCTGCTCACTCCCCATACCCTTTAATATCCCACCCAGTCTACTCTCACTCTCCTGAACACTCCCCATACCCTTTAATATCGTACCCAGTCTAATCTCACTCTCCTGCTCACTCTCCATACCCTTTAATATCCCACCCAGTCTAATCTCTCTCCTGCTCACTCCCCATACCCTTTAATATCCCACCCAGTCTAACCTCACTCCCCATACCTTTTAATATCCCACCCAGTCTAATCTCACTCCCCTGCTCACTCTCCATACCCTTTAATATCCCACCCAGTCTAATCTCACACTCCTGCTCACTCCCCATGCCCTTAAATATCCCACCCAGTCTAATCTCACTCTCCTGCTCACTCCCCATACCCTTTAATGTCCCACCAAGTCTAATCTCACTCTCCTGCTCACTCTCCATACCCATTAATATCCCACTCAGTCTAATTTCACTCTCCTGCTCACCCCCCATACCCTTTAATATCCCACCCAGTCTAATCTCACTCTCCTGCTCACTCCCCATACCATTTAATATTCCACCCAGTCTAATCTCACTCTCCTGCTCACTCCCCATACCCTTTAATATCCCACCCAGTCTAATCTCACTCTCCTGCTCACTCCCGATACCCTTTAATATCCCACCCAGTCTAATCTCAGTCTCCTGCTCACTCCCGATACCCTTTAATATCCCACCCAGTCTAATCTCACTCTCCTGCTCACTCCCCATACCCTTTAATATCCCACCCAGTCTAATCTCACTCTCCTGCTCTCTCTCCATACCCTTTAATATCGTACCCAGTCTAATCTCACTCTCCTGCTCACTCACCATACCCTTTAATATCCCACCCAGTCTAATCTCACACTCCTGCTCACTCCCCATACCCTTTAATATCCCAACCAGTCAAATCTCACTCTCCTCACTCCCAATACCCTTTAATATCCCACCCAGTCTAATCTCACTCTCCGCACTCCCCATACCCTTTAATATCCCAACCAGTCTAATCTCACACTCCTGCTCACTCCCCATACCCTTTAATATCCCACCCAGTCCAATCTCACTCTCCTGCACACTCCGCATACCCTTTAATATGCCACCCAGTCTAATCTCACTCTCCTGCTCACTCTCCATACCCTTTAATATCCCACCCAGTCTAATCTCACTCTCCTGCTCACTCTCTCCATACCCTTTAATATCCCACCCAATCTAATCTCACTCTCCTGCTCACTCTCCATACCCTTTAATATCCCACCCAGTCTAATCTCACTCTCCTGCTCACTCTCCATACCCTTTAATATCCCACCCAGTCTAATCTCACTCTCTTGCTCACTCCCCATACCCTTTAATATCCCACCCAGTCTAATCCAACACTCCTGCTCACTCTCCATACCCTTTAATATCCCACCCAGTCTCATCTCACTCTCCTGCTCATTCTCCATACCCTTTAATATCCCACCCAGTCTAATCTCACTCTCCTGCTAACTCCCCATACCCTTTAATATCCCACCCAGTCTAATCTCACTCTCCTGCTCACTCCCCATACCCTTTAATATCCCACCCAGTCAAATCTCACTATCCTGCTCACTCCCCATACCCTTAAATATGGTACCCAGTCTAATCTCACTCTCCTGCTCACTCTCCATACCCTTTAATATCGTACCCAGTCTAATCTCACTCTCCTGCTCACTCTCCATAACCTTTAATATCCCACCCAGTCTAATCTCACTCTCCTGCTCTCTCCCCATACCGTTTAATATCCCACCCAGTCTAATCTCACTCTCCTGCTCACTCCCCATACCCTTTAATATCCCCCCCAGTCTAATCTCACTCTCCTGCTCACTCCCCATACCCTTTAATATCCCACCCAGTCTAATCTCACTCTCCTGCTCACTCTCCATAATCTTTAATATCCCACCCAGTCTAATCTCACTCTCCTGCTCACTCTCCATCCCCTTTAATATCCCACCCAGTCTAATCTCACTCTCCTGCTCACTCCCCATACCGTTTTATATCGTACCCTGTCTAATCTCACTCTCCTGCTCACTCTCCATACCCTTTAATATCCCAGCCAGTCTAATCTCACTCTCCTGCTCACTCCCCATACCCTTTAATATCCCACCCAGTCCAATCTCACTCTCCTGCACACTCCGCATACCCTTTAATATCCCACCCAGTCTAATCTCACTCTCCTGCTCACTCTCCATACCCTTTAATATCCCACCCAGTCTAATCTCACTCTCCTGCTCACTCTCTCCATACCCTTTAATATCCCACCCAATCTAATCTCACTCTCCTGCTCACTCTCCATACCCTTTAATATCCCACCCAGTCTAATCTCACTCTCCTGCTCACTCTCCATACCCTTTAATATCCCACCCAGTCTAAGCTCACTCTCCTGCTCACTCCCCATACCCTTTAATATCCCACACAGTCTAATCCAACACTCCTGCTCACTCTCCATACCCTTTAATATCCCACCCAGTCTCATCTCACTCTCCTGCTCATTCTCCATACCCTTTAATATCCCACCCAGTCTAATCTCACTCTCCTGCTCACTCCCCATACCCTTTAATATCCCACCCAGTCTAATCTCACTCTCCTGCTCACTCCCGATACCCTTTAATATCCCACCCAGTCTAATCTCACTCTCCTGCTCACTCCCCATACCCTTTAATATCCCACCCAGTCTAATCTCACTCTCCTGCTCACTCTCCATACCCTTTAATATCGTACCCAGTCTAATCTCACTCTCCTGCTCACTCACCATACCCTTTAATATCCCACCCAGTCTAATCTCACACTCCTGCTCACTCCCCATACCCTCTAATATCCCAACCAGTCAAATCTCACTCTCCTCACTCCCAATACCCTTTAATATCCCACCCAGTCTAATCTCGCTCTCCGCACTCCCCATATCCTTTAATATCCCAACCAGTCTAATCTCACACTCCTGCTCACTCCCCATACCCTTTGATATCCCACCCAGTCTAATCTCACTCTCCTGCTCACTCCCCATTCCCTTTAATATCCAACCCAGTCTAATCTCACTCTCCTGCTCACTCTCCATACCCTTTAATAACGCACCCAGTGTAATCTCACTCTCCTGCTCACTCTCCATACCCTTTAATATCCCATCCAGTCTAATCCCACTTTCCTGCTCACACCCCATACCCTTTAATATCCCACCCAGTCTAATCTCACTCTCCTGCTCACTCTCCATACCATTTAATATCCCACCCAGTCTAATCTCACTCTCCTGCTCACTCTCCATACCCTTTAATATCCCACCCAGTCTAATCTCACTCTCCTGCTCACACCCCATACCCTTTAATATCCCACACCGTCCAATCTCACTCTCCTGCTCACTCCCCATTCCCTTTAATATCGTACCCAGTCTAATCTCACTCTCCTGCTCACTCTCCATACCCTTTAATATCCCCCGCAGTCTAATCTCTCGCCTGCTCACTCCCCACACCCTTTAATATCCCAGCCAGTCTAACCTCACTCTCCTGCTCACTCCCCATACCGTTTAATATCCCACCCAATCTAATCTCACTCTCCTGCTCACTCCCCATACCCTTTAATATCCCACCCAGTCTAATCTCACTCTCCTGCTCACTCTCCATACCCATTAATATCCCACTCAGTCTAATCTCACTCTCCTGCTCATTCCCCATACCCTTTAATATCCCACCCAGTCTAATCTCACTCTCCTGCTCACTCCCCATCAACTTTAATATCCCACCCAGTCCAATCTCACTCTGCTGCACACTCCGCATACCCTGTAATATCCCACCCAGTCTAATCTCACTCTCCTGCTCACTCTCCATACCCTTTAATATCCCACCCAGTCTAATCTCGCTCTCCTGCTCACTCTGCATACCCTTTAATATCCCATCCAGTCTAATCTCACTCTCCTGCTCACTCTCCATACCCTTTAACATCCCACCCAGTCTAATCTGACTCTCCTGCTCACTCCCCATACCCTTTAATATCCCACCCAGTCTAATCTCACTCTCCTGCTCACTGTCCATACCCTTTAATATCCCACCCAGTCTAATCTCACTCTCCTGCTCACTGTCCATACCCTTTAATATACTTCCCAGTCTAATCCAACACTCCTGCTCACTCCCCATACCCTTTAATATCCCACCCAGTCTAATCTCACTCTCCTGCTCACTCTCCATACCCTTTAATATCCCACCCAGTCTAATCTCACTCTCCTGCTTACTCCACATACCCTTTAAAATCCCACCCAGTCTAATCTCACTCTCCTGCTCAATCCTCATACCCTTTAATATCCCACCAAGTCAAATCTCACTCCCCTGCTCACTCTCCATACCCTTTAATATCCCACCCAGCCTAATCTCACTCTCCTGCTCACTCTCCAAACCATTTAATATCCCACCCAGTCTAATCTCACTCTCCTGCTCACTCTCCATACCCTTTAATATCCCACCCAGTCTAATCTCACTCTCCTGCTCACTCCCCATACCCTTTAATATCCCACCCAGTCTAATCTCACTCTCCTGCTCACTCCCCATACCCTTTAATATCCCACCCAGTCTACTCTCACTCTCCTGAACACTCCCCATACCCTTTAATATCGTACCCAGTCTAATCTCACTCTCCTGCTCACTCTCCATACCCTTTAATATCCCACCCAGTCTAATCTCTCTCCTGCTCACTCCCCATACCCTTTAATATCCCACCCAGTCTAACCTCACTCCCCATACCTTTTAATATCCCACCCAGTCTAATCTCACTCCCCTGCTCACTCTCCATACCCTTTAATATCCCACCCAGTCTAATCTCACACTCCTGCTCACTCCCCATGCCCTTAAATATCCCACCCAGTCTAATCTCACTCTCCTGCTCACTCCCCATACCCTTTAATGTCCCACCAAGTCTAATCTCACTCTCCTGCTCACTCTCCATACCCATTAATATCCCACTCAGTCTAATTTCACTCTCCTGCTCACCCCCCATACCCTTTAATATCCCACCCAGTCTAATCTCACTCTCCTGCTCACTCCCCATACCATTTAATATTCCACCCAGTCTAATCTCACTCTCCTGCTCACTCCCCATACCCTTTAATATCCCACCCAGTCTAATCTCACTCTCCTGCTCACTCCCGATACCCTTTAATATCCCACCCAGTCTAATCTCAGTCTCCTGCTCACTCCCGATACCCTTTAATATCCCACCCAGTCTAATCTCACTCTCCTGCTCACTCCCCATACCCTTTAATATCCCACCCAGTCTAATCTCACTCTCCTGCTCTCTCTCCATACCCTTTAATATCGTACCCAGTCTAATCTCACTCTCCTGCTCACTCACCATACCCTTTAATATCCCACCCAGTCTAATCTCACACTCCTGCTCACTCCCCATACCCTTTAATATCCCAACCAGTCAAATCTCACTCTCCTCACTCCCAATACCCTTTAATATCCCACCCAGTCTAATCTCACTCTCCGCACTCCCCATACCCTTTAATATCCCAACCAGTCTAATCTCACACTCCTGCTCACTCCCCATACCCTTTAATATCCCACCCAGTCCAATCTCACTCTCCTGCACACTCCGCATACCCTTTAATATGCCACCCAGTCTAATCTCACTCTCCTGCTCACTCTCCATACCCTTTAATATCCCACCCAGTCTAATCTCACTCTCCTGCTCACTCTCTCCATACCCTTTAATATCCCACCCAATCTAATCTCACTCTCCTGCTCACTCTCCATACCCTTTAATATCCCACCCAGTCTAATCTCACTCTCCTGCTCACTCTCCATACCCTTTAATATCCCACCCAGTCTAATCTCACTCTCTTGCTCACTCCCCATACCCTTTAATATCCCACCCAGTCTAATCCAACACTCCTGCTCACTCTCCATACCCTTTAATATCCCACCCAGTCTCATCTCACTCTCCTGCTCATTCTCCATACCCTTTAATATCCCACCCAGTCTAATCTCACTCTCCTGCTAACTCCCCATACCCTTTAATATCCCACCCAGTCTAATCTCACTCTCCTGCTCACTCCCCATACCCTTTAATATCCCACCCAGTCAAATCTCACTATCCTGCTCACTCCCCATACCCTTAAATATGGTACCCAGTCTAATCTCACTCTCCTGCTCACTCTCCATACCCTTTAATATCGTACCCAGTCTAATCTCACTCTCCTGCTCACTCTCCATAACCTTTAATATCCCACCCAGTCTAATCTCACTCTCCTGCTCTCTCCCCATACCGTTTAATATCCCACCCAGTCTAATCTCACTCTCCTGCTCACTCCCCATACCCTTTAATATCCCCCCCAGTCTAATCTCACTCTCCTGCTCACTCCCCATACCCTTTAATATCCCACCCAGTCTAATCTCACTCTCCTGCTCACTCTCCATAATCTTTAATATCCCACCCAGTCTAATCTCACTCTCCTGCTCACTCTCCATCCCCTTTAATATCCCACCCAGTCTAATCTCACTCTCCTGCTCACTCCCCATACCGTTTTATATCGTACCCTGTCTAATCTCACTCTCCTGCTCACTCTCCATACCCTTTAATATCCCAGCCAGTCTAATCTCACTCTCCTGCTCACTCCCCATACCCTTTAATATCCCACCCAGTCCAATCTCACTCTCCTGCACACTCCGCATACCCTTTAATATCCCACCCAGTCTAATCTCACTCTCCTGCTCACTCTCCATACCCTTTAATATCCCACCCAGTCTAATCTCACTCTCCTGCTCACTCTCTCCATACCCTTTAATATCCCACCCAATCTAATCTCACTCTCCTGCTCACTCTCCATACCCTTTAATATCCCACCCAGTCTAATCTCACTCTCCTGCTCACTCTCCATACCCTTTAATATCCCACCCAGTCTAAGCTCACTCTCCTGCTCACTCCCCATACCCTTTAATATCCCACACAGTCTAATCCAACACTCCTGCTCACTCTCCATACCCTTTAATATCCCACCCAGTCTCATCTCACTCTCCTGCTCATTCTCCATACCCTTTAATATCCCACCCAGTCTAATCTCACTCTCCTGCTCACTCCCCATACCCTTTAATATCCCACCCAGTCTAATCTCACTATCCTGCTCACTCCCCATACCCTTAAATATGGTACCCAGTCTAATCTCACTCTCCTGCTCACTCTCCATACCCTTTAATATCGTACCCAGTCTAATCTCACTCTCCTGCTCACTCTCCATAACCTTTAATATCCCACCCTGTCTAATCTCACTCTCCTGCTCTCTCCCCTTACCGTTTAATATCCCACCCAGTCTAATCTCACTCTCCTGCTCACTCCCCATACCCTTTAATATCCCCCCCAGTCTAATCTCACTCTCCTGCTCACTCCCCATACCCTTTAATATCCCACCCAGTCTAATCTCACTCTCCTGCTCACTCTCCATAATCTTTAATATCCCACCCAGTCTAATCTCACTCTCCTGCTCACTCTCCATACCCTTTAATATCCCACCCAGTCTAATCTCACTCTCCTGCTCACTCCCCATACCGTTTAATATCGTACCCTGTCTAATCTCACTCTCCTGCTCACTCTCCATACCCTTTAATATCCCAGCCAGTCTAATCTCACTCTCCTGCTCAGTCTCCATAACCTTTAATGTCCCACCCAGTCTAATCTCACTCTCCTGCTCACTCTCCATACCCTTTAATATCCCACCCAGTCTAATCTCACTCTCCTGCTCACTCCCCATACCCTTTAATATCCCACCCAGTCTAATCTCACTCTCCTGCTCCCTCTCCATACCCTTTAATATCCCACCCAGTCTAATCTCACTCTCCTGCTCACTCCCCATACCCTTTAATATCCCACCCAGTCTAATCTCACACTCCTGCTCACTCCCCATACCCTTTAATATCCCACCCAGTCTAATCTCACTCTCCTGCTCACGCCCCATACCCTTTATTATCCCACCCAGTCTAATCTCACTCTCCTGCTCACTCTCCATACCCTTTAATATCCCACCCAGTCTAATCTCACTCTCCAGCTCACTCCCCATACCCTTTAAAATCCCACCCAGTCTAATCTCACTCTCCTCACTCCCCATAACCTTTAATATCCCACCCAGTCTAACCTCACTCTCCTGCTCTCTCCCCATACCGTTTAATATCCCACCCAGTCTAATCTCACTCTCCTGCTCACTCCCCATACCCTTTAATATCCCCCCCAGTCTAATCTCACTCTCCTGCTCACTCCCCATACCCTTTAATATCCCACCCAGTCTAATCTCACTCTCCTGCTCACTCTCCATAATTTTTAATATCCCACCCAGTCTAATCTCACTCTCCTGCTCACTCTCCATACCCTTTAATATCCCACCCAGTCTAATCTCTCTCTCCTGCTCACTCCCCATAGCCTTTAATATCCCACCCAGTCTAATCTCACTCTCCTGCTCACTCCCCATACCATTTAATATCGTACCCTGTCTTATCTCACTCTCCTGCTCACTCTCCATACCCTTTAATATCCCACCCACTCTAATCTCACTCTCCTGCTCAGTCTCCATAACCTTTAATATACCAGCCAGTCTAATCTCACTCTCCTGCTCACTCTCCATACCTTTTAATATACCAGCCAGTCTAATCCAACACTCCTGCTCACTCCCCATACCCTTTGATATCCCACCCAGTCTAATCTCACTCTCCTGCTCACTCCCCATACCATTTAATATTCCACCCAGTCTAATCTCACTCTCCTGCTCACTCCCCATACCCTTTAATATCCCACCCAGTCTAATCTCACTCTCCTGCTCACTCCCCATACCCTTTAATATCCCACCCAGTCTAATCTCAGTCTCCTGCTCACTCCCGATACCCTTTAATATCCCACCCAGTCTAATCTCATTCTCCTGCTCACTCCCCATACCTTTTAATATCCCACCCAGTCTAATCTCACTCTCCTGCTCTCTCTCCATACCCTTTAATATCGTACCCAGTCTAATCTCACTCTCCTGCTCACTCACCATACCCTTTAATATCCCACCCAGTCTAATCTCACACTCCTGCTCACTCCCCATACCCTTTAATATCCCAACCAGTCAAATCTCACTCTCCTCACTCCCAATACCCTTTAATATCCCACCCAGTCTAATCTCACTCTCCGCACTCCCCATACCCTTTAATATCCCAACCAGTCTAATCTCACACTCCTGCTCACTCCCCATACCCTTTAATATCCCACCCAGTCCAATCTCACTCTCCTGCACACTCCGCATACCCTTTAATATGCCACCCAGTCTAATCTCACTCTCCTGCTCACTCTCCATACCCTTTAATATCCCACCCAGTCTAATCTCACTCTCCTGCTCACTCTCTCCATACCCTTTAATATCCCACCCAATCTAATCTCACTCTCCTGCTCACTCTCCATACCCTTTAATATCCCACCCAGTCTAATCTCACTCTCCTGCTCACTCTCCATACCCTTTAATATCCCACCCAGTCTAATCTCACTCTCTTGCTCACTCCCCATACCCTTTAATATCCCACCCAGTCTAATCCAACACTCCTGCTCACTCTCCATACCCTTTAATATCCCACCCAGTCTCATCTCACTCTCCTGCTCATTCTCCATACCCTTTAATATCCCACCCAGTCTAATCTCACTCTCCTGCTCACTCCCCATACCCTTTAATATCCCACCCAGTCTAATCTCACTCTCCTGCTCACTCCCCATACCCTTTAATATCCCACCCAGTCTAATCTCACTATCCTGCTCACTCCCCATACCCTTAAATATGGTACCCAGTCTAATCTCACTCTCCTGCTCACTCTCCATACCCTTTAATATCGTACCCAGTCTAATCTCACTCTCCTGCTCACTCTCCATAACCTTTAATATCCCACCCAGTCTAATCTCACTCTCCTGCTCTCTCCCCATACCGTTTAATATCCCACCCAGTCTAATCTCACTCTCCTGCTCACTCCCCATACCCTTTAATATCCCCCCAGTCTAATCTCACTCTCCTGCTCACTCCCCATACGCTTTAATATCCCACCCAGTCTAATCTCACTCTCCTGCTCACTCTCCATAATCTTTAATATCCCACCCAGTCTAATCTCACTCTCCTGCTCACTCTCCATCCCCTTTAATATCCCACCCAGTCTAATCTCACTCTCCTGCTCACTCCCCATACCGTTTTATATCGTACCCTGTCTAATCTCACTCTCCTGCTCACTCTCCATACCCTTTAATATCCCAGCCAGTCTAATCTCACTCTCCTGCTCAGTCTCCATAACCTTTAATGTCCCACCCAGTCCAATCTCACTCTCCTGCTCACTCTCCATACCCTTTAATATCCCACCCAGTCTAATCTCACTCTCCTGCTCACTCCCCATACCCTTTAATATCCCACCCAGTCTAATCTCACTCTCCTGCTCCCTCTCCATACCCTTTAATATCCCACCCAGTCTAATCTCACTCTCCTGATCACTCCCCATACCCTTTAATAACCCACCCAGTCTAATCTCACTCTCCTCACTCCCCATAACCTTTAATGTCCCACCCAGTCTAATCTCACTCTCCTGCTCACTCCCCATACCGTTTAATATCGTACCCTGTCTTATCTCACTCTCCTGCTCACTCTCCATACCCTTTAATATCCCACCCACTCTAATCTCACTCTCCTGCTCAGTCTCCATAACCTTTAATATACCAGCCAGTCTAACCTCACTCTCCTGCTCACTCTCCATACCCTTTAATATACCAGCCAGTCTAATCCAACACTCCTGCTCACTCCCCATACCCTTTGATATCCCACCCAGTCTAATCTCACTCTCCTGCTCACTCCCCATACCATTTAATATTCCACCCAGTCTAATCTCACTCTCCTGCTCACTCCCCATACCCTTTAATATCCCACCCAGTCTAATCTCACTCTCCTGCTCACTCCCCATACCCTTTAATATCCCACCCAGTCTAATCTCACTCTCCTGCTCACTCCCGATACCCTTTAATATCCCACCCAGTCTAATCTCACTCTCCTGCTCACTCCCCATACCCTTTAATATCCCACCCAGTCTAATCTCACTCTCCTGCTCACTCTCCATACCCTTTAATATCGTACCCAGTCTAATCTCACTCTCCTGCTCACTCACCATACCCTTTAATATCCCACCCAGTCTAATCTCACACTCCTGCTCACTCCCCATACCCTTTAATATCCCAACCAGTCAAATCTCACTCTCCTCACTCCCAATACCCTTTAATATCCCACCCAGTCTAATCTCACTCTCCGCACTCCCCATACCCTTTAATATCCCAACCAGTCTAATCTCACACTCCTGCTCACTCCCCATACCCTTTAATATCCCACCCAGTCTAATCTCACTCTCCTGCTCACTCCCCATTCCCTTTAATATCCAACCCAGTCTAATCTCACTCTCCTGCTCACTCTCCATACCCTTTAATAACGCACCCAGTGTAATCTCACTCTCCTGCTCACTCTCCATACCCTTTAATATCCCATCCAGTCTAATCCCACTTTCCTGCTCACACCCCATACCCTTTAATATCCCACCCAGTCTAATCTCACTCTCCTGCTCACTCTCCATACCATTTAATATCCCACCCAGTCTAATCTCACTCTCCTGCTCACTCTCCATAATCTTTAATATCCCACCCAGTCTAATCTCACTCTCCTGCTCACTCTCCATCCCCTTTAATATCCCACCCAGTCTAATCTCACTCTCCTGCTCACTCCCCATACCGTTTTATATCGTACCCTGTCTAATCTCACTCTCCTGCTCACTCTCCATACCCTTTAATATCCCAGCCAGTCTAATCTCACTCTCCTGCTCAGTCTCCATAACCTTTAATGTCCCACCCAGTCCAATCTCACTCTCCTGCTCACTCTCCATACCCTTTAATATCCCACCCAGTCTAATCTCACTCTCCTGCTCACTCCCCATACCCTTTAATATCCCACCCAGTCTAATCTCACTCTCCTGCTCCCTCTCCATACCCTTTAATATCCCACCCAGTCTAATCTCACTCTCCTGATCACTCCCCATACCCTTTAATAACCCACCCAGTCTAATCTCACTCTCCTCACTCCCCATAACCTTTAATGTCCCACCCAGTCTAACCTCACTCTCCTGCTCTCTCCCCATACCGTTTAATATCCCCCCCAGTCTAATCTCACTCTCCTGCTCACTCCCCATACCCTTTAATATCCCACCCAGTCTCATCTCACTCTCCTGCTCACTCTCCATAATTTTTAATATCCCACCCAGACTAATCTCACTCTCCTGCTCACTCTCCATACTCTTTAATATCCCACCCAGTCTAATCTCACTCTCCTGCTCACTCCCCATACCCTTTAATATCCCACCCAGTCTAATCTCACTCTCCTGCTCACTCCCCATACCGTTTAATATCGTACCCTGTCTTATCTCACTCTCCTGCTCACTCTCCATACCCTTTAATATCCCACCCACTCTAATCTCACTCTCCTGCTCAGTCTCCATAACCTTTAATATACCAGCCAGTCTAACCTCACTCTCCTGCTCACTCTCCATACCCTTTAATATACCAGCCAGTCTAATCCAACACTCCTGCTCACTCCCCATACCCTTTGATATCCCACCCAGTCTAATCTCACTCTCCTGCTCACTCCCCATACCATTTAATATTCCACCCAGTCTAATCTCACTCTCCTGCTCACTCCCCATACCCTTTAATATCCCACCCAGTCTAATCTCACTCTCCTGCTCACTCCCCATACCCTTTAATATCCCACCCAGTCTAATCTCACTCTCCTGCTCACTCCCGATACCCTTTAATATCCCACCCAGTCTAATCTCACTCTCCTGCTCACTCCCCATACCCTTTAATATCCCACCCAGTCTAATCTCACTCTCCTGCTCACTCTCCATACCCTTTAATATCGTACCCAGTCTAATCTCACTCTCCTGCTCACTCACCATACCCTTTAATATCCCACCCAGTCTAATCTCACACTCCTGCTCACTCCCCATACCCTTTAATATCCCAACCAGTCAAATCTCACTCTCCTCACTCCCAATACCCTTTAATATCCCACCCAGTCTAATCTCACTCTCCGCACTCCCCATACCCTTTAATATCCCAACCAGTCTAATCTCACACTCCTGCTCACTCCCCATACCCTTTAATATCCCACCCAGTCTAATCTCACTCTCCTGCTCACTCCCCATTCCCTTTAATATCCAACCCAGTCTAATCTCACTCTCCTGCTCACTCTCCATACCCTTTAATAACGCACCCAGTGTAATCTCACTCTCCTGCTCACTCTCCATACCCTTTAATATCCCATCCAGTCTAATCCCACTTTCCTGCTCACACCCCATACCCTTTAATATCCCACCCAGTCTAATCTCACTCTCCTGCTCACTCTCCATACCATTTAATATCCCACCCAGTCTAATCTCACTCTCCTGCTCACTCTCCATACCCTTTAATATCCCACCCAGTCTAATCTCACTCTCCTGCTCACTCCCCATACCCTTTAATATCCCACCCAGTCCAATCTCACTCTCCTGCTCACTCCCCATTCCCTTTAATATCGTACCCAGTCTAATCTCACTCTCCTGCTCACTCTCCATACCCTTTAATATCCCCCGCAGTCTAATCACTCGCCTGCTCACTCCCCACACCCTTTAATATCCCAGCCAGTCTAACCTCACTCTCCTGCTCACTCCCCATACCGTTTAATATCCCACCCAGTCTAATCTCACTCTCCTGCTCACTCCCCATACCCTTTAATATCCCACCCAGTCTAATCTCACTCTCCTGCTCACTCTCCATACCCATTAATATCCCACTCAGTCTAATCTCACTCTCCTGCTCATTCCCCATACCCTTTAATATCCCACCCAGTCTAATCTCTCTCTCCTGCTCACTCCCCATCAACTTTAATATCCCACCAATCCAATCTCACTCTGCTGCACACTCCGCTTACCCTGTAATATCCCACCCAGTCTAATCTCACTCTCCTGCTCACTCTCCATACCCTTTAATATCCCACCCAGTCTAATCTCGCTCTCCTGCTCACTCTGCATACCCTTTAATATCCCATCCAGTCTAATCTCACTCTCCTGCTCACTCTCCATACCCTTTAACATCCCACCCAGTCTAATCTGACTCTCCTGCTCACTCCCCATACCCTTTAATATCCCACCCAGTCTAATCTCACTCTCCTGCTCACTGTCCATACCCTTTAATATCCGACCCAGTCTAATCTCACTCTCCTGCTCACTGTCCATACCCTTTAATATACTTCCCAGTTTAATCCAACACTCCTGCTCACTCCCCATACCCTTTAATATCCCACCCAGTCTAATCTCACTCTCCTGCTCACTCTCCATACCCTTTAATATCCCACCCAGTCTAATCTCACTCTCCTGCTTACTCCACATACCCTTTAAAATCCCACCCAGTCTAATCTCACTCTCCTGCTCAATCCCCATACCATTTAATATCCCACCAAGTCAAATCTCACTCTCCTGCTCACTCTCCATACCCTTTAATATCCCACCCAGCCTAATCTCACTCTCCTGCTCACTCTCCAACCATTTAATATCCCACCCAGTCTAATCTCACTCTCCTGCTCACTCTCCATACCCTTTAATATCCCACCCAGTCTAATCTCACTCTCCTGCTCACTCCCCATACCCTTTAATATCCCACCCAGTCTACTCTCACTCTCCTGAACACTCCCCATACCCTTTAATATCGTACCCAGTCTAATCTCACTCTCCTGCTCACTCTCCATACCCATTAATATCCCACCCAGTCTAATCTCTCTCCTGCTCACTCCCCATACCCTTTAATATCCCACCCAGTCTAACCTCACTCCCCATACATTTTAATATCCCACCCAGTCTAATCTCACTCCCCTGCTCACTCTCCATACCCTTTAATATCCCACCCAGTCTAATCTCACACTCCTGCTCACTCTCCATACCATTTAATATCCCACCCAGTCTAATCTCACTCTCCTGCTCACTCTCCATACCCTTTAATATCCCACCCAGTCTAATCTCACTCTCCTGCTCACTCCCCATACCCTTTAATATCCCACCCAGTCCAATCTCACTCTCCTGCTCACTCCCCATTCCCTTTAATATCGTACCCAGTCTAATCTCACTCTCCTGCTCACTCTCCATACCCTTTAATATCCCCCGCAGTCTAATCTCTCGCCTGCTCACTCCCCACACCCTTTAATATCCCAGCCAGTCTAACCTCACTCTCCTGCTCACTCCCCATACCGTTTAATATCCCACCCAGTCTAATCTCACTCTCCTGCTCACTCCCCATACCCTTTAATATCCCACCCAGTCTAATCTCACTCTCCTGCTCACTCTCCATACCCATTAATATCCCACTCAGTCTAATCTCACTCTCCTGCTCATTCCCCATACCCTTTAATATCCCACCCAGTCTAATCTCACTCTCCTGCTCACTCCCCATCAACTTTAATATCCCACCCAGTCCAATCTCACTCTGCTGCACACTCCGCATACCCTGTAATATCCCACCCAGTCTAATCTCACTCTTCTGCTCACTCTCCATACCCTTTAATATCCCACCCAGTCTAATCTCGCTCTCCTGCTCACTCTGCATACCCTTTAATATCCCATCCAGTCTAATCTCACTCTCCTGCTCACTCTCCATACCCTTTAACATCCCACCCAGTCTAATCTGACTCTCCTGCTCACTCCCCATACCCTTTAATATCCCACCCAGTCTAATCTCACTCTCCTGCTCACTGTCCATACCCTTTAATATCCCACCCAGTCTAATCTCACTCTCCTGCTCACTGTCCATACCCTTTAATATACTTCCCAGTCTAATCCAACACTCCTGCTCACTCCCCATACCCTTTAATATCCCACCCAGTCTAATCTCACTCTCCTGCTCACTCTCCATACCCTTTAATATCCCACCCAGTCTAATCTCACTCTCCTGCTTACTCCACATACCCTTTAAAATCCCACCCAGTCTAATCCCACTCTCCTGCTCAATCCCCATACCCTTTAATATCCCACCAAGTCAAATCTCACTCTCCTGCTCACTCTCCATACCCTTTAATATCCCACCCAGCCTAATCTCACTCTCCTGCTCACTCTCCAAACCATTTAATATCCCACCCAGTCTAATCTCACTCTCCTGCTCACTCTCCATACCCTTTAATATCCCACCCAGTCTAATCTCACTCTCCTGCTCACTCCCCATACCCTTTAATATCCCACCCAGTCTACTCTCACTCTCCTGAACACTCCCCATACCCTTTAGTATCGTACCCAGTCTAATCTCACTCTCCTGCTCACTCTCCATACCCTTTAATATCCCACCCAGTCTAATCTCTCTCCTGCTCACTCCCCATACCCTTTAATATCCCACCCAGTCTAACCTCACTCCCCATACATTTTAATATCCCACCCAGTCTAATCTCACTCCCCTGCTCACTCTCCATACCCTTTAATATCCCACCCAGTCTAATCTCACACTCCTGCTCACTCCCCATGCCCTTAAATATCCCACCCAGTCTAATCTCACTCTCCTGCTCACTCCCCATACCCTTTAATGTCCCACCAAGTCTAATCACACTCTCCTGCTCACTCTCCATACCCATTAATATCCCACTCAGTCTAATTTCACTCTCGTGCTCACCCCCCATACCCTTTAATATCCCACCCAGTCTAATCTCACTCTCCTGCTCACTCCCCATACCCTTTAATATCCCACCCAGCCTAATCTCACTCTCCTGCTCACTCTCTCCATACCCTTTAATATACCACCCAGTCTAATCCAACACTCCTGCTCACTCTCCATACCCTTTAATATCCCACCCAGTCTAATCTCACTCCTCATACCCTTTAATAACCCACCCAGTCTAATCTCACTCTCCTGCTCACTCTCCATACCCTTTAATATCCCACCCAGTCTAATCTCACTCTCCTGCTCACTCTCCATACCCTTTCATATCCCACCCAGTCTAATCCCACTCTCCTGCTCACACCCCATACCCTTTAATATCCCACCCAGTCTAATCTCACTCTCCTGCTCACTCTCCATACCATTTAATATCCCACCCAGTCTAATCTCACTCTCCTGCTCACTCTCCATACCCTTTAATATCCCACGCAGTCTAATCTCTCTCCTGCTCACTCCCCATACCCTTTCGTATCCCAGCCAGTCTAACCTTTCTGTCCTGCTCACTCCCCATACCGTTTAATATCCCACTCAGTCTAATCTCACTCTCCTGCTCACTCCCCATACCCTTTAATATTCCACCCAGTCCTATCTCACTCTCCTGCACACTCCGCATACCCTGTAATATCCCACCCTGTCTAATCTCACTCTCCTGCTCACTCTCCATACCCTTTAACATCCCACCCCGTCTAATCGCACTCTCCTGCTTACTCCCCATACCCTTTAATATACCACCCAGTCTAATCCAACACTCCTGCTCACTCCCCATACCCTTTAATATCCCACCCAGTCTAACCTCACTCTCCTGCTCACTCCCCATACCCTTTAATATCCCACCCAGTCTAATATCACTCCCCTGCTCACTCTCCATACCCTTTAATATCACACCCAGTCGAATCTCACACTCCTGCTCACTCCCCTTACCCTTAAATATCCCACCCAGTCTAATCTCACTCTCCTGCTCAGTCCCCATACCTTTTAATATCCCACCCAGTCTAATCTCACTCTCCTGCTCACTCTCCATACGCATTAATATCCCACTCAGTCTAATCTCACTCTCCTGCTCACTCCCCATGCCCTTTAATATCCCACCCAGTCTAATCTCACTCTCCTGCTCGCTCCCCATACCCTTTATTATCCCACACAGTCCAATCTCAAACTCCTGCACACTCCGCATACCCTTCAATATCCCACCCAGTCTAATCTCACTCTCCTGTTCACTCTCCATACGCTTTAATATCCCACCCAGCCTAATCTCACTCTCCTGCTCACTCTCCATACCCTTTAATATCCCACCCAGTCTAATCTCACTCATCTGCTCACTCCCCATACCCTTTAATATCCCACCCAGTCTAATCTCGCTCTCCTGCTCCCTCTCCATGCCCTTTAATATCCCACCCAGTCTAATCTCACTCTCCTGATCACTCGTTATACACTTTAATATCCCACCCAGTCTAATCTCACTCTCCTGCTCCCTCTGCATACCCTTTAATATCCCACCCAGTCTAATCTCACTCTCCTGATCACTCCCCATACCCTTTAATATCCCACCCAGTCTAATCTCACTCTCCTGCTCACTCCCCATATCCTTTAATATCCCACCCAGTCTAATCTCACCCTCCTGCTCACTCCCCATACCCTTTAATATCCAACCCAGTCAAATCTCTCTCTCCTGCTCACTCCCCATACCCTTTATTATCCCACCCAGTCTAATCTCACTCTCCTGCTCACTCTCCATACCCTTTAATATCCCACCCAGACTAATCTCACTCCCCATACCCTTTAATATCCCACCAAGTCTAATCTCACTCTCCTGCTCACACTCCATACCCTTTAATATCGGACCCAGTCTAATCTCACTCTCCTGCTCACTCTCCATACCCTTTAATATCCCACCCAGTCTAATCTCACTCTCCTGCTCACTCCCAATCCCCTTTAATATCCCACCCAGTGAAATCTCACTCTCCTCACTCCCCATACCCTTTAAAATCCCACCCAGTCTAATCTCACTCTCCTCACTCCCCATAACCTTTAATATCCCACCCAGTCTAATCTCACTCTCCTGCTCTCTCCCCATACCGTTTAATATCCCACCCAGTCTAATCTCACTCTCCTGCTCACTCCCCATACCCTTTAATATCCCCCCCAGTCTAATCTCACACTCCTGCTCACTCCCCATACCCTTTAATATCCCACCCAGTCTAATCTCACTCTCCTGCTCACTCCCGATACCCTTTAATATCCCACCCAGTCTAATCTCACTCTCCTGCTCACTCCCCATACCCTTTAATATCCCACCCAGTCTAATCTCACTCTCCTGCTCAGTCTCCATAACCTTTAATATCCCACCCAGTCTAATCTCACTCTCCTGCTCACTCCCGATACCCTTTAATATCCCACCCAGTCTAATCTCACTCTCCTGCTCACTCCCCATACCCTTTAATATCCCACCGTCTAATCTCACTCTCCTGCTCACTCTCCATACCCTTTAATATCGTACCCAGTCTAATCTCACTCTCCTGCTCACTCCCCATACCCTTTAATATCCCACCCAGTCTAATCTCTCTCCTGCTCACTCCCCATACCCTTTAATATCCCACCCAGTCTAATCTCACTCTCCTGCTCACTCCCCATACCCTTTAATGTCCCACCCAGTCTAATCTCACTCTCCTGCACACTCTCCATACCCATTAATATCCCACTCAGTCTAATTTCACTCTCCTGCTCACCCCCCATACCCTTTAATATCCCACCCAGTCTAATCTCACTCTCCTGCTCACTCCCCATACCCTTTAATATCCCACCCAGTCCAATCTCACTCTCCTGCACACTCCGCATACCCTTTAATATCCCACCCAGCCTAATCTCACTCTCCTGCTCACTCTCTCCATACCCTTTAATATACCACCCAGTCTAATCCAACACTCCTGCTCACTCTCCATACCCTTTAATATCCCACCCAGTCTAATCTCACTCTCCTGCTCACTCTCCATACCCTTTAATATCCCACCCAGTCTAATCTCACTCCTCATACCCTTTAATAACCCACCTAGTCTAATCTCACTCTCCTGCTCACTCTCCATACCCTTTAATATCCCACCCAGTCTAATCTCACTCTCCTGCTCACTCCCCATACCCTTTAATATCCCACCCAGTCTAATCTCACTCTCCTGCTCACTCCCCATACCCTTTAATATCGTACCCAATCTAACCTCACTCTCCTGCTCACTCTCCATACACTTTAATATCCCACGCAGTCTAATCTCTCTCCTGCTCACTCCCCATACCCTTTAGTATCCCAGCCAGTCTAACCTCTCTCTCCTGCTCACTCCCCAGACCGTTTAATATCCCACTCAGTCTAATCTCACTCTCCTGCTCACTCCCCATACCCTTTAATATCCCACCCAGACGAACCTCACTCTCCTGCGCACTCCCCATACCCTTTAATATCCCACCCAGTCCAATCTCACTCTCCTGCACACTCCGCATACCCTGTAATATCCCACCCTGTCTAATCTCACTCTCCTGCTCACTCTCCATACCCTTTAACATCCCACCCAGTCTAATCTCACTCTCCTGCTCACTCCCCATACCCTTTAATATACCACCCACTCTAATCCAACACTCCTGCTCACTCCCCATACCCTTTAATATCCCAACCAGTCTAATCTCACTCTCCTGCTCACTCCCCATACCCTTTAACATCCCACCCAATCTAATCTCACTCTCCTGCTCACTCTCCATCCCCTTTAATATCCCACCCAGTCTAATCTCACTCTCCTGCTCACTCCCCAAACCCTTTAATATCCCACCCAGTCTAATCTCACTCTCCTGCTCACTCCCCATACCCTTTAATATCCCACCCAGTCTAATCTCACTCTCCTGCTCACTCCCCATACCCTTTATTATCCCACCCAGTCGAATCTCACTCTCCTGCTCACTCTCCATACCCTTTAATATCCCACCCAGTCTAAACTCACTCTCCTGCTCACTCTCCATCCCTTTAATATCCCACCCAGTCTAATCTCACTCTCCTGCCTACTCCCCATACCCTTTAAAATCCCACCCAGTCTAATCTCACTCTCCTGCTCAATCCCCATACCCTTTAATATCCCACCAAGTCTAATCTCACTCTCCTGCTCACTCTCCATACCCTTTAATATCCCACCCAGCCTAATCTCACTATCCTGCTCACTCTCCATACCCTTTAATATCCCACCCAGTCTAATCTCACTCTCCTGCTCACTCCGCATACCCTTTAATAACCCACCCAGTCTTATCTCACTCTCCTGCTCACTCTCCATTCCCTTTAATATCCCACCAAGTCTAATCCCACTCTCCTGCTCACTCTCCATACCCTTCAATATCCCACCCAGTCTAATCTCACACTCCTGCTCACACCCCATACCCTTTAATATCCCAACCAGTCGTATCTCACTCTCCTGCTCACTCTCCATACCCTTTCATATCCCACCCAGTCTAATCTCTCTCCTGCTCACGCCAAATACACTTTAATATCCCACCCAGTCTAACCACACGCTCCTGCTCTCTCCCCATACCCTTTAATATCCCACCCAGTCTAAACTCACTCCCCTGCTCACTCTCCATACTCTTTAATATCCCACCCAGTCTAATCTCACACTCCTGCTCACTCTCCATACCCTTTAATATCCCCCCCAGTCTAATCTCACTCTCCTGCTCACTCCCCATACCCTTTAATATCCCACCCAGTCCAATCTCACACTCCTGCACACTCCGCATTCCCTTCAATATCCCACCCAGTCTAATCTCACTCTCCTGTTCACTCTCCATACGCTTTAATATCCCACCCAGCCTAATCTCACTCTCCTGCTCACTCTCCATGCCCTTTAATATCCCACCCCGTCTAATCTCACCCTCCTGCTCACTCCCCATACCCTTTAATATCCCACCCAGTCTAATCTCACTCTCCTGCTCCCTCTCCATACCCTTTAATATCCCACCCAGTCTAATCTCACTCTCCTGATCACTCCCCATACCCTTTAATATCCCACCCAGTCAAATCTCACTCTCCTGCTCACTCCCCATACCCGTTAATATCCCACCCAGTCTAATCTCACTCTCCTGCTCACTCCCATACCCTTTAATAACCCACCCAGTCTAATCTCACTCTCCTGCTCACTCCCCATACCCTTTATTATCCCACCCAGTCTAATCTCACTCTGCTGCTCACTCTCCATACCCTTTAATATCCCACCCAGTCTAATCTCACTCTCCTGCTCACTCCCCATACCCTTTAATATCCCACCAAGTCTAATCTCACTCTCCTGCTCACACTCCATACCCTTTAATCTCGTACCCAGTCTAATCTCACTCTCCTGCTCACTCCCCATACCCTTTAATATCCCACCCAGTCAAATCTCACTCTCCTCACTCCCCATACCCTTTAAAATCCCACCCAGTCTAATCTCACTCTCCTCACTCCCCATAACCTTTAATATCCCACCCAGTCTAATCTCACTCTCCTGCTCTCTCCCCATACCGTTTAATATCCCACCCAGTCTAATCTCACTCTCCTGCTCACTCCCCATACCCTTTAATATCCCACCCAGTCTAATCTCACTCTCCTGCTCACTCCCGATACCCTTTAATATCCCATCCAGTCTAATCTCACTCTCCTGCTCACTCCCCATACCCTTTAATATCCCATCCAGTCTAATCTCACTCTCCTGCTCAGTCTCCATAACCTTTAATATACCAGCCAGTCCAATCTCACTCTCCTGCTCACTCTCCATACACTTTAATATGCCAGCCAGTCTAATCCAACACTCCTGCTCACTCCCCATTCCCTTTGATATCCCACCCAGTCTAATCTCACTCTCCTGCTAACTCCCGATACCCTTTAATATCCCACCCAGTCTAATCTTACTCTCCTGCTCACTCCCCATACCCTTTAATATCCCACCCAGTCTAATCTCACTCTCCTGCTCACTCTCCATACCCTTTAATATCGTACCCAGTCTAATCTCACTCTTCTGCTCACTCTCCATACCCTTTAATACCCCACCCAGTCTAATCTCACTCTCCTGCTCACTCCCCATACCCTTTAATATCCCAACCAGTCAAATCTCACTCTCCTCACTCCCAATACCCTTTAATATCTCACCCAGTCTTATCTCATTCTCCGCACTCCCCATACCCTTTAATATCCCACCCAGTCTAATCTCACTCTCCTGCTCACTCCCCATACCCTTTATTATCCCCCCCAGTCTAATCTGACTCTCCTGCTCACTCCCCATACCCTTTAATATCCCACCCAGTCTAATCTCACTCTCCTGCTCACTCTCCATAATTTTTAATATCCCACCCAGACTAATCTCACTCTCCTGCTCCCTCTCCATACCCTTTAATATCCCACCCAGTCTAATCTCACTCTCCTGCTCACTCCCCATACCCTTTAATATCCCACCCAGTCTAATCTCACTCTCCTGCTCACTCCCCATACCGTTTAATATCCCACCCAGTCTAATCTCACTCTCCTGCTCACTCCCCATAACCTTTATTATCCCACCCAGTCTAATCTCACTCTGCTGCTCACTCTCCATACCCTTTAATATCCCACCCAGTCTAATCTCACTCTCCTGCTCACTCCCCATACCCTTTAATATCCCACCAAGTCTAATCTCACTCTCCTGCTCACACTCCATACCCTTTAATCTCGTACCCAGTCTAATCTCACTCTCCTGCTCACTCCCCATACCCTTTAATATCCCACCCAGTCAAATCTCACTCTCCTCACTCCCCATACCCTTTAAAATCCCACCCAGTCTAATCTCACTCTCCTCACTCCCCATAACCTTTAATATCCCACCCAGTCTAATCTCACTCTCCTGCTCTCTCCCCATACCGTTTAATATCCCACCCAGTCTAATCTCACTCTCCTGCTCACTCCCCATACCCTTTAATATCCCACCCAATCTAATCTCACTCTCCTGCTCACTCCCCATACCCTTTATTATCCCACCCAGTCTAATCTCACTCTGCTGCTCACTCTCCATACCCTTTAATATCCCACCCAGTCTAATCTCACTCTCCTGCTCACTCCCCATACCCTTTAATATCCCACCAAGTCTAATCTCACTCTCCTGCTCACACTCCATACCCTTTAATCTCGTACCCAGTCTAATCTCACTCTCCTGCTCACTCCCCATACCCTTTAATATCCCACCCAGTCAAATCTCACTCTCCTCACTCCCCATACCCTTTAAAATCCCACCCAGTCTAATCTCACTCTCCTCACTCCCCATAACCTTTAATATCCCACCCAGTCTAATCTCACTCTCCTGCTCTCTCCCCATACCGTTTAATATCCCACCCAGTCTAATCTCACTCTCCTGCTCACTCCCCATACCCTTTAATATCCCCCCCAGTCTAATCTCACTCTCCTGCTCACTCCCCATACCCTTTAATATCCCACCCAGTCTAATCTCACTCTCCTGCTCACTCCCGATACCCTTTAATATCCCACCCAGTCTAATCTCACTCTCCTGCTCACTCCCCATACCCTTTAATATCCCATCCAGTCTAATCTCACTCTCCTGCTCAGTCTCCATAACCTTTAATATACCAGCCAGTCCAATCTCACTCTCCTGCTCACTCTCCATACACTTTAATATGCCAGCCAGTCTAATCCAACACTCCTGCTCACTCCCCATACCCTTTGATATCCCACCCAGTCTAATCTCACTCTCCTGCTAACTCCCGATACCCTTTAATATCCCACCCAGTCTAATCTCACTCTCCTGCTCACTCCCCATACCCTTTAATATCCCACCCAGTCTAATCTCACTCTCCTGCTCACTCTCCATACCCTTTAATATCGTACCCAGTCTAATCTCACTCTTCTGCTCACTCTCCATACCCTTTAATACCCCACCCAGTCTAATCTCACTCTCCTGCTCACTCCCCATACCCTTTAATATCCCAACCAGTCAAATCTCACTCTCCTCACTCCCAATACCCTTTAATATCTCACCCAGTCTTATCTCATTCTCCGCACTCCCCATACCCTTTAATATCCCACCCAGTCTAATCTCACTCTCCTGCTCACTCCCCATACCCTTTATTATCCCCCCCAGTCTAATCTGACTCTCCTGCTCACTCCCCATACCCTTTAATATCCCACCAAGTCTAATCTCACTCTCCTGCTCACTCTCCATAATTTTTAATATCCCACCCAGACTAATCTCACTCTCCTGCTCCCTCTCCATACCCTTTAATATCCCACCCAGTCTAATCTCACTCTCCTGCTCACTCCCCATACCCTTTAATATCCCACCCAGTCTAATCTCACTCTCCTGCTCACTCCCCATACCGTTTAATATCGTACCCTGTCTTATCTCACTCTCCTGCTCACTCTCCATACCCTTTAATATCCCACCCACTCTAATCTCACTCTCCTGCTCAGTCTCCATAACCTTTAATATACCAGCCATTCTAATCTCACTCTCCTGCTCACTCTCCATACCCTTTAATATACCAGCCAGTCTAATCCAACACTCCTGCTCACTCCCCATACCCTTTGATATCCCACCCAGTCTAATCTCACTCTCCTGCTCACTCCCCATACCATTTAATATTCCACCCAGTCTAATCTCACTCTCCTGCTCACTCCCCATACCCTTTAATATTCCACCCAGTCTAATCTCACTCTCCTGCTCACTCCCGATACCCTTTAATATCCCACCCAGTCTAATCTCACTCTCCTGCTCACTCCCCATACCCTTTAATATCCCACCCAGTCTAATCTCACTCTCCTGCTCACTCTCCATACACTTTAATATCGTACCCAGTCTAATCTCACTCTCCTGCTCACTCACCATACCATTTAATATCCCACCCAGTCTAATCTCACACTCCTGCTCACTCCCCATACCCTCTAATATCCCAACCAGTCAAATCTCACTCTCCTCACTCCCAATACCCTTTAATATCCCACCCAGTCTAATCTCACTCTCCGCACTCCCCATATCCTTTAATATCCCAACCAGTCTAATCTCACACTCCTGCTCACTCCCCATACCCTTTGATATCCCACCCAGTCTAATCTCACTCTCCTGCTCACACCCCATTCCCTTTAATATCCAACCCAGTCTAATCTCACTCTCCTGCTCACTCTCCATACCCTTTAATAACGCACCCAGTGTAATCTCACTCTCCTGCTCACTCTCCATACCCTTTAATATCCCATCCAGTCTAATCCCACTTTCCTGCTCACACCCCATACCCTTTAATATCCCACCCAGTCTAATCTCACTCTCCTGCTCACTCTCCATACCATTTAATATCCCACCCAGTCTAATCTCACTCTCCTGCTCACTCTCCATACCCTTTAATATCCCACCCAGTCTAATCTCACTCTCCTGCTCACTCCCCATACCCTTTAATATCCCACACCGTCCAATCTCACTCTACTGCTCACTCCCCATTCCCTTTAATATCGTACCCAGTCTAATCTCACTCTCCTGCTCACTCTCCATACCCTTTAATATCCCCCGCTGTCTAATCTCTCGCCTGCTCACTCCCCACAACCTTTAATATCCCAGCCAGTCTAACCTCACTCTCCTGCTCACTCCCCATACCGTTTAATATCCCACCCAATCTAATCTCACTCTCCTGCTCACTCCCCATACCCTTTAATATCCCACCCAGTCTAATCTCACTCTCCTGCTCACTCTCCATACCCATTAATATCCCACTCAGTCTAATCTCACTCTCCTGCTCATTCCCCATACCCTTTAATATCCCATCCAGTCTAATCTCACTCTCCTGCTCACTCCCCATCAACTTTAATATCTCACCCAGTCCAATCTCACTCTGCTGCACACTCCGCATACCCTGTAATATCCCACCCAGTCTAATCTCACTCTCCTGCTCACTCTCCATACCCTTTAATATCCCACCCAGTCTAATCTCGCTCTCCTGCTCACTCTGCATACCCTTTAATATCCCATCCAGTCTAATCTCACTCTCCTGCTCACTCTCCATACCCTTTAACATCCCACCCAGTCTAATCTGACTCTCCTGCTCACTCCCCATACCCTTTAATATCCCACCCAGTCTAATCTCACTCTCCTGCTCACTGTCCATACCCTTTAATATCCCACCCAGTCTAATCTCACTCTCCTGCTCACTGTCCATACCCTTTAATATACTTCCCAGTCTAATCCAACACTCCTGCTCACTCCCCATACCCTTTAATATCCCACCCAGTCTAATCTCACTCTCCTGCTCACTCTCCATACCCTTTAATATCCCACCCAGTCTAATCTCACTCTCCTGCTTACTCCACATACCCTTTAAAATCCCACCCAGTCTAATCTCACTCTCCTGCTCACTGTCCATCCCCTTTAATATACTTCCCAGTCTAATCCAACACTCCTGCTCACTCCCCATACCCTTTAATATCCCACCCAGTCTAATCTCACTCTCCTGCTCACTCTCCATACCCTTTAATATCCCACCCAGTCTAATCTCGCTCTCCTGCTCACTCTGCATACCCTTTAATATCCCATCCAGTCTAATCTCACTCTCCTGCTCACTCTCCATACCCTTTAACATCCCACCCAGTCTAATCTGACTCTCCTGCTCACTCCCCATACCCTTTAATATCCCACCCAGTCTAATCTCACTCTCCTGCTCACTGTCCATACCCTTTAATATCCCACCCAGTCTAATCTCACTCTCCTGCTCACTGTCCATACCCTTTAATATACTTCCCAGTCTAATCCAACACTCCTGCTCACTCCCCATACCCTTTAATATCCCACCCAGTCTAATCTCACTCTCCTGCTCACTCTCCATACCCTTTAATATCCCACCCAGTCTAATCTCACTCTCCTGCTTACTCCACATACCCTTTAAAATCCCACCCAGTCTAATCTCACTCTCCTGCTCAATCCCCATACCCTTTAATATCCCACCAAGTCAAATCTCACTCCCCTGCTCACTCTCCATACCCTTTAATATCCCACCCAGCCTAATCTCACTCTCCTGCTCACTCTCCAAACCATTTAATATCCCACCCAGTCTAATCTCACTCTCCTGCTCACTCTCCATACCCTTTAATATCCCACCCAGTCTAATCTCACTCTCCTGCTCACTCCCCATACCCTTTAATATCCCACCCAGTCTAATCGCACTCTCCTGCTCACTCCCCATACCCTTTAATATCCCACCCAGTCTACTCTCACTCTCCTGAACACTCCCCATACCCTTTAATATCGTACCCAGTCTAATCTCATTCTCCTGCTCACTCTCCATACCCTTTAATATCCCACCCAGTCTAATCTCTCTCCTGCTCACTCCCCATACCCTTTAATATCCCACCCAGTCTAACCTCACTCCCCATACCTTTTAATATCCCACCCAGTCTAATCTCACTCCCCTGCTCACTCTCCATACCCTTTAATATCCCACCCAGTCTAATCTCACACTCCTGCTCACTCCCCATGCCCTTAAATATCCCACCCAGTCTAATCTCACTCTCCTGCTCACTCCCCATACCCTTTAATGTCCCACCAAGTCTAATCTCACTCTCCTGCTCAGACTCCATACCCATTAATATACCAGCCAGTCTAATCTCACTCTCCTGCTCACTCTCCATACCCTTTAATATGCCAGCCAGTCTAATCCAACACTCCTGCTCACTCCCCATACCCTTTGATATCCCACCCAGTCTAATCTCACTCTCCTGCTCACTCCCGATACCCTTTAATATCCCACCCAGTCTAATCTCACTCTCCTGCTCACTCCCCATACCCTTTAATATCCCACCCAGTCTAATCTCACTCTCCTGCTCACTCTCCATACCCTTTAATATCGTACCCAGTCTAATCTCACTCTTCTGCTCACTCTCCATACCCTTTAATACCCCACCCAGTCTAATTTCACTCTCCTGCTCACTCCCCATACCCTTTAATATCCCAACCAGTCAAATCTCACTCTCGTCACTCCCAATACCCTTTAATATCTCACCCAGTCTTATCTCATTCTCCGCACTCCCCATACCCTTTAATATCCCACCCTGTCTAATCTCACTCTCCTGCTCACTCCCCATACCCTTTAATATCCCCCCCAGTCTAATCTGACTCTCCTGCTCACTCCCCATACCCTTTAATATCCCACCCAGTCTAATCTCACTCTCCTGCTCACTCTCCATAATTTTTAATATCCCACCCAGACTCATCTCACTCTCCTGCTCACTCTCCATACCCTTTAATATCCCACCCAGTCTAATCTCACTCTCCTGCTCACTCCCCATACCCTTTAATATCCCACCCAGTCTAATCTCACTCTCCTGCTCACTCCCCATACTGTTTAATATCGTACCCTGTCTTATCTCACTCTCCTGCTCACTCTCCATACCCTTTAATATCCCACCCACTCTAATCTCACTCTCCTGCTCTGTCTCCATAACCTTTAATATACCAGCCAGTCTAATCTCACTCTCCTGCTCACTCTCCATACCCTTTAATATACCAGCCAGTCTAATCCAACACTCCTGCTCACTCCCCATACCCTTTGATATCCCACCCAGTCTAATCTCACTCTCCTGCTCACTCCCCATACCATTTAATATTCCACCCAATCTAATCTCACTCTCCTGCTCACTCCCCATACCCTTTAATATCCCACCCAGTCTAATCTCACTCTCCTGCTCACTCCCCATACCCTTTAATATCCCACCCAGTCTAATCTCACTCTCCTGCTCACTCCCGATACCCTTTAATATCCCACCCAGTCTAATCTCACTCTCCTGCTCACTCCCCATACCCTTTAATATCCCACCCAGTCTAATCTCACTCTCCTGCTCACTCTCCATACCCTTTAATATCGTACCCAGTCTAATCTCACTCTCCTGCTCACTCACCATACCCTTTAATATCCCCACCCAGTCTAATCTCACACTCCTGCTCACTCCCCATACCCTCTAATATCCCAACCAGTCAAATCTCACTCTCCTCACTCCCAATACCCTTTAATATCCCACCCAGTCTAATCTCGCTCTCCGCACTCCCCATATCCTTTAATATCCCAACCAGTCTAATCTCACACTCCTGCTCACTCCCCATACCCTTTGATATCCCACCCAGTCTAATCTCACTCTCCTGCTCACTCCCCATTCCCTTTAATATCCAACCCAGTCTAATCTCACTCTCCTGCTCACTCTCCATACCCTTTAATAACGCACCCAGTGTAATCTCACTCTCCTGCTCACTCTCCATACCCTTTAATATCCCATCCAGTCTAATCCCACTTTCCTGCTCACACCCCATACCCTTTAATATCCCACCCAGTCTAATCTCACTCTCCTGCTCACTCTCCATACCATTTAATATCCCACCCAGTCTAATCTCACTCTCCTGCTCACTCTCCATACCCTTTAATATCCCACCCAGTCTAATCTCACTCTCCTGCTCACACCCCATACCCTTTAATATCCCACACCGTCCAATCTCACTCTCCTGCTCACTCCCCATTCCCTTTAATATCGTACCCAGTCTAATCTCACTCTCCTGCTCACTCTCCATACCCTTTAATATCCCCCGCAGTCTAATCTCTCGCCTGCTCACTCCCCACACCCTTTAATATCCCAGCCAGTCTAACCTCACTCTCCTGCTCACTCCCCATACCGTTTAATATCCCACCCAATCTAATCTCACTCTCCTGCTCACTCCCCATACCCTTTAATATCCCACCCAGTCTAATCTCACTCTCCTGCTCACTCTCCATACCCATTAATATCCCACTCAGTCTAATCTCACTCTCCTGCTCATTCCCCATACCCTTTAATATCCCACCCAGTCTAATCTCACTCTCCTGCTCACTCCCCATCAACTTTAATATCCCACCCAGTCCAATCTCACTCTGCTGCACACTCCGCATACCCTGTAATATCCCACCCAGTCTAATCTCACTCTCCTGCTCACTCTCCATACCCTTTAATATCCCACCCAGTCTAATCTCGCTCTCCTGCTCACTCTGCATACCCTTTAATATCCCATCCAGTCTAATCTCACTCTCCTGCTCACTCTCCATACCCTTTAACATCCCACCCAGTCTAATCTGACTCTCCTGCTCACTCCCCATACCCTTTAATATCCCACCCAGTCTAATCTCACTCTCCTGCTCACTGTCCATACCCTTTAATATCCCACCCAGTCTAATCTCACTCTCCTGCTCACTGTCCATACCCTTTAATATACTTCCCAGTCTAATCCAACACTCCTGCTCACTCCCCATACCCTTTAATATCCCACCCAGTCTAATCTCACTCTCCTGCTCACTCTCCATACCCTTTAATATCCCACCCAGTCTAATCTCACTCTCCTGCTTACTCCACATACCCTTTAAAATCCCACCCAGTCTAATCTCACTCTCCTGCTCAATCCTCATACCCTTTAATATCCCACCAAGTCAAATCTCACTCCCCTGCTCACTCTCCATACCCTTTAATATCCCACCCAGCCTAATCTCACTCTCCTGCTCACTCTCCAAACCATTTAATATCCCACCCAGTCTAATCTCACTCTCCTGCTCACTCTCCATACCCTTTAATATCCCACCCAGTCTAATCTCACTCTCCTGCTCACTCCCCATACCCTTTAATATCCCACCCAGTCTAATCTCACTCTCCTGCTCACTCCCCATACCCTTTAATATCCCACCCAGTCTACTCTCACTCTCCTGAACACTCCCCATACCCTTTAATATCGTACCCAGTCTAATCTCACTCTCCTGCTCACTCTCCATACCCTTTAATATCCCACCCAGTCTAATCTCTCTCCTGCTCACTCCCCATACCCTTTAATATCCCACCCAGTCTAACCTCACTCCCCATACCTTTTAATATCCCACCCAGTCTAATCTCACTCCCCTGCTCACTCTCCATACCCTTTAATATCCCACCCAGTCTAATCTCACACTCCTGCTCACTCCCCATGCCCTTAAATATCCCACCCAGTCTAATCTCACTCTCCTGCTCACTCCCCATACCCTTTAATGTCCCACCAAGTCTAATCTCACTCTCCTGCTCACTCTCCATACCCATTAATATCCCACTCAGTCTAATTTCACTCTCCTGCTCACCCCCCATACCCTTTAATATCCCACCCAGTCTAATCTCACTCTCCTGCTCACTCCCCATACCCTTTAATATCCCACCCAGCCTAATCTCACTCTCCTGCTCACTCTCTCCATACCCTTTAATATACCACCCAGTCTAATCCAACACTCCTGCTCACTCTCCATACCCTTTAATATCCCACCCAGTCTAATCTCACTCCTCATACCCTTTAATAACCCACCCAGTCTAATCTCACTCTCCTGCTCACTCTCCATACCCTTTAATATCCCACCCAGTCTAATCTCACTCTCCTGCTCACTCTCCATACCCTTTCATATCCCACCCAGTCTAATCCCACTCTCCTGCTCACACCCCATACCCTTTAATATCCCACCCAGTCTAATCTCACTCTCCTGCTCACTCTCCATACCATTTAATATCCCACCCAGTCTAATCTCACTCTCCTGCTCACTCTCCATACCCTTTAATATCGTACCCAGTCTAACCTCACTCTCCTGCTCACTCTCCATACCCTTTAATATCCCACACAGTCTAATCTCTCTCCTGCTCACTCCCCATAACCTTTCGTATCCCAGCCAGTCTAACCTCTCCCTCCTGCTCACTCCCCATACCGTTTAATATCCCACTCAGTCTAATCTCACTCTCCTGCTCACTCCCCATACCCTTTAATATTCCACCCAGACTAACCTCACTCTCCTGCGCACTCCCCATACCCTTTAATATCCCACCCAGTCCAATCTCACTCTCCTGCACACTCCGCATACCCTGTAATATCCCACCCTGTCTAATCTCACTCTCCTGCTCACTCTCCATACCCTTTAACATCCCACCCCGTCTAATCTCACTCTCCTGCTCACTCCCCATACCCTTTAATATACCACCCAGTCTAATCCAGCACTCCTGCTCACTCCCCATACCCTTTAATATCCCACCCAGTCTAACCTCACTCTCCTGCTCACTCCCCATACCCTTTAATATCCCACCCAGTCTAATATCACTCCCCTGCTCACTCTCCATACCCTTTAATATCACACCCAGTCGAATCTCACACTCCTGCTCACTCCCCATACCCTTAAATATCCCACCCAGTCTAATCTCACTCTCCTGCTCACTCCCCATACCCTTTAATATCCCACCCAGTCTAATCTCACTCTCCTGCTCACTCTCCATACGCATTAATATCCCACTCAGTCTAATCTCACTCTCCTGCTCACTCCCCATGCCCTTTAATATCCCACCCAGTCTAATCTCACTCTCCTGCTCACTCCCCATACCCTTTAATATCCCACCCAGTCCAATCTCACACTCCTGCACACTCCGCATACCCTTTAATATCCCACCCAGTCTAATGTCGCTCTCCTGCTCCCTCTCCATGCCCTTTAATATCCCACCCTGTCTAATCTCACTCTCCTGATCACTCCCCATACCCTTTAATATCCCACCCAGTCTAATCTCACTCTCCTGCTCCCTCTCCATACCCTTTAATATCCCACCCAGTCTAATTTCACTCTCCTGATCACTCCCCATACCCTTTAATATCCCACCCAGTCTAATCTCACTCTCCTGCTCACTCCCCATATCCTTTAATATCCCACCCAGTCTAATCTCATCCTCCTGCTCACTCCCCATACCCTTTAATATCCAACCCAGTCAAATCTCTCTCTCCTGCTCACTCCCCATACCCTTTATTATCCCACCCAGTCTAATCTCACTCTCCTGCTCACTCTCCATACCCTTTAATATCCCACCCAGTCTAATCTCACTCCCCATACCCTTTAATATCCCACCAAGTCTAATCTCACTCTCCTGCTCACACTCCATACCCTTTAATATCGGACCCAGTCTAATCTCACTCTCCTGCTCACTCTCCATACCCTTTAATATCCCACCCAGTCTAATCTCACTCTCCTGCTCACTCCCAATACCCTTTAATATCCCACCCAGTGAAATCTCACTCTCCTCACTCCCCATACCCTTTAAAATCCCACCCAGTCTAATCTCACTCTCCTCACTCCCCATAACCTTTAATATCCCACCCAGTCTAATCTCACTCTCCTGCTCTCTCCCCATACCGTTTAATATCCCACCCAGTCTAATCTCACTCTCCTGCTCACTCCCCATACCCTTTAATATCCCCCCCAGTCTAATCTCACACTCCTGCTCACTCCCCATACCCTTTAATATCCCACCCAGTCTAATCTCACTCTCCTGCTCACTCCCGATACCCTTTAATATCCCACCCAGTCTAATCTCACTCTCTTGCTCACTCCCCATACCCTTTAATATCCCACCCAGTCTAATCTCACTCTCCTGCTCAGTCTCCATCACCTTTAATATACCAGCCAGTCTAATCTCACTCTCCTGCTCACTCTCCATACCCTTTAATATGCCAGCCAGTATAATCCAACACTCCTGCTCGCTCCCCATACCCTTTGATATCCCACCCAGTCTAATCTCACTCTCCTGCTCACTCCCGATACCCTTTAATATCCCACCCAGTCTAATCTCACTCTCCTGCTCACTCCCCATACCCTTTAATATCCCACCGTCTAATCTCACTCTCCTGCTCACTCTCCATACCCTTTAATATCGTACCCAGTCTAATCTCACTCTCCTGCTCACTCCCCATACCCTTTAATATCCCACCCAGTCTAATCTCTCTCCTGCTCACTCCCCATACCCTTTAATATCCCACCCAGTCTAACCTCACTCTCCTGCTCACTCCCCATACCTTTTAATATCCCACCCTGTCTAATCTCACTCCCCTGCTCACTCTCCATACCCTTTAATATCCCACCCAGTCTAATCTCACACTCCTGCTCACTCCCCATACCCTTAAATATCCCATCCAGTCTAATCTCACTCTCCTGCTCACTCCCCATACCCTTTAATGTCCCACCCAGTCTAATCTCACTCTCCTGCACACTCTCCACACCCATTAATATCCCACTCAGTCTAATTTCACTCTCCTGCTCACCCCCCATACCCTTTAATATCCCACCCAGTCTAATCTCACTCTCCTGCTCACTCCCCATACCCTTTAATATCCCACCCAGTCCAATCTCACTCTCCTGCACACTCCGCATACCCTTTAATATCCCACCCAGCCTAATCTCTCTCTCCTGCTCACTCTCCATACCCTTTAATATCCCACCCAGTCTAATCTCACTCTCCTGCTCACTCTCCATACCCTTTAATATCCCACCCAGTCTAATCTCACTCCTCATACCCTTTAATAACCCACCCAGTCTAATCTCACTCTCCTGCTCACTCCCCATACCCTTTAATATCCCACCCAGTCTAATCCCACTCTCCTGCTCACACCCCATACCCTTTAATATCCCACCCAGTCTAATCTCACTGTCCTGCTCACTCTCCATACCATTTAATATCCCACCCAGTCTAATCTCACTCTCCTGCTCACTCTCCATACCCTTTAATATCCCACCCTGTCTAATCTCACTCTCCTGCTCACTCCCCATACCCTTTAATATCCCATCCAGTCTAATCTCACTCTCCTGCTCACTCCCCATACCCTTTAATATCGTACCCAGTCTAACCTCACTCTCCTGCTCACTCTCCATACACTTTAATATCCCACGCAGTCTAATCTCTCTCCTGCTCACTCCCCATACCCATTAGTATCCCAGCCAGTCTAACCTCTCTCTCCTGCTCACTCCCCAGACCGTTTAATATCCCACTCAGTCTAATCTCACTCTCCTGCTCACTCCCCATACCCTTTAATATCCCACCCAGACTAACCTCACTCTCCTGCGCACTCCCCATACCCTTTAATATCCCACCCAGTCCAATCTCACTCTCCTGCACACTCCCCATACCCTTTAACATCCCACCCAATCTAATCTCACTCTCCTGCTCACTCTCCATCCCCTTTAATATCCCACCCAGTCTAATCTCACTCTCCTGCTCACTCCCCAAACCATTTAATATCCCACCCAGTCTAATCTCACTCTCCTGCTCACTCCCCATACCCTTTAATATCCCACCCAGTCTAGTCTCACTCTCCTGCTCACTCCCCATACCCTTTATTATCCCACCCAGTCGAATCTCACTCTCCTGCTCACTCTCCATACCCTTTAATATCCCACCCAGTCTAAACTCACTCTCCTGCTCACTCTCCATCCCTTTAATATCCCACCCAGTCTAATCTCACTCTCCTGCCTACTCCCCATACCCTTTAAAATCCCATCCAGTCTAATCTCACTCTCCTGCTCAATCCCCATACCCTTTAATATCCCACCAAGTCTAATCTCACTCTCCTGCTCACTCTCCATACCCTTTAATATCCCACACAGCCTAATCTCACTATCCTGCTCACTCTTCATCCCCTTTAATATCCCACCCAGTCTAATCTCACTCTCCTGCTCACTCCCCATACCCTTTAATAACCCACCCAGTCTAATCTCACTCTCCTGCTCACTCTCCATTCCCTTTAATATCCCACCAAGTCTAATCTCACTCTCCTGCTCACTCTCCATACCCTTCAATATCCCACCCAGTCTAATCTCACACTCCTGCTCACACCCCATACCCTTTAATATCCCAACCAGTCGTATCTCACTCTCCTGCTCACTCTCCATACCCTTTCATATCCCACCCAGTCTAATCTCTCTCCTGCTCACGCCCCATACACTTTAATATCCCACCCAGTCTAACCTCACGCTCCTGCTCTCTCCCCATACCTTTAATATCCCACCCAGTCTAATCTCACTCCCCTGCTCACTCTCCATACTCTTTAATATCCCACCCAGTCTAATCTCACACTCCTGCTCACTCTCCATACTCTTTAATATCCCACCCAGTCTAATCTCACTCTCCTGCTCACTCTCCATCCCTTTAATATCCCATTCAGTCTAATCTCACTCTCCTGCTTACTCCCCATACCCTTTAAAATCCCACCCAGTCTAATCTCACTCTTCTGCTCAATCCCCATTCCCTTTAATATCCCACCAAGTCTAATCTCACTCTCCTGCTCACTCTCCATACCCTTTAATATCCCACCCAGCCTCATCTCACTACCCTGCTCACTCTCCATACCCTTTAATATACCACCCAGTCTAATCTCACTCTCCTGCTCACTCTCCATACCCTTTAATATCACACACAGTCTAATCTCACTCTCCTGCTCACTCTCCACACCCTTTAATATCCCACCCAGTCTAATCTCACTCTCCTGCTCACACCCCATACACTTTAATATCCCACCCAGTCTAATCTCACTCTCCTGCTCACTCTCCATACCCTTTAATATCCCACACAGTGCAGTCTCTCTCCTGCTCACTCCCCATACCCTTTAATATCCCACCCAGTCTAACCTCACTCTCCTGCTCACTCCCCATACCCTTTAATATCCCACCCAGTCTAATCTCACTCCCCTGCTCACTCTCCATACCCTTTAATATCACACCCAGTCTAATCTCACACTTCTGCTCGCTCCCCATACCCTTAAATATCCCACCCAGTCTAATCTCACTCTCCTGCTCACTCCCCATACGCATTAATATCCCACTCAGTCTAATCTCACTCTCCTGCTCTCTCCCCATACCCTTTAATATCCCACCCAGTCTAATCTCACTCTCCTGCTCACTCCCCATACCCTTTAATATCCCACCCAGTCCAATCTCACACTCCTGCACACTCCGCATACCCTTCAATATCCCACCCAGTCTAATCTCACTCTCCTGTTCACTCTCCATACGCTTTAATATCCCACCCAGCCTAATCTCACTCTCCTGCTCACTCTCCATGCCCTTTAATATCCCACCCCGTCTAATCTCACCCTCCTGCTCACTCCCCATACCCTTTAATATCCCACCCAGTCTAATCTCACTCTCCTGCTCCCTCTCCATACCCTTTAATATCCCACCCAGTCTAATCTCACTCTCCTGATCACTCCCCATACCCTTTAATATCCCACCCAGTCAAATCTCACTCTCCTGCTCACTCCCCATACCCGTTAATATCCCACCCAGTCTAATCTCACTCTCCTGCTCACTCCCCATACCCTTTAATATCCCACCCAGTCTAATCTCACTCTCCTGCTCACTCCCCATACCCTTTATTATCCCACCCAGTCTAATCTCACTCTGCTGCTCACTCTCCATACCCTTTAATATCCCACCCAGTCTAATCTCACTCTCCTGCTCACTCCCCATACCCTTTAATATCCCACCAAGTCTAATCTCACTCTCCTGCTCACACTCCATACCCTTTAATATCGTACCCAGTCTAATCTCACTCTCCTGCTCACTCCACATACCCTTTAATATCCCACCCAGTCAAATCTCACTCTCCTCACTCCCCATACCCTTTAAAATCCCACCCAGTCTAATCTCACTCTCCTCACTCCCCATAACCTTTAATATCCCACCCAGTCTAATCTCACTCTCCTGCTCTCTCCCCATACCGTTTAATATCCCACCCAGTCTAATCTCACTCTCCTGCTCACTCCCCATACACTTTAATATCCCACCCAGTCTAATCTCACTCTCCTGCTCACTCCCGATACCCTTTAATATCCCACCATGTCTAATCTCACTCTCCTGCTCACTCCCCATACCCTTTAATATCCCATCCAGTCTAATCTCATTCTCCTGCTCAGTCTCCATAACCTTTAATATACCAGCCAGTCTAATCTCACTCTCCTGCTCACTCCCCATACCCTTTATTATCCCACCCAGTCTAATCTCACTCTGCTGCTCACTCTCCATACCCTTTAATATCCCACCCAGTCTAATCTCACTCTCCTGCTCACTCCCCATACCCTTTAATATCCCACCAAGTCTAATCTCACTCTCCTGCTCACACTCCATACCCTTTAATATCGTACCCAGTCTAATCTCACTCTCCTGCTCACTCCCCATACCCTTTAATATCCCACCCAGTCAAATCTCACTCTCCTCACTCCCCATACCCTTTAAAATCCCACCCAGTCTAATCTCACTCTCCTCACTCCCCATAACCTTTAATATCCCACCCAGTCTAATCTCACTCTCCTGCTCTCTCCCCATACCGTTTAATATCCCACCCAGTCTAATCTCACTCTCCTGCTCACTCCCCATACCCTTTAATATCCCACCCAGTCTAATCTCACTCTCCTGCTCACTCCCGATACCCTTTAATATCCCACCATGTCTAATCTCACTCTCCTGCTCACTCCCCATACCCTTTAATATCCCATCCAGTCTAATCTCATTCTCCTGCTCAGTCTCCATAACCTTTAATATACCAGCCAGTCTAATCTCACTCTCCTGCTCACTCTCCATACCCTTTAATATGCCAGCCAGTCTAATCCAACACTCCTGCTCACTCCCCATACCCTTTGATATCCCACCCAGTCTAATCTCACTCTCCTGCTCACTCCCGATACCCTTTAATATCCCACCCAGTCTAATCTCACTCTCCTGCTCACTCCCCATACCCTTTAATATCCCACCCAGTCTAATCTCACTCTCCTGCTCACTCTCCATACCCTTTAATATCGTACCCAGTCTAATCTCACTCTTCTGCTCACTCTCCATACCCTTTAATACCCCACCCAGTCTAATCTCACTCTCCTGCTCACTCCCCATACCCTTTAATATCCCAACCAGTCAAATCTCACTCTCCTCACTCCCAATACCCTTTAATATCTCACCCAGTCTTATCTCATTCTCCGCACTCCCCATACCCTTTAATATCCCACCCAGTCTAATCTCACTCTCCTGCTCACTCCCCATACCCTTTAATATCCCCCCCAGTCTAATCTGACTCTCCTGCTCACTCCCCATACCCTTTAATATCCCACCCAGTGTAATCTCACTCTCCTGCTAACTCCCCATATCCTTTAATATCCCACCCAGTCTAATCTCACTCTCCTGCTCACTCTCCATACCCTTTAATATCCCACCCAGTCTAATCTCACTCTCCAGCTCACTCTCCATACCCTTTAATATCCCACCCAGTCTAATCTCACTCTCCTGCTTACCCCCCATACCCTTTAATATCCCACCCAGTCTAATCTCACTCTCCTGCTTACTCCCCATACCCCTTAATATCCCACCCAGTCTAATCTCACTCTCCTGCTCACTCCCCATACCCTTTAATATCCCACCAAGTCTAATCTCACTCTCCTGCTGATTCCCCATACCCTTTAATAACCCACCCAGTCTAATATCACTCTCCTGCTCACTCCCCATACCCTTTAATATCCCACCCAGTCTAATCTCACTCTCCTGCTCACTCCCCATACCGTTTAATATCCCACCCAGTCTAATCTCACTCTCCTGCTCACTCCCCATTCCCTTTAATATCCCACCCAGACTAATCTCACTCCCCATACCCTTTAATAACCCACCCAGTCTAATGTCACTCTCCTGCTCACTCTCGATACCCTTTAATATCCCACCCAGTCTAATCTCACTCTCCTGCTCACTCTCCATACCCTTTAATAGCCCATCCAGTCGAATCCCACTTTCCTGCTCACACCCCATACCCTTTAATATCCCACCCAGTCTAATCTCACTCTCCTGCTCACTCTCCATACCATTTAATATCCCACCCAGTCTAATCTCACTCTCCTGCTCACTCTCCATACCCTTTAATATCCCACCCAGTCTAATCTCACTCTCCTGCTCACTCCCCATACCCTTTAATATCCCACCCAGTCCAATCTCACTCTCCTGCTCACTCCCCATTCCCTTTAATATCGTACCCAGTCTAATCTCACACTCCTGCTCACTCTCCATACCCTTTAATATCCCACGCAGTCTAATCTCTCGCCTGCTCACTCCCCACACCCTTTAATATCCCAGCCAGTCTAACCTCACTCTCCTGCTCACTCCCCATATCGTTTAATATCCCACCCAGTCTAATCTCACTCTCCTGCTCACTCTCCATACGCTTTAATATCCCACCCAGTCTAATCTCACTCTCCTGCTCACTCCCCATACCCTTTAATATCCCACCGTCTAATCTCACTCTCCTGCTCACTCTCCATACCCTTTAATATCGTACCCAGTCTAATCTCACTCTCCTGCTCACTCCCCATACCCTTTAATATCCCACCCAGTCTAATCTCTCTCCTGCTCACTCCCCATACCCTTTAATATCCCACCCAGTCTAACCTCACTCTCCTGCTCACTCCCCATACCTTTTAATATCCCACCCAGTCTAATCTCACTCCCCTGCTCACTCTCCATACCCTTTAATATCCCACCCAGTCTAATCTCACACTCCTGCTCACTCCCCATACCCTTAAATATCCCATCCAGTCTAATCTCACTCTCCTGCTCACTCCCCATACCCTTTAATGTCCCACCCAGTCTAATCTCACTCTCCTGCACACTCTCCATACCCATTAATATCCCACTCAGTCTAATTTCACTCTCCTGCTCACCCCCCATACCCTTTAATATCCCACCCAGTCTAATCTCACTCTCCTGCTCACTCCCCATACCCTTTAATATCCCACCCAGTCCAATCTCACTCTCCTGCACACTCCGCATACCCTTTAATATCCCACCCAGCCTAATCTCTCTCTCCTGCTCACTCTCTCCATACCCTTTAATATACCACCCAGTCTAATCCAACACTCCTGCTCACTCTCCATACCCTTTAATATCCCACCCAGTCTAATCTCACTCTCCTGCTCACTCTCCATACCCTTTAATATCCCACCCAGTCTAATCTCACTCCTCATACCCTTTAATAACCCACCCAGTCTAATCTCACTCTCCTGCTCACTCCCCATACCCTTTAATATCCCACCCAGTCTAATCCCACTCTCCTGCTCACACCCCATACCCTTTAATATCCCACCCAGTCTAATCTCACTGTCCTGCTCACTCTCCATACCATTTAATATCCCACCCAGTCTAATCTCACTCTCCTGCTCACTCTCCATACCCTTTAATATCCCACCCTGTCTAATCTCACTCTCCTGCTCACTCCCCATACCCTTTAATATCCCATCCAGTCTAATCTCACTCTCCTGCTCACTCCCCATACCCTTTAATATCGTACCCAGTCTAACCTCACTCTCCTGCTCACTCTCCATACACTTTAATATCCCACGCAGTCTAATCTCTCTCCTGCTCACTCCCCATACCCATTAGTATCCCAGCCAGTCTAACCTCTCTCTCCTGCTCACTCCCCAGACCGTTTAATATCCCACTCAGTCTAATCTCACTCTCCTGCTCACTCCCCATACCCTTTAATATCCCACCCAGACTAAGCTCACTCTCCTGCGCACTCCCCATACCCTTTAATATCCCACCCAGTCCAATCTCACTCTCCTGCACACTCCCCATACCCTTTAACATCCCACCCAATCTAATCTCACTCTCCTGCTCACTCTCCATCCCCTTTAATATCCCACCCAGTCTAATCTCACTCTCCTGCTCACTCCCCAAACCATTTAATATCCCACCCAGTCTAATCTCACTCTCCTGCTCACTCCCCATACCCTTTAATATCCCACCCAGTCTAGTCTCACTCTCCTGCTCACTCCCCATACCCTTTATTATCCCACCCAGTCGAATCTCACTCTCCTGCTCACTCTCCATACCCTTTAATATCCCACCCAGTCTAAACTCACTCTCCTGCTCACTCTCCATCCCTTTAATATCCCACCCAGTCTAATCTCACTCTCCTGCCTACTCCCCATACCCTTTAAAATCCCATCCAGTCTAATCTCACTCTCCTGCTCAATCCCCATACCCTTTAATATCCCACCAAGTCTAATCTCACTCTCCTGCTCACTCTCCATACCCTTTAATATCCCACACAGCCTAATCTCACTATCCTGCTCACTCTTCATCCCCTTTAATATCCCACCCAGTCTAATCTCACTCTCCTGCTCACTCCCCATACCCTTTAATAACCCACCCAGTCTAATCTCACTCTCCTGCTCACTCTCCATTCCCTTTAATATCCCACCAAGTCTAATCTCACTCTCCTGCTCACTCTCCATACCCTTCAATATCCCACCCAGTCTAATCTCACACTCCTGCTCACACCCCATACCCTTTAATATCCCAACCAGTCGTATCTCACTCTCCTGCTCACTCTCCATACCCTTTCATATCCCACCCAGTCTAATCTCTCTCCTGCTCACGCCCCATACACTTTAATATCCCACCCAGTCTAACCTCACGCTCCTGCTCTCTCCCCATACCTTTAATATCCCACCCAGTCTAATCTCACTCCCCTGCTCACTCTCCATACTCTTTAATATCCCACCCAGTCTAATCTCACACTCCTGCTCACTCTCCATACTCTTTAATATCCCACCCAGTCTAATCTCACTCTCCTGCTCACTCTCCATCCCTTTAATATCCCATTCAGTCTAATCTCACTCTCCTGCTTACTCCCCATACCCTTTAAAATCCCACCCAGTCTAATCTCACTCTTCTGCTCAATCCCCATTCCCTTTAATATCCCACCAAGTCTAATCTCACTCTCCTGCTCACTCTCCATACCCTTTAATATCCCACCCAGCCTCATCTCACTACCCTGCTCACTCTCCATACCCTTTAATATACCACCCAGTCTAATCTCACTCTCCTGCTCACTCTCCATACCCTTTAATATCACACACAGTCTAATCTCACTCTCCTGCTCACTCTCCACACCCTTTAATATCCCACCCAGTCTAATCTCACTCTCCTGCTCACACCCCATACACTTTAATATCCCACCCAGTCTAATCTCACTCTCCTGCTCACTCTCCATACCCTTTAATATCCCACACAGTGCAGTCTCTCTCCTGCTCACTCCCCATACCCTTTAATATCCCACCCAGTCTAACCTCACTCTCCTGCTCACTCCCCATACCCTTTAATATCCCACCCAGTCTAATCTCACTCCCCTGCTCACTCTCCATACCCTTTAATATCACACCCAGTCTAATCTCACACTTCTGCTCGCTCCCCATACCCTTAAATATCCCACCCAGTCTAATCTCACTCTCCTGCTCACTCCCCATACGCATTAATATCCCACTCAGTCTAATCTCACTCTCCTGCTCTCTCCCCATACCCTTTAATATCCCACCCAGTCTAATCTCACTCTCCTGCTCACTCCCCATACCCTTTAATATCCCACCCAGTCCAATCTCACACTCCTGCACACTCCGCATACCCTTCAATATCCCACCCAGTCTAATCTCACTCTCCTGTTCACTCTCCATACGCTTTAATATCCCACCCAGCCTAATCTCACTCTCCTGCTCACTCTCCATGCCCTTTAATATCCCACCCCGTCTAATCTCACCCTCCTGCTCACTCCCCATACCCTTTAATATCCCACCCAGTCTAATCTCACTCTCCTGCTCCCTCTCCATACCCTTTAATATCCCACCCAGTCTAATCTCACTCTCCTGATCACTCCCCATACCCTTTAATATCCCACCCAGTCAAATCTCACTCTCCTGCTCACTCCCCATACCCGTTAATATCCCACCCAGTCTAATCTCACTCTCCTGCTCACTCCCCATACCCTTTAATATCCCACCCAGTCTAATCTCACTCTCCTGCTCACTCCCCATACCCTTTATTATCCCACCCAGTCTAATCTCACTCTGCTGCTCACTCTCCATACCCTTTAATATCCCACCCAGTCTAATCTCACTCTCCTGCTCACTCCCCATACCCTTTAATATCCCACCAAGTCTAATCTCACTCTCCTGCTCACACTCCATACCCTTTAATATCGTACCCAGTCTAATCTCACTCTCCTGCTCACTCCACATACCCTTTAATATCCCACCCAGTCAAATCTCACTCTCCTCACTCCCCATACCCTTTAAAATCCCACCCAGTCTAATCTCACTCTCCTCACTCCCCATAACCTTTAATATCCCACCCAGTCTAATCTAACTCTCCTGCTCTCTCCCCATACCGTTTAATATCCCACCCAGTCTAATCTCACTCTCCTGCTCACTCCCCATACACTTTAATATCCCACCCAGTCTAATCTCACTCTCCTGCTCACTCCCGATACCCTTTAATATCCCACCATGTCTAATCTCACTCTCCTGCTCACTCCCCATACCCTTTAATATCCCATCCAGTCTAATCTCATTCTCCTGCTCAGTCTCCATAACCTTTAATATACCAGCCAGTCTAATCTCACTCTCCTGCTCACTCCCCATACCCTTTATTATCCCACCCAGTCTAATCTCACTCTGCTGCTCACTCTCCATACCCTTTAATATCCCACCCAGTCTAATCTCACTCTCCTGCTCACTCCCCATACCCTTTAATATCCCACCAAGTCTAATCTCACTCTCCTGCTCACACTCCATACCCTTTAATATCGTACCCAGTCTAATCTCACTCTCCTGCTCACTCCCCATACCCTTTAATATCCCACCCAGTCAAATCTCACTCTCCTCACTCCCCATACCCTTTAAAATCCCACCCAGTCTAATCTCACTCTCCTCACTCCCCATAACCTTTAATATCCCACCCAGTCTAATCTCACTCTCCTGCTCTCTCCCCATACCGTTTAATATCCCACCCAGTCTAATCTCACTCTCCTGCTCACTCCCCATACCCTTTAATATCCCACCCAGTCTAATCTCACTCTCCTGCTCACTCCCGATACCCTTTAATATGCCAGCCAGTCTAATCCAACACTCCTGCTCACTCCCCATACCCTTTGATATCCCACCCAGTCTAATCTCACTCTCCTGCTCACTCCCGATACCCTTTAATATCCCACCCAGTCTAATCTCACTCTCCTGCTCACTCCCCATACCCTTTAATATCCCACCCAGTCTAATCTCACTCTCCTGCTCACTCTCCATACCCTTTAATATCGTACCCAGTCTAATCTCACTCTTCTGCTCACTCTCCATACCCTTTAATACCCCACCCAGTCTAATCTCACTCTCCTGCTCACTCCCCATACCCTTTAATATCCCAACCAGTCAAATCTCACTCTCCTCACTCCCAATACCCTTTAATATCTCACCCAGTCTTATCTCATTCTCCGCACTCCCCATACCCTTTAATATCCCACCCAGTCTAATCTCACTCTCCTGCTCACTCCCCATACCCTTTAATATCCCCCCCAGTCTAATCTGACTCTCCTGCTCACTCCCCATACCCTTTAATATCCCACCCAGTGTAATCTCACTCTCCTGCTAACTCCCCATATCCTTTAATATCCCACCCAGTCTAATCTGACTCTCCTGCTCACTCTCCATACCCTTTAATATCCCACCCAGTCTAATCTCACTCTCCAGCTCACTCTCCATACCCTTTAATATCCCACCCAGTCTAATCTCACTCTCCTGCTTACCCCCCATACCCTTTAATATCCCACCCAGTCTAATCTCACTCTCCTGCTTACTCCCCATACCCCTTAATATCCCACCCAGTCTAATCTCACTCTCCTGCTCACTCCCCATACCCTTTAATATCCCACCAAGTCTAATCTCACTCTCCTGCTGATTCCCCATACCCTTTAATAACCCACCCAGTCTAATATCACTCTCCTGCTCACTCCCCATACCCTTTAATATCCCACCCAGTCTAATCTCACTCTCCTGCTCACTCCCCATACCGTTTAATATCGCACCCAGTCTAATCTCACTCTCCTGCTCACTCCCCATTCCCTTTAATATCCCACCCAGACTAATCTCACTCCCCATACCCTTTAATAACCCACCCAGTCTAATGTCACTCTCCTGCTCACTCTCGATACCCTTTAATATCCCACCCAGTCTAATCTCACTCTCCTGCTCACTCTCCATACCCTTTAATATCCCATCCAGTCGAATCCCACTTTCCTGCTCACACCCCATACCCTTTAATATCCCACCCAGTCTAATCTCACTCTCCTGCTCACTCTCCATACCATTTAATATCCCACCCAGTCTAATCTCACTCTCCTGCTCACTCTCCATACCCTTTAATATCCCACCCAGTCTAATCTCACTCTCCTGCTCACTCCCCATACCCTTTAATATCCCACCCAGTCCAATCTCACTCTCCTGCTCACTCCCCATTCCCTTTAATATCGTACCCAGTCTAATCTCACACTCCTGCTCACTCTCCATACCCTTTAATATCCCACGCAGTCTAATCTCTCGCCTGCTCACTCCCCACACCCTTTAATATCCCAGCCAGTCTAACCTCACTCTCCTGCTCACTCCCCATATCGTTTAATATCCCACCCAGTCTAATCTCACTCTCCTGCTCACTCTCCATACGCATTAATATCCCACTCAGTCTAATCTCACTCTCCTGCTCACTCCCCATACCCTTTAATATCCCACCCAGTCCAATCTCACTCTCCTGCACACTCCGCATACCCTGTAATATCCCACCCAGTCTAATCTCACTCTCCTGCTCACTCTCCATACCCTTTAATATCCCTCCCAGTCTAATCTCGCTCTCCTGCTCACTCTGCATACCCTTTAATATCCCACCCAGTCTAATCTCACTCTCCTGCTCACTCTCCATACCCTTTAACATCCCACCCAGTCTAATCCAACACTCCTGCTCACTCTCCATACCCTTTAATATCCCACCCAGTCTAATCTCAATCTCCTGCTCACTGTCCATACCCTTTAATATACTTCCCAGTCTAATCCAACACTCCTGCTCACTCCCCATACCCTTTAATATCCCACCCAGTCTAATCTCACTCTCCTGCTCACTCCCCATACCCTTTAATATCCCACCCAGTCTAATCTCACTCTCCTGCTCACTCTCCATACCCTTTAATATCCCACCCAGTCTAATCTCACTCTCCTGCTCACTCCCCAAACCCTTTTATATCCCACCCAATCTAATCTCACTCTCCTGCTCACTCCACATACCCTTTAATATCCCACCCAGTCTAATCTCACTCTCCTGCTCACTCCCCATACCCTTTATTATCCCACCCAGTCTAATGTCACTCTCCTGCTCTCTCTCCATACCATTTAAAATCCCACCCAGTCTAATCTCACCCTCCTGCTCAATCCCCATACCCTATAATATCCCACCAAGTCTAATCTCACTCTCCTGCTCACTCTCCATACCCTTTAATATCCCACCCAGCCTAATCTCACTCTCCTGCACACTCGCCATACCCTTTAATATCCCACCCAGTCTAACCTCACTCTCCTGCTCACTCCCCATACCCTTTAATAACCCACCCAGTCTAATCTCACTCTCCTGCTCACTCTCCATACCCTTTAATATCCCACCCAGTCTAATCCCACTCTCCTGCTCACTCCCCATACACTTTAATATCCCACTCAGTCTAATCTCACTCTCCTGCTCACTCTCCATACCATTTAATATCCCACCCAGTCTAATCTCACTCTCCTGCTCACTCCCCATACCCTTTAATATTCCACCCAGTCTAATCTCACTCTCCTGCTCACTCCCCATACCCTTTAATATCCCACCCAGTCTAATCTCACTCTCCTGCTCACTCCCCATACCGTTCAATATCGTACCCAGTCTAATCTCACTCTCCTGCTCACTCTCCATACCCTTTAATATCCCACCCAGTCTAATCTCTCTCCTGCTCACTCCTCATACACTTTAATATCCCACCCAGTCTAACCTCACTCTCCTGCTCACTCCCCATACCCTTTAATATCCCACCCAGTCTAATCTCACTCCCCTGCTCACTCTCCATACCCTTTAATATCCCACCCAGTCTAATCTCACTCTCCTGCTCACTCCCCATACCCTTTAATATCCCACCCAGTCTAATCTCACTATCCTGCTCACTCCCCATACCCTTAAATATGGTACCCTGTCTAATCTCACTCTCCTGCTCACTCTCCATACCCTTTAATATCGTACCCAGTCTAATCTCACTCTCCTGCTCACTCTCCATAAGTTTTAATATCCCACCCAGTCTAATCTCACTCTCCTGCTCTCTCCCCATACCGTTTAATATCCCACCCAGTCTAATCTCACTCTCCTGCTCACTCCCCATACCCTTTAATATCCCCCCCAGTCTAATCTCACTCTCCTGCTCACTCCCCATACCCTTTAATATCCCACCCAGTCTAATCTCACTCTCCTGCTCACTCTCCATAATCTTTAATATCCCACCCAGTCTAATCTCACTCTCCTGCTCACTCTCCATACCCTTTAATATCCCACCCAGTCTAATCTCACTCTCCTGCTCACACCCCATACCGTTTAATATCGTACCCTGTCTAATCTCACTCTCCTGCTCACTCTCCATTCCCTTTAATATCCCAGCCAGTCTAATCTCACTCTCCTGCTCAGTCTCCATAACCTTTAATGTCCCACCCAGTCTAATCTCACTCTCCTGCTCATACTCCATACCCTTTAATATCCCACCCAGTCTAATCTCACTCTCCTACTCACTCCCCATACCCTTTAATATCCCACCCAGTCTAATCTCACTCTCCTGCTCCCTCTCCATACCCTTTAATATCCCACCCAGTCTAATCTCACTCTCCTGATCACTCCCCATAACCTTTAATATCCCACCCAGTCTAATCTCACTCTCCTGCTCACTCCCCATACCCTTTAATATCCCACCCAGTCTAATCTCACTCTCCTGCTCACTCCCCATACCCTTTAATATCCCACCCAGTCTAATCTCACTCTCCTGCTCACTCCCCATACCCTTTATTATCCCACCCAGTCTAATCTCACTCTCCTGCTCACTCTCCATACCCTTTAATATCCCACCCAGTCTAATCTCAGTCTCCTGCTCACTCCCCATACCCTTTAATATCCCACCCAGTCAAATCTCACTCTCCTCACTCCCCATACCCTTTAAAATCCCACCCAGTCTAATCTCACTCTCCTCACTCCCCATAACCTTTAATATCCCACTCAGTCTAACCTCACTCTCCTGCTCTCTCCCCATACCGTTTAATATCCCACCCAGTCTAATCTCACTCTCCTGCTCACTCCCCATCCCCTTTAATGTCCCCCCCAGTCTAATCTCACTCTCCTGCTCACTCCCCATACCCTTTAATATCCCACCCAGTCTTATCTCACTCTCCTGCTCACTCTCCATAATCTTTAATATCCCACCCAGTCTCATCCCACTCTCCTGCTCACTCTCCATACCCTTTAATATCCCACCCAGACTAATTTCACTCTCCTGCTCACTCCCCATACCCTTTAATATCCCATCCAGTCTAATCTCACTCTCCTGCTCACTCCCCATACCGTTTAATATCGTACCCTGTCTAATCTCACTCTCCTGCTCACTCTCCATACCCTTTAATATCCCACCCAGTCTAATCTCACTCTCCTGCTCAGTCTCCATAACCTTTAATATACCAGCCAGTCTAATCTCACTCTCCTGCTCACTCTCCATACCCTTTAATATACCAGCCAGTCTAATCCAACACTCCTGCTCACTCCCCATACCCTTTGATATCCCACCCAGTCTAATCTCACTCTCCTGCTCACTCCCCATACCATTTAATATTCCACCCAGTCTAATCTCACTCTCCTGCTCACTCCCCATACCCTTTAATATCCCACCCAGTCTAATCTCACTCTCCTGCTCACTCCCCATACCCTTTAATATTCCACCCAGTCTAATCTCACTCTCCTGCTCACTCCCGATACCCTTTAATATCCCAACCAGTCTACTCTCACTCTCCTGCTCACTCCCCATACCCTTTAAAATCACACCCAGTCTAATCTCACTCTCCTGCTCACTCCCCAAACCCTTTAATATCGTACCCAGTCTAATCTCACTCTCCTGCTCACTCTCCATACCCTTTAATATCCCACCCAGTCTAATCTCTCTCCTGCTCACTCTCCATACCCTTTAATATCCCACCCAGTCTAACCTCACTCTCCTGCTCTCTCCCCATACCCTTTAATATCCCACCCAGTCTAATCTCACTCCCCTGCTCACTCTCCATACCCTTTAATATCCCACCCAGTCTAATCTCACTCTCCTGCTCACTCCCCATACCCTTTAATATCCCACCCAGTCTAATCTCACTATCCTGCTCACTCCCCATACCCTTAAATATGGTACCCAGTCAAATCTCACTCTCCTGCTCACTCTCCATACCCTTTAATATCCCACCCAGTCTAATCTCACTCTCCTGCTCTCTCCCCATACCGTTTAATATCCCACCCAGTCTAATCTCACTCTCCTGCTCACTCCGCATACCCTTTCATATCCCCCCAGTCTAATCTCACTCTCCTACTCACTCCCCATACCCTTTAATATCCCACCCAGTCTACTCTCACTCTCCTGCTCACTCTCCATAATCTTTAATATCCCACCCAGTCTAATCTCACTCTCCTGCTCACTCTCCATACCCTTTAATATCCCACCCAGTCTAATCTCACTCTCCTGCTCACTCCCCATACCGTTTAATATCGTAGCCTGTCTAATCTCACTCTCCTGCTCACTCTCCATACCCTTTAATATCCCAGCCAGTCTAATCTCACTCTCCTGCTCAGTCTCCATAACCTTTAATGTCCCACCCAGTCTAAACTCACTCCCCTGCTCACTCTCCTTACCCTTTAATATCCCACCCAGTCTAATCTCACTCTCCTGCTCACTCCCCATACCCTTTAATATCCCACCCAGTCTGATCTCACTCTCCTGCTCCCTCTCCATACCCTTTAATATCCCACCCAGTCTAATCTCACTCTCCTGATCACTCCCCACACCCTTTAATATCCCACCCAGTCTAATCTCACTCTCCTGCTCCTCCCCATACCCTTTAATATCCCACCCAGTCGAATCTCACTCTCCTGCTCACTCCCCATACCCTTTAATATCCCACCCAGTCTAATCTCACTCTCCTGCTCACTCCCCATACCCTTTAATATCCCACCCAGTCTATTCTCACTCTCCTGCTCACTCTCCATACCCTTTAGTAACCCACCCAGTCTAATCTCACTCTCCTGCTCACTCCCCATACCCTTTAATATACCACCCAGTCAAATCTCACTCTCCTCACTCCCCATACCCTTTAAAATCCCACCCAGTCTAATCTCACTCTCCTCACTCCCCATAACCTTTAATATCCCAATCAGTCTAACCTCACTCTCCTGCTCTCTCCCCATACCGTTTAATATCCCACCCAGTCTAATCTCACTCTCCTGCTCACTCCCCATCCCCTTTAATGTCCCCCCCAGTCTAATCTCACTCTCCTGCTCACTCCCGATACCCTTTAATATCCCACCCAGTCTAATCTCACTCTCCTGCTCACTCCCCATACCCTTTAATATCCCATCCAGTCAAATCTCACTCTCCTGCTCAGTCTCCATAACCTTTAATATACCAGCCAGTCTAATCTCACTCTCCTGCTCACTCTCCATACCCTTTAATATGCCAGCCAGTCTAATCCAACACTCCTGCTCACTCCCCATACCCTTTGATATCCCACCCACTCTAATCTCACTCTCCTGCTCACTCCCGATACCCTTTAATATCCCACCCAGTCTAATCTCACTCTCCTGCTCACTCCCCATACCCTTTAATATCCCACCCAGTCTAATCTCACTCTCCTGCTCACTCTCCATACCCTTTAATATCGTACCCAGTCTAATCTCACTCTTCTGCTCACTCTCCATACCCTTTAATACCCCACCCAGTCTAATCTCACTCTCCTGCTCACTCCCCATACCCTTTAATATCCCAACCAGTCAAATCTCACTCTCCTCACTCCCAATACCCTTTAATATCTCACCCAGTCTTATCTCATTCTCCGCACTCCCCATACCCTTTAATATCCCACCCAGTCTAATCTCACTCTCCTGATCACTCCCCATAACCTTTAATATCCCACCCAGTCTAATCTCACTCTCCTGCTCACTCTCCATACCCTTTAATATGCCAGCCAGTCTAATCCAACACTCCTGCTCACTCCCCATACCCTTTGATATCCCACCCACTCTAATCTCACTCTCCTGCTCACTCCCGATACCCTTTAATATCCCACCCAGTCTAATCTCACTCTCCTGCTCACACCCCATACCGTTTAATATCGTACCCTGTCTAATCTCACTCTCCTGCTCACTCTCCATTCCCTTTAATATCCCAGCCAGTCTAATCTCACTCTCCTGCTCAGTCTCCATAACCTTTAATGTCCCACCCAGTCTAATCTCACTCTCCTGCTCATACTCCATACCCTTTAATATCCCACCCAGTCTAATCTCACTCTCCTACTCACTCCCCATACCCTTTAATATCCCACCCAGTCTAATCTCACTCTCCTGCTCCCTCTCCATACCCTTTAATATCCCACCCAGTCTAATCTCACTCTCCTGATCACTCCCCATAACCTTTAATATCCCACCCAGTCTAATCTCACTCTCCTGCTCACTCCCCATACCCTTTAATATCCCACCCAGTCTAATCTCACTCTCCTGCTCACTCCCCATACCCTTTAATATCCCACCCAGTCTAATCTCACTCTCCTGCTCACTCCCCATACCCTTTATTATCCCACCCAGTCTAATCTCACTCTCCTGCTCACTCTCCATACCCTTTAATATCCCACCCAGTCTAATCTCAGTCTCCTGCTCACTCCCCATACCCTTTAATATCCCACCCAGTCAAATCTCACTCTCCTCACTCCCCATACCCTTTAAAATCCCACCCAGTCTAATCTCACTCTCCTCACTCCCCATAACCTTTAATATCCCACTCAGTCTAACCTCACTCTCCTGCTCTCTCCCCATACCGTTTAATATCCCACCCAGTCTAATCTCACTCTCCTGCTCACTCCCCATCCCCTTTAATGTCCCCCCCAGTCTAATCTCACTCTCCTGCTCACTCCCCATACCCTTTAATATCCCACCCAGTCTTATCTCACTCTCCTGCTCACTCTCCATAATCTTTAATATCCCACCCAGTCTCATCCCACTCTCCTGCTCACTCTCCATACCCTTTAATATCCCACCCAGACTAATTTCACTCTCCTGCTCACTCCCCATACCCTTTAATATCCCATCCAGTCTAATCTCACTCTCCTGCTCACTCCCCATACCGTTTAATATCGTACCCTGTCTAATCTCACTCTCCTGCTCACTCTCCATACCCTTTAATATCCCACCCAGTCTAATCTCACTCTCCTGCTCAGTCTCCATAACCTTTAATATACCAGCCAGTCTAATCTCACTCTCCTGCTCACTCTCCATACCCTTTAATATACCAGCCAGTCTAATCCAACACTCCTGCTCACTCCCCATACCCTTTGATATCCCACCCAGTCTAATCTCACTCTCCTGCTCACTCCCCATACCATTTAATATTCCACCCAGTCTAATCTCACTCTCCTGCTCACTCCCCATACCCTTTAATATCCCACCCAGTCTAATCTCACTCTCCTGCTCACTCCCCATACCCTTTAATATTCCACCCAGTCTAATCTCACTCTCCTGCTCACTCCCGATACCCTTTAATATCCCAACCAGTCTACTCTCACTCTCCTGCTCACTCCCCATACCCTTTAAAATCACACCCAGTCTAATCTCACTCTCCTGCTCACTCCCCAAACCCTTTAATATCGTACCCAGTCTAATCTCACTCTCCTGCTCACTCTCCATACCCTTTAATATCCCACCCAGTCTAATCTCTCTCCTGCTCACTCTCCATACCCTTTAATATCCCACCCAGTCTAACCTCACTCTCCTGCTCTCTCCCCATACCCTTTAATATCCCACCCAGTCTAATCTCACTCCCCTGCTCACTCTCCATACCCTTTAATATCCCACCCAGTCTAATCTCACTCTCCTGCTCACTCCCCATACCCTTTAATATCCCACCCAGTCTAATCTCACTATCCTGCTCACTCCCCATACCCTTAAATATGGTACCCAGTCAAATCTCACTCTCCTGCTCACTCTCCATACCCTTTAATATCCCACCCAGTCTAATCTCACTCTCCTGCTCTCTCCCCATACCGTTTAATATCCCACCAGTCTAATCTCACTCTCCTGCTCACTCCGCATACCCTTTCATATCCCCCCAGTCTAATCTCACTCTCCTACTCACTCCCCATACCCTTTAATATCCCACCCAGTCTACTCTCACTCTCCTGCTCACTCTCCATAATCTTTAATATCCCACCCAGTCTAATCTCACTCTCCTGCTCACTCTCCATACCCTTTAATATCCCACCCAGTCTAATCTCACTCTCCTGCTCACTCCCCATACCGTTTAATATCGTAGCCTGTCTAATCTCACTCTCCTGCTCACTCTCCATACCCTTTAATATCCCAGCCAGTCTAATCTCACTCTCCTGCTCAGTCTCCATAACCTTTAATGTCCCACCCAGTCTAAACTCACTCCCCTGCTCACTCTCCTTACCCTTTAATATCCCACCCAGTCTAATCTCACTCTCCTGCTCACTCCCCATACCCTTTAATATCCCACCCAGTCTGATCTCACTCTCCTGCTCCCTCTCCATACCCTTTAATATCCCACCCAGTCTAATCTCACTCTCCTGATCACTCCCCACACCCTTTAATATCCCACCCAGTCTAATCTCACTCTCCTGCTCCTCCCCATACCCTTTAATATCCCACCCAGTCGAATCTCACTCTCCTGCTCACTCCCCATACCCTTTAATATCCCACCCAGTCTAATCTCACTCTCCTGCTCACTCCCCATACCCTTTAATATCCCACCCAGTCTATTCTCACTCTCCTGCTCACTCTCCATACCCTTTAGTAACCCACCCAGTCTAATCTCACTCTCCTGCTCACTCCCCATACCCTTTAATATACCACCCAGTCAAATCTCACTCTCCTCACTCCCCATACCCTTTAAAATCCCACCCAGTCTAATCTCACTCTCCTCACTCCCCATAACCTTTAATATCCCAATCAGTCTAACCTCACTCTCCTGCTCTCTCCCCATACCGTTTAATATCCCACCCAGTCTAATCTCACTCTCCTGCTCACTCCCCATCCCCTTTAATGTCCCCCCCAGTCTAATCTCACTCTCCTGCTCACTCCCGATACCCTTTAATATCCCACCCAGTCTAATCTCACTCTCCTGCTCACTCCCCATACCCTTTAATATCCCATCCAGTCAAATCTCACTCTCCTGCTCAGTCTCCATAACCTTTAATATACCAGCCAGTCTAATCTCACTCTCCTGCTCACTCTCCATACCCTTTAATATGCCAGCCAGTCTAATCCAACACTCCTGCTCACTCCCCATACCCTTTGATATCCCACCCACTCTAATCTCACTCTCCTGCTCACTCCCGATACCCTTTAATATCCCACCCAGTCTAATCTCACTCTCCTGCTCACTCCCCATACCCTTTAATATCCCACCCAGTCTAATCTCACTCTCCTGCTCACTCTCCATACCCTTTAATATCGTACCCAGTCTAATCTCACTCTTCTGCTCACTCTCCATACCCTTTAATACCCCACCCAGTCTAATCTCACTCTCCTGCTCACTCCCCATACCCTTTAATATCCCAACCAGTCAAATCTCACTCTCCTCACTCCCAATACCCTTTAATATCTCACCCAGTCTTATCTCATTCTCCGCACTCCCCATACCCTTTAATATCCCACCCAGTCTAATCTCACTCTCCTGCTCACTCCCCATACCCTTTAATATCCCTCCCAGTCTAATCTGACTCTCCTGCTCACTCCCCATACCTTTAATATCCCACCCAGTGTAATCTCACTCTCCTGCTAACTCCCCATATCCTTTAATATCCCACCCAGTCTAATCTCACTCTCCTGCTCACTCTCCATACCCTTTAATATCCCACCCAGTCTAATCTCACTCTCCAGCTCACTCTCCATACCCTTTAATATCCCACCCAGTCTAATCTCACTCTCCTGCTTACCCCCCATACCCTTTAATATCCCACCCAGTCTAATCTCACTCTCCTGCTTACTCCCCATACCCTTTAATATCCCACCCAGTCTAATCTCACTCTCCTGCTCACTCCCCATACCCTTTAATATCCCATCAAGTCTAATCTCACTCTCCTGCTGATTCCCCATACCCTTTAATAACCCACCCAGTCTAATCTCACTCTCCTGCTCACTCCCGATACCCTTTAATATCCCAACCAGTCTACTCTCACTCTCCTGCTCACTCCCCATACCCTTTAATATCCCACCCAGTCTAACCTCACTCTCCTGCTCACTCCCCATACCCTTTAATATCCCACCCAGTCTAATCTCACTCCCCTGCTCACTCTCCATACCCTTTAATATCCCACCCAGTCTAATCTCACTCTCCTGCTCACTCCCCATACCCTTTAATATCCCACCAGTCTAATCTCACTATCCTGCTCACTCCCCATACCCTTAAATATGGTACCCAGTCTAATCTCACTCTCCTGCTCACTCTGCATACCCTTTAATATCCCACCCAGTCTAATCTCACTCTCCTGCTCTCTCCCCATACCGTTTAATATCCCACCCAGTCTAATCTCACTCTCCTGCTCACTCCGCATACCCTTTCATATCCCCCCAGTCTAATCTCACTCTCCTGCTCACTCCCCATACCCTTTAATATCCCACCCAGTCTACTCCCACTCTCCTGCTCACTCTCCATAATCTTTAATATCCCACCCAGTCTAATCTCACTCTCCTGCTCACTCTCCATACCCTTTAATATCCCACCCAGTCTAATCTCACTCTCCTGCTCACTCCCCATACCGTTTAATATCGTAGCCTGTCTAATCTCACTCTCCTGCTCACTCTCCATACCCTTTAATATCCCAGCCAGTCTAATCTCACTCTCCTGCTCAGTCTCCATAACCTTTAATGTCCCACCCAGTCTAATCTCACTCTCCTGCTCACTCTCCATACCCTTTAATATCCCACCCAGTCTAATCTCACTCTCCTGCTCACTCCCCATACCCTTTAATATCCCACCCAGTCTGATCTCACTCTCCTGCTCCCTCTCCATACCCTTTAATATCCCACCCAGTCTAATCTCACTCTCCTGATCACTCCCCATACCCTTTAATATGCCACCCAGTCTAATCTCACTCTCCTGCTCCTCCCCATACCCTTTAATATCCCACCCAGTCTAATCTCACTCTCCTGCTCACTCCCCATACCCTTTAATATACCACCCAGTCTAATCTCACTCTCCTGCTCACTCCCCATACCCTTTATTATCCCACCCAGTCTAATCTCACTCTCCTGCTCAATCTCCATACCCTTTAATAACCCACCCAGTCTAATCTCACTCTCCTGCTCACACCCAATACCCTTTAATATCCCACCCAGTCAAATCTCACTCTCCTCACTCCCCATACCCTTTAAAATCCCACCCAGTCTAATCTCACTCTCCTCACTCCGCATAACCTTTAATATCCCACTCAGTCTAACCTCACTCTCCTGCTCTCTCCCCATACCGTTTAATATCCCACCCAGTCTAATCTCACTCTCCTGCTCACTCCCCATCCCCTTTAATGTCCCCCCAGTCTAATCTCACTCTCCTGCTCACTCCCGATACCCTTTAATATCCCACCCAGTCTAATCTCACTCTCCTGCTCACTCCCCATACCCTTTAATATCCCATCCAGTCAAATCTCACTCTCCTGCTCAGTCTCCATAACCTTTAATATACCAGCCAGTCTAATCTCACTCTCCTGCTCACTCTCCATACCCTTTAATATGCCAGCCAGTCTAATCCAACACTCTTGCTCACTCCCCATACCCTTTGATATCCCACCCAGTCTAATCTCACTCTCCTGCTCACTCCCGATACCCTTTCATATCCCACCCAGTCTAATCTCACTCTCCTGCTCACTCCCCATACCCTTTAATATCCCACCCAGTCTAATCTCACTCTCCTGCTCACTCTCCATACCCTTTAATATCGTACCCAGTCTAATCTCACTCTTCTGCTCACTCTCCATACCCTTTAATACCCCACCCAGTCTAATCTCACTCTCCTGCTCACTCCCCATACCCTTTAATATCCCAACCAGTCAAATCTCACTCTCCTCACTCCCAATACCCTTTAATATCTCACCCAGTCTTATCTCATTCTCCGCACTCCCCATACCCTTTAATATCCCACCCAGTCTAATCTCACTCTCCTGCTCACTCCCCATACCCTTTAATATCCCACCCAGTCTAATCTCACTCTCCTGCTCACTCTCCATACCCTTTAATATCGTACCCAGTCTAATCTCACTCTTCTGCTCACTCTCCATACCCTTTAATACCCCACCCAGTCTAATCTCACTCTCCTGCTCACTCCCCATACCCTTTAATATCCCAACCAGTCAAATCTCACTCTCCTGACCCCCAATACCCTTTAATATCTCACCCAGTCTTATCTCATTCTCCGCACTCCCCATACCCTTTAATATCCCACCCAGTCTAATCTCACTCTCCTGCTCTCTCCCCATACCGTTTAATATCCCACCCAGTCTAATCTCACTCTTCTGCTCACTCCCCATCCCCTTTAATGTCCCCCCAGTCTAATCTCACTCTCCTGCTCACTCCCCATACCCTTTAATATCCCACCCAGTCTTATCTCACTCTCCTGCTCACTCTCCATAATCTTTAATATCCCACCCAGTCTCATCCCACTCTCCTGCTCACTCTCCATACCCTTTAATATCCCACCCAGACTAATTTCACTCTCCTGCTCACTCCCCATACCCTTTAATATCCCATCCAGTCTAATCTCACTCTCCTGCTCACTCCCCATACCGTTTAATATCGTACCCTGTCTAATCTCACTCTCCTGCTCACTCTCCATACCCTTTAATATCCCACCCAGTCTAATCTCACTCTCCTGCTCAGTCTCCATAACCTTTAATATACCAGCCAGTCTAATCTCACTCTCCTGCTCACTCTCCATACCCTTTAATATACCAGCCAGTCTAATCCAACACTCCTGCTCACTCCCCATACCCTTTGATATCCCACCCAGTCTAATCTCACTCTCCTGCTCACTCCCCATACCATTTAATATTCCACCCAGTCTAATCTCACTCTCCTGCTCACTCCCCATACCCTTTAATATCCCACCCAGTCTAATCTCACTCTCCTGCTCACTCCCCATACCCTTTAATATTCCACCCAGTCTAATCTCACTCTCCTGCTCACTCCCGATACCCTTTAATATCCCAACCAGTCTACTCTCACTCTCCTGCTCACTCCCCATACCCTTTAATATCACACCCAGTCTAATCTCACTCTCCTGCTCACTCCCCAAACCCTTTAATATCGTACCCAGTCTAATCTCACTCTCCTGCTCACTCTCCATACCCTTTAATATCCCACCCAGTCTAATCTCTCTCCTGCTCACTCTCCATACCCTTTAATATCCCACCCAGTCTAACCTCACTCTCCTGCTCTCTCCCCATACCCTTTAATATCCCACCCAGTCTAATCTCACTCCCCTGCTCACTCTCCATACCCTTTAATATCCCACCCAGTCTAATCTCACTCTCCTGCTCACTCCCCATAGTCTTTAATATCCCACCCAGTCTAATCTCACTATCCTGCTCACTCCCCATACACTTAAATATGGTACCCAGTCAAATCTCACTCTCCTGCTCACTCTCCATACCCTTTAATATCCCACCCAGTCTAATCTCACTCTCCTGCTCTCTCCCCATACCGTTTAATATCCCACCCAGTCTAATCTCACTCTCCTGCTCACTCCGCATACCCTTTCATATCCCCCCAGTCTAATCTCACTCTCCTACTCACTCCCCATACCCTTTAATATCCCACCCAGTCTACTCTCACTCTCCTGCTCACTCTCCATAATCTTTAATATCCCACCCAGTCTAATCTCACTCTCCTGCTCACTCTCCATACCCTTTAATATCCCACCCAGTCTAATCTCACTCTCCTGCTCACTCCCCATACCGTTTAATATCGTAGCCTGTCTAATCTCACTCTCCTGCTCACTCTCCATACCCTTTAATATCCCACCCAGTCTAATCTCACTCCCCTGCTCACTCTCCTTACCCTTTAATATCCCACCCAGTCTAATCTCACTCTCCTGCTCACTCCCCATACCCTTTAATATCCCACCCAGTCTGATCTCACTCTCCTGCTCCCTCTCCATACCCTTTAATATCCCACCCAGTCTAATCTCACTCTCCTGATCACTCCCCACACCCTTTAATATCCCACCCAGTCTAATCTCACTCTCCTGCTCCTCCCCATACCCTTTAATATCCCACCCAGTCGAATCTCACTCTCCTGCTCACTCCCCATACCCTTTAATATCCCACCCAGTCTATTCTCACTCTCCTGCTCACTCTCCATACCCTTTAGTAACCCACCCAGTCTAATCTCACTCTCCTGCTCACTCCCCATACCCTTTAATATACCACCCAGTCAAATCTCACTCTCCTCACTCCCCATACCCTTTAAAATCCCACCCAGTCTAATCTCACTCTCCTCACTCCCCATAACCTTTAATATCCCAATCAGTCTAACCTCACTCTCCTGCTCTCTCCCCATACCGTTTAATATCCCACCCAGTCTAATCTCACTCTCCTGCTCACTCCCCATCCCCTTTAATGTCCCCCCCAGTCTAATCTCACTCTCCTGCTCACTCCCGATACCCTTTAATATCCCACCCAGTCTAATCTCACTCTCCTGCTCACTCCCCATACCCTTTAATATCCCATCCAGTCAAATCTCACTCTCCTGCTCAGTCTCCATAACCTTTAATATACCAGCCAGTCTAATCTCACTCTCCTGCTCACTCTCCATACCCTTTAATATGCCAGCCAGTCTAATCCAACACTCCTGCTCACTCCCCATACCCTTTGATATCCCACCCACTCTAATCTCACTCTCCTGCTCACTCCCGATACCCTTTAATATCCCACCCAGTCTAATCTCACTCTCCTGCTCACTCCCCATACCCTTTAATATCCCACCCAGTCTAATCTCACTCTCCTGCTCACTCTCCATACCCTTTAATATCGTACCCAGTCTAATCTCACTCTTCTGCTCACTCTCCATACCCTTTAATACCCCACCCAGTCTAATCTCACTCTCCTGCTCACTCCCCATACCCTTTAATATCCCAACCAGTCAAATCTCACTCTCCTCACTCCCAATACCCTTTAATATCTCACCCAGTCTTATCTCATTCTCCGCACTCCCCATACCCTTTAATATCCCACCCAGTCTAATCTCACTCTCCTGCTCACTCCCCATACCCTTTAATATCCCCCCCAGTCTAATCTGACTCTCCTGCTCACTCCCCATACCTTTAATATCCCACCCAGTGTAATCTCACTCTCCTGCTAACTCCCCATATCCTTTAATATCCCACCCAGTCTAATCTCACTCTCCTGCTCACTCTCCATACCCTTTAATATCCCACCCAGTCTAATCTCACTCTCCAGCTCACTCTCCATACCCTTTAATATCCCACCCAGTCTAATCTCACTCTCCTGCTTACCCCCCATACCCTTTAATATCCCACCCAGTCTAATCTCACTCTCCTGCTTACTCCCCATACCCTTTAATATCCCACCCAGTCTAATCTCACTCTCCTGCTCACTCCCCATACCCTTTAATATCCCATCAAGTCTAATCTCACTCTCCTGCTGATTCCCCATACCCTTTAATAACCCACCCAGTCTAATCTCACTCTCCTGCTCACTCCCGATACCCTTTAATATCCCAACCAGTCTACTCTCACTCTCCTGCTCACTCCCCATACCCTTTAATATCCCACCCAGTCTAATCTCACTCTCCTGCTCACTCCCCATACCCTTTAATATCTTACCCAGTCTAATCTCACTCTCCTGCTCACTCTCCATACCCTTTAATATCCCACCCAGTCTAATCTCTCTCCTGCTCACTCCCCATACCCTTTAATATCCCACCCAGTCTAACCTCACTCTCCTGCTCACTCCCCATACCCTTTAATATCCCACCCAGTCTAATCTCACTCCCCTGCTCACTCTCCATACCCTTTAATATCCCACCCAGTCTAATCTCACTCTCCTGCTCACTCTCCATACCCTTTAATATCCCACCCAGTCTAATCTCTCTCCTGCTCACTCCCCATACCCTTTAATATCCCACCCAGTCTAACCTCACTCTCCTGCTCACTCCCCATACCCTTTAATATCCCACCCAGTCTAATCTCACTCTCCTGCTCACTCCCCATACCCTTTAGTATCCCACCCAGTCTAATCTCACTATCCTGCTCACTCCCCATACCCTTAAATATGGTACCCAGTCTAATCTCACTCTCCTGCTCACTCTGCATACCCTTTAATATCCCACCCAGTCTAATCTCACTCTCCTGCTCTCTCCCCATACCGTTTAATATCCCACCCAGTCTAATCTCACTCTCCTGCTCACTCCGCATACCCTTTCATATCCCCCCAGTCTAATCTCACTCTCCTGCTCACTCCCCATACCCTTTAATATCCCACCCAGTCTACTCCCACTCTCCTGCTCACTCTCCATAATCTTTAATATCCCACCCAGTCTAATCTCACTCTCCTGCTCACTCTCCATACCCTTTAATATCCCACCCAGTCTAATCTCACTCTCCTGCTCACTCCCCATACCGTTTAATATCGTAGCCTGTCTAATCTCACTCTCCTGCTCACTCTCCATACCCTTTAATATCCCAGCCAGTCTAATCTCACTCTCCTGCTCAGTCTCCATAACCTTTAATGTCCCACCCAGTCTAATCTCACTCTCCTGCTCACTCTCCATACCCTTTAATATCCCACCCAGTCTATTCTCACTCTCCTGCTCACTCCCCATACCCTTTAATATCCCACCCAGTCTGATCTCACTCTCCTGCTCCCTCTCCATACCCTTTAATATCCCACCCAGTCTAATCTCACTCTCCTGATCACTCCCCATACCCTTTAATATGCCACCCAGTCTAATCTCACTCTCCTGCTCCTCCCCATACCCTTTAATATCCCACCCAGTCTAATCTCACTCTCCTGCTCACTCCCCATACCCTTTAATATACCACCCAGTCTAATCTCACTCTCCTGCTCACTCCCCATACCCTTTATTATCCCACCCAGTCTAATCTCACTCTCCTGCTCAATCTCCATACCCTTTAATAACCCACCCAGTCTAATCTCACTCTCCTGCTCACTCCCAATACCCTTTAATATCCCACCCAGTCAAATCTCACTCTCCTCACTCCCCATACCCTTTAAAATCCCACCCAGTCTAATCTCACTCTCCTCACTCCGCATAACCTTTAATATCCCACTCAGTCTAACCTCACTCTCCTGCTCTCTCCCCATACCGTTTAATATCCCACCCAGTCTAATCTCACTCTCCTGCTCACTCCCCATCCCCTTTAATGTCCCCCCAGTCTAATCTCACTCTCCTGCTCACTCCCGATACCCTTTAATATCCCACCCAGTCTAATCTCACTCTCCTGCTCACTCCCCATACCCTTTAATATCCCATCCAGTCAAATCTCACTCTCCTGCTCAGTCTCCATAACCTTTAATATACCAGCCAGTCTAATCTCACTCTCCTGCTCACTCTCCATACCCTTTAATATGCCAGCCAGTCTAATCCAACACTCCTGCTCACTCCCCATACCCTTTGATATCCCACCCAGTCTAATCTCACTCTCCTGCTCACTCCCGATACCCTTTCATATCCCACCCAGTCTAATCTCACTCTCCTGCTCACTCCCCATACCCTTTAATATCCCACCCAGTCTAATCTCACTCTCCTGCTCACTCTCCATACCCTTTAATATCGTACCCAGTCTAATCTCACTCTTCTGCTCACTCTCCATACCCTTTAATACCCCACCCAGTCTAATCTCACTCTCCTGCTCACTCCCCATACCCTTTAATATCCCAACCAGTCAAATCTCACTCTCCTCACTCCCAATACCCTTTAATATCTCACCCAGTCTTATCTCATTCTCCGCACTCCCCATACCCTTTAATATCCCACCCAGTCTAATCTCACTCTCCTGCTCACTCCCCATACCCTTTAATATCCCACCCAGTCTAATCTCACTCTCCTGCTCACTCTCCATACCCTTTAATATCGTACCCAGTCTAATCTCACTCTTCTGCTCACTCTCCATACCCTTTAATACCCCACCCAGTCTAATCTCACTCTCCTGCTCACTCCCCATACCCTTTAATATCCCAACCAGTCAAATCTCACTCTCCTCACCCCCAATACCCTTTAATATCTCACCCAGTCTTATCTCATTCTCCGCACTCCCCATACCCTTTAATATCCCACCCAGTCTAATCTCACTCTCCTGCTCTCTCCCCATACCGTTTAATATCCCACCCAGTCTAATCTCACTCTTCTGCTCACTCCGCATACCCTTTAATATCCCCCCCAGTCTAGTCTCACTCTCCTGCTCACTCACCATACCCTTTAATATCCCACCCAGTCTAATCTCACTCTCCTGCTCACTCTCCATAATCTTTAATATCCCACCCAGTCTAATCTCACTCTCCTGCTCACTCTCCATACCCTTTAATATCCCACCCAGTCTAATCTCACTCTCCTGCTCACTCTCCATACCCTTTAATATCCCACCCAGTCTAATCTCTCTCCTGCTCACTCCCCATACCCTTTAATATCCCACCCAGTCTAACCTCACTCTCCTGCTCACTCCCCATACCCTTTAATATCCCACCCAGTCTAATCTCACTCTCCTGCTCACTCCCCATACCCTTTAGTATCCCACCCAGTCTAATCTCACTATCCTGCTCACTCCCCATACCCTTAAATATGGTACCCAGTCTAATCTCACTCTCCTGCTCACTCTGCATACCCTTTAATATCCCACCCAGTCTAATCTCACTCTCCTGCTCTCTCCCCATACCGTTTAATATCCCACCCAGTCTAATCTCACTCTCCTGCTCACTCCGCATACCCTTTCATATCCCCCCAGTCTAATCTCACTCTCCTGCTCACTCCCCATACCCTTTAATATCCCACCCAGTCTACTCCCACTCTCCTGCTCACTCTCCATAATCTTTAATATCCCACCCAGTCTAATCTCACTCTCCTGCTCACTCTCCATACCCTTTAATATCCCACCCAGTCTAATCTCACTCTCCTGCTCACTCCCCATACCGTTTAATATCGTAGCCTGTCTAATCTCACTCTCCTGCTCACTCTCCATACCCTTTAATATCCCAGCCAGTCTAATCTCACTCTCCTGCTCAGTCTCCATAACCTTTAATGTCCCACCCAGTCTAATCTCACTCTCCTGCTCACTCTCCATACCCTTTAATATCCCACCCAGTCTATTCTCACTCTCCTGCTCACTCCCCATACCCTTTAATATCCCACCCAGTCTGATCTCACTCTCCTGCTCCCTCTCCATACCCTTTAATATCCCACCCAGTCTAATCTCACTCTCCTGATCACTCCCCATACCCTTTAATATGCCACCCAGTCTAATCTCACTCTCCTGCTCCTCCCCATACCCTTTAATATCCCACCCAGTCTAATCTCACTCTCCTGCTCACTCCCCATACCCTTTAATATACCACCCAGTCTAATCTCACTCTCCTGCTCACTCCCCATACCCTTTATTATCCCACCCAGTCTAATCTCACTCTCCTGCTCAATCTCCATACCCTTTAATAACCCACCCAGTCTAATCTCACTCTCCTGCTCACTCCCAATACCCTTTAATATCCCACCCAGTCAAATCTCACTCTCCTCACTCCCCATACCCTTTAAAATCCCACCCAGTCTAATCTCACTCTCCTCACTCCGCATAACCTTTAATATCCCACTCAGTCTAACCTCACTCTCCTGCTCTCTCCCCATACCGTTTAATATCCCACCCAGTCTAATCTCACTCTCCTGCTCACTCCCCATCCCCTTTAATGTCCCCCCAGTCTAATCTCACTCTCCTGCTCACTCCCGATACCCTTTAATATCCCACCCAGTCTAATCTCACTCTCCTGCTCACTCCCCATACCCTTTAATATCCCATCCAGTCAAATCTCACTCTCCTGCTCAGTCTCCATAACCTTTAATATACCAGCCAGTCTAATCTCACTCTCCTGCTCACTCTCCATACCCTTTAATATGCCAGCCAGTCTAATCCAACACTCCTGCTCACTCCCCATACCCTTTGATATCCCACCCAGTCTAATCTCACTCTCCTGCTCACTCCCGATACCCTTTCATATCCCACCCAGTCTAATCTCACTCTCCTGCTCACTCCCCATACCCTTTAATATCCCACCCAGTCTAATCTCACTCTCCTGCTCACTCTCCATACCCTTTAATATCGTACCCAGTCTAATCTCACTCTTCTGCTCACTCTCCATACCCTTTAATACCCCACCCAGTCTAATCTCACTCTCCTGCTCACTCCCCATACCCTTTAATATCCCAACCAGTCAAATCTCACTCTCCTCACTCCCAATACCCTTTAATATCTCACCCAGTCTTATCTCATTCTCCGCACTCCCCATACCCTTTAATATCCCACCCAGTCTAATCTCACTCTCCTGCTCACTCCCCATACCCTTTAATATCCCACCCAGTCTAATCTCACTCTCCTGCTCACTCTCCATACCCTTTAATATCGTACCCAGTCTAATCTCACTCTTCTGCTCACTCTCCATACCCTTTAATACCCCACCCAGTCTAATCTCACTCTCCTGCTCACTCCCCATACCCTTTAATATCCCAACCAGTCAAATCTCACTCTCCTCACCCCCAATACCCTTTAATATCTCACCCAGTCTTATCTCATTCTCCGCACTCCCCATACCCTTTAATATCCCACCCAGTCTAATCTCACTCTCCTGCTCTCTCCCCATACCGTTTAATATCCCACCCAGTCTAATCTCACTCTTCTGCTCACTCCGCATACCCTTTAATATCCCCCCCAGTCTAGTCTCACTCTCCTGCTCACTCACCATACCCTTTAATATCCCACCCAGTCTAATCTCACTCTCCTGCTCACTCTCCATAATCTTTAATATCCCACCCAGTCTAATCTCACTCTCCTGCTCACTCTCCATACCCTTTAATATCCCACCCAGTCTAATCTCACTCTCCTGCTCACTCCCCATACCGTTTAATATCGTAGCCTGTCTAATCTCACTCTCCTGCTCACTCTCCATACCCTTTAATATCCCAGCCAGTCTAATCTCACTCTCCTGCTCAGTCTCCATAACCTTTAATGTCCCACCCAGTCTAATCTCACTCTCCTGCTCACTCTCCATACCCTTTAATATCCCACCCAGTCTAATCTCACTCTCCTGCTCACTCCCCAGACCCTTTAATATCCCACCCAGTCTGATCTCACTCTCCTGCTCCCTCTCCATACCCTTTAATATCCCACCCAGTCTAATCTCACTCTCCTGATCACTCCCCATACCCTTTAATATCCCACCCAGTCTAATCTCACTCTCCTGCTCCTCCCCATAACCTTTAATATCCCACCCAGTCTAATCTCACTCTCCTGCTCACTCCCCATACCCTTTAATATCCCACCCAGTCTAATCTCACTCTCCTGCTCACTCCCCATACCCTTTATTATCCCACCCAGTCTAATCTCACTCTCCTGCTCACTCTCCATCCCCTTTAATATCCCACCCAGTCTAATCTCACTCTCCTGCTCACTCCCCATACCCTTTAATATCCCACCCAGTCAAATCTCACTCTCCTCACTCCCCATACCCTTTAAAATCCCACCCAGTCTAATCACACTCTCCTCACTCCTCACCTTTAATATCCCACTCAGTCTAACCTCACTCTCCTGCTCTCTCCCCATACCGTTTAATATCCCACCCAGTCTAATCTCACTCTCCTGCTCACTCCCCATCCCCTTTAATGTCCCCCCCAGTCTAATCTCACTCTCCTGCTCACTCCCCATACCATTTAATGTCCCACCCAGTCTAATCTCACTCTCCTGCTCACTCTCCATAATCTTTAATATCCCACCCAGTCTAATCTCACTCTCCTGCTCACTCTCCATACCCTTTAATATCCCACCCAGACTAATCTCACTCTCCTGCTCACTCCCCATACCCTTCAATATCCCATCCAGTCTAATCTCACTCTCCTGCTCACTCCCCATATCGTTTAATATCGTACCCTGTCTAATCTCACTCTCCTGCTCACTCTCCATGCCCTTTAATATCCCACCCAGTCTAATCTCACTCTCCTGCTCAGTCTCCATAACCTTTAATATACCAGCCAGTCTAATCTCACTCTCCTGCTCACTCTCCATACCCTTTAATATACCAGCCAGTCTAATCCAACACTCCTGCTCACTCCCCATACCCTTTGATATCCCACCCAGTCTAATCTCACTCTCCTGCTCACTTCCCATACCATTTAATATTCCACCCAGTCTAATCTCACTCTCCTGCTCCCTCCCCATACCCTTTAATATCCCACCCAGTCTAATCTCACACTCCTGCTCACTCCCCATACCCTTTAATATCCCACCCAGTCTAATCTCACTCTCCTGCTCACTCCCGATACCCTTTAATATCCCAACCAGTCTAATCTCACTCTCCTGCTCACTCCCCATACCCTTTAATATCCCACCCAGTCTAATCTCACTCTCCTGCTCACTCCCCATACCCTTTAATATCCCAACCAGTCAAATCTCACTCTCCTCACTCCCAATACCCTTTAATATCTCACCCAGTCTAATCTCACTCTCCGCACTCCCCATACCCTTTAATATCCCACCCAGTCTAATCTCACTCTCCTGCTCACTCCCCGTACCCTTTAATATCCCCCCCAGTCTAATCTGACTCTCCTGCTCACTCCCCATACCCTTTAATATCCCACCCAGTCGAATCTCACTCTCCTGCTCTCTCCCCATATCCTTTAATATCCCACCCAATCTAACCTCACTCTCCTGCTCACTCTCCATACCCTTTAATATCCCACCCAGTCTAATCTCACTCACCTGCTCACTCCCCATACCCTTCAATATCCCACCAAGTCTAATCTCACACTCCTGCTCATTCCCCATACCGTTTAATATCCCACCCAGTCTAATCTCACTCTCCTGCTCACTCCCCATTCCCTTTAATATCCCACCCAGTCTAATCTCACTCCCCATACCCTTTAATAACCCACCCAGTCTAATGTCACTCTCCTGCTCACTCTCGATACCCTTTAATATCCCACCCAGTCTAATCTCACTCTCCTGCTCACTCTCCATACCCTTTAATATCCCATCCAGTCTAATCCCACTTTCCTGCTCACACCCCATACCCTTTAATATCCCACCCAGTCTAATCTCACTCTCCTGCTCACTCTCCATACCATTTAATATCCCACCCAATCTAATCTCACTCTCCTGCTCACTCTCCATACCCTTTAATATCCCACCCAGTCTAATCTCACTCTCCTGCTCACTCCCCATACCCTTTAATATCCCACCCAGTCCAATCTCACTCTCCTGCTCACTCCCCATTCCCTTTAATATCGTACCCAGTCTAATCTCACACTCCTGCTCTCTCTCCATACCCTTTAATATCCCACGCAGTCTAATCTCTCGCCTGCTCACTCCCCACACCCTTTAATATCCCAGCCAGTCTAACCTCACTCTCCTGCTCACTCCCCATACCGTTTAATATCCCACCCAGTCTAATCTCACTCTCCTGCTCACTCCCCATACCCTTTAATATCCCACCCAGTCTAATCTCACTTTCCTGCTCACTCTCCATACCCATTAATATCCCACTCAGTCTAATCTCACTCTCCTGCTCACTCCCCAAACCCTTTAATATCCCACCCAGTCTAATCTCACTCTCCTGCTCACTCCCCATACCCTTTAATATCCCCCCAGTCTAATCTGACTCTCCTGCTCACTCCCCATACCCTTTAATTTCCCACCCAGTCGAATCTCACTCTCCTGCTCTCTCCCCATATCCTTTAATATCCCACCCAATCTAACCTCACTCTCCTGCTAACTCTCCATACCCTTTAATATCCCACCCAGTCTAATCTCACTCACCTGCTCACTCCCCATACCCTTCAATATCCCACCAAGTCTAATCTCACACTCCTGCTCATTCCCCATACCGTTTAATATCCCACCCAGTCTAATCTCACTCTCCTGCTCACTCCCCATTCCCTTTAATATCCCACCCAGTCTAATCTCACTCCCCATACCCTTTAATAACCCACCCAGTCTAATGTCACTCTCCTGCTCACTCTCGATACCCTTTAATATCCCACCCAGTCTAATCTCACTCTCCTGCTCACTCTCCATACCCTTTAATATCCCACCCAGTCTATTCTCACTTTCCTGCTCACTCTCCATACCCATTAATATCCCACTCAGTCTAATCTCACTCTCCTGCTCACTCCCCATACCCTTTAATATCCCACCCAGTCCAATCTCACTCTCCTGCACACTCCGCATACCCTGTAATATCCCACCCAGTCTAATCTCACTCTCCTGCTCACTCTCCATACCCTTTAATATCCCACCCAGTCTAATCTCGCTCTCCTGCTCACTCAGCATACCCTTTAATATCCAACCCAGTCTAATCTCACTCTCCTGCTCACTCTCCATACCCTTTAATATCCCACCCTGTCTAATCTCACTCTCCTGCTCACTCTCCATACCCTTTAATATCCCACCCAGTCTAATCTCGCTCTCCTGCTCACTCTGCATACCCTTTAATATCCCACCCAGTCTAATCTCACTCTCCTGCTCACTCTCCATACCCTTTAACATCCCACCCAGTCTAATCCAACACTCCTGCTCACTCTCCATACCCTTTAATATCCCACCCAGTCTAATCTCACTCTCCTGCACACTGTCCATACCCTTTAATAGACTTCCCAGTCTAATCCAACACTCCTGCTCACTCCCCATACCCTTTAATATCCCACGCAGTCTAATCTCACTCCCCTGCTAACTCCCCATACCCTTTAATATCCAACCCAGTCTAATCTCACTCTCCTGCTCACTCTCCATACCCTTTAATATCCCACCCTGTCTAATCTCACTCTCCTGCTCACTCCCCAAACCCTTTAATATCCCACCCAATCTAATCTCACTCTCCTGCTCTCTCCCCATACCCTTTAATATCCCACCCAGTCTAATCTCACTCTCCTGCTCACTCCCCATACCCTTTATTATCCCACCCAGTCTAATGTCACTCTCCTGCTCTCTCTCCATAACTTTTAATATCCCACCCAGTCTAATCTCACTCTCCTGCTCAATCCCCATACCCTTTAATATCCCACCAAGTCTAATCTCACTCTCCTGCTCACTCTCCATACCCTTTAATATCCCACCCAGCCTAATCTCACTCTTCTGCTCACTCGCCATACCCTTTAATATCCCACCCAGTCTAACCTCACTCTCCTGCTCACTCCCCATACCCTTTAATAACCCACCCAGTCTAATCTCACTCTCCTGCTCACTCTCCATACCCTTTAATATCCCACCCAGTCTAATCCCACTCTCCTGCTCACTCCCCATACCCTTTAATATCCCACTCAGTCTAATCTCACTCTCCTGCTCACTCTCCATACCATTTAATATCCCACCCAGTCTAATCTCACTCTCCTGCTCACTCTCCATACCCTTTAATCTCCCATCCAGTTTAATCTCACTCTCCTGCTCTCTCCCCATACCCTTTAATATCCCACCCAGTCTAATCTCACTCTCCTGCTCACTCCCCATACCCTTTAATATCCCACCCAGTCTAATCTCACTCTCCTGCTCACTCCCCATACCCTTTAATATCGTACCCAGTCTAATCTCACTCTCCTGCTCACTCTCCATACCCTTTAATATCCCACCCAGTCTAATCTCTCTCCTGCTCACTCCCCATACCCTTTAGTATCCCACCCAGTCTAACCTCACTCTCCTGCTCACTCCCCATACCCTTTAATATCCCACCCAGTCTAATCTCACTCCCCTGCTCACTCTCCATACCCTTTAATATTCCACACAGTCTAATCTCACTCTCCTGCTAACTCCCCATACCCTTTAATATCCAACCCAGTCTAATCTCACTCTCCTGCTCACTCTCCATACCCTTTAATATCGAACCCTGTCTAATCTCACTCTCCTGCTCACTCCCCATACCCTTTATTATCCCACCCAGTCTAATGTCACTCTCCTGCTCTCTCTCCATACCTTTTAATATCCCACCCAGTCTAATCTCACTCTCCTGCTCAATCCCCATACCCTTTAATATCCCACCAAGTCTAATCTCACTCTCCTGCTCACTCTCCATACCCTTTAATATCCCACCCAGCCTAATCTCACTCTTCTGCTCACTCGCCATACCCTTTAATATCCCACCCAGTCTAACCTCACTCTCCTGCTCACTCCCCATACCCTTTAATAACCCACCCAGTCTAATCTCACTCTCCTGCTCACTCTCCATACCCTTTAATATCCCACCCAGTCTAATCCCACTCTCCTGCTCACTCCCCATACCCTTTAATATCCCACTCAGTCTAATCTCACTCTCCTGCTCACTCTCCATACCATTTAATATCCCACCCAGTCTAATCTCACTCTCCTGCTCACTCTCCATACCCTTTAATCTCCCATCCAGTCTAATCTCACTCTCCTGCTCTCTCCCCATACCCTTTAATATCCCACCCAGTCTAATCTCACTCTCCTGCTCACTCCCCATACCCTTTAATATCCCACCCAGTCTAATCTCACTCTCCTGCTCACTCCCCATACCCTTTAATATCGTACCCAGTCTAATCTCACTCTCCTGCTCACTCTCCATACCCTTTAATATCCCACCCAGTCTAATCTCTCTCCTGCTCACTCCCCATACCCTTTAGTATCCCACCCAGTCTAACCTCACTCTCCTGCTCACTCCCCATACCCTTTAATATCCCACCCTGTCTAATCTCACTCCCCTGCTCACTCTCCATACCCTTTAATATCCCACCCAGTCTAATCTCACTCTCCTGCCCGCTCCCCATACCCTTTAATATCCCACCCAGTCTAATCTCACTATCCTGCTCACTCCCCATTCCATTAAATATGGTACCCAGTCTAATCTCACTCTCCTGCTCACTCTCCATTCCCTTTAATATCGCACCCAGTCTAATCTCACTCTCCTGCTCACTCTCCATAACTTTTAATATCCCACCCAGTCTAATCTCACTCTCCTGCTCTCTCCCCATACCTTTTAATATCCCACCCAGTCTAATCTCACTCTCCTGCTCACTCCCCATACCCTTTAATATCCCCCCCCAGTCTAATCTCACTCTCCTGCTCACTCCCCATACCCTTTAATATCCCACCCAGTCTAATCTCACTCTCCTGCTCACTCTCCATAATCTTTAATATCCCACCCAGTCTAATCTCACTCTCCTGCTCAATCTCCATACCCTTTAATATCCCACCCAGTCTAATCTCACTCTCCTGCTCACTCCCCATACCGTTTAATATCGTACCCTGTCTAATCTCACTCTCCTGCTCACTCTCCATACCCTTTAATATCCCAGCCAGTCTAATCTCACTCTCCTGCTCAGTCTCCATAACCTTTAATGTCCCACCCAGTCTAATCTCACTCTCCTGCTCACTCTCCATACCCTTTAATATCCCACCCAGTCTAATCTCACTCTCCTGCTCACTCCCCATAATCTTTAATATCCCACCCAGTCTAATCTCACTCTCCTGCTCCCTCTCCATACCCTTTAATATCCCACCCAGTCTAATCTCACTCTCCTGATCACTCCCCATACCCTTTAATATCCCACCCAGTCTAATCTCACTCTCCTGCTCACTCCCCATACCCTTTAATATCGCACCCAGTCTAATCTCACTCTCCTGCTCACTCCCCATACCCTTTAATATCCCACCCAGTCTAATCTCACTCTCCTGCTCACTCCCCATACCCTTTATTATCCCACCCAGTCTAATCTCACTCTCCTGCTCACTCTCCATACCCTTTAATATCCCACCCAGTCTAATCACACTCTCCTGCTCACTCCCCAAACCCTTTAATATCCCACCCAGTCAAATCTCACTCTCCTCACTCCCCAGACCCTTTAAAATCCCACCCAGTCTAATCTCACTCTCCTCACTCCCCATAACCTTTAATATCCCACTCAGTCTAATCTCACTCTCCTGCTCACTCCCCTTCCCCTTTAATGTCCCCCCAGTCTAATCTCACTCTCCTGCTCACTCCCCATACCCTTTAATATCCCACCCAGTCTAATCTCACTCTCCTGCTCACTCTCCATAATCTTTAATATCCCACCCAGTCGAATCTCACTCTCCTGCTCACTCTCCATAGCCTTTAATATCCCACCCAGTCTAATCTCACTCTCCTGCTCACTCCCCATACCGTTTAATATCGTACCCTGTCTAATCTCACTCTCCTGCTCACTCTCCATACCCTTTAATATACCAGCCAGTCTAATCTCACTCTCCTGCTCAGTCTCCATAACCTTTAATGTCCCACCCAGTCTAATCTCACTCTCCTGCTCACTCTCCATACCCTTTAATACCCCACCCAGTCTAATCTCACTCTCCTGCTCACTCCCCATACCCTTTAATATCCCACCCAGTCTAATCTCACTCTCCTGCTCCCTCTCCATACCCTTTAATATCCCACCCAGTCTAATCTCACTCTCCTGATCACTCCCCATATCCTTTAATATCCCACCCAGTCTAATCTCACTCTCCTGCTCACTCCCCATACCCTTTAATATCCCACCCAGTCTAATCTCACTCTCCTGCTCACTCCCCATACCCTTTAATATCCCACCCAGTCTAATCTCACTCTCCTGCTCACTCCCCATACCCTTTATTATCCCACCCAGTCTAATCTCACTCTCCTGCTCACTCTCCATACCCTTTAATATCCCACCCAGTCTAATCTCACTCTCCTGCTCACTCCCCATACCCTTTAATATCCCACCCAGTCAAATCTCACTCTCCTCACTCCCCATACCCTTTAAAATCCCACCCAGTCTAATCTCACTCTCCTCACTCCCCATAACCTTTAATATCCCACTCAGTCTAACCTCACTCTCCTGCTCTCTCCCCATACCGTTTAATATCCCACCCAGTCTAATCTCACTCTCCTGCTCACTCCCCATCCCCTTTAATGTCCCCCCCAGTCTAATCTCACTCTCCTGCTCACTCCCCATACCCTTTAATATCCCACCCAGTCTAATCTCACTCTCCTGCTCACTCTCCATAATCTTTAATATCCCACTCAGTCTAATCTCACTCTCCTGCTCACGCTCCATACCCTTTATTATCCCACCCAGACTAATCTCACTCTCCTGCTCACTCCCCATACCCTTTAATATCCCATCCAGTCTAATCTCACTCTCCTGCTCACTCCCCATATCGTTTAATATCGTACCCTGTCTAATCTCACTCTCCTGCTCACTCTCCATACCCTTTAATATCCCACCCAGTCTAATCTCATTCTCCTGCTCAGTCTCCCTAACCTTTAATATACCAGCCAGTCTAATCTCACTTTCCTGCTCACTCTCCATACCCTTTAATATAACAGCCAGTCTAATCCAACACTCCTGCTCACTCCCCATACCCTTTGATATCCCACCCAGTCTAATCTCACTCTCCTGCTCACTCCCCATACCATTTAATATTCCACCCAGTCTAATCTCACTCTCCTGCTCACTCCCCATACCCTTTAATATACCACCCAGTCTAATCTCACTCTCCTGCTCACTCCCCATACCCTTTAATATCCCACCCAGTCTAATCTCACTCTCCTGCTCACTCCCGATACCCTTTAATATCCCAACCAGTCTAATCTCACTCTCCTGCTCACTCCCCATACCCTTTAATATCCCACCCAGTCTAATCTCACTCTCCTGCTCACTCTCCATACCCTTTAATATCCCTCCCAGTCTAATCTCACTCTCCTGCTCACTCCCCATATCCTTTAATATCCCAACCAGTCAAATCTCACTCTCCTCACTCCCAATACCCTTTAATATCCCACCCAGTCTAATCTCACTCTCCGCACTCCCCATACCCTTTAGTATCCCACCCAGTCTAATCTCACTCTCCTGCTCACTCCCCATACCCTTTAATATCACCCCCAGTCTAATCTGACCCTACTGCTCACTCCCCATCCCCTTTAAAATCTCACCCAGTCGAATCTCACTCTCCTGCTCTCTCCCCATATCCTTTAATATCCCACCCAATCTAACCTCACTCTCCTGCTCACTCTCCATACCCTTTAATATCCCACCCAGTCTAATCTCACTCACCTGCTCACTCCCCATACCCTTCAATATCCCACCCAGTATAATCCCGCTCTCCTGCTCATTCCCCATACCGTTTAATATTCCACCCAGTCTAATCTCACTCTCCTGCTCACTCCCCATACCGTTTAATATCCCACCCAGTCTAATCTCACTCACCTGCTCACTCCCCATACCCTTTAATATCCCACCCAGTCTAATCTCACTCTCCTGCTCACTCCCCATACCCTTTAATATCCCACCCAGTCTAATCTCACTCTCCTGCTCACTCCCCATACCCTTTAATATCGTACCCAGTCTAATCTCACTCTCCTGCTCACTCTCCATACCCTTTAATATCCCACCCAGTCTAATCTCTCTCCTGCTCACTCCCCATACCCTTTAGTATCCCACCCAGTCTAACCTCACTCTCCTGCTCACTCCCCATACCCTTTAATATCCCACCCAGTCTAATCTCACTCCCCTGCTCACTCTCCATACCCTTTAATATTCCACCCAGTCTAATCTCACTCTCCTGCTCACTCCCCATACCCTTTAATATCCCACCCATTCTAATCTCACTATCCTGCTCACTCCCCATACCATTAAATATGGTACCCAGTCTAATCTCACTCTCCTGCTCACTCTCCATTCCCTTTAATATCGTACCCAGTCTAATCTCACTCTCCTGCTCACTCTCCATAACTTTTAATATCCCACCCAGTCTAATCTCACTCTCCTGCTCTCTCCCCATACCGTTTAATATCCCACCCAGTCTAATCTCACTCTCCTGCTCACTCCCCATACCCTTTAATATCCCCCCCCCGTCTAATCTCACTCTCCTGCTCACTCCCCATACCCTTTAATATCCCACCCAGTCTAATCTCACTCTCCTGCTCACTCTCCATAATCTTTAATATCCCACCCAGTCTAATCTCACTCTCCTGCTCAATCTCCATACCCTTTAATATCCCACCCAGTCTAATCTCACTCTCCTGCTCACTCCCCATACCGTTTAATATCGTACCCTGTCTAATCTCACTCTCCTCCTCACTCTCCATACCCTTTAATATCCCAGCCAGTCTAATCTCACTCTCCTGCTCAGTCTCCATAACCTTTAATGTCCCACCCAGTCTAATCTCACTCTCCTGCTCACTCTCCATACCCTTTAATATCCCACCCAGTCTAATCTCACTCTCCTGCTCACTCCCCATAATCTTTAATATCCCACCCAGTCTAATCTCACTCTCCTGCTCCCTCTCCATACCCTTTAATATCCCACCCAGTCTAATCTCACTCTCCTGATCACTCCCCATACCCTTTAATATCCCACCCAGTCTAATCTCACTCTCCTGCTCACTCCCCATACCCTTTAATATCCCACCCAGTCTAATCTCACTCTCCTGCTCACTCCCCATACCCTTTAATATCCCACCCAGTCTAATCTAACTCTCCTGCTCACTCCCCATACCCTTTATTATCCCACCCAGTCTAATCTCACTCTCCTGCTCACTCTCCATACCCTTTAATATCCCACCCAGTCTAATCTCACTCTCCTGCTCACTCCCCATACCCTTTAATATCCCACCCAGTCAAATCTCACTCTCCTCACTCCCCAGACCCTTTAAAATCCCACCCAGTCTAATCTCACTCTCCTCACTCCCCATAACCTTTAATATCCCACTCAGTCTAACCTCACTCTCCTGCTCTCTCCCCATACCGTTTAATATCCCACCCAGTCTAATCTCACTCTCCTGCTCACTCCCCATCCCGTTTAATGGCCCCCCCAGTCTAATCTCACTCTCCTGCTCACTCCCCATACCCTTTAATATCCCACCCAGTCTAATCTCACTCTCCTGCTCACTCTCCATAATCTTTAATATCCCACCCAGTCGAATCTCACTCTCCTGCTCACTCTCCATACCCTTTAATATCCCACCCAGTCTAATCTCACTCTCCTGCTCGCTCCCCATACCGTTTAATATCGTACCCTGTCTAATCTCACTCTACTGCTCACTCTCCATACCCTTTAATATACCAGCCAGTCTAATCTCACTCTCCTGCTCAGTCTCCATAACCTTTAATGTCCCACCCAATCTAATCTCACTCTCCTGCTCACTCTCCATACCCTTTAATACCCCACCCAGTCTAATCTCACTCTCCTGCTCACTCCCCATACCCTTTAATATCCCACCCAGTCTAATCTCACTCTCCTGCTCCCTCTCCATACCCTTTAATATCCCACCCAGTCTAATCTCACTCTCCTGATCACTCCCCATATCCTTTAATATCCCACCCAGTCTAATCTCACTCTCCTGCTCACTCCCCATACCCTTTAATATCCCACCCAGTCTAATCTCACTCTCCTGCTCACTCCCCATACCCTTTAATATCCCACCCAGTCTAATCTCACTCGCCTGCTCACTCCCCATACCCTTTATTATCCCACCCAGTCTAATCTCACTCTCCTGCTCACTCTCCATACCCTTTAATATCCCACCCAGTCTAATCTCACTCTCCTGCTCACTCCCCATACCCTTTAATATCCCACCCAGTCAAATCTCACTCTCCTCACTCCCCATACCCTTTAAAATCCCACCCAGTCTAATCTCACTCTCCTCACTCCCCATAACCTTTAATATCCCACTCAGTCTAACCTCACTCTCCTGCTCTCTCCCCATACCGTTTAATATCCCACCCAGTCTAATCTCACTCTCCTGCTCACTCCCCATCCCCTTTAATGTCCCCCCCAGTCTAATCTCACTCTCCTGCTCACTCCCCATACCCTTTAATATCCCACCCAGTCTAATCTCACTCTCCTGCTCACTCTCCATAATCTTCAATATCCCACTCAGTCTAATCTCACTCTCCTGCTCACGCTCCATACCCTTTATTATCCCACCCAGACTAATCTCACTCTCCTGCTCACTCCCCATACCCTTTAATATCCCATCCAGTCTAATCTCACTCTCCTGCTCACTCCCCATATCGTTTAATATCGTACCCTGTCTAATCTCACTCTCCTGCTCACTCTCCATACCCTTTAATATCCCACCCAGTCTAATCTCATTCTCCTGCTCAGTCTCCCTAACCTTTAATATACCAGCCAGTCTAACCTCACTTTCCTGCTCACTCTCCATACCCTTTAATATAACAGCCAGTCTAATCCAACACTCCTGCTCACTCCCCATACCCTTTGATATCCCACCCAGTCTAATCTCACTCTCCTGCTCACTCCCCATACCATTTAATATTCCACCCAGTCTAATCTCACTCTCCTGCTCACTCCCCATACCCTTTAATATCCCACCCAGTCTAATCTCACTCTCCTGCTCACTCCCCATACCCTTTAATATCCCACCCAGTCTAATCTCACTCTCCTGCTCACTCCCGATACCCTTTAATATCCCAACCAGTCTAATCTCACTCTCCTGCTCACTCCCCATACCCTTTAATATCCCACCCAGTCTAATCTCACTCTCCTGCTCACTCTCCATACCCTTTAATATCCCACCCAGTCTAATCTCACTCTCCTGCTCACTCCCCATACCCTTTAATATCCCAACCAGTCAAATCTCACTCTCCTCACTCCCAATACCCTTTAATATCCCACCCAGTCTAATCTCACTCTCCGCACTCCCCATACCCTTTAGTATCCCACCCAGTCTAATCTCACTCTCCTGCTCACTCCCCATACCCTTTAATATCACCCCCAGTCTAATCTGACTCTCCTGCTCACTCCCCATACCCTTTAAAATCTCACCCAGTCGAATCTCACTCTCCTGCTCTCTCCCCATATCCTTTAATATCCCACCCAATCTAACCTCACTCTCCTGCTCACTCTCCATACCCTTTAATATCCCACCCAGTCTAATCTCACTCACCTGCTCACTCCCCATACCCTTCAATATCCCACCCAGTATAATCTCACTCTCCTGCTCATTCCCCATACCGTTTAATATTCCACCCAGTCTAATCTCACTCTCCTGCTCACTCCCCATACCGTTTAATATTCCACCCAGTCTAATCTCACTCTCCTGCTCACTCCCCATACCGTTTAATATCGTACCCTGTCTAATCTCACTCTCCTCCTCACTCTCCATACCCTTTAATATCCCAGCCAGTCTAATCTCACTCTCCTGCTCAGTCTCCATAACCTTTAATGTCCCACCCAGTCTAATCTCACTCTCCTGCTCACTCTCCATACCCTTTAATATCCCACCCAGTCTAATCTCACTCTCCTGCTCACTCCCCATAATCTTTAATATCCCACCCAGTCTAATCTCACTCTCCTGCTCCCTCTCCATACCCTTTAATATCCCACCCAGTCTAATCTCACTCTCCTGATCACTCCCCATACCCTTTAATATCCCACCCAGTCTAATCTCACTCTCCTGCTCACTCCCCATACCCTTTAATATCCCACCCAGTCTAATCTCACTCTCCTGCTCACTCCCCATACCCTTTAATATCCCACCCAGTCTAATCTAACTCTCCTGCTCACTCCCCATACCCTTTATTATCCCACCCAGTCTAATCTCACTCTCCTGCTCACTCTCCATACCCTTTAATATCCCACCCAGTCTAATCTCACTCTCCTGCTCACTCCCCATACCCTTTAATATCCCACCCAGTCAAATCTCACTCTCCTCACTCCCCAGACCCTTTAAAATCCCACCCAGTCTAATCTCACTCTCCTCACTCCCCATAACCTTTAATATCCCACTCAGTCTAACCTCACTCTCCTGCTCTCTCCCCATACCGTTTAATATCCCACCCTGTCTAATCTCACTCTCCTGCTCACTCCCCATCCCCTTTAATGGCCCCCCCAGTCTAATCTCACTCTCCTGCTCACTCCCCATACCCTTTAATATCCCACCCAGTCTAATCTCACTCTCCTGCTCACTCTCCATAATCTTTAATATCCCACCCAGTCGAATCTCACTCTCCTGCTCACTCTCCATACCCTTTAATATCCCACCCAGTCTAATCTCACTCTCCTGCTCGCTCCCCATACCGTTTAATATCGTACCCTGTCTAATCTCACTCTACTGCTCACTCTCCATACCCTTTAATATACCAGCCAGTCTAATCTCACTCTCCTGCTCAGTCTCCATAACCTTTAATGTCCCACCCAGTCTAATCTCACTCTCCTGCTCACTCTCCATACCCTTTAATACCCCACCCAGTCTAATCTCACTCTCCTGCTCACTCCCCATACCCTTTAATATCCCACCCAGTCTAATCTCACTCTCCTGCTCCCTCTCCATACCCTTTAATATCCCACCCAGTCTAATCTCACTCTCCTGATCACTCCCCATATCCTTTAATATCCCACCCAGTCTAATCTCACTCTCCTGCTCACTCCGCATACCCTTTAATATCCCACCCAGTCTAATCTCACTCTCCTGCTCACTCCCCATACCCTTTAATATCCCACCCAGTCTAATCTCACTCTCCTGCTCACTCCCCATACCCTTTATTATCCCACCCAGTCTAATCTCACTCTCCTGCTCACTCTCCATACCCTTTAATATCCCACCCAGTCTAATCTCACTCTCCTGCTCACTCCCCATACCCTTTAATATCCCACCCAGTCAAATCTCACTCTCCTCACTCCCCATACCCTTTAAAATCCCACCCAGTCTAATCTCACTCTCCTCACTCCCCATAACCTTTAATATCCCACTCAGTCTAACCTCACTCTCCTGCTCTCTCCCCATACCGTTTAATATCCCACCCAGTCTAATCTCACTCTCCTGCTCACTCCCCATCCCCTTTAATGGCCCCCCAGTCTAATCTCACTCTCCTGCTCACTCCCCATACCCTTTAATATCCCACCCAGTCTAATCTCACTCTCCTGCTCACTCTCCATAATCTTTAATATCCCACTCAGTCTAATCTCACTCTCCTGCTCACGCTCCATACCCTTTATTATCCCACCCAGACTAATCTCACTCTCCTGCTCACTCCCCATACCCTTTAATATCCCATCCAGTCTAATCTCACTCTCCTGCTCACTCCCCATATCGTTTAATATCGTACCCTGTCTAATCTCACTCTCCTGCTCACTCTCCATACCCTTTAATATCCCACCCAGTCTAATCTCATTCTCCTGCTCAGTCTCCCTAACCTTTAATATACCAGCCAGTCTAACCTCACTTTCCTGCTCACTCTCCATACCCTTTAATATAACAGCCAGTCTAATCCAACACTCCTGCTCACTCCCCATACCCTTTGATATCCCACCCAGTCTAATCTCACTCTCCTGCTCACTCCCCATACCATTTAATATTCCACCCAGTCTAATCTCACTCTCCTGCTCACTCCCCATACCCTTTAATATCCCACCCAGTCTAATCTCACTCTCCTGCTCACTCCCCATACCCTTTAATATCCCACCCAGTCTAATCTCACTCTCCTGCTCACTCCCGATACCCTTTAATATCCCAACCAGTCTAATCTCACTCTCCTGCTCACTCCCCATACCCTTTAATATCCCACCCAGTCTAATCTCACTCTCCTGCTCACTCTCCATACCCTTTAATATCCCACCCAGTCTAATCTCACTCTCCTGCTCACTCCCCATACCCTTTAATATTCCAACCAGTCAAATCTCACTCTCCTCACTCCCAATACCCTTTAATATCCCACCCAGTCTAATCTCACTCTCCGCACTCCCCATACCCTTTAGTATCCCACCCAGTCTAATCTCACTCTCCTGCTCACTCCCCATACCCTTTAATATCACCCCCAGTCTAATCTGACTCTCCCGCTCACTCCCCATACCCTTTAAAATCTCACCCAGTCGAATCTCACTCTACTGCTCTCTCCCCATATCCTTTAATATCCCACCCAATCTAACCTCACTCTCCTGCTCACTCTCCATACCCTTTAATATCCCACCCAGTCTAATCTCACTCACCTGCTCACTCCCCATACCCTTCAATATCCCACCCAGTATAATCTCACTCTCCTGCTCATTCCCCATACCGTTTAATATTCCACCCAGTCTAATCTCACTCTCCTGCTCACTCCCCATACCGTTTAATATCCCACCCAGTCTAATCTCACTCACCTGCTCACTCCACATACCCTTTAATATCCCACCCAGTCTAATCTCACTCTCCTGCTCACTCCCCATACCGTTCAATATCCCAACCAGTCTAATTTCAGTCCCCATACCATTTAATAACCCATCCAGTCTAATCTCACTCTCCTGCTCACTCTCCATACCCTTTAATATCCCACCCAGTCTCATCTCACTCTCCTGCTCACTCCCCATACCCTTTAATATCCCACCCAGTCCAAACTCACTCTCCTGCTCACTCCCCATTCCCTTTAATATCGTACCCAGTCTAATCTCACTCTCCTGCTCACTCTCCATACCCTTTAATATCCCACGCAGTCTAATCTCTCGCCTGCTCACTCCCCACACCCTTTAATATCCCAGCCAGTCTAACCTCACTCTCCTGCTCACTCCCCATACCGTTTAATATCCCACCCAGTCTAATCTCACTCTCCTGCTCACTCCCTATACCCTTTAATATCCCACCCAGTCTAATCTCACTCTCCTGCTCACTCTCCATACCCATTAATATCCCACTCAGTCTAATCTCACTCTCCTGCTCACTCCCCATACACTTTAATATCCCACCAAGTCTAATCTCACTCTCCTGCTCACTCCCCATCAACTTTAATATCCCACCCAGTCCAATCTCACTCTCCTGCACACTCCGCATACCCTGTAATATCCCACCCAATCTAATCTCACTCTCCTGCTCACTCTCCATACCCTTTAATATCCCACCCAGTCTAATCTCGCTCTCCTGCTCACTCTGCATACCCTTTAATATCCCACCCAGTCTAATCTCACTCTCCTGCTCACTCTCCATACCCTTTAACATCCCACCCAGTCTAATCTGACTCTCCTGCTCACTCCCCATACCCTTTAATATCCCACCCAGTCTAATCCAACACTCCTGCTCACACTCCATACCCTTTAATATCCCACCCAGTCTAATCTCACTCTCCTGCTGACTGTCCATACCCTTTAATATACTTCCCAGTCTAATCCAACACTCCTGCTCACTCCCCATACCCTTTAATATCCCACCCAGTCTAATCTCACTCTCCTGCTCACTCCCCATTCCCTTTAATATCCCACCCAGTCTAATCTCACTCTCCTGCTCACTCTCCATACCCTTTAATATCCCACCCAGTCTAATCTCACTCTCCTGCTCACTCCCCAAACCCTTTAATATCCCACCCAGTCTAATCTCACTCTCCTGCTCACTCCCCATACCCTTTAATATCCCACCCAGTCTAATCTCACTCTCCTGCTCACTCCCCATACCCTTTATTATCCCACCCAGTCTAATCTCACTCTCCTGCTCTGTCTCCATACCCTTTAATATCCCACCCAGTCTAATCTCACTCTCCTGCTCACTCCCCATACCCTTTAATATCCCACCCAGTCTAATCTCACTATCCTGCTCACTCCCCATACCCTTAAATATGGTACCCAGCCTAATCTCACTCTCCTGCTCACTTTCCATACCCTTTAATATCGTACCCAGTCTAATCTCACTCTCCTGCTCACACTCCATAATCTTTAATATCCCACCCAGTCTAATCTCACTCTCCTGCTCACTCTCCATCCCCTTTAATATCCCACCCAGTCTAATCTCACTCGCCTGCTCACTCCCCATACCATTTAATATCCCACCCAGTCTAATCTCACTCTCCTGCTCACTCTCCATACCCTTTAATATCCCACCCAGTCTAATCTCACTCTCCTGCTCACTCTCCATACCCTTTAATATCCCACCCAGTCTTATCTCACTCTCCTGCTTACTCCCCATACCCTTTAAAATCCCACCCAGTCTAATCTCACTCTCCTGCTCACTCTCCATACCCTTTAATATCCCACCCAGCCTAATCTCACTCCCCTGCTCACTCTCCATACCCTTTAATATCCCACCCAGTCTAATCTCACTCCCCATACCCTTTACTAACCCACCCAGTCTAATCTCACTCTCCTGCTCACTCTCCATACCCTTTAATATCCCACCCAGTCTAATCTCACTCTCCTGCTCACACCCCATACCCTTTAATATCCCACCCAGTCTAATCTCACTCTCCTGCTCACTCTCCATACCATTTAATATCCCACCCAGTCTAATCTCACTCTCCTGCTCACTCTCCATACCCTTTAATATCCCACCCAGACTAATCTCACTCTCCTGCTCACTCCCCATACCCTTTAATATCCCACCCAGTCTAATCTCACTCTCCTGCTCACTCCCCATACCCTTTAATATCGTACCCAGTCTAACCTCACTCTCCTGCTCACTCTCCATACCCTTTAATATCCCACGCAGTCTAATCTCTCTCCTGCTCACTCCCCATACCCTTTAGTATCCCAGCCAGTCTAACCTCTCTCTCCTGCTCTCTCCCCATACCGTTTAATATCCCACTCAGTATAATCTCACTCTCCTGCTCTCTCCCCATACCCTTTAATATCCCACCCAGACTAACCTCACTCTCCTTCGCACTCCCCATAGCCTTTAATATCCCACCCAGTCCAATCTCACTCTCCTGCACACTCCGCATACCCTGTAAAATCCCACCCTGTCTAATCTCACTCTCCTGCTCACTCTCCATACCCTTTAATAACCCACCCAGTCTAATCTCGCTCTCCTGCTCACTCTGCATACCCTTTAATATCCCACCCCGTCTAATCATCACTCTCCTGCTCACTCTCCATACCCTTTAATATCCCACCCAGTCTAATCTCACACTCCTGCTCACTCCCCAAACCTTAAATATCCCACCCAGTCTAATCTCACTCTCCAGCTGACTCCCCATACCCTTTAATATCCCATCCAGTCTAATCTCACTCTCCTGCTCACTCCCCATACCCTTTATTATCCCACCCAGTCTAATCTCACTCTCCTGCTCACTCCCCATACCCTTTAATATCCCACCCAGTCAAATCTCACTCTCCTCACTCCCCATACCCTTTAAAATCCCACCCAGTCTAATCTCACTCTCCTCACTCCCCATAACCTTTAATATCCCACCCAGTCTAATCTCACTCTCCTGCTCTCTCCCCATACCGTTTAATATCCCACCCAGTCTAATCTCACTCTCCTGCTCACTCCCCATACCCTTTAATATCCCCCCCAGTCTAATCTCACTCTCCTGCTCACTCCCCATACCCTTTAATATCCCACCCAGTCTAATCTCACTCTCCTGCTCACTTCCGATACCCTTTAATATCCCACCCAGTCTAATCTCACTCTCCTGCTCACTCCCCATACCCTTTAATATCCAATCCAGTCTAATCTCACTCTCCTGCTCAATCTCCATAACCTTTAATATACCAGCCAGTCTAATCTCACTCTCCTGCTCACTCTCCATAACCTTTAATATGCCAGCCAGTCTAATCCAACACTCCTGCTCACTCCCCATACACTTTGATATCCCACCCTGTCTAATCTCACTCTCCTGCTCACTCCCGATACCCTTTAATATCCCACCCAATCTAATCTCACTCTCCTGCTCACTCCCCATACCCTTTAATATCCCACCCAGTCTAATCTCACTCTCCTGCTCACTCTCCATACCCTTTAATATCGTACCCAGTCTAATCTCACTCTCCTGCTCACTCTCCATACCCTTTAATACCCCACCCAGTCTAATCTCACTCTCCTGCTCACTCCCCATACCCTTTAATATCCCAACCAGTCAAATCTCACTCTCCTCACTCCCAATACCCTTTAATATCTCACCCAGTCTAATCTCACTCTACGCACTCCCCATACCCTTTAATATCCCACCCAGTCTAATCTCACTCTCCTGCTCACTCCCCATACCCTTTAATATCCCCCCCAGTCTAATCTGACTCTCCTGCTCACTCCCCATACCCTTTAATATCCCACCCAGTGTAATCTCACTCTCCTGCTAACTTCCCATATCCTTTAATATCCCACCCAGTCTAATCTCACTCTCCTGCTCACTCTCCATACCCTTTAATATACCACCCAGTCTAATCTCACTCTCCAGCTCACTCTCCATACCCTTTAATATCCCACCCAGTCTAATCTCAATCTCCTGCTTACCCCCATACCCTTTAATATCCCACCCAGTCTAATCTCAGTCTCCTGCTTACTCCCCATACCCTTTAATATACCACCCAGTCTAATCTCACTCTCCTGCTCACTCCCCATACCCTTTAATATCCCACCAAGTCTAATCTCACTCTCCTGCTGATTCCCCATACCCTTTAATAACCCACCCAGTCTAATCTCACTCTCCTGCTCACTCCCCATACCCTTTAATATCCCACCCAGTCTAATCTCACTCTCCTGCTCACTCCCCATACCGTCTAATATCCCACCCAGTCTAATCTCACTCTCCTGCTCACTCCCCATTCCCTTTAATATCCCACCCAGTCTAATCTCACTCCCCATACCCTTTAATAACCAACCCAGTCTAATCTCACTCTCCTGCTCACTCTCGATACCCTTTAATATCCCACCCAGTCTGATCTCACTCTCCTGCTCACTCTCCATACCCTTTAATATCCCATCCAGTCTAATCCCACTTTCATGCTCACACCCCATACCCTTTAATATCCCACCCAGTCTAATCTCACTCTCCTGCTCACTCTCCATACCATTTAATATCCCACCCAGTCTAATCTCACTCTCCTGCTCACTCTCCATACCCTTTAATATCCCACCCAGTCTAATCTCACTCTCCTGCTCACTCCCCATACCCTTTAATATCCCACCCAGTCCAATCTCACTCTCCTGCTCACTCCCCATTCCCTTTAATATCGTACCCAGTCTAATCTCACACTCCTGCTCACTCTCCATACCCTTTAATATCCCACGCAGTCTAATCTCTCGCCTGCTCACTCCCCATACCATTTAATATCCCAGCCAGTCTAACCTCACTCTCCTGCTCACTCCCCATACCGTTTAATATCCCACCCAGTCTAATCTCACTCTCCTGCTCACTCCCCATACCCTTTAATATCCCACCCAGTCTAAACTCACTCTCCTGCTCACTCTCCATACCCATTAATATCCCACTCAGTCTAATCTCACTCTCCTGCTCACTCCCCATACCCTTTAATATCCCACCCAGTCCAATCTCACTCTCCTGCACACTCCGCATCCCCTGTAATATCCCACCCAGTCTAATCTCACTCTCCTGCTCACTCTCCATACCCTTTAATATCCCACCCAGTCTAATCTCGCTCTCCTGCTCACTCTCCATACCCTTTAGCATCCCACCCAGTCTAATCTGACTCTGCTGCTCACTCCCCATACCGTTTAATATCCCACCCAGTCTAATCTCACTCTCCTGCTCACTCCCCATACCCTTTAATATCCCACCCAGTCTAATCTCACTGTCCTGCTCACTCTCCATACCCTTTAATATCCCACACAGTCTAATCTCACTCTCCTGCTCACTCCCCATACCCTTTAATATCCCACCCAGTCTAATCCAACACTCCTGCTCACTCTCCATACCATTTAATATCCCACCCAGTCTAATCTCACTCTCCTGCTCACTGTCCATACCCTTTAATATACTTCCCCGTCTAATCCAACACTCCTGCTCACTCCCCATACCCTTTAATATCCCACCCAGTCTAATATCACTCTCCTGCTCACTCCCCATACCCTTTAATATCCCACCCAGTCTAATCTCACTCTCCTGCTCACTCTCCATACCCTTTAATATCCCACCCAGTCTAATCTCACTCTCCTGCTCACTCCCCAAACCCTTTAATATCCCACCCAATCTAATCTCACTCTCCTGCTCACTCCCCATACCCTTTAATATCCCACCCAGTCTAATCTCACTCTCCTGCTCACTCCCCATACCCTTTATTATCCCACCCAGTCTAATCTCACTCTCCTGCTCTCTCTCCATACCTTTTAATATCCCACCCAGTCTAATCTCACTCTCCTGCTCACTCCCCATACCCTTTAATATCCCACCCAGTCTAATCTCACTCTCCTGCTCACTCCCCATACCCTTTAATATCCCACCAAGTCTAATCTCACTCTCCTGCTCACTCTCCATACCCTTTAATATCCCACCCAGCCTAATCTCACTCTCCTGCTCACTCGCCATACCCTTTAATATCCCACCCAGTCTAACCTCACTCTCCTGCTCACTCCCCATACCCTTTAATAACCCACCCAGTCTAATCTCACTCTCCTGCTCACTCTCCATACCCTTTAATATCCCACCCAGTCTAATCCCACTCTCCTGCTCACTCCCCATACGCTTTAATATCCCACTCAGTCTAATCTCACTCTCCTGCTCACTCTCCATACCATTTAATATCCCACCCAGTCTAATCTCACTCTCCTGCTCACTCTCCATACCCTTTAATATCCCACCCAGTCTAATCTCACTCTCCTGCTCACTCCCCATACCCTTTAATATCCCACCCAGTCTAATCTCACTCTCCTGCTCACTCCCCATACCCTTTAATATCGTACCCAGTCTAATCTCACTCTCCTGCTCACTCCCCATTCCCTTTAATATCCCACCCAGTCTAATCTCACTCTCCTGCTCACTCTCCATACCCTTTAACATCCCACCCAGTCTAATTTCAGTCCCCATACCATTTAATAACCCACCCAGTCTAATCTCACTCTCCTGCTCACTCTCCATACCCTTTAATATCCCACCCAGTCTAATCTCACTCTCCTGCTCACTCTCCATACCCTTTAATATCCCATCCAGCCTAATCCCACTTTCCTGCTCACACCCCATTCCCTTTAATATGCCACCCAGTCTAATCTCACTCTCCTGCTCACTCTCCATACCCTTTAATATCCCACCCAGTCTAATCTCACTCTCCTGCTCACTCCCCATACCCTTTAATATCCCACCCAGTCCAATCTCACTCTCCTGCTCACTCCCCATTCCCTTTAATATCGTACCCAGTCTAATCTCACTCTCCTGCTCACTCTCCATACCCTTTAATATCCCACGCAGTCTAATCTCTCGCCTGCTCACTGCCCACACCCTTTAATATCCCAGCCAGTCTAACCTCACTCTCCTGCTCAATCCCCATACCGTTTAATATCCCACCCAGTCTAATCTCACTCTCCTGCCCTCTCCCCATACCCTTCAATATCCCACCCAGTCTAATCTCACTCTCCTGCTCACTCTCCATACCCATTAATATCCCACTCAGTCTAATCTCACTCTCCTGCTCACTCCCCATACCCTTTAATATCCCACCCAGTCTAATCTCACTCTCCTGCTCACTCCCCATCAACTTTAATATCCCACCCAGTCCAATCTCACTCTCCTGCACACTCCGCATACCCTGTAATATCCCACCCAATCTAATCTCGCTCTCCTGCTCACTCTGCATACGCTTTAATATCCCACCCAGTCTAATCTCACTCTCCTGCTCACTCCCCATACCCTTTAATATCCCACCCAGTCTAATCTCACTCTCCTGCTCACTCCCCATACCCTTTAATATCGTACCCAGTCTAATCTCACTCTCCTGCTCACTCCCCATTCCCTTTAATATCCCACCCAGTCTAATCTCACTCTCCTGCTCACTCTCCATACCCTTTACCATCCCACCCAGTCTAATTTCAGTCCCCATACCATTTAATAACCCACCCAGTCTAATCTCACTCTCCTGCTCACTCTCCATACCCTTTAATATCCCACCCAGTCTAATCTCACTCTCCTGCTCACTCTCCATACCCTTTAATATCCCATCCAGCCTAATCCCACTTTCCTGCTCACACCCCATTCCCTTTAATATCCCACCCAGTCTAATCTCACTCTCCTGCTCACTCTCCATACCATTTAATATGCCACCCAGTCTAATCTCACTCTCCTGCTCACTCTCCATACCCTTTAATATCCCACCCAGTCTAATCTCACTCTCCTGCTCACTCCCCATACCCTTTAATATCCCACCCAGTCCAATCTCACTCTCCTGCTCACTCCCCATTCCCTTTAATATCGTACCCAGTCTAATCTCACTCTCCTGCTCACTCTCCATACCCTTTAATATCCCACGCAGTCTAATCTCTCGCCTGCTCACTGCCCACACCCTTTAATATCCCAGCCAGTCTAACCTCACTCTCCTGCTCAATCCCCATACCGTTTAATATCCCACCCAGTCTAATCTCACTCTCCTGCCCTCTCCCCATACCCTTCAATATCCCACCCAGTCTAATCTCACTCTCCTGCTCACTCTCCATACCCATTAATATCCCACTCAGTCTAATCTCACTCTCCTGCTCACTCCCCATACCCTTTAATATCCCACCCAGTCTAATCTCACTCTCCTGCTCACTCCCCATCAACTTTAATATCCCACCCAGTCCAATCTCACTCTCCTGCACACTCCGCATACCCTGTAATATCCCACCCAGTCTAATCTCGCTCTCCTGCTCACTCTGCATACGCTTTAATATCCCACCCAGTCCAATCTCACTCTCCTGCTCACTCTCCATACCCTTTAACATCCCACCCAGTCTAATCTGACTCTCCTGCTCACTCCCCATACCATTTAATATCCCACCCAGTCTAATCCAACACTCCTGCTCACAATCCATACCCTTTAATATCCCACCCAGTCTAATCTCACTCTCCTGCTCACTCCCCATACCATTTAATATCCCACCCAGTCAAATCTCACTCTCCTCACTCCCCATACCCATTAAAATCCCACCCAGTCTAATCTCACTCTCCTCACTCCCCATAACCTTTAATATCCCACTCAGTCTAACCTCACTCTCCTGCTCTCTCCCCATACCGTTTAATATCCCACCCAGTCTAATCTCACTCTCCTGCTCACTCCCCATCCCCTTTAATGTACCCCCAGTCTAATCTCACTCTCCTGCTCACTCCCCATACCCTTTAATATCCCACCCAGTCTAATCTCACTCTCCTGCTCACTCTCCATAATCTTTAATATCCCACCCAGTCTGATCTCACTCTCCTGCTCACTCTCCATACCCTTTAATATCCCACCCAGTCTAATCTCACTCTCCTGCTCACTCCCCATACCCTTTAATATCCAATCCAGTCTAATCTCACTCTCCTGCTCACTCCCCATACCGTTTAATATCGTTCCCTGTCTAATCTCACTCTCCTGCTCACTCTCCATACCCTTTAATATCCCACCCAGTCTAATCTCACTTTCCTGCTCAGTCTCCATAACCTTTAATATACCAGCCAGTCTAATCTCACTCTCCTGCTCACTCTCCATACCCTTTAATATACCAGCCAGTCTAATCCAACACTCCTGCTCACTCCCCATACCCTTTGATATCCCACCCAGTCTAATCTCACTCTCCTGCTCACTCCCCATACCATTTAATATTCCACCCAGTCTAATCTCACTCTCCTGCTCACTCCCCATACCATTTAATATCCCACCCAGTCTAATCTCACTCTCCTGCTCACTCCCCATACCCTTTAATATCCCACCCAGTCTAATCTCACTCTCCTGCTCACTCCCGATACCCTTTAATATCCCAACCAGTCTAATCTCACTCTCCTGCTCACTCCCCATACCCTTTAATATCCCACCCAGTCTAATCTCACTCTCCTGCTCACTCTCCATACCCTTCAATATCGTACCCAGTCTAATCTCACTCTCCTGCTCACTCTCCATACCCTTTAATATCCCACCCAGTCTAATCTCACTCTCCTGCTCAGTCTCCATAACCTTTAATATACCAGCCAGTCTAATCTCACTCTCCTGCTCACTCTCCATACCCTTTAATATACCAGCCAGTCTAATCCAACACTCCTGCTCACTCCCCATACCCTTTGATATCCCACCCAGTCTAATCTCACTCTCCTGCTCACTCCCCATACCCTTTAATATCCCACCCAGTCTAATCTCACTCTCCTGCTCACTCCCCATACCATTTAATATCCCAACCAGTCTAATCTCACTCTCCTGCTCACTCCCCATACCCTTTAATATCCCACCCAGCCTAATCTCACTCTCCTGCTCTCTCTCCATACCCTTTAATATCGTACCCAGTCTAATCTCACTCTCCTGCTCACTCTCCATACCCTTTAATATCCCACCCAGTCTAATCTCACTCTCCTGCTCACTCCCCATACCCTTTAATATCCCAACCAGTCAAATCTCACTCTCCTCACTCCCAGTACCCTTTAATATCCCACCCAGTCTAATCTCACTCTCCGCACTCCCCATACCCTTTAATATCCCACCCAGTCTAATCTCACTCTCCTGCTCACTCCCCATACCCTTTAATAGCCCCCCCAGTCTAATCTGACTCTGCTGCTCACTCCCCATACCCTTTCATATCCCACCCAGTCGAATCTCACTCTCCTGCTCTCTCCCCATATCCTTTAATATCCCACCCAATCTAACCTCACTCTCCTGCTCACTCTCCATACCCTTTAATATCCCACCCAGTCTAATCTCACACACCTGCTCACTCCCCATACCCTTTAATATCCCACCCAGTCTAATCTCACTCTCCTGCTCACTCCCCATACCCTTTAATACTCCACCCAGTCTAATCTCACTCTCCTGCTCACTCCCCATACCGTTTAATATCCCAACCAGTCTAATCTCACTCTCCTGCTCACTCCCCATTCCCTTTAATATCCCACCCAGTCTAATCTCACTCTCCTGCTCACTCTCCATACCCTTTAACATCCCACCCAGTCTAATTTCAGTCCCCATACCATTTAATAACCCACCCAGTCTAATCTCACTCTCCTGCTCACTCTCCATACCCTTTAATATCCCACCCAGTCTAATCTCACTCTCCTGCTCACTCTCCATACCCTTTAATATCCCATCCAGCCTAATCCCACTTTCCTGCTCACACCCCATTCCCTTTAATATCCCACCCAGTCTAATCTCACTCTCCTGCTCACTCTCCATACCATTTAATATGCCACCCAGTCTAATCTCACTCTCCTGCTCACTCTCCATACCCTTTAATATCCCACCCAGTCTAATCTCACTCTCCTGCTCACTCCCCATACCCTTTAATATCCCACCCAGTCCAATCTCACTCTCCTGCTCACTCCCCATTCCCTTTAATATCGTACCCAGTCTAATCTCACTCTCCTGCTCACTCTCCATACCCTTTAATATCCCACGCAGTCTAATCTCTCGCCTGCTCACTGCCCACACCCTTTAATATCCCAGCCAGTCTAACCTCACTCTCCTGCTCAATCCCCATACCGTTTAATATCCCACCCAGTCTAATCTCACTCTCCTGCTCACTCCCCATACCCTTCAATATCCCACCCAGTCTAATCTCACTCTCCTGCTCACTCTCCATACCCATTAATATCCCACTCAGTCTAATCTCACTCTCCTGCTCACTCCCCATACCCTTTAATATCCCACCCAGTCTAATCTCACTCTCCTGCTCACTCCACATCAACTTTAATATCCCACCCAGTCCAATCTCACTCTCCTGCACACTCCGCATACCCTGTAATATCCCACCCAGTCTAATCTCGCTCTCCTGCTCACTCTGCATACGCTTTAATATCCCACCCAGTCTAATCTCACTCTCCTGCTCACTCTCCATACCCTTTAACATCCCACTCAGTCTAATCTGACTCTCCTGCTCACTCCCCATACCCTTTAATATCCCACCCAGTCTAATCCAACACTCCTGCTCACAATCCATACCCTTTAATATCCCACCCAGTCTAATCTCACTCTCCTGCTCACTCCCCATACCATTTAATATCCCACCCAGTCAAATCTCACTCTCCTCACTCCCCATACCCATTAAAATCCCACCCAGTCTAATCTCACTCTCCTCACTCCCCATAACCTTTAATATCCCACTCAGTCTAACCTCACTCTCCTGCTCTCTCCCCATACCGTTTAATATCCCACCCAGTCTAATCTCACTCTCCTGCTCACTCCCCATCCCCTTTAATGTACCCCCAGTCTAATCTCACTCTCCTGCTCACTCCCCATACCCTTTAATATCCCACCCAGTCTAATCTCACTCTCCTGCTCACTCTCCATAATCTTTAATATCCCACCCAGTCTGATCTCACTCTCCTGCTCACTCTCCATACCCTTTAATATCCCACCCAGTCTAATCTCACTCTCCTGCTCACTCCCCATACCCTTTAATATCCAATCCAGTCTAATCTCACTCTCCTGCTCACTCCCCATACCGTTTAATATCGTTCCCTGTCTAATCTCACTCTCCTGCTCACTCTCCATACCCTTTAATATCCCACCCAGTCTAATCTCACTTTCCTGCTCAGTCTCCATAACCTTTAATATACCAGCCAGTCTAATCTCACTCTCCTGCTCACTCTCCATACCCTTTAATATACCAGCCAGTCTAATCCAACACTCCTGCTCACTCCCCATACCCTTTGATATCCCACCCAGTCTAATCTCACTCTCCTGCTCACTCCCCATACCATTTAATATTCCACCCAGTCTAATCTCACTCTCCTGCTCACTCCCCATACCCTTTAATACCCCACCCAGTCTAATCTCACTCTCCTGCTCACTCCCCATACCCTTTAATATCCCACCCAGTCTAATCTCACTCTCCTGCTCACTCCCGATACCCTTTAATATCCCAACCAGTCTAATCTCACTCTCCTGCTCACTCCCCATACCCTTTAATATCCCACCCAGTCTAATCTCACTCTCCTGCTCACTCTCCATACCCTTCAATATCGTACCCAGTCTAATCTCACTCTCCTGCTCACTCTCCATACCCTTTAATATCCCACCCAGTCTAATCTCACTCTCTTGCTCACTCCCCATACCCTTTAATATCCCAACCAGTCAAATCTCACTCTCCTCACTCCCAATAACCTTTAATATCCCACCCAGTCTAATCTCACTCTCCGCACTCCCCATACCCTTTAATATCCCACCCAGTCTAATCTCACTCTCCTGCTCACTCCCCATACCCTTTAATATCCCCCCCAGTCTAATCTGACTCTCCTGCTCACTCCCCATACCCTTTAATATCCCACCCAGTCGAATCTCACTCTCCTGCTCTCTCCCCATATCCTTTAATATCCCACCCAATCTAACCTCACTCTCCTGCTCACTCCCCATACCCTTCAATATCCCACCAAGTCTAATCTCACACTCCTGCTCATTCCCCATACCCTTTAATATCCCACCCAGTCAAATCTCACTCCCCTGCTCACTCCCCATACCCTTTAATATCCCACCCAGTCTAATCTCACTCTCCTGCTCACTCCCCATAACGTTTAATATCCCACCCAGTCTAATCTCACTCTCCTGCTCACTCCCCATACCCTTTAATATCCCACCCAGTCTAATCTCACTCTCCTGCTCACTCTCCATACCCATTAATATCCCACTCAGTCTAATCTCACTCTACTGCTCACTCCCCATACCCTTTAATATCCCACCCAGTCTAATCTCACTCTCCTGCTCACTCCCCATCAACTTTAATATCCCACCCAGTCCAATCTCACTCTCCTGCACACTCCGCATACCCTGTAATATCCCACCCAGTCTAATCTCACTCTCCTGCTCACTCTCCATACCCTTTAATATCCCACCCAGTCTAATCTCGCTCTCCTGCTCACTCTGCATACGCTTTAATATCCCACCCAGTCTAATCTCACTCTCCTGCTCACTCTCCATACCCTTTAACATCCCACCCAGTCTAATCTGACTCTCCTGCTCACTCCCCATACCCTTTAATATCCCACCCAGTCTAATCCAACACTCCTGCTCACACTCCATACCCTTTAATATCCCACCCAGTCTAATCTCACTCTCCTGCTCACTCCCCATACCATTTAATATCCCACCCAGTCAAACCTCACTCTCCTCACTCCCCATACCCATTAAAATCCCACCCAGTCTAATCTCACTCTCCTCACTCCCCATAACCTTTAATATCACACTCAGTCTAACCTCACTCTCCTGCTCTCTCCCCATACCGTTTAATATCCCACCCAGTCTAATCTCACTCTCCTGCTCACTCCCCATCCCCTTTAATGTACCCCCAGTCTAATCTCACTCTCCTGCTCACTCCCCATACCCTTTAATATCCCACCCAGTCTAATCTCACTCTCCTGCTCACTCTCCATAATCTTTAATATCCCACCCAGTCTAATCTCACTCTCCTGCTCACTCTCCATACCCTTTAATATCCCACCCAGTCTAATCTCACTCTCCTGCTCACTCCCCATACACTTTAATATCCAATCCAGTCTAATCTCACTCTCCTGCTCACTCCCCATACCGTTTAATATCGTTCCCAGTCTAATCTCACTCTCCTGCTCACTCTCCATACCCTTTAATATCCCACCCAGTCTAATCTCACTTTCCTGCTCAGTCTCCATAACTTTTAATATACCAGCCAGTCTAATCTCACTCTCCTGCTCACTCTCCATACCCTTTAATATACCAGCCAGTCTAATCCAACACTCCTGCTCACTCCCCATACCCTTTGATATCCCACCCAGTCTAATCTCACTCTCCTGCTCACTCCCCATACCATTTAATATTCCACCCAGTCTAATCTCACTCTCCTGCTCACTCCCCATACCCTTTAATATCCCACCCAGTCTAATCTCACTCTCCTGCTCACTCCCCATACCCTTTAATATCCCACCCAGTCTAATCTCACTCTCCTGCTCACTCCCGATACCCTTTAATATCCCAACCAGTCTAATCTCACTCTCCTGCTCACTCCCCATACCCTTTAATATCCCACCCAGTCTAATCTCACTCTCCTGCTCACTCTCCATACCCTTTAATATCGTACCCAGTCTAATCACACTCTCCTGCTCACTCTCCATACCCTTTAATATCCCACCCAGTCTAATCTCACTCTCCTCACTCCCAATACCCTTTAATATCCCACCCAGTCTAATCTCACTCTCCGCACTCCCCATACCCTTTAATATCCCACCCAGTCTAATCTCACTCTCCTGCTCACTCCCCATACCCTTTAATATCCCCCCCAGTCTAATCTGACTCTCCTGCTCACTCCCCATACCCTTTAATATCCCACCCAGTCGAATCTCACTCTCCTGCTCTCTCCCCATATCCTTTAATATCCCACCCAATCTAACCTCACTCTCCTGCTCACTCCCAATACCCTTTAATATCCCACCCAGTCTAATCTCACTCTCCGCACTCCCCATACCCTTTAATATCCCACCCAGTCTAATCTCACTCTCCTGCTCACTCCCCATACCCTTTAATATCCCCCCCAGTCTAATCTGACTCTCCTGCTCACTCCCCATACCCTTTAATATCCCACCCAGTCGAATCTCACTCTCCTGCTCTCTCCCCATATCCTTTAATATCCCACCCAATCTAACCTCACTCTCCTGCTCACTCCCAATACCCTTTAATATCCCACCCAGTCTAATCTCACTCTCCGCACTCCCCATACCCTTTAATATCCCACCCAGTCTAATCTCACTCTCCTGCTCACTCCCCATACCCTTTAATATCCCCCCCAGTCTAATCTGACTCTCCTGCTCACTCCCCATACCCTTTAATATCCCAACCAGTCGAATCTCACTCTCCTGCTCTCTCCCCATATCCTTTAATATCCCACCCAATCTAACCTCACTCTCCTGCTCACTCCCCATACCCTTCAATATCCCACCAAGTCTAATCTCACACTCCTGCTCATTCCCCATACCCTTTAATATCCCACCCAGTCTAATCTCACTCCCCTGCTCACTCCCCATACCCTTTAATATCCCACCCAGTCTAATCTCACTCTCCTGCTCACTCCCCATACCGTTTAATATCCCAACCAGTCTAATCTCACTCTCCTGCTCACTCCCCATTCCCTTTAATATCCCACCCAGTCTAATCTCACTCTCCTGCTCACTCTCCATACCCTTTAACATCCCACCCAGTCTAATTTCAGTCCCCATACCATTTAATAACCCACCCAGTATAAAATCTCACTCTCCTGCTCACTCTCCATACCCTTTAATATCCCACCCAGTCTAATCTCACTCTCCTGCTCACTCTCCATACCCTTTAATATCCCATCCAGCCTAATCCCACTTTCCTGCTCACACCCCATTCCCTTTAATATCCCACCCTCTCTAATCTCACTCTCCTGCTCACTCTCCATACCATTTAATATGCCACCCAGTCTAATCTCACTCTCCTGCTCACTCTCCATACCCTTTAATATCCCACCCAGTCCAATCTCACTCTCCTGCTCACTCCCCATTCCCTTTAATATCGTACCCAGTCTAATCTCACTCTCCTGCTCACTCTCCATACCCTTTAATATCCCACGCAGTCTAATCTCTCACCTGCTCACTCCCCACACCCTTTAATATCCCAGCCAGTCTAACCTCATTCTCCTGCTCACTCCCCATACCGTTTAATATCCCACCCAGTCCAATCTCACTCTCCTGCTCACTCCCCATACCCTTTAATATCCCACCCAGTCTAATCTCACTCTCCTGCTCACTCTCCATACCCATTAATATCCCACTCAGTCTAATCTCACTCTCCTGCTCACTCCCCATACCCTTTAATATCCCACCCAGTCTAATCTCACTCTCCTGCTCACTCCCCATCAACTTTAATATCCCACCCAGTCCAATCTCACTCTCCTGCACACTCCGCATACCCTGTAATATCCCACCCAGTCTAATCTCACTCTCCTGCTCACTCTCCATACCCTTTAATATCCCACCCAGTCTAATCTCGCTCTCCTGCTCACTCTGCATACCCTTTAATATCCCACCCAGTCTAATCTCACTCTCCTGCTCACTCTCCATACCCTTTAACATCCCACCCAGTCTAATCTGACTCTCCTGCTCACTCCCCATACCCTTTAATATCCCACCCAGTCTAATCCAACACTCCTGCTCACACTCCATACCCTTTAATATCCCACCCAGTCTAATCTCACTCTCCTGCTGACTGTCCATACCCTTTAATACACTTCCCAGTCTAATCCAACACTCCTGCTCACTCCCCATACCCTTTAATATCCCACCCAGTCTAATCTCACTCTCCTGCTCACTCCCCATTCCCTTTAATATCCCACCCAGTCTAATCTCACTCTCCTGCTCACTCTCCATACCCGTTAATATCCCACCCAGTCTAATCTCACTCTCCTGCTCACTCCCCAAACCCTTTAATATCCCACCCAGTCTAATCTCACTCTCCTGCTCACTCCCCATACCCTTTAATATCCCACCCAGTCTAATCTCACTCTCCTGCTCACTCCCCATACCCTTTATTATCCCACCCAGTCTAATCTCACTCTCCTGCTCTCTCTCCATACCCTTTAATATCCCACCCAGTCTAATCTCACTCTCCTGCTTACTCCCCATACCCTTTAATAACCCACCCAGTCTAATCTCACTCTCCTGCTCACTCTCCATACCCTTTAATATCCCACCCAGTCTAATCTCACTCTCCTGCTTACTCCCCATACCCTTTAATAACCCACCCAGTCTAATCTCACTCTCCTGCTCACTCTCCATACCCTTTAATAACCCACCCAGTCTAATCCCACTCTCCTGCTCACTCCCCATACCCTTTAATATCCCACTGTGTCTAATCTCACTCTCCTGCTCACTATCCATACCATTTAATATCCCACCCAGTCTAATCTCACTTTCCTGCTCACTCTCCATACCCTTTAATATCCCACCCAGTCTAATCTCACTCTCCTGCTCACTCCCCATACCCTTTCATATCCCACCCAGTCTAATCTCACTCTCCTGTTCACTCCCCATACCCTTTAATATCCTACCCAGTCTAATCTCTCTCCTGCTCACTCCCCATACCCTTTAATATCCCACCTAGTCTAACCTCACTCTCCTGCTCACTCCCCATACGCTTTAATATCCCACCCAGTCTAATCTCACTCCCCTGCTCACTCTCCATACCCTTTAATATCCCACCCAGTCTAATCTCACACTCCTGCTCACTCCCCATACACTTAAATATCCCACCCAGTCTAATCTCACTCTCCTGCTCACTCCCCATACCCTTTAATGTCCCACCCAGTCTCATCTCACTCTCCTGCTCACTCTCCGTACCCATTAATATCCCACTCAGTCTAATTTCACACTCCTGCTCACTCCCCATACCCTTTAATATCCCACCCAGTCTAATCCCAGTCGCCTGCTCACTCCCCATACCCTTTAATATCCCACCCAGTCCAATCTCACTCTCCTGCACACTCCGCATACCCTTTAATATCCCAAACAGCCTAATCTCACTCTCCTGCTCACTCTCTCCATACCCTTTAATATCCAACACAATCTAATCTCACTCTCCTGCTCACTCTCCATCCCCTTTAATATCCCACCCAGTCTAATCTCACTCTCCTGCTCACTCTCCATACCCTTTAATATCCCACCCAGTCTAATCTCACCCTCCTGCTCACTCCCCATACCCTTTAATATCCCACCCAGTCTAATCCAACACTCCTGCTCACTCTCCATACCCTTTAATATCCCACCCAGCCTAATCTCACTCTCCTGCTCACTCTCCATACCCTTTAATATCCCACCCAGTCTAATCTCACTCTCCTGCTCACTCCCCATACCCTTTAATATCCCACCCAGTCTAATCTCACTCTCCTGCTCACTCCCCATACCCTTTAATATCCCACCCAGTCTAATCTCACTATCCTGCTCACTCCCCATACCCTTAATATGGTACCCAGCCTAATCTCACTCTCCTGCTCACTCTCCATACCCTTTAATATCGTACCCAGTCTAATCTCATTCTCCTGCTCACACTCCATAATCTTTAAAAGCCCACCCAGTCTAATCTCACTCTCCTGCTCACTCTCCATACCCTTTAATATCCCACCCAGTCTAATCTCACTCTCCTGCTCACTCCCCATACCATTTAATATCCCACCCAGTCTAATCTCACTCTCCTGCTCACTCTCCATACCCTTTAATAACCCACCCAGGCTAATCTCACTCTCCTGCTTACTCCACATACCGTTTAAAATCCCACCCAGTCTAATCTCACTCTCCTGCTCACTCTCCATACCCTTTAATATCCCACCCAGCCTAATCTCACTCCCCTGCTCACTCTCCATACCCTTTAATATCCCACCCAGTCTAATCTCACTCCCCATACCCTTTACTAACCCACCCAGTCTAATCTCACTCTCCTGCTCACTCTCCATACCCTTTAATATCCCACCCAGTCTAATCTCACTCTCCTGCTCACTCTCCATACCCTTTAATATCCCACCCAGTCTAATCCCACTCTCCTGCTCACACCCCATACCCTTTAATATCCCACCCAGTCTAATCTCACTCTCCTGCTGACTCTCCTTACCATTTAATATCCCACCCAGTCTAATCTCACTCTCCTGCTCACTCTCCATACCCTTTAATATCCCACCCAGACTAATCTCACTCTCCTGCTCACTCCCCATACCCTTTAATATCCCACCCAGTCTAATCCCACTCTCCTGCTCACTCCCCATTCCCTTTAATATCGTACCCAGTCTAACCTCACTCTCCTGCTCACTCTCCATACCCTTTAATATCCCACGCTGTCTAATCTCTCTCCTGCTCACTCCCCATACCGTTTAGTATCCCAGCCAGTCTAACCTCTCTCTCCTGCTCTCTCCCCATACCGTTTAATATCCCACTCAGTATAATCTCACTCTCCTGCTCTCTCCCCATACCCTTTAATATCCCACCCAGACTAACCTCACTCTCCTGCGCACTCCCCATAGCCTTTAATATCCCACCCAGTCCAATCTCACTCTCCTGCACACTCCGCATACCCTGTAAAATCCCACCCTGTCTGATCTCACTCTCCTGCTCACTCTCCATTCCCTTTAATATCCCACCCAGTCTAATCTCGCTCTCCTGCTCACTCTGCATACGCTTTAATATCCCACCCCGTCTAATCATTACTCTCCTGCTCACTCTCCATACCCTTTAACATCCCACCCAGTCTAATCTCACTCTCCTGCTCACTCCCCATACCCTTTAAAATACCACCCAGTCTAATCCAACACTCCTGCTCACTCTCCATACCCTTTAATATCCCACCCAGTCTAATCTCACTCTCCTGCTCACTCCCCATACCCTTTAATATCCCATCCAGTCTAATCTCACTCTCCTGCTCACTCCCCATACCCTTTATTATCCCACCCAGTCGAATCTCACTCTCCTGCTCACTCTCCATACCCTTTAATATCCCACCCAGTCTAATCTCACTCTCCTGCTCACTCTCCATCCCTTTAATATCCCACCCAGTCTAATCTCACTCTCCTGCTTACTCCCCATACCCTTTAAAATGCCACCCAGTCTAATCTCACTCTCCTGCTCAATCCCCATACCCTTTAATATCCCACCAAGTCTAATCTCACTCTCCTGCTCACTCTCCATACCCTTTAATATCCCACCCAGCCTAATCTCACTATCCTGCTCACTCTCCATACCCTTTAATATCCCACCCAGTCTAATCTCACTCTCCTGCTCACACCCCATACCCTTTAATATCCCACCCAGTCTAATCTCACTCTCCTGCTCACTCTCCATACCCTTTAATATCCCACCCAGTCTAATCTCTCTCCTGCTCACTCCCCATACCCTTTAATATCCCACCCAGTCTAACTTCACTCTCCTGCTCACTCCCCATACACTTTAATATCCCACCCAGTCTAATCTCACTCCCCTGCTCACTCTCCATCCCCTTTAATATCCCACCCAGTCTAATCTCACACTCCTGCTCACTCCCCATACCCTTAAATATCCCACCCAGTCTAATCTCACTCTCCTGCTCACTCCCCATACCCTTTAATATCCCACCCAGTCTAATCTCACTCTCCTGCTCACTCTCCATACGCATTAATATCCCACTCAGTCTAATCTCACTTTCCTGCTCACTCCCCATACCCTTTAATATCCCACCCAGTCTAATCTCACTCTCCTGCTCACTCCCCATACCCTTTAATATCCCACTCAGTCCAATCTCACACTCCTGCACACTCCGCATACCCTTTAATATCCCACCCAGTCTAATCTCACTCTCCTGCTCACTCCCCATACCCTTTAATATCCCACCCAATCTAATCTCACTCTCCTGCTCACTCTCCATACCCTTTAATATCCCACCCAGTCTAATCTCACACTCCTGCTCACTCCCCAAACCCTTAAATATCCCACCCAGTCTAATCTCACTCTCCTGCTCACTCCCCATACCCTTTAATATCCCACCCAGTCTAATTGCACTCTCCTGCTCACTCCCCATACCCTTTATTATCCCACCCAGTCAAATCTCACTCTCCTGCTCACTCTCCATACCCTTTAATATCCCACCCAGTATAATCTCACTCTCCTGCTCACTCTCCATCCCTTTAATATCCCACCCAGTCTAATCTCACTCTCCTGCTTACTCCCCATACCCTTTAAAATCCAACCCAGTCTAATCTCACTCTCCTGCTCAATCCCCATACCCTTTAATATCCCACCAAGTCTAATCTCACTCTCCTGCTCACTCTCCATTCCCTTTAATATCCCACCCAGCCTAATCTCACTATCCTGCTCACTCTCCATACCCTTTAATATCCCACCCAGTCTAATCTCACTCTCCTGCTCACTCCCCATACCCTTTAATAACCCACCCAGTCTAATCTCACTCTCCTGCTCACTCTCCATACCCTTTATTATCCCACCCAGTCTAATCTCACTCTCCTGCTCACTCTCCATACCCTTTAATATCCCACCCAGTCTAATCTCACTCTCCTGCTCACACCCCATACCCTTTAATTTCCCACCCAGTCTAATCTCACTCTCCTGCTCACTCTCCATACCCTTTAATACCCCACCCAGTCTAATCTCACTCTCCTGCTCAATCCCCATACCCTTTCATATCCCACCAAGTCTAATCTCACACTCCTGCTCACGCTCCATGCCCTTTAATATACCACCCAGTCTAATCTCACTCTCCTGCTCACTCTCCATCCCTTTAATATCCCACCCAGTCTAATCTCACTCTCCTGCTCACTCTCCATACGCATTAATATCCCACTCAGTCTAATCTCACTCTCCTGCTCACTCCCCATACCCTTTAATATCCCACCCAGTCTAATCTCACTCTCCTGCTCACTCCCCATACCCTTTAATATCCCACTCAGTCCAATCTCACACTCCTGCACACTCCGCATACCCTTTAATATCCCACCCAGTCTAATCTCACTCTCCTGTTCACTCTCCAAACGCTTTAATATCCCACCCAGCCTAATCTCACTCTCCTGCTCACTCTCCCCATACCATTTAATATCCCACCCAGTCTTATCTCACTCTCCTGCTCACTCTCCATACCCTTTAATATCCCTCCCAGTCTAATCTCACTCTCCTGCTCACTCTCCATACCCTTTAATATCCCACCCAGTCTAATATCACTCTCCTGCTCACTCCCCATTCCCTTTAATATCCCACCCAGTCTAATCCAACACTCCTGCTCACTCTCCATACCCTTTAATATCCCACCCAGTCTAATCTCACTCTCCTGCTCACTCTCCATACCCTTTAATATCCCACCCAGTCTAATCTCACTCTCCTGCTCACTCCCCATACCCTTTAATATCCCACCCAGTCTAATCTCACTCTCCTGCTCACTCCCCATACCCTTTAATATCCCACCCAGTCTAATCTCACTCTCCTGCTCACTCTCTGTGATAAAAATAATAACTTCCGGGAAGTTATGTCATCACTTCCTGTGAACTGTGAACTGTGAACTATGAACTGTGTACATACCTCACTTCCTGTCATGTGTCACTTCCTGTTGGACTGGTGTAAATACTGGTCTGTTCAGTATTGTAAGAGGCTTCTACCAGAGGCATGGTAAAGACCTCTCTTGTATATAGTGTGTTTATAAGTTACTTAAAGCTTACTTTAAAGTTACTTGATGGTAAGCCTCCTTTTTCTTACATCAATTTAAGTAACTTAGTATTTACACTCACGAACACTAGACCTTCGGACAAACTCGGAATTAAGGATCCAGGGAACCACCCATCATGGAGAAAATCCTTAGACCTATTCGTCTGGACTTGGACCCGAATGCACCAGCAGCTGGCAGGGTATGGAAGCATTGGTACCGTACTTTTGAGAATTTTCTGGATGAATGTGAAGCGGATGCTCCTGCTAGATTGAAGATACTTATCAATTTTGTGACCCCAAAAGTGTTCGAATATGTTGATGAATGGGATAATTACGATGAGGTGATTCGGGCACTTAAGAAGCTGTATGCCAAGACCCCAAATGAGGTCTATGCTAGACATCTACTGGCCACAGCCCGACAAGGGCCAGGGGAATCAATTGACGAATTCCTGCAAGAACTTCGCAGGCTCAGCGTAGATTGTAACTTTCAGGCAGCCTCAGCTGAGCTGTACCGCCAAGAAATGATTCGTGATGCTTTCATCTGCGGGATTGCCTCTCCATTTATACGCCAGCGTCTACTAGAAAGTAAAACACTTGAGCTACAAAAAGCTTTTGACCTAGCTTGTTCACTGGATTTGGCAAAGAGAAATGCAGACCTCTATCAGCTGCCCAGATCTCGATCTGCTGCTGTAGCTGCAACCAGACAATTCAAGCGGTCTCAGGTGAACCCTATCATGGGGGAATCTAATTCTGATAATTCTGATGAAGAAGAGGAGGACGACCCCACTTTAGCAGCCTCTTGGCAATCTAGGAAGGAATGCTTCTTTTGTGGAGATGCTTTTCACCCTAGGAAAACCTGCCCTGCTCGCAATGCAATCTGCAGTTATTGCGGGAAAAAAGGACACTTTGCTAAAGTTTGCCTATCAAGTGCCTCTACGAGGGCCAATCCAGCTAAGGCCTACCGAACTGCCCCAATTAGGGCCTATCAAGATGCTCCAGCTAGGACCTATCAAGCTTCCTCTCGAGCTCTCTCCCGAAGAAGCACACCGAGAGTTTTAGCCACTCTCTGTGCAACAACACCAATTACAGCTGCTTGCCCACAGAACCTGTCTCATGCTGCCACAAAAATTTCAATTAAAGGGCATACCTTAGATGCCTTAATTGACTCAGGAAGTACTGATAGTTTCATTAAGGAACAGATTGTTGCGAAATTGAAACTACATGTCTTCCCATCGGACCAGGCAATTGCGATGGCCCAGTCATCACTTAATACCAGAATCTCCGGCTTTTGTGTTGTTGATATGACACTTCATGGTCGTATGTATCCCTCCACCCGACTTTCGGTGCTCAAGGACTTATGTAGTGATCTCCTCTTAGGACTGGACTTCCAAAAACAGCATAAGAAACTCACCATTGAGTTTGGTGGATCCAAACCCGGACTTACTATTTCTAATATACCGTCTAAATTACCATTTTGTGCATTATCAGCAGCTTCACTTGATGAACCCTCATTATTTGCCAGTATTCCGCTTCAATGCCAACCGATAATAACGAAATCGCGGCGCTTTAATCAGGAAGACCAATCTTTTATTGCGGCTGAAATCTCTCGACTTCTAGCAGAGGATATCATTGAACCATGTTCGTCGCCCTGGCGGGCTCAAGTCATCATTGTCAAGAACCCTCTACAACCTCACAAACAGCGACTATGCATCGATTATTCGCAAACCATCAATCAATATATCGACTTGGACGCCTACCCATTGCCACGCATTGATGATATGGTTAATAAACTGGCCGAATACAAAGTGTTCTCAACTTACGATTTAAAAAGTGCCTATCATCAGTTACCCTTGAAGGTCTCAGATAAGCAGTACACAGCCTTTGAGGCGAATGGACGGCTGTACCAATTTCGTCGCCTCCCATTCGGGGTTACTAATGGAGTGGCTGTCTTTCAACGGGCAATGGATGGCCTGGTTAAGCAGGAAAACCTAAGGGACACTTTTCCCTATCTTGATAACATTACCATTGCAGGTCACGATCAACAGGAACACGACTCCAACCTCCAAAAATTTCGGGATGCCCTCCATCGCCGTAATTTGACCCTGAATGAATCCAAATCTGTTGAGTCGCAACCGACCATCAACATCCTTGGCTACTGCGTAGGCAATGGTATCATTAAGCCAGACCCAGAAAGACTTCGCCCGCTCCAAGAGCTCCCGTCACCTAAGAATCCGGCTTCTTTACGTCGGGCTCTCGGTCTGTTTGCATACTATGCTAAATGGATTCCTCATTTTTCGGACAAAATCCAACCCTTGCTGCATGCTAGATCATTTCCACTGGGAACAGCGGCTGTTGCAGCCTTTAACCTTCTCAAAAAACAGTTGGAGAAAGCGGCTCTTCACTCCATTGATGAGAATCTCCCTTTCGTGGTTGAATGTGATGCCTCGGAGGTGGCGATCTCGGCTACTCTGAATCAGGAAGGTCGTCCTGTAGCATTTATGTCCAGGACCTTACAAGGTGCCGAGCTACATTATCCTCCGGTTGAGAAAGAAGCCACAGCCATCATAGAGGCAGTACGGAAGTGGAACCATTTTCTAGCTCACCAGCACTTTACATTGATCACGGACCAACGATCAGTCGCCTTCATGCTCGATAATCGAAAACGAACCAAAATTAAGAATAATAAAATACAACTTTGGAGGATGGAACTGGCCTCTTTTGGTTATACCATTCTCTATCGGCCTGGCAAGGAGAATGTGGCCCCGGACACCCTCACACGGGCATTCTGCTCCACTATGTCATCCTCCACCCTAATGGATGTCCACAATGGTTTGTGCCATCCTGGCGTTACGCGCATGCTACATTTCGTACGATCACGGAATCTCCCTTTTTCCACTGGAGATGTAAAGAAAATATGCTCAGAATGCCGGCTTTGTGCGGAATTAAAACCTCAGTTCTTCCGCCCCTCAGATGGTATACTCATACATGCAACCCAACCGATGCAACGACTTAGCATCGATTTTAAGGGCCCAGTGCCCTCTTCAACTCGGAACACATATTTGCTCGCCATGATCGACGAATATTCACGTTTTCCGTTTGCCTTCCCCTGCTCCAATATGCTGGCGTCCACAGTAATCTGCTGCCTTGAGCAGGTATTTTCTCTCTGTGGCATGCCGGCTTATATTCACTCAGATCGGGGTCCATCCTTCATGTCGAGGGAACTCAAGGACTACCTCTCAGAACGGGGAATTGCTACAAGCAAAACAACACCATACCATCCCATCGGAAATGGGCAGGTAGAGAGGTATAACGGTATCATCTGGAATTCCGTACGTCTCGCTTTAAGATCTCGGGGCCTACCAGACCAGCAATGGGAAACAGTGCTTCCGGATGCATTGCACTCTATACGGTCCCTGCTTTCTACAGCCACAAATACTACACCTCATGAGCGGTTCTTTGGATTCCAGCGTCGCTCATCTCATGGGACATCACTCCCGTCATGGCTAACTACTCCTGGACCTGTATTACTCCGAAGATACGTTCGGACGTCTAAAAATGACCCTCTTGTAGACGAGGTCGAACTAACCGATGCCAACCCCACCTATGCAAACATACGATATTCCGACGGCCGAGAATCTACCGTATCATTACGGGATCTGGCTCCCTGCCCACCAGGACCTAGTGGGACATCGGGTGATGGCATTTCACCAGGAAACTCTTGGGACCTATCGGGTACCCCTCTCCAGGATCCTGATCGGACACCAACTAGCTTGGTGCCGGTAGAACCCCGTGCTCAAGGTTGCGACCCTCCCAGTACCACGCATGAAAGTACTGGTCTGCCACAGACCAGCTCTGCACCTCCCTCTGAACAGAGGCAGTCTGACTTTGAACCTATTGGGGCTCGTACTCGAAGCCATGATCTCCCCGACCCTTCACAGGGCAATCCAGGCCACACGGACTCTGGCCAATGGCCAACCGCATGTAAGCGGACCAGCGACCCTCTACGACGGGAATCCAAACGGGTGCGACACTTCCTTGTTCGGCGGCTGCGGACCAAAAGGTAGACCACAGCCTCCAAAACCTGCAGGAGGGAAGAATGTGATAAAAATAATAACTTCCGGGAAGTTATGTCATCACTTCCTGTGAACTGTGAACTGTGAACTATGAACTGTGTACATACCTCACTTCCTGTCATGTGTCACTTCCTGTTGGACTGGTATGAATACTGGTCTGTTCAGTATTGTAAGAGGCTTCTACCAGAGGCATGGTAAAGACCTCTCTTGCATATAGTGTGTTTATAAGTTACTTAAAGCTTACTTTAAAGTTACTTGATGGTAAGCCTCCTTTTTCTTACATCACTCTCCATACCCTTTAATATCCCACCCAGTCTAATCTCACTCTCCTGCTCACTCTCCATACCCTTTAATATCCCACCCAGTCTAACCTCACTCTCCTGCTTACTCCCCATACCCTTTAAAATCCCACCCAGTCTAATCTCACTCTCCTGCTCACTCTCCATACCCTTTAATATCCCACCCAGCCTAATCTCACTCCCCTGCTCACTCTCCATACCCTTTAATATCCCACCCAGTCTAATCTCACTCCCCATACCCTTTAATAACCCACCCAGTCTAATCTCACTCTCCTGCTCACTCCCCATACCCTTTAATATCCCACCCAGTCTAATCTCACTCTCCTGCTCACTCCCCATACCCGTTAATATCCCACCCAGTCTAACCTCACTCTCCTGCTTACTCCCCATACCCTTTAAAATCCCACCCAGTCTAATCTCACTCTCCTGCTCACTCTCCATACCCTTTAATATCCCACCCAGCCTAATCTCACTCCCCTGCTCACTCTCCATACCCTTTAATATCCCACCCAGTCTAATCTCACTCCCCATACCCTTTAATAACCCACCCAGTCTAATCTCACTCTCCTGCTCACTCCCCATACCCTTTAATATCCCACCCAGTCTAATCTCACTCTCCTGCTCACTCCCCATACCCGTTAATATCCCACCCAGTCTAATCTCACTCTCCTGCTCACTCCCCATACAATTTAATATCCCACCCAGTCTAATGTCACTGTCCTGCTCACTCTCCATACCCTTTAATATCCCACCCAGTCTAATCCCACTCTCCTGCTCACTCTCCATACCCTTTAATATCCCACCCCGTCTAATCTCACTCTCCTGCTCACACTCCATACCCGTTAATATCCCACCCAGTCTAATCTCACTCTCCTGCTCACTCTCCATACCCTTTAATATCCCACCCAGTCTAATCTCACTCTCCCGCTCACTCCCCATACCCTTTAATATCCCACCCAGTCTAATCTCACTCTCCTGCTCACACTCCATACCCGTTAATATCCCACCCATTCAATCTCACTCTCCTGCTCACTCTCCATACCCTTTAAAATCCAACCCAGTCTAATCTCACTCTCCTGCTCACTCTCCATAGCCTTTAATATCATACCCATTCTAATCGCACTCTCCTTCTCACTCTCCATACCCTTTAATATCCCACGCAGTCTGATCTCACTCTCCTGCTCACTCCCCATACCCTTTAATATCCCACCCAGCCTAATCTCACTCTCCTGCTCACTCCCCATATCTTTTAATATCCCACCCAGTCTAATCTCATTCTCCTGCTCACTCCCCATACCCTTTAATATCCCACCCAGTCTAATCTCACTCTCCTGCTCACTCCCCATACCGTTTAATATCCCACCCATTCTAATCTCACTCTCCTGCTCACTCTCCATACCCTTTAATATCCCACCCAGTCTAATCTCTCTCCTGCTCACTCTCCATACCCTTTAATATCCCACCCAGTCTAATCTCACTCTCCTGCTCACTCCCCATAGCCTTTAATATCCCACCCAGTCTAATCTCACTCTCCTGCTCACTCCCCATACCCTTTAATATCCCACCCAGTCTAATCTCACTCCCCATACCCTTTAATATCCCAACCAGTCTAATCTCACTCTCCTGCTCACTCCCCATACCCTTTAATATCGTACCCAGTCTAATCTCACTCTCCTGCTCACTCTCCATACCCTTTAATATCCCACCCAGTCTAATCTCTCTCCTGCTCACTCCCCATACCCTTGAATATCCCACCCAGTCTAACCTCACTCTCCTGCTCTCTCCCCATACCCTTTAATATCCCACCCAGTCTAATCTCACTCCCCTGCTCACTCTCCATACCCTTTAATATCCCACCCAGTCTAATCTCACACTCCTGCTCACTCCCCATACCCTTAAATATCCCACCCAGTCTAATCTCACTCTCCTGCTCACTCCCCATACCCTTTAATATCCCACCCAGTCTAATCTCACTCTCCTGCTCTCTCCCCATACCCTTTAATATCCCACCCAGTCTAATCTCACTCTCCTGCTCAATCCCCATACCCTTTCATATCCCACCAAGTCTAATCTCACTCTCCTGCTCACTCTCCATACCCTTTAATATCCCACCCAGCCTAATCTCACTATCCTGCTCACTCCCCATACCCTTTAATAACCCACCCAGTCTAATCTCACTCTCCTGCTCACTCTCCATTCCCTTTAATATCCCACCCAGTCTAATCTCACTCTTCTGCTCACTCTCCATATCCTTTAATATCCCAACCCGTCTAATCTCACTCTCCTGCTCACACTCCATACCCGTTAATATCCCACCCAGTCTAATCTCACTCTCCTGCTCACTCTCCATACCCTTTAATATCCCACCCAGTCTAATCTCACTCTCCCGCTCACTCCCCATACCCTTTAATATCCCACCCAGTCTAATCTCACTCTCCTGCTCACTCTCCATCCCTTTAATATCCCACCCAGTCTAATCTCACTCTCCTGCTTACTCCCGATACCCTTTAAAATCCCACCCTGTCTAATCTCACTCTCCTGCTCAATCCCCATACCCTTTCATATCCCACCAAGTCTAATCTCACTCTCCTGCTCACTCTCCATACCCTTTAATATCCCACCCAGCCTAATCTCACTATCTTGCTCACTCTCCACACCCTTTAATATCCCACCCAGTCTAATCTCTCTCTCCTGCTCACTCCCCATACCTTTTAATAACCCACCCAGTCTAATCTCACTCTCCTGCTCACTCTCCATACCCTTTAATATCCCACCCAGTCTAATCTCACTCTCCTGCTCACTCTCCATACCCTTTAATATCCCACCCAGTCTAATCTCACTCTCCTGCTCACACCCCGTACCCTTTAATATCCCACCCAGTCTAATCTCACTCTCCTGCTCACTCTCCATACCCTTTAATATCCCACCCAGTCTAATCTCTCTCCTGCTCACTCCCCATACCCTTTAATATCCCACCCAGTCTAACCTCACTCTCCTGCTCACTCCCCATACCCTTTAATATCCCACCCAGTCTAATCTCACTCCCCTGCTCACTCTCTATACCCTTTAATATCCCACCCAGACTAATCTCACACTCCTGCTCACTCCCCATACCCTTAAATATCCCACCCAGTCTAATCTCACTCTCCTGCTCACTCCCCATACCCTTTAATATCCCACCCAGTCTAATCTCACTCTCCTGCTCACTCTCCATACGCATTAATATCCCACTCAGTCTAATCTCTCTCTCCTGCTCACTCCCCATACCCTTTAATATCCCACCCAGTCTAATCTCACTCTCCTGCTCATTCCCCATACCCTTTAATATCCCACTCAGTCCAATCTCACACTCCTGCTCACTCCCCAAACCCTTAAATATCCCACCCAGTCTAATCTCACTCTCCTGCTCACTCCCCATACCCTTTAATATCCCACCCAGTCTAATCTCACGCACCTCCTCACTCCCCATACCCTTTATTATCCCACCCAGTCGAATCTCACTCTCCTGCTCACTCTCCATACCCTTTAATGTCCTACCCAGTCTAATCTCACTCTCCTGCTCACTCTCCATCCCTTTAATATCCCACCCAGTCTAATCTCACTCTCCTGCTTACTCCCCATACCCTTTAAAATCCCACCCAGTCTAATCTCACTCTCCTGCTCAATCCCCATACCCTTTAAAATCCCACCAAGTCTAATCACACTCTCCTGCTCACTCTCCATACCCTTTAATATCCCAACCAGCCTAATCTCACTATCCTGCGCACTCTCCATACCCTTTAATATCCCACCCAGTCTAATCTCACTCTCCTGCTCACTCCCCACACCCTTTAATAACCCACCCAGTCTAATCTCACTCTCCTGCTCACTCTCCATACCCTTTAATATCCCTCCCAGTCTTATCTCACTCTCCTGCTCACTCTCCATACCCTTTAATATCCCACCCAGTCTAATCTCACAATCCTGCTCACACCCCATACCCTTTAATATCCCACCCAGTCTAATCTCACTCTCCTGCTCATTCTCCATACCCTTTAATATCCCACTCAGTCTAATCTCACTCTCCTGCTCAATCCCCATACCCTTTCATATCCCACCAAGTCTAATCTCACACTCCTGCTCACGCTCCATACCCTTTAATATCCCACACCGTCTAATCTCACTCTCCTGCTCACTCTCCATCCCTTTAATATCCCACCCAGTCTAATCTCACGCTCCTGCTTACTCCCCATACCCTTTAAAATCCCACCCAGTCTAATCTCACTCTCCTGCTCAATCCCCATACCCTTTCATATCCCACCAAGTCTAATCTCACTCTCCTGCTCACTCTCCATACCCTTTAATATCCCACCCAGCCTAATCTCACTATCCTGCTCACTCCCCATACCCTTTAATAACCCACCCAATCTAATCTCACTCTCCTGCTCACTCTCCATACCCTTTAATATCCCACCCAGTCTAATCTCACTCTCCTGCTCACTCTCCATACCCTTTAATATCCCACCCAGTCTAATCTCACTCTCCTGCTCACACCCCATACCCTTTAATATCCCACCCAGTCTAATCTCACTCTCCTGCTCACTCTCCATACCCTTTAATATCCCACCCAGTCTAATCTCTCTCCTGCTCACTGCCCATACCCTTTAATATCCCACCCAGTCTAACCTCACTCTCCTGCTCACTCCCCATACCCTTTAATATCCCACCCAGTCTAATCTCACTCCCCTGCTCACTCTACATACCCTTTAATATCCCACCCAGTCTAATCTCACACTCCTGCTCACTCCCCATACCCTTAAATATCCCACCCAGTCTAATCTCACTCTCCTGCTCACTCCCCATACCCTTTAATATCCCACCCAGTCTAATCTCACTCTCCTGCTCACTCTCCATACGCATTAATATCCCACTCAGTCTAATCTCACTCTCCTGCTCTCTCCCCATACCCTTTAATATCCCACCCAGTCTAATCTCACTCTCCTGCTCACTCCCCATACCCTTTAATATCCCACTCAGTCCAATCTCACACTCCTGCACACTCCGCATACCCTTTAATATCCCACCCAGTCTAATCTCACTCTCCTGTTCACTCTCCATACGCTTTTGTATCCCACCCAGCCTAATCTCACTCTCCTGCTCACTCTCCCCATACCATTTAATATCCCACCCAGTCTTATCTCACTCTCCTGCTCACTCTCCATACCCTTTAATATCCCTCCCAGTCTAATCTCACTCTCCTGCTCACTCTCCATACCCTTTAATATCCCACCCAGTCTAATATCACTCTCCTGCTCACTCCCCATTCCCATTAATATCCCACCCAGTCTAATCCAACACTCCTGCTCACTCTCCATACCCTTTAATATCCCACCCAGTCTAATCTCACTCTCCTGCTCACTCCCCATACCCTTTAATATCCCACCCAGTCTAATCTCACTCTCCTGCTCACTCCCCATACCCTTTAATATCCCACCCAGTCTAATCTCACTCTCCTGCTCACTCTCTGTGATAAAAATAATAACTTCCGGGAAGTTATGTCATCACTTCCTGTGAACTGTGAAATGTGAACTATGAACTGTGTACATACCTCACTTCCTGTCATGTGTCACTTCCTGTTGGACTGGTATAAATACTGGTCTGTTCAGTGTTGTAAGAGGCTTCTACCAGAGGCATGGTAAAGACCTCTCTTGTATATAGTGTGTTTATAAGTTACATAAAGCTTACTTTAAAGTTACTTGATGGTAAGCCTCCTTTTTCTTACATCACTCTCCATACCCTTTAATATTCCACCCAGTCTAATCTCACTCTCCTGCTCACTCTCCATACCCTTTAATATCCCACCCAGTCTAACCTCACTCTCCTGCTTGCTCCCCATACCCTTTAAAATCCCACCCAGTCTAATCTCACTCTCCTGCTCACTCTCCATACCCTTTAATATCCCACCCAGCCTAATCTCACTCCCCTGCTCACTCTCCATACCCTTTAATATCCCACCCAGTCTAATCTCACTCCCCATACCCTTTAATAACCCACCCAGTCTAATCTCACTCTCCTGCTCACTCTCCATACCCTTTAATATCCCACCCAGTCTAATCTCACTCTCCCGCTCACTCCCCATACCCTTTAATATCCCACCCAGTCTAATCTCACTCTCCTGCTCACACTCCATACCCGTTAATATCCCACCCATTCAATCTCACTCTCCTGCTCACTCTCCATACCCTTTAAAATCCAACCCAGTCGAATCTCACTCTCCTGCTCACTCTCCATAGCCTTTAATATCGTACCCATTCTAATCTCACTCTCCTTCTCACTCTCCATACCCTTTAATATCCCACCCAGTCTAATCTCACTCTCCTGCTCACTCCCCATACCCTTTAATATCCCACCCAGCCTAATCTCACTCTCCTGCTCACTCCCCATATCTTTTAATATCCCACCCAGTCTAATCTCATTCTCCTGCTCGCTCCCCATACCCTTTAATATCCCACCCAGTCTAATCTCACTCTCCTGCTCACTCCCCATACCGTTTAATATCCCACCCAGTCTAATCTCACTCTCCTGCTCACTCTCCATACCCTTTAATATCCCACCCAGTCTAATCTCTCTCCTGCACACTCTCCATACCCTTTAATATCCCACCCAGTCTAATCTCACTCTCCTGCTCACTCCCCATAGCCTTTAATATCCCACCCAGTCTAATCTCACTCTCCTGCTCACTCCCCATACCCTTTAATATCCCACCCAGTCTAATCTCACTCTCCTGCTCACTCCCCATACCCTTTAAAATCCCAACCAGTCTAATCTCACTCTCCTGCTCACTCCCCATACCCTTTAATATCGTACCCAGTCTAATCTCACTCTCCTGCTCACTCTCCATACCCTTTAATATCCCACCCAGTCTAATCTCTCTCCTGCTCACTCCCCATACCCTTGAATATCCCACCCAGTCTAACCTCACTCTCCTGCTCACTCCCCATACACTTTAATATCCCACCCAGTCTAATCTCACTCCCCTGCTCACTCTCCATACCCTTTGATATCCCACCCAGTCTAATCTCACACTCCTGCTCACTCCCCATACCCTTAAATATCCCACCCAGTCTAATCTCATTCTCCTGTTCACTCCCCATACCCTTTAATATCCCACCCAGTCTAATCTCACTCTCCTGCTCTCTCCCCATACCCTTTAATATCCCACCCAGTCTAATCTCACTCCCCATACCATTTCATAACCCACCCAGTCTAATCTCACTCTCCTGCTCTCTCCCCATACCCTTTAATATCCCACCCAGTTTAATCTCACTCTCCTGCTCACTCCCCATACCCGTTAATATCCCACCTAGTCTAATCTCACTCTCCTGCTCACTCCCCATACAATTTAATATCCCACCCAGTCTAATTTCACTCTCCTGCTCACTCTCCATACCTTTTAATATCCCTTCCAGTCTAATCTCACTCTCCTGCTCGCTCCCCATACCCTTTACTATCGTGCCCAGTCTCATCTCACTCTCCTGCTCACTCCCCATACCCTTCAATCTCCCACCCAGTCTAATCTCACTCTCCGGCTCATTCCCCATACCCTTTAATATCCCACCCATTCTCATCTCACTCTCCTGCTCACTCTCCAAACCATTTAATATCCCACCCGGTCTAATCTCACTCTCCTGCTCACTCTCCATACCCTTTAATTTCCCACCCAGTCTAATCTCACTCTCCTGCTCAAACCCCATACCCTTTAATATTCCACCCAGACTAATCTGACTCTCCTGCTCACTCCCCATACCCTTTAATATCGTACCCAGTCTAATCTCACTCTCCTGCTCACTCTCCATACCCTTTAATATCCCACCCAGTCTAATCTCACTGTCCTGCTCACTCTCCATACCCTTTAATATCCCACCCAGTCTAATCTCACTCTCCTGCTCACTCTCCATACCCTTTAATATCCCACCCAGTCTAATCTCACTCTCCTGCTCACACTCCATACCCGTTAATATCCCACCCAGTCAATCTCACTCTCCTGCTCACTCTCCATACCCTTTAAAATCCAACTCAGTCTAATCTCACTCTCCTGCTCACTCTCCATACGCTTTAATATCGTACCCAGACTAATCTCACTCTCCTGCTCACTCTCCATACCCTTCAATATCCCACCCAGTCTAATCTCACTCTCCTGCTCACTCCCCATACCCTTTAATATCCCACCCAGTCTAATCTCACTCCCCATACCCTTTAATATCCCACCCAGTCTAATCTCAATCTACTGCTCACTCCCCATACACTTTAATATCCCCCCCCGGTCTAATCTGACTTTCCTGCACACTCCCCATACCCTTTAATATCCCACCCAGTCTAATCTCACTCTCCTGCTCACTCCCCATACCCGTTAATATCCCACCCAGTCTAATCTCACTCTCCTGCTCACTCCCCATACAATTTAATAACCCACCCAGTCTAATTTCACTCTCCTGCTCACTCTCCATACCTTTTAATATCCCTTCCAGTCTAATCTCACTCTCCTGCTCGCTCCCCATACCCTTTACTATCGTGCCCAGTCTAATCTAACACTCCTGCTCACTCCCCATACCCTTTCATATCCCACCCAGTCTAATCTCACTCTCCTGCTCATTCCCCATACCCTTTAATATCCCACCCATTCTCATCTCACTCTCCTGCTCACTCTCCATACCCTTTAATTTCCCACCCAGTCTAATCTCACTCTCCTGCTCAATCCCCATAACCTTTAATATCGTACCCAGTCTAATCTCACTCTCCTGCTCACTCTCCATACCCTTTAATATGACACCCAGTCTAATCTCTCTCCTGCTCACTCCCCATACCCTTTAATATGCCACCCAGACTAATCTCACTCTCCTGCTCACTCTCCATGCCCTTTAATATCCCACCCAGTCTAATCTCACTCTCCTGCTCACTCCCCATACCCTTTAATATCCCACCCAGTCTAATCTCACTCTCCTGCTCACTCTCCATACCCTTTAATATCCCACCCATTCAAATCTCACTCTCCTCCTCACTCTCCATACCCTTTAATACCCCACCCAGTCCAATCTCACTCTCCTGCTCACTCCCCATACCCTTTAATATCCCACCCAGTCTAATCTCACTCTCCTGCTCACACTCCATACCCGTTAATATCCCACCCAGTCAATCTCACTCTCCTGCTCACTCTACATACCCTTTAAAATCCAACCCAGTCTAATCTCACTCTCCTGCTCACTCTCCATACCCTTTAATATCGTACCCAGTCTAATCTCACTATCCTGCTCACTCTCCATACCCTTTAATATCCCACCCAGTCTAATCTCACTCTCCTGCTCACTCCCCATACCCTTTAATATCCCACCCAGTCAAATCTCAATCTACTGCTCACTCCCCATACCCTTTAATATTCCACCCAGTCTAATCTCACTCTCCTGCTCACTCCCCATACCCTTTAATATCCCAACCGGTCTAATCCAACACTCCTGCTCACTCTCCATCCCCTTTAATATCCCACCCAGTCTAATCTCACTCTCCTGCTCACTCTCCATACCCTTTAATATACCACCCAGTCTAATCCAACACTCCTGCTCACTACCCATACCCTTTAATATCCCACCCAGTCTAATCTCACTCTCCTGCTCACTCCCCATACCCTTTTATATCCCACCCAGTCTAATCTCACTCTCCTGCTCACTCTCCATACCCTTTAATATCCCACCCAGTCTAATCTCACTCTCCTGCTCACTCCCCAAACCCGTTAATATCCCACCCATTCTAATCTCACTCTCCTGCTCTCTCCCCATACCCTTTAAATTCGCACCCAGTCTAATCTCACTCTCCTGCTCACTCCCCATACCCTTTATTATCCCACCCAGTCTAATCTCACTCTCCTGCTCACTCTCCATACCCTTTAATATCCCACCCAGTCTAATCTCACTCTCCTGCTCACTCTCCATACCTTTTAATATCCCACCCAGTCGAATCTCACTCTCCTGCTCACTCTCCATACCCTTTAATATCCCACCCAGTCTAATCTCACTCTCCTGCTCACTCCACATACCCTTTAATATCCCTCCCAGTCTAATCTCACTCCCCATACCCTTTAATAACCCACCCAGTCTAATCTCACTCTCCTGCTCACTCTCCATACCCTTTAATATCCCTCCCAGTCTAATCTCACTCTCCTGCTCACTCTCCATACCCTTTAATATCCCACCCAGTCTAATCTCACTCTCCTGCTCACTCCCCATACACTTTAATATCCCACCCAGCCTAATCTCACTATCCTGCTCACTCTCCATACCCTTTAATATCCCACCCAGTCTAATCTCACTCTCCTGCTCACTCCCCATACCCTTTAATAACCCACCCAGTCTAATCTCACTCTCCTGCTCACTCCCCATACCCTTTAATATCCCTCCCAGTCTAATCTCACTCTCCTGCTCACTCTCCATACCCTTTAATATCCCACCCAGTCTAATGTCACTCTCCCGCTCACTCCCCATACCCTTTAATATCCCACCCAGTCTAATCTCACTCTCCTGCTCACTCCACATACCCTTTAATATCCCACCCAGTCTAATCTCACTCTCCTGCTCACTCTCCATTCCTTTTAATATCCCACCCAGTCTAATCTCACTCTCCTGCTCACTCTCCATTCCCTTTAATATCCCACCCAGTCTTATCTCACTCTCCTGCTTACTCCCCATACCCTTTAAAATCCCACCCTGTCTAATCTCACTCTCCTGCTCACTCTCCATACCCTTTAATATCCCACCCAGCCTAATCTCACTCTCCTGCTCACTCTCCATACCCTTTAATATCCCGCCCAGTCTAATCTCACTCCCCATACCCTTTAATAACCCACCCAGTCTAATCTCACTCTCCTGCTCACTCCCCATACCCTTTAATATCCCTTCCAGTCTAATCTCACTCTCCTGCTTACTCCCCATACAATTTAATACCCCACCCAGTCTAATTTCACTCTCCTGCTCACTCTCCATACCTTTTAATATCCCTTCCACTCTAATCTCACTCTCCTGCTCGCTCCCCATACCCTTTACTATCATGCCCAGTCTAATCTCACTCTCCTGCTCACTCCCCATACCCTTTAATATCCCACGCTCTCTAATCTCACTCTCTTGCTCACACTCCATACCCGTTAATATCCCACCCATTCAATCTCACTCTCCTGCTCACTCTCCATACCCTTTAAAATCCAACCCAGTCTAATCTCACTCTCCTGCTCACTCTCCATACCCTTTAATATCATACCCAGTCTAATCTCACTCTCCTGCTCACTCTCCATACCCTTTAATATCCCACCCAGTCTAATCTCACTCTCCTGCTCACTCCCTATACCCTTTAATATCCCACCCAGTCTAATCTCACTATCCTCACTCCCCATACCCTTTAATATCCCACCCAGTCTAATCTCAATCTACTGCTCACTCCCCATACCCTTTAATATCCCCCCCCAGTCTAATCTGACTCTCCTGCACACTCCCCATACCCTTTAATATCCCACCCAGTCTCATCTCACTCTCCTGCTCACTCCCCATATCTTTTAATATCCCACCCAGTCTAATCTCATTCTCCTGCTCGCTCCCCATACCCTTTAATATCCCACCCAGTCTAATCTCACTCTCCTGCTCACTCTCCATACCCTTTAAAATCCAACTCAGTCTAATCTCACTCTCCTGCTCACTCTCCATACGCTTTAATATCGTACCCAGTCTAATCTCACTCTCCTGCTCACTCTCCATACCCTTCAATATCCCACCCAGTCTAATCTCACTCTCCTGCTCACTCCCCATACCCTTTAATATCCCACCCAGTCTAATCTCACTCCCCATACCCTTTAATATCCCACCCAGTCTAATCTCAATCTACTGCTCACTCCCCATACACTTTAATATCCCCCCCGGTCTAATCTGACTCTCCTGCACACTCCCCATACCCTTTAATATCCCACCCAGTCTAATCTCACTCTCCTGCTCACTCCCCATACCCGTTAATATCCCACCCAGTCTAATCTCACTCTCCTGCTCACTCCCCATACAATTTAATATCCCACCCAGTCTAATTTCACTCTCCTGCTCACTCTCCATACCTTTTAATATCCCTTCCAGTCTAATCTCACTCTCCTGCTCGCTCCCCATACCCTTTACTATCGTGCCCAGTCTAATCTCTCTCCTGCTCACTCCCCATACCCTTTAATATGCCACCCAGACTAATCTCACTCTCCTGCTCACTCTCCATACCCTTTAATACCCCACCCAGTCCAATCTCACTCTCCTGCTCACTCCCCATACCCTTTAATATCCCACCCAGTCTAATCTCACTCTCCTGCTCACACTCCATACCCGTTAATATCCCACCCAGTCAATCTCACTCTCCTGCTCACTCTACATACCCTTTAAAATCCAACCCAGTCTAATCTCACTCTCCTGCTCACTCTCCATACCCTTTAATATCGTACCCTGTCTAATCTCACTATCCTGCTCACTCTCCATACCCTTTAATATCCCACCCAGTCTAATCTCACTCTCCTGCTCACTCCCCCTACCCTTTAATATCCCACCCAGTCTAATCTCATTCTCCTGCTCACTCCCCCTACCCTTTGATATCCCACCCAGTCTCATCTCACTCTCCTGCTCACTCCCCATACCCTTTAATATCCCACCCAGTCGAATCTCACTCTCCTGCTCACTCCCCATACCCTTTAATATCCCAACCGGTCTAATCCAACACTCCTGCTCACTCTCCATCCCCTTTAATATCCCACCCAGTCTAATCTCACTCTCCTGCTCACTCTCCATACCCTTTAATATACCACCCAGTCTAATCCAACACTCCTGCTCACTCCCCATACCCTTTAATATCCCACCCAGTCTAATCTCACTCTCCTGCTCACTCCCCATACCCTTTAATATCCCACCCAGTCTAATCTCACTCTCCTGCTCACTCTCCATACCATTTAATATCCCACCCAGTCTAATCTCACTCTCCTGCTCACTCCCCAAACCCATTAATATCCCAGCCAGTCTTATCTCACTCTCCTGCTCACTCCCCATACCCTTTAATATCGCACCCAGTCTAATCTCACTCTCCTGCTCACTCCCCATACCCTTTATTATCCCACCCAGTCTAATCTCACTCTCCTGCTCACTCTCCATAACCTTTAATATCCCACCCAGTCTAATCTCACTCTCCTGCTCACTCTCCATACCCTTTAATATCCCACCCAATCTAATCTCACTCTCCTGCTCACTCCCCATACCCTTTAATATCACACCCAGTCCAATCTCACACTCCTGCACACTCCGCATACCCTTTAATATCCATCCCAGTCTAATCTCACTCTCCTGCTCACTCTCCATACCCTTTAATATCCCAACCAGTCTAATCTCACTCTCCTGCTCACTCTCCATACCCTTTAATATCCCACCCAGTCCAATCTCACTCTCCTGCTCACTCTCCATACCTTTTAATATCCCACCCAGTCTAATCTCACTCTCCATACCCTTTAATATCCCACCCAGTCTTATCTCACTCTCCTGCTTACTCCCCATACCCTTTAAAATCCCACCCAGTCTAATCTCACTCTCCTGCTCACTCTCCATACCCTTTAATATCCCACCCAGCCTAATCTCACTCTCCTGCTCACTCTCCATACCCTTTAATATCCCTCCCAGTCGAATCTCACTCCCCATACCCTTTAATAACCCACCCAGTCTAATCTCACTCTCCTGCTCACTCCCCATACCCTTTAATATCCCACCCACTCTAATCTCACTCTCCTGCTCACTCCCCATACCCGTTAATATCCCACCCAGTCTAATCTCACTCTCCTGCTCACTCCCCATACAATTTAGTATCCCACCCAGTCTAATTTCACTCTCCTGCTCACTCTCCATACCTTTTAATATCCCTTCCAGTCTAATCTCACTCTCCTGCTCACTCCCCATACCCTTTACAGTCATGCCCAGTCTAATCTCACTCTCCTGCTCACTCCCCATACCCTTTAATATCCCACCCAGTCTAATCTCACTCTCCTGCTCACACTCCATACCCGTTAATATCCCACCCATTCAATCTCACTCTCCTGCTCACTCTCCATACCCTTTAAAATCCACCCCAGTCTAATCTCACTCTCCTGCTCACTCTCCATACCCTTTAATATCGTACCCAGTCTAATCTCACTCTCCTGCTCACTCTCCATACCCTTTAATATCCCACCCAGTCTAATCTCACTCTCCTCACTCCCCATAACTTTTAATATCCCACCCAGTCTAATCTCACTCTCCTGCTCACACTCCATACCCGTTAATATCCCACTCAGTCTAATCTCATTCTCCTGCTCGCTCCCCATACCCTTTAATATCCCACCCAGTCTAATCTCACTCTCCTGCTCACTCCCCATACCCTTTAATATCCCACCCAGTCGAATCTCACTCTCCTGCTCACTCTCCATACCCTTTAATATCCCACCCAGTCTAATCTCACTCTCCTGCTCACTCCCCATACCCTTTAATATCCCACCCAGTCTAATCTGACTCTCCTGCTCACTCCCCTTACCCTTTAATATCCCACCCAGTCTAATCTCACTCTCCTGCTCAATCCCCATCCCGTTTAATATCCCACCCAGTCTAATCGCACTCTCCTGCTCACTCCCCATTCCCTTTAATATCCCACCCAGTCTAATCTCACTCTCCTGCTCACTCCCCATACCCTTTAATATCCCACCCAGCCTAATCTCACTATCCTGCTCACTCTCCATACCCTTTAATATCCCACCCAGTCTAATCTCACTCTCCTGCTCACTCCCCATACCCTTTAATAACCCACCCAGTCTAATCTCACTCTCCTGCTCACTTTCCATACCCTTTAATATCCCACCCAGTCTAATCCCACTCTCCTGCTCACTCCCCATACCCTTTAATATCCCACCGAGTCTAATCTCACTCTCCTGCTCACTCTCCATACACTTTAATATCCCACCCAGTCTAATCTCACTCTCCTGCTCACTCCCCATATCCTTTAATATACCACCCAGTCCAATCTCACACTCCTGCACACTCCGCATACCCTTTAATATCCCACCCAGTCTAATCTCACTCTCCTGTTCACTCTCCATACGCTTTAATATCCCACCCAGCCTAATCTCACTCTCCTGCTCACTCTCTCCATACCCTTTAATATCCCACCCAATCTAATCTCACTCTCCTGCTCACTCTCCATACCCTTTAATATCCCTCCCAGTCTAATCTCACTCTCCTGCTCACTCTCCATACCCTTTAATATCCCACCCAGTCTAATCTCACTCTCCTGCTCACTCTCCATACCTTTTAATATCCCACCCAGTCGAATCTCACTCTCCTGCTCACTCTCCATACCCTTTAATATCCCACCCAGTCTAATCTCACTCTCCTGCTCACTCCACATACCCTTTAATATCCCTCCCAGTCTAATCTCACTCCCCATACCCTTTAATAACCCACCCAGTCTAATCTCACTCTCCTGCTCACTCTCCATACCCTTTAATATCCCTCCCAGTCTAATCTCACTCTCCTGCTCACTCTCCATACCCTTTAATATCCCACCCAGTCTAATCTCACTCTCCTGCTCACTCCCCATACACTTTAATATCCCACCCAACCTAATCTCACTATCCTGCTCACTCTCCATACCCTTTAATATCCCACCCAGTCTAATCTCACTCTCCTGCTCACTCCCCATACCCTTTAATATCCCTCCCAGTCTAATCTCACTCTCCTGCTCACTCTCCATACACTTTAATATCCCACCCAGTCTAATCTCACTCTCCTGCTCATTCCCCATTCACTTTAATATCCCACCCAGTCTAATCCAACACTCCTGCTCACTCTCCATACCCTTTAATATCCCACCCAGTCTAATCTCACTCTCCTGCTCACTCTCCATACCCTTTAATATCCCACCCAGTCTAATCTCACTCTCCCGCTCACTCCCCATACCCTTTAATATCCCACCCAGTCTAATCTCACTCTCCTGCTCACTCCACATACCCTTTAATATCCTACCCAGTCTAATCTCACTCTCCTGCTCACTCTCCATTCCTTTTAATATCCCACCCAGTCTAATCTCACTCTCCTGCTCACTCTCCATTCCCTTTAATATCCCACCCAGTCTTATCTCACTCTCCTGCTTACTCCCCATACCCTTTAAAATCCCACCCTGTCTAATCTCACTCTCCTGCTCACTCTCCATACCCTTTAATATCCCACCCAGCCTAATCTCACTCTCCTGCTCACTCTCCATACCCTTTAATATCCCTCCCAGTCTAATCTCACTCTCCTGCTCACTCCCCATACCCTTTAATATCCCTTCCAGTCTAATCTCACTCTCCTGCTTACTCCCCATACAATTTAATATCCCACCCAGTCTAATTTCACTCTCCTGCTCACTCTCCATACCTTTTAATATCCCTTCCAGTCTAATCTCACTCTGCTGCTCGCTCCCCATACCCTTTACTATCATGCCCAGTCTAATCTCACTCTCCTGCTCACTCCCCATCCCCTTTAATATCCCACCCTGTCTAATCTCACTCTCTTGCTCACACTCCATACCCGTTAATATCCCACCCATTCAATCTCACTCTTCTGCTCACTCTCCATACCCTTTAAAATCCAACCCAGTCTAATCTCACTCTCCTGCTCACGCTCCATACCCTTTAATATCGTACCCAGTCTAATCTCACTCTCCTGCTCACTCTCCATACCCTTTAATATCCCACCCAGTCTAATCTCACTCTCCTGCTCACTCCCTATACCCTTTAATATCCCACCCAGTCTAATCTCACTATCCTCACTCCCCATACCCTTTAATATCCCACCCAGTCTAATCTCAATCTACTGCTCACTCCCCATACCCTTTAATATCCCCCCCAGTCTAATCTGACTCTCCTGCACACTCCCCATACCCTTTAATATCCCACCCAGTCTCATCTCACTCTCCTGCTCACTCCCCATATCTTTTAATATCCCACCCAGTCTAATCTCATTCTCCTGCTCGCTCCCCATACCCTTTAATATCCCACCCAGTCTAATCTCACTCTCCTGCTCACTCCCCATACCCTTTAATATCCCACCCAGTCGAATCTCACTCTCCTGCTCACTCTCCATACCCTTTAATATCCCACCCAGTCTAATCTCACTCTCCTGCTCACTGCCCATACCATTTAATATCCCACCAAGTCTAATCTCACTCTCCTGCTCATTCCCCATACCCTTTAATATCCCACCCAGTCTAATCTGACTCTCCTGCTCACTCCCCTTACCCTTTAATATCCCACCCAGTCTAATCTCACTCTCCTGCTCACTCCCCGTACCGTTTAATATCCCACCCTGTCTAATCTCACTCTCCTGCTCACTCCCCATTCCCTTTAATATCCCACCCAGTCTAATCTCACTCTCCTGCTCACTCTCCATACCCTTTAATATCCCACCCAGTCTAATCTCACTCTCCTGCTCACTCCCCATACCCTTTAATATCCCACCCAGTCTAATCTCACTCTCCTGCTCACTCTCCATACCCTTTAATATCCCACCCAGTCTCATCTCACTCTGCTGCTCACTACCCATACCCTTTAATATCGTACCCAGTCTAATCTCACTCTCCTGCTCACTCTCCATATCCTTTAATATGCCACCCAGTCTAATCTCACTCTCCTGCTCACTCTCCATACCATTTAATATCCCACCCAGTCTAATCTCACTCTCCTGCTCACTCCCCAAACCCATTAATATCCCAGCCAGTCTTATCTCACTCTCCTGCTCACTCCCCATACCCTTTAATATCGCACCCAGTCTAATCTCACTCTCCTGCTCACTCCCCATACCCTTTATTATCCCACCCAGTCTAATCTCACTCTCCTGCTCACTCTCCATAACCTTTAATATCCCACCCAGTCTAATCTCACTCTCCTGCTCACTCTCCATACCCTTTAATAGCCCACCCAGTCTAATCCCACTCTCCTGCTCACTCCCCATACCCTTTAATATCCCACCGAGTCTAATCTCACTCTCCTGCTCACTCTCCATACCCTTTAATATCCCACCCAATCTAATCTCACTCTCCTGCTCACTCCCCATACCCTTTAATATCACACCCAGTCCAATCTCACACTCCTGCACACTCCGCATACCCTTTAATATCCATCCCAGTCTAATCTCACTCTCCTGCTCACTCTCCATAGCCTTTAATATCCCAACCAGTCTAATCTCACTCTCCTGCTCACTCTCCATACCCTTTAATATCCCACCCAGTCTAATCTCACTCTCCTGCTCACTCCCCATACCGTTTAATATGCCACCCAGTCTAATCTCACTCTCCTGCTCACTCCACATACCCTTTAATATCCCACCCAGTCCAATCTCACTCTCCTGCTCACTCTCCATACCTTTTAATATCCCACCCAGTCTAATCTCACTCTCCATACCCTTTAATATCCCACCCAGTCTTATCTCACTCTCCTGCTTACTCCCCATACCCTTTAAAATCCCACCCAGTCTAATCTCACTCTCCTGCTCACTCTCCATACCCTTTAATATCCCACCCAGCCTAATCTCACTCTCCTGCTCACTCTCCATACCCTTTAATATCCCTCCCAGTCGAATCTCACTCCCCATACCCTTTAATAACCCACCCAGTCTAATCTCACTCTCCTGCTCACTCCCCATACCCTTTAATATCCCACCCACTCTAATCTCACTCTCCTGCTCACTCCCCATACCCGTTAATATCCCACCCAGTCTAATCTCACTCTCCTGCTCACTCCCCATACAATTTAGTATCCCACCCAGTCTAATTTCACTCTCCTGCTCACTCTCCATACCTTTTAATATCCCTTCCAGTCTAATCTCACTCTCCTGCTCACTCCCCATACCCTTTACAGTCATGCCCAGTCTAATCTCACTCTCCTGCTCACTCCCCATACCCTTTAATATCCCACCCAGTCTAATCTCACTCTCCTGCTCACACTCCATACCCGTTAATATCCCACCCATTCAATCTCACTCTCCTGCTCACTCTCCATACCCTTTAAAATCCACCCCAGTCTAATCTCACTCTCCTGCTCACTCTCCATACCCTTTAATATCGTACCCAGTCTAATCTCACTCTCCTGCTCACTCTCCATACCCTTTAATATCCCACCCAGTCTAATCTCACTCTCCTCACTCCCCATAACTTTTAATATCCCACCCAGTCTAATCTCACTCTCCTGCTCACACTCCATACCCGTTAATATCCCACTCAGTCTAATCTCATTCTCCTGCTCGCTCCCCATACCCTTTAATATCCCACCCAGTCTAATCTCACTCTCCTGCTCACTCCCCATACCCTTTAATATCCCACCCAGTCGAATCTCACTCTCCTGCTCACTCTCCATACCCTTTAATATCCCACCCAGTCTAATCACACTCTCCTGCTCACTCCCCATACCCTTTAATATCCCACCCAGTCTAATCTGACTCTCCTGCTCACTCCCCTTACCCTTTAATATCCCACCCAGTCTAATCTCACTCTCCTGCTCAATCCCCATCCCGTTTCATATCCCACCCAGTCTAATCTCACTCTCCTGCTCACTCCCCATTCCCTTTAATATCCCACCCAGTCTAATCTCACTCTCCTGCTCACTCCCCATACCCTTTAATATCCCACCCAGCCTAATCTCACTATCCTGCTCACTCTCCATACCCTTTAATATCCCACCCAGTCTAATCTCACTCTCCTGCTCACTCCCCATACCCTTTAATAACCCACCCAGTCTAATCTCACTCTCCTGCTCACTCTCCATACCCTTTAATATCCCACCCAGTCTAATCCCACTCTCCTGCTCACTCCTCATACCCTTTAATATCCCACCGAGTCTAATCTCACTCTCCTGCTCACTCTCCATACACTTTAATATCCCACCCAGTCTAATCTCACTCTCCTGCTCACTCCCCATATCCTTTAATATACCACCCAGTCCAATCTCACACTCCTGCACACTCCGCATACCCTTTAATATCCCACCCAGTCTAATCTCACTCTCCTGTTCACTCTCCATACGCTTTAATATCCCACCCAGCCTAATCTCACTCTCCTGCTCACTCTCTCCATACCCTTTAATATCCCACCCAGTCTAATCTCACTCTCCTGCTCACTCTCCATACCCTTTAATATCCCTCCCAGTCTAATCTCACTCTCCTGCTCACTCTCCATACCCTTTAATATCCCACCCAGTCTAATCTCACTCTCCTGCTCACTCTCCATACCTTTTAATATCCCACCCAGTCGAATCTCACTCTCCTGCTCACTCTCCATACCCTTTAATATCCCACCCAGTCTAATCTCACTCTCCTGCTCACTCCACATACCCTTTAATATCCCTCCCAGTCTAATCTCACTCCCCATACCCTTTAATAACCCACCCAGTCTAATCTCACTCTCCTGCTCACTCTCCATACCCTTTAATATCCCTCCCAGTCTAATCTCACTCTCCTGCTCACTCTCCATACCCTTTAATATCCCACCCAGTCTAATCTCACTCTCCTGCTCACTCCCCATACACTTTAATATCCCACCCAACCTAATCTCACTATCCTGCTCACTCTCCATACCCTTTAATATCCCACCCAGTCTAATCTCACTCTCCTGCTCACTCCCCATACCCTTTAATATCCCTCCCAGTCTAATCTCACTCTCCTGCTCACTCTCCATACCCTTTAATATCCCACCCAGTCTAATCTCACTCTCCTGCTCATTCCCCATTCACTTTAATATCCCACCCAGTCTAATCCAACACTCCTGCTCACTCTCCATACCCTTTAATATCCCACCCAGTCTAATCTCACTCTCCTGCTCACTCTCCATACCCTTTAATATCCCACCCAGTCTAATCTCACTCTCCCGCTCACTCCCCATACCCTTTAATATCCCACCCAGTCTAATCTCACTCTCCTGCTCACTCCACATACCCTTTAATATCCTACCCAGTCTAATCTCACTCTCCTGCTCACTCTCCATTCCTTTTAATATCCCACCCAGTCTAATCTCACTCTCCTGCTCACTCTCCATTCCCTTTAATATCCCACCCAGTCTTATCTCACTCTCCTGCTTACTCCCCATACCCTTTAAAATCCCACCCTGTCTAATCTCACTCTCCTGCTCACTCTCCATACCCTTTAATATCCCACCCAGCCTAATCTCACTCTCCTGCTCACTCTCCATACCCTTTAATATCCCTCCCAGTCTAATCTCACTCTCCTGCTCACTCCCCATACCCTTTAATATCCCTTCCAGTCTAATCTCACTCTCCTGCTTACTCCCCATACAATTTAATATCCCACCCAGTCTAATTTCACTCTCCTGCTCACTCTCCATACCTTTTAATATCCCTTCCAGTCTAATCTCACTCTGCTGCTCGCTCCCCATACCCTTTACTATCATGCCCAGTCTAATCTCACTCTCCTGCTCACTCCCCATCCCCTTTAATATCCCACCCTGTCTAATCTCACTCTCTTGCTCACACTCCATACCCGTTAATATCCCACCCATTCAATCTCACTCTTCTGCTCACTCTCCATACCCTTTAAAATCCAACCCAGTCTAATCTCACTCTCCTGCTCACGCTCCATACCCTTTAATATCGTACCCAGTCTAATCTCACTCTCCTGCTCACTCTCCATACCCTTTAATATCCCACCCAGTCTAATCTCACTCTCCTGCTCACTCCCTATACCCTTTAATATCCCACCCAGTCTAATCTCACTATCCTCACTCCCCATACCCTTTAATATCCCACCCAGTCTCATCTCACTCTCCTGCTCACTCCCCATATCTTTTAATATCCCACCCAGTCTAATCTCATTCTCCTGCTCGCTCCCCATACCCTTTAATATCCCACCCAGTCTAATCTCACTCTCCTGCTCACTCCCCATACCCTTTAATATCCCACCCAGTCGAATCTCACTCTCCTGCTCACTCTCCATACCCTTTAATATCCCACCCAGTCTAATCTCACTCTCCTGCTCACTGCCCATACCATTTAATATCCCACCAAGTCTAATCTCACTCTCCTGCTCATTCCCCATACCCTTTAATATCCCACCCAGTCTAATCTGACTCTCCTGCTCACTCCCCTTACCCTTTAATATCCCACCCAGTCTAATCTCACTCTCCTGCTCACTCCCCGTACCGTTTAATATCCCACCCTGTCTAATCTCACTCTCCTGCTCACTCCCCATTCCCTTTAATATCCCACCCAGTCTAATCTCACTCTCCTGCTCACTCTCCATACCCTTTAATATCCCACCCAGTCTAATCTCACTCTCCTGCTCACTCCCCATACCCTTTAATATCCCACCCAGTCTAATCTCACTCTCCTGCTCACTCTCCATACCCTTTAATATCCCACCCAGTCTCATCTCACTCTGCTGCTCACTACCCATACCCTTTAATATCGTACCCAGTCTAATCTCACTCTCCTGCTCACTCTCCATATCCTTTAATATGCCACCCAGTCTAATCTCACTCTCCTGCTCACTCTCCATACCATTTAATATCCCACCCAGTCTAATCTCACTCTCCTGCTCACTCCCCAAACCCATTAATATCCCAGCCAGTCTTATCTCACTCTCCTGCTCACTCCCCATACCCTTTAATATCGCACCCAGTCTAATCTCACTCTCCTGCTCACTCCCCATACCCTTTATTATCCCACCCAGTCTAATCTCACTCTCCTGCTCACTCTCCATAACCTTTAATATCCCACCCAGTCTAATCTCACTCTCCTGCTCACTCTCCATACCCTTTAATAGCCCACCCAGTCTAATCCCACTCTCCTGCTCACTCCCCATACCCTTTAATATCCCACCGAGTCTAATCTCACTCTCCTGCTCACTCTCCATACCCTTTAATATCCCACCCAATCTAATCTCACTCTCCTGCTCACTCCCCATACCCTTTAATATCACACCCAGTCCAATCTCACACTCCTGCACACTCCGCATACCCTTTAATATCCATCCCAGTCTAATCTCACTCTCCTGCTCACTCTCCATAGCCTTTAATATCCCAACCAGTCTAATCTCACTCTCCTGCTCACTCTCCATACCCTTTAATATCCCACCCAGTCTAATCTCACTCTCCTGCTCACTCCCCATACCGTTTAATATGCCACCCAGTCTAATCTCACTCTCCTGCTCACTCCACATACCCTTTAATATCCCACCCAGTCCAATCTCACTCTCCTGCTCACTCTCCATACCTTTTAATATCCCACCCAGTCTAATCTCACTCTCCATACCCTTTAATATCCCACCCAGTCTTATCTCACTCTCCTGCTTACTCCCCATACCCTTTAAAATCCCACCCAGTCTAATCTCACTCTCCTGCTCACTCTCCATACCCTTTAATATCCCACCCAGCCTAATCTCACTCTCCTGCTCACTCTCCATACCCTTTAATATCCCTCCCAGTCGAATCTCACTCCCCATACCCTTTAATAACCCACCCAGTCTAATCTCACTCTCCTGCTCACTCCCCATACCCTTTAATATCCCACCCACTCTAATCTCACTCTCCTGCTCACTCCCCATACCCGTTAATATCCCACCCAGTCTAATCTCACTCTCCTGCTCACTCCCCATACAATTTAGTATCCCACCCAGTCTAATTTCACTCTCCTGCTCACTCTCCATACCTTTTAATATCCCTTCCAGTCTAATCTCACTCTCCTGCTCACTCCCCATACCCTTTACAGTCATGCCCAGTCTAATCTCACTCTCCTGCTCACTCCCCATACCCTTTAATATCCCACCCAGTCTAATCTCACTCTCCTGCTCACACTCCATACCCGTTAATATCCCACCCATTCAATCTCACTCTCCTGCTCACTCTCCATACCCTTTAAAATCCACCCCAGTCTAATCTCACTCTCCTGCTCACTCTCCATACCCTTTAATATCGTACCCAGTCTAATCTCACTCTCCTGCTCACTCTCCATACCCTTTAATATCCCACCCAGTCTAATCTCACTCTCCTCACTCCCCATAACTTTTAATATCCCACCCAGTCTAATCTCACTCTCCTGCTCACACTCCATACCCGTTAATATCCCACTCAGTCTAATCTCATTCTCCTGCTCGCTCCCCATACCCTTTAATATCCCACCCAGTCTAATCTCACTCTCCTGCTCACTCCCCATACCCTTTAATATCCCACCCAGTCGAATCTCACTCTCCTGCTCACTCTCCATACCCTTTAATATCCCACCCAGTCTAATCACACTCTCCTGCTCACTCCCCATACCCTTTAATATCCCACCCAGTCTAATCTGACTCTCCTGCTCACTCCCCTTACCCTTTAATATCCCACCCAGTCTAATCTCACTCTCCTGCTCAATCCCCATCCCGTTTCATATCCCACCCAGTCTAATCTCACTCTCCTGCTCACTCCCCATTCCCTTTAATATCCCACCCAGTCTAATCTCACTCTCCTGCTCACTCCCCATACCCTTTAATATCCCACCCAGCCTAATCTCACTATCCTGCTCACTCTCCATACCCTTTAATATCCCACCCAGTCTAATCTCACTCTCCTGCTCACTCCCCATACCCTTTAATAACCCACCCAGTCTAATCTCACTCTCCTGCTCACTCTCCATACCCTTTAATATCCCACCCAGTCTAATCCCACTCTCCTGCTCACTCCTCATACCCTTTAATATCCCACCGAGTCTAATCTCACTCTCCTGCTCACTCTCCATACACTTTAATATCCCACCCAGTCTAATCTCACTCTCCTGCTCACTCCCCATATCCTTTAATATACCACCCAGTCCAATCTCACACTCCTGCACACTCCGCATACCCTTTAATATCCCACCCAGTCTAATCTCACTCTCCTGTTCACTCTCCATACGCTTTAATATCCCACCCAGCCTAATCTCACTCTCCTGCTCACTCTCTCCATACCCTTTAATATCCCACCCAGTCTAATCTCACTCTCCTGCTCACTCTCCATACCCTTTAATATCCCTCCCAGTCTAATCTCACTCTCCTGCTCACTCTCCATACCCTTTAATATCCCACCCAGTCTAATCTCACTCTCCTGCTCACTCTCCATACCTTTTAATATCCCACCCAGTCGAATCTCACTCTCCTGCTCACTCTCCATACCCTTTAATATCCCACCCAGTCTAATCTCACTCTCCTGCTCACTCCACATACCCTTTAATATCCCTCCCAGTCTAATCTCACTCCCCATACCCTTTAATAACCCACCCAGTCTAATCTCACTCTCCTGCTCACTCTCCATACCCTTTAATATCCCTCCCAGTCTAATCTCACTCTCCTGCTCACTCTCCATACCCTTTAATATCCCACCCAGTCTAATCTCACTCTCCTGCTCACTCCCCATACACTTTAATATCCCACCCAACCTAATCTCACTATCCTGCTCACTCTCCATACCCTTTAATATCCCACCCAGTCTAATCTCACTCTCCTGCTCACTCCCCATACCCTTTAATATCCCTCCCAGTCTAATCTCACTCTCCTGCTCACTCTCCATACCCTTTAATATCCCACCCAGTCTAATCTCACTCTCCTGCTCATTCCCCATTCACTTTAATATCCCACCCAGTCTAATCCAACACTCCTGCTCACTCTCCATACCCTTTAATATCCCACCCAGTCTAATCTCACTCTCCTGCTCACTCTCCATACCCTTTAATATCCCACCCAGTCTAATCTCACTCTCCCGCTCACTCCCCATACCCTTTAATATCCCACCCAGTCTAATCTCACTCTCCTGCTCACTCCACATACCCTTTAATATCCTACCCAGTCTAATCTCACTCTCCTGCTCACTCTCCATTCCTTTTAATATCCCACCCAGTCTAATCTCACTCTCCTGCTCACTCTCCATTCCCTTTAATATCCCACCCAGTCTTATCTCACTCTCCTGCTTACTCCCCATACCCTTTAAAATCCCACCCTGTCTAATCTCACTCTCCTGCTCACTCTCCATACCCTTTAATATCCCACCCAGCCTAATCTCACTCTCCTGCTCACTCTCCATACCCTTTAATATCCCTCCCAGTCTAATCTCACTCTCCTGCTCACTCCCCATACCCTTTAATATCCCTTCCAGTCTAATCTCACTCTCCTGCTTACTCCCCATACAATTTAATATCCCACCCAGTCTAATTTCACTCTCCTGCTCACTCTCCATACCTTTTAATATCCCTTCCAGTCTAATCTCACTCTGCTGCTCGCTCCCCATACCCTTTACTATCATGCCCAGTCTAATCTCACTCTCCTGCTCACTCCCCATCCCCTTTAATATCCCACCCTGTCTAATCTCACTCTCTTGCTCACACTCCATACCCGTTAATATCCCACCCATTCAATCTCACTCTTCTGCTCACTCTCCATACCCTTTAAAATCCAACCCAGTCTAATCTCACTCTCCTGCTCACGCTCCATACCCTTTAATATCGTACCCAGTCTAATCTCACTCTCCTGCTCACTCTCCATACCCTTTAATATCCCACCCAGTCTAATCTCACTCTCCTGCTCACTCCCTATACCCTTTAATATCCCACCCAGTCTAATCTCACTATCCTCACTCCCCATACCCTTTAATATCCCACCCAGTCTAATCTCAATCTACTGCTCACTCCCCATACCCTTTAATATCCCCCCCAGTCTAATCTGACTCTCCTGCACACTCCCCATACCCTTTAATATCCCACCCAGTCTCATCTCACTCTCCTGCTCACTCCCCATATCTTTTAATATCCCACCCAGTCTAATCTCATTCTCCTGCTCGCTCCCCATACCCTTTAATATCCCACCCAGTCTAATCTCACTCTCCTGCTCACTCCCCATACCCTTTAATATCCCACCCAGTCGAATCTCACTCTCCTGCTCACTCTCCATACCCTTTAATATCCCACCCAGTCTAATCTCACTCTCCTGCTCACTCCCCATACCATTTAATATCCCACCAAGTCTAATCTCACTCTCCTGCTCATTCCCCATACCCTTTAATATCCCACCCAGTCTAATCTGACTCTCCTGCTCACTCCCCTTACCATTTAATATCCCACCCAGTCTAATCTCACTCTCCTGCTCACTCCCCGTACCGTTTAATATCCCACCCTGTCTAATCTCACTCTCCTGCTCACTCCCCATTCCCTTTAATATCCCACCCAGTCTAATCTCACTTTCCTGCTCACTCTCCATACCCTTTAATATCCCACCCAGTCTAATCTCACTCTCCTGCTCACTCCCCATACCCTTTAATATCCCACCCAGTCTAATCTCACTCTCCTGCTCACTCTCCATACCCTTTAATATCCCACCCAGTCTCATCTCACTCTGCTGCTCACTACCCATACCCTTTAATATCGTACCCAGTCTAATCTCACTCTCCTGCTCACTCTCCATATCCTTTAATATGACACCCAGTCTAATCTCTCTCCTGCTCACTCCCCATACCCTTTAATATGCCACCCAGACTAATCTCACTCTCCTGCTCACTCTCCAAACCCATTAATACCCCACCCAGTCCAACCTCACTCTCCTGCTCACTCCCCATACCCTTTAATATCCCACCCAGTCTAATCTCACTCTCCTGCTCACACTCCATACCCGTTAATATCCCACCCAGTCAATCTCACTCTCCTGCTCACTCTCCATACACTTTAAAATCCAACCCAGTCTAATCTCACTCTCCTGCTCACTCTCCATACCCTTTAATATCCCACCCAGTCTAATCTCACTCTCCTGCTCACTCCCCATACCCTTTAATATCCCACCCAGTCTAATCTCACTCTTCTCACTCCCCATACCTTTTAATATCCCACCCAGTCTAATCTCAATCTACTGCTCACTCCCCATACCCTTTAATATCCCACCCGGTCTAATCCAACACTCCTGCTCACTCTCCATCCCCTTTAATATCCCACCCAGTCTAATCTCACTCTCCTGCTCACTCTCCATACCCTTTAATATACCACCCAGTCTAATCCAACACTCCTGCTCACTTCCCATACCCTTTAATATCCCACCCAGTCTAATCTCACTCTCCTGCTCACTCCCCATACCCTTTAATATCCCACCCAGTCTAATCTCACTCTCCTGCTCACTCTCCATACCCTTTAATATCCCACCCAGTCTAATCTCACTCTCCTGCTCATTCCCCAAACCCGTTAATATCCCACCCAGTCTAATCTCACTCTCCTGCTCACTCCCCATACCCTTTAATATCCCACCCAGTCTAATCTCACTCTCCTGCTCACTCCCCATACCCTTTATTATCCCACCCAGTCTAATCTCACTCTCCTGCTCACTCCCCATATCTTTTAATATCCCACCCAGTCTAATCTCATTCTCCTGTTCGCTCCCCATACCCTTTAATATCCCACCCAGTCTAATCTCACTCTCCTGCTCACTCCCCATACCCTTTAATATCCCACCCAGTCGAATCTCACTCTCCTGCACACTCTCCATACCCTTTAATATCCCACCCAGTCTAATCTCACTCTCCTGCTCACTCCCCATACCATTTAATATCCCACCAAGTCTAATCTCACTCTCCTGCTCATTCCCCATACCCTTTAATATCCCACCCAGTCTAATCTGACTCTCCTGCTCACTCCCCTTCCCCTTTAATATCCCACCCAGTCTAATCTCACTCTCCTGCTCACTCCCCATACCGTTTAATATCCCACCCAGTCTAATCTCACTCTCCTGCTCACTCCCCATTCCCTTTAATATCCCACCCAGTCTAATCTCACTCTCCTGCTCACTCTCCATACCCTTTAATATCCCACCCAGTCTAATCTCACTCTCCTGCTCACTCTCCATACCCTTTAATATACCACCCAGTCTAATCCAACACTCCTGCTCACTTCCCATACCCTTTAATATCCCACCCAGTCTAATCTCACTCTCCTGCTCACTCCCCATACCCTTTAATATCCCACCCAGTCTAATCTCACTCTCCTGCTCACTCCCCAAACCCGTTAATATCCCACCCAGTCTAATCTCTCTCTCCTGCTCACTCCCCATACCCTTTAATATCCCACCCAGTCTAATCTCACTCTCCTGCTCACTCCCCATACCCTTTATTATCCCACCCAGTCTAATCTCACTCTCCTGCTCACTCTCCATAACCTTTAATATCCCACCCAGTCTAATCTCACTCTCCTGCTCACTCCACATACCCTTTAATATCCCACCCAGTCTAATCTCACTCTCCTGCTCACTCTCCATACCTTTTAATATCCCACCCAGTCTAATCTCACTCTCCTGCTCACTCTCCATACCCTTTAATATCCCACCCAGTCTTATCTCACTCTCCTGCTTACTCCCCATACCCTTTAAAATCCCTCCCAGTCTAATCTCACTCCCCATACCCTTTAATAACCCACCCAGTCTAATCTCACTCTCCTGCTCACTCCCCATACCCTTTAATATTCCACCCAGTCTAATCTCACTCTCCTCACTCCCCATACCCTTTAATATCCCACCCAGTCTAATCTCAATCGACTGCTCACTCCCCATACCCTTTAATATCCCCCCCCAGTCTAATCCGACTCTCCTGCACACTCCCCATACCCTTTAATATCCCACCCAGTCTCATCTCACTCTCCTGCTCACTCCCCATATCTTTTAATATCCCACCCAGTCTAATCTCATTCTCCTGCTCGCTCCCCATACCCTTTAATATCCCACCCAGACTAATCTCACTCTCCTGCTCACTCCCCATACCCTTTAATATCCCACCCAGTCGAATCTCACTCTCCTGCTCACTCTCCATACCCTTTAATATCCCACCCAGTCTAATCTCACTCTCCTGCTCACTCCCCATACCATTTAATATCCCACCAAGTCTAATCTCACTCTCCTGCTCATTCCCCATACCCTTTAATATCCCACCCAGTCTAACCTGACTCTCCTGCTCACTCCCTTTCCCCTTTAATATCCCACCCAGTCTAATCTCACTCTCCTGCTCACTCCCCATACCGTTTAATATCCCACCCAGTCTAATCTCACTCTCCTGCTCACTCCCCATTCCCTTTAATATCCACCCAGTCTAATCTCACACTCCTGCTCACTCTCCATACCCTTTAATATCCCACCCAGTCTAATCTCACTCTCCTGCTCACTCTCCATACCCTTTAATATACCACCCAGTCTAATCCAACACTCCTGCTCACTTCCCATACCCTTTAATATCCCACCCAGTCTAATCTCACTCTCCTGCTCACTCCCCATACCCTTTACTATCCCACCCAGTCTAATCTCACTCTCCTGCTCACTCTCCATACCCTTTAATATCCCACCCAGTCTAATCTCACTCTCCTGCTCACTCCCCAAACCCGTTAATATCCCACCCAGTCTAATCTCACTCTCCTGCTCACTCCCCATACCCTTTAATATCCCACCCAGTCTAATCTCACTCTCCTGCTCACTCCCCATACCCTTTATTATCCCACCCAGTCTAATCTCACTCTCCTGCTCACTCTCCATAACCTTTAATATCCCACCCAGTCTAATCTCACTCTCCTGCTCACTCTCCATCCCTTTAATATCCCACCCAGTCTAATCTCACTCTCCTGCTTACTCCCCATACCCTTTAAAATCCCACCCAGTCTAATCTCACTCTCCTGCTCAATCCCCATACCCTTTAATATCCCACCAAGTCTAATCTCACTCTCCTGCTCACTCTCCATACCCTTTAATATCCCACCCAGCCTAATCTCACTATCCTGCTCACTCTCCATACCCTTTAATATCCCACCCAGTCTAATCTCACTCTCCTGCTCACTCCCCATACCCTTTAATAACCCACCCAGTCTAATCTCACTCTCCTGCTCACTCTCCATACCCTTTAATATCCCACCCAGTCTAATCCCACTCTCCTGCTCACTCCCCATACCCTTTAATATCCCACCGAGTCTAATCTCACTCTCCTGCTCACTCTCCATACCCTTTAATATCCCACCCAGTCTAATCTCACTCACTTGCTCTCTCCCCATACCCTTTAATATTCCACCCAGTCCAATCTCACAATCCTGCACACTCCGCATACCCTTTAATATCCCACCCAGTCCAATCTCACTCTCCTGTTCACTCTCCATACGCTTTAATATCCCACCCAGCCTAATCTCACTCTCCTGCTCACTCTCTCCATACCCTTTAATATCCCACCCAGTCTAATCTCACTCTCCTGCTCACTCTCCATACCCTTTAATATCCCTCCCAGTCTAATCTCACTCTCCTGCTCACTCTCCATACCCTTTAATATCCCACCCAGTCTAATCTCACTCTCCTGCTCACTCCCCATACCCTTTAATATCCCACCCAGTCTAATCTCACTCTCCTGCTCACTCCACATACCCTTTAATATCCCACCCAGTCTAATCTCACACTCCTGCTCACTCTCCATACCTTTTAATATCCCACCCAGTCTAATCTCACTCTCCTGCTCACTCTCCATACCCTTTAATATCCCACCCAGTCTTATCTCACTCTCCTGCTTACTCCCCATACCCTTTAAAATCCCTCCCAGTCTAATCTCACTCCCCAGACCCTTTAGTAACCCACCCAGTCTAATCTCACTCCTGCTCACTCCCCATACCCTTTAATATTCCACCCAGTCTAATCTCACTCTCCTCACTCCCCATACCCTTTCATATCCCACCCAGTCTAATCTCAATCTACTGCTCACTCCCCATATCCTTTAATATCCCCCCCAGTCTAATCTGACTCTCCTACACACTCCCCATACCCTTTAATATCCCACCCAGTCTCATCTCACTCTCCTGCTCACTCCCCATATCTTTTAATATCCCACCCAGTCTAATCTCATTCTCCTGTTCGCTCCCCATACCCTTTAATATCCCACCCAGTCTAATCTCACTCTCCTGCTCACTCCCCATACCCTTTAATATCCCACCCAGTCGAATCTCACTGTCCTGCTCACTCTCCATACCCTTTAATATCCCACCCAGTCTAACCTCACTCTCCTGCTCACTCCCCATACCATTTAATATCCCACCAAGTCTAATCTCACTCTCCTGCTCATTCCCCATACCCTTTAATATCCCACCCAATCTAATCTGACTCTCCTGCTCACTCCCCTTCCCCTTTAATATCCCACCCAGTCTAATCTCACTCTCCTGCTCACTCCCCATACCGTTTAATATCCCACCCAGTCTAATCTCACTCTCCTGCTCACTCCCCATTCCCTTTAATATCCCACCCAGTCTCATCTCACTCTCCTGCTCACTCTCCATACCCTTTAATATCCCGCCCAGTCTAATCTCACTCTCCTGCTCACTCCCCATACCCTTTAATATCCCACCCAGTCTAATCTCACTCTCCTGCTCACTCTCCATACCCTTTAATATCCCACCCAGTCGAATCTCACTCTCCTGCTCACTCCCCAAACCCGTTAATATCCCACCCAGTCTAATCTCACTCTCCTGCTCACTCCCCATACCCTTTAATATCCCACCCAGTCTAATCTCACTCTCCTGCTCACTCCCCATACCCTTTATTATCCCACCCAGTCTAATCTCACTCTCCTGCTCACTCTCCATAACCTTTAATATCCCACCCAGTCTAATCTCACTCTCCTGCTCACTCTCCATCCCTTTAATATCCGACCCAGTCTAAACTCACTCTCCTGCTTACTCCCCATACCCTTTAAAATCCCACCCAGTCTAATCTCACTCTCCTGCTCAATCCCCATACCCTTTAATATCCCACCAAGTCTAATCTCACTCTCCTGCTCACTCTCCATACCATTTAATAACCCACCCAGCCTAATCTCACTATCCTGCTCACTCTCCATACCCTTTAATATCCCACCCAGTCTAATCTCACTCTCCTGCTCACTCCCCATACCCTTTAATAACCCACCCAGTCTAATCTCACTCTCCTGCTCACTCTCCATACCCTTTAATATCCCACCCAGTCTAATCCCACTCTCCTGCTCACTCCCCATACCCTTTAATATCCCACCGAGTCTAATCTCACTCTCCTGCTCACTCTCCATACCCTTTAATATCCCACCCAGTCTAATCTCACTCACTTGCTCACTCCCCATACCCTTTAATATTCCACCCAGTCCAATCTCACACTCCTGCACACTCCGCATACCCTTTAATATCCCACCCAGTCTAATCTCACTCTCCTGTTCACTCTCCATATGCTTTAATATCCCACCCAGCCTAATCTCACTCTCCTGCTCACTCTCTCCATACCCTTTAATATCCCACCCAGTCTAATCTCACTCTCCTGCTCACTCTCCATACCCTTTAATATCCCTCCCAGTCTAATCTCACTCTCCTGCTCACTCTCCATACCCTTTAATATCCCACCCAGTTTGATCTCACTCTCCTGCTCACTCCCCATTCCCTTTAATATCCCACCCAGTCTAATCTCACTCTCCTGCTCACTCCCCATACCCTTTAATATCCCACCCAGTCTAATCTCACTCTCCTGCTCACTCCACATACCCTTTAATATCCCACCCAGTCTAATCTCACACTCCTGCTCACTCTCCATACCTTTTAATATCCCACCCAGTCTAATCTCACTCTCCTGCTCACTCTCCATACCCTTTAATATCCCACCCAGTCTTATCTCACTCTCCTGCTTACTCCCCATACCATTTAAAATCCCTCCCAGTCTAATCTCACTCCCCTGCTCACTCCCCATATCCTTTAATATCCCCCCCAGTCTAATCTGACTCTCCTACACACTCCCCATACCCTTTAATATCCCACCCAGTCTCATCTCACTCTCCTGCTCACTCCCCATATCTTTTAATATCCCACCCAGTCTAATCTCATTCTCCTGCTCGCTCCCCATACCCTTTAATATCCCACCCAGTCTAATCTCACTCTCCTGCTCACTCCCCATACCCTTTAATATCCCACCCAGTCGAATCTCACTCTCCTGCTCACTCCCCATACCCTTTAATATTCCACCCAGTCTAATCTCACTCTCCTCACTCCCCATACCCTTTCATATCCCACCCAGTCTAATCTCAATCTACTGCTCACTCCCCATATCCTTTAATATCCCCCCCAGTCTAATCTGACTCTCCTACACACTCCCCATACCCTTTAATATCCCACCCAGTCTCATCTCACTCTCCTGCTCACTCCCCATATCTTTTAATATCCCACCCAGTCTAATCTCATTCTCCTGCTCGCTCCCCATACCCTTTAATATCCCACCCAGTCTAATCTCACTCTCCTGCTCACTCCCCATACCCTTTAATATCCCACCCAGTCGAATCTCACTGTCCTGCTCACTCTCCATACCCTTTAATATCCCACCCAGTCTAATCTCACTCTCCTGCTCACTCCCCATACCATTTAATATCCCACCAAGTCTAATCTCACTCTCCTGCTCATTCCCCATACCCTTTAATATCCCACCCAATCTAATCTGACTCTCCTGCTCACTCCCCTTCCCCTTTAATATCCCACCCAGTCTAATCTCACTCTCCTGCTCACTCCCCATACCGTTTAATATTCCACCCAGTCTAATCTCACTCTCCTGCTCACTCCCCATTCCCTTTAATATCCCACCCAGTCTAATCTCACTCTCCTGCTCACTCTCCATACCCTTTAATATCCCACCCAGTCTAATCTCACTCTCCTGCTCACTCCCCATACCCTTTAATATCCCACCCAGTCTAATCTCACTCTCCTGCTCACTCTCCATACCCTTTAATATCCCACCAAGTCGAATCTCACTCTCCTGCTCACTCCCCAAACCCGTTAATATCCCACCCAGTCTAATCTCACTCTCCTGCTCACTCCCCATACCCTTTAATATCCCACCCAGTCTAATCTCACTCTCCTGCTCACTCCCCATCCCCTTTATTATCCCACCCAGTCTAATCTCACTCTCCTGCTCACTCTCCATAACCTTTAATATCCCACCCAGTCTAATCTCACTCACCTGCTCACTCTCCATCCCTTTAATATCCGACCCAGTCTAAACTCACTCTCCTGCTTACTCCCCATACCCTTTAAAATCCCACCCAGTCTAATCTCACTCTCCTGCTCAATCCCCATACCCTTTAATATCCCACCAAGTCTAATCTCACTCTCCTGCTCACTCTCCATACCCTTTAATAACCCACCCAGCCTAATCTCACTATCCTGCTCACTCTCCATACCCTTTAATATCCCACCCAGTCTAATCTCACTCTCCTGCTCACTCCCCATACCCTTTAATAACCCACCCAGTCTAATCTCACTCTCCTGCTCACTCTCCATACCCTTTAATATCCCACCCAGTCTAATCCCACTCTCCTGCTCACTCCCCATACCCTTTAATATCCCACCGAGTCTAATCTCACTCTCCTGCTCACTCTCCATACCCTTTAATATCCCACCCAGTCTAATCTCACTCACTTGCTCACTCCCCATACCCTTTAATATTCCACCCAGTCCAATCTCACACTCCTGCACACTCCGCATACCCTTTAATATCCCACCCAGTCTAATCTCACTCTCCTGTTCACTCTCCATATGCTTTAATATCCCACCCAGCCTAATCTCACTCTCCTGCTCACTCTCTCCATACCCTTTAATATCCCACCCAGTCTAATCTCACTCTCCTGCTCACTCTCCATACCCTTTAATATCCCTCCCAGTCTAATCTCACTCTCCTGCTCACTCTCCATACCCTTTAATATCCCACCCAGTTTGATCTCACTCTCCTGCTCACTCCCCATTCCCTTTAATATCCCACCCAGTCTAATCTCACTCTCCTGCTCACTACCCATACCCTTTAATATCCCACCCAGTCTAATCTCACTCTCCTGCTCACTCCACATACCCTTTAATATCCCACCCAGTCTAATCTCACACTCCTGCTCACTCTCCATACCTTTTAATATCCCACCCAGTCTAATCTCACTCTCCTGCTCACTCTCCATACCCTTTAATATCCCACCCAGTCTTATCTCACTCTCCTGCTTACTCCCCATACCCTTTAAAATCCCTCCCAGTCTAATCTCACTCCCCTGCTCACTCCCCATATCCTTTAATATCCCCCCCAGTCTAATCTGACTCTCCTACACACTCCCCATACCCTTTAATATCCCACCCAGTCTCATCTCACTCTCCTGCTCACTCCCCATATCTTTTAATATCCCACCCAGTCTAATCTCATTCTCCTGCTCGCTCCCCATACCCTTTAATATCCCACCCAGTCTAATCTCACTCTCCTGCTCACTCCCCATACCCTTTAATATCCCACCCAGTCGAATCTCACTCTCCTGCTCACTCTCCATACCCTTTAATATCCCACCCAGTCTAATCTCACTCTCCTGCTCACTCCCCATACCATTTAATATCCCACCAAGTCTAATCTCACTCTCCTGCTCATTCCCCATACCCTTTAATATCCCACCCAGTCTAATCTGACTCTCCTGCTCTCTCCCCTTCCCCTTTAATATCCCACCCAGTCTAATCTCACTCTCCTGCTCACTCCCCATACCGTTTAATATCCCACCCAGTCCAATCTCACTCTCCTGCTCACTCCCCATTCCCTTTAATATCCCACCCAGTCTAATCTCACTCTCCTGCTCACTCTCCATACCCTTTAATATCCCACCCAGTCTAATCTCTCTCTCCTGCTCACTCCCCATACCCTTTAATATCCCACCCAGTCTAATCTCACTCTCCTGCTCACTCTCCATACCCTTTAATATCCCACCCAGTCGAATCTCACTCTCCTGCTCACTCCCCAAACCCGTTAATATTCCACCCAGTCTAATCTCACTCTCCTGCTCACTCCCCATACCCTTTAATATCCCACCCAATCTAATCTCACTCTCCTGCTCACTCCCCATACCCTTTATTATCCCACCCAGTCTAATCTCACTCTCCTGCTCACTCTCCATAACCTTTAATATCCCACCCAGTCTAATCTCACTCTCCTGCTCACTCTCCATCCCTTTAATATCCGACCCAGTCTAATCTCACTCTCCTGCTTACTCCCCATACCCTTTAAAATCCCACCCAGTCTAATCTCACTCTCCTGCTCAATCCCCATACCCTTTAATATCCCACCAAGTCTAATCTCACTCTCCTGCTCACTCTCCATACCCTTTAATAACCCACCCAGCCTAATCTCACTATCCTGCTCACTCTCCATACCCTTTAATATCCCACCCAGTCTAATCTCACTCTCCTGCTCACTCCCTATACCCTTTAATAACCCACCCAGTCTAATCTCACTCTCCTGCTCACTCTCCATACCCTTTAATATCCCACCCAGTCTAATCCCACTCTCCTGCTCACTCCCCATACCCTTTAATATCCCACCGAGTCTAATCTCACTCTCCTGCTCACTCTCCATACCCTTTAATATCCACCCAGTCTAATCTCACTCTCCTGCTCACTCCCCATACCCTTTAATATCCCACCCAGTCCAATCTCACACTCCTGCACACACCGCATACCCTTTAATATCCCACCCAGTCTAATCTCACTCTCCTGTTCACTCTCCATACGCTTTAATATCCCACCCAGCCTAATCTCACTCTCCTGCTCACTCTCTCCATACCCTTTAATATCCCACCCAATCTAATCTCACTCTCCTGCTCACTCTCCATACCCTTTAATATCCCTCCCAGTCTAATCTCACTCTCCTGCTCACTCTCCATACCCTTTAATATCCCACCCAGTCTGATCTCACTCTCCTGCTCACTCCCCATTCCCTTTAATATCCCACCCAGTCTAATCCAACACTCCTGCTCACTCTGCATACCCTTTAATATCCCACCCAGTCTAATCTCACTCTCCTGCTCACTCTCCATACCCTTTAATATCCCACCCAGTCTAATCTCACTTTCCTGCTCACTCCCCATACCCTTTAATATCCCACCCAGTCTAATCTCACTCTCCTGCTCACTCTCCATACCTTTTAATATCCCACCCAGTCTAATATCACTCTCCTGCTCACTCTCCATACCCTTTAATATCCCACCCAGTCTTATCTCACTCTCCTGCTTACTCCCCATACCCTTTAAAATCCCACCCAGTCTAATCTCACTCTCCTGCTCACTCTCCATACCCTTTAATATCCCACCCAGCCTAATCTCACTCTCCTGCTCGCTCCCCATACCCTTTAATATCCCACCCAGTCTAATCTCACTCTCCTGCTCACTCCCCATACCCTTTAATATCCCACCCAGTCGAATCTCACTCTCCTGCTAATTCCCAATACACTTTAATATCCCACCCAGTCTAATCTCACTCTCCTGCTCACTCCCCATACCCGTTAATATCCCACCCAGTCTAATCTCACTCTCCTGCTCACTCCCCAAAAAATTTAATTTCCCACCCATTCTAATTTCACTCTCCTGCTCACTCTCCATACCTTTTAATATCCCTTCCAGTCTAATCTCACTCTCCTGCTCGCTCCCCATACCCTTTAATATCCCACCCAGTCTAATCTCACTCTCCTGCTCACACTCCATACCCGTTAATATCCCACCCATTCAATCTCACTCTCCTGCTCACTCCCCATACCCTTTAATATCGCACCCAGTCTAATCTCACTCTCCTGCCCACTCCCCATACCCTTTAATATCCCACCCAGTCTAATCTCACTCTCCTGCTCACTCCCCATAACCTTTAATATTCCACCCAGTCTAATCTCACTCTCCTCACTCCCCATACCCTTTAATATCCCACCCAGTCTAATCTCAATCTACTGCTCACTCCCCATACCCTTTAATATACCCCCCCAGTCTAATCTGACTCTCCTGCACACTCCCCATACCCTTTAATATCCCACCCAGTCTCATCTCACTCTCCTGCTCACTCCCCATATCTTTTAATATCCCACCCAGTCTAATCTCACTCTCCTGCTCACTCCCCATACCCTTTAATATCCCACCCAGTCGAATCTCACTCTCCTGCTCACTCTCCATACCCTTTAATATCCCACCCAGTCTAATCTCACTCTCCTGCTCACTCCCCATACCATTTAATATCCCACCAAGTCTAATCTCACTCTCCTGCTCATTCCCCATACACTTTAATATCCCACCCAGTCTAATCTGACTCTCCTGCTCACTCCCCTTCCCCTTTAATATCCCACCCAGTCTAATCTCACCCTCCTTCTCACTCCCCATTCCCTTTAATATCCCACCCAGTCTAATCTCACTCTCCTGCTCACTCTCCATACCCTTTAATATCCCACCCAGTCTAATCTCATTCTCCTGCTCACTCCCCATACCCTTTGATATCCCACCCAGTCTAATCTCACTCTCCTGCTCACTCTCCATACCCTTTAATATCCCACCCACTCTAATCTCACTCTGCTGCTCACTACCCATACCATTTAATTTCGTACCCAGTCTAATCTCACTCTCCTGCTCACTCTCCATACCCTTTAATATCCCACCCAGTCTAATCTCACTCTCCTGCTCACTCCCCATACCCATTAATATCCCACCCAGTCTAATCTCACTCTCCTGCTCACTCTCCATACCCTTTAATATCCCACCCAGTCTAATCTCTCTCCTGCTCACTCTCCATACCCTTTAATATTCCACCCAGTCTAATCTCACTCTCCTGCTCACTCCCCATAGCCTTTAATATCCCACCCAGTCTAATCTCACTCTCCTGCTCACTCTCCATACCATTTAATATCCCACCCAGTCTAATCTCACACTCCTGCTCACTCTCCATACCCTTTAATATCCCACCCAGTCTAATCCCACTCTCCTGCTCACTCCCCATACCCTTTAATAACCCACCCAGTCTAATCTCACTCTCCTGCTCACTCCCCATACCCTTTAATATCCCACCCAGTCCAATCTCACACTCCTGCACACTCCGCATACCCTTTAATATCCCACCCAGTCTAATCTCACTCTCCTGTTCACTCTCCATACGCTTTAATATCCCACCCAGCCTAATCTCACTCTCCTGCTCACTCTCTCCATACCCTTTAATATCCCACCCAGTCTAATCTCACTCTCCTGCTCACTCTCCATACCCTTTAATATCCCTCCCAGTCTAATCTCACTCTCCTGCTCACTCTCCATACCCTTTAATATCCCACCCAGTCTGATCTCACTCTCCTGCTCACTCCCCATTCCCTTTAATATCCCACCCAGTCTAATCCAACAATCCTGCTCACTCTGCATACCCTTTAATATCCCACCCAGTCTAATCTCACTCTCCTGCTCACTCTCCATACCCTTTAATATCCCACCCAGTCTAATCTCACTCTCCTGCTCACTCCCCATACCCTTTAATATCCCACCCAGTCTAATCTCACTCTCCTGCTCACTTCTCATACCCTTTAATATCCCACCCAGTCTAATCTCACTCTCCTGCTCACTCTCCATACCTTTTAATATCCCACCCAGTCTAATCTCACTCTCCTGCTCACTCTCCATACCCTTTAATATCCCACCCAGTCTTATCTCACTCTCCTGCTTACTCCCCATACCCTTTAAAATCCCACCCAGTCTAATCTCACTCTCCTGCTCACTCTCCATACCCTTTAATATCCCACCCAGTCTAATCTCACTCTCCTGCTCACTCCCCATACCCGTTAATATCCCACCCAGCATAATCTCACTCTCCTGCTCACTCCCCATACAATTTAATTTCCCACCCATTCTAATTTCACTCTCCTGCTCACTCTCCATACCTTTTAATATCCCTTCCAGTCTAATGTCACTCTCCTGCTCGCTCCCCATACCCTTTACTATCATGCCCAGTCTAATCTCACTCTCCTGCTCACTCCCCATACCCTTTAATATCCCACCCAGACTAATCTCACTCTCCTGCTCACACTCCATACCCGTTAATATCCCACCCATTCAATCTCACTCTCCTGCTCACTCTCCATACCCTTTAAAATCCAACCCAGTCTAATCTCACTCTCCTGCTCACTCCCCATACCCTTTAATATCCCACCCAGTCTAATCTCACTCTCCTGCCCACTCCCCATACCCTTTAATATCCCACCCAGTCTAATCTCACTCTCCTGCTCACTCCCCATACCCTTTAATATTCCACCCAGTCTAATCTCACTCTCCTCACTCCCCATACCCTTTAATATCCCACCCAGTCTAATCTCAATCTACTGCTCACTCCCCATACCCTTTAATATAGCCCCCCAGTCTAATCTGACTCTCCTGCACACTCCCCATACCCTTTAATATCCCACCCAGTCTCATCTCACTCTCCTGCTCACTCCCCATATCTTTTAATATACCACCCAATCTAATCTCATTCTCCTGCTCGCTCCCCATACCCTTTAATATCCCACCCAGTCTAATCACACTCTCCTGCTCACTCCCCATACCCTTTAATATCCCACCCAGTCGAATCTCACTCTCCTGCTCACTCTCCATACCCTTTAATATCCCACCCAGTCTAATCTCACTCTCCTGCTCACTCCCCATACCATTTAATATCCCACCAAGTCTAATCTCACCCTCCTGCTCATTCCTCATACACTTTAATATCCCACCCAGTCTAATCTGACTCTCCTGCTCACTCCCCTTCCCCTTTAATATCCCACCCAGTCTAATCTCACTCTCCTGCTCACTCCCCATACCGTTTAATATCCCACCCAGTCTTATCTCACCCTCCTGCTCACTCCCCATTCCCTTTAATATCCCACCCAGGCTAATCTCACCCTCCTGCTCACTCTCCATACCCTTTAATATCCCACCCAGTCTAATCTCACTCTCCTGCTCACTCCCCATACCCTTTAATATCCCACCCAGTCTAATCTCACTCTCCTGCTCACTCTCCATACCCTTTAATATCCCACCCAGTCTAATCTCACTCTGCTGCTCACTACCCATACCATTTAATTTCGTACCCAGTCTAATCTCACTCTCCTGCTCACTCTCCATACACTTTAATATCCCACCCAGTCTAATCTCACTCTCCTGCTCACTCCCCATACCCATTAATATCCCACCCAGTCTAATCTCACTCTCCTGCTCACTCTCCATACCTTTTAATATCCCACCCAGTCTAATCTCTCTCCTGCTCACTCTCCATACCCTTTAATATCCCACCCAGTCTAATCTCACTCTCCTGCTCACTCCCCATAGCCTTTAATATCCCACCCAGTCTAATCTCACTCTCCTGCTCACTCTCCATACCATTTAATATCCCACCCAGTCTAATCTCACTCTCCTGCTCACTCTCCATACCCTTTAATATCCCACCCAGTCTAATCTCACACTCCTGCTCACTCCCCATACCCTTTAATATCCCACCCAGTCTAATCTCACTCTCCTGCTCACTCCCCATACCCTTTAATATCCCACCCAGTCTAATCTCATACTCCTGCTCACTCCCCATACCCTTTAATATCCCACCCAGTCTAATCTCACTCTCCTGCTCACTCCCCATACCCTTTAATATCCCACCCAGTCTAATCTCACTCTCCTGCTCACTCTCCATACCCATTAATATCCCACTCAGTCTAATCTCACTCTCCTGCTCACTCCCCATACCCTTTAATATCCCACCCAGTCTAATCTCACTCTCCTGCTCACTCCCCATACCCTTTAATATCCCACCCAGTCGAATCTCACTCTCCTGCTCACTCTCCATACCCTTTAATATCCCACCCAGTCTAATCTCACTCTCCTGCTCACTCCCCATACCATTTAATATCCCACCAAGTCTAATCTCACTCTCCTGCTCATTCCCCATACCCTTTAATATCCCACCCAGTCTAATCTGACTCTCCTGCTCTCTCCCCTTCCCCTTTAATATCCCACCCAGTCTAATCTCACTCTCCTGCTCACTCCCCATACCGTTTAATATCCCACCCAGTCCAATCTCACTCTCCTGCTCACTCCCCATTCCCTTTAATATCCCACCCAGTCTAATCTCACTCTCCTGCTCACTCTCCATACCCTTTAATATCCCACCCAGTCTAATCTCTCTCTCCTGCTCACTCCCCATACCCTTTAATATCCCACCCAGTCTAATCTCACTCTCCTGCTCACTCTCCATACCCTTTAATATCCCACCCAGTCGAATCTCACTCTCCTGCTCACTCCCCAAACCCGTTAATATTCCACCCAGTCTAATCTCACTCTCCTGCTCACTCCCCATACCCTTTAATATCCCACCCAATCTAATCTCACTCTCCTGCTCACTCCCCATACCCTTTATTATCCCACCCAGTCTAATCTCACTCTCCTGCTCACTCTCCATAACCTTTAATATCCCACCCAGTCTAATCTCACTCTCCTGCTCACTCTCCATCCCTTTAATATCCGACCCAGTCTAATCTCACTCTCCTGCTTACTCCCCATACCCTTTAAAATCCCACCCAGTCTAATCTCACTCTCCTGCTCAATCCCCATACCCTTTAATATCCCACCAAGTCTAATCTCACTCTCCTGCTCACTCTCCATACCCTTTAATAACCCACCCAGCCTAATCTCACTATCCTGCTCACTCTCCATACCCTTTAATATCCCACCCAGTCTAATCTCACTCTCCTGCTCACTCCCCATACCCTTTAATAACCCACCCAGTCTAATCTCACTCTCCTGCTCACTCTCCATACCCTTTAATATCCCACCCAGTCTAATCCCACTCTCCTGCTCACTCCCCATACCCTTTAATATCCCACCGAGTCTAATCTCACTCTCCTGCTCACTCTCAATACCCTTTAATATCCCACCCAGTCTAATCTCACTCTCCTGCTCACTCCCCATACCCTTTAATATCCCACCCAGTCCAATCTCACACTCCTGCACACACCGCATACCCTTTAATATCCCACCCAGTCTAATCTCACTCTCCTGTTCACTCTCCATACGCTTTAATATCCCACCCAGCCTAATCTCACTCTCCTGCTCACTCTCTCCATACCCTTTAATATCCCACCCAATCTAATCTCACTCTCCTGCTCACTCTCCATACCCTTTAATATCCCTCCCAGTCTAATCTCACTCTCCTGCTCACTCTCCATACCCTTTAATATCCCACCCAGTCTGATCTCACTCTCCTGCTCACTCCCCATTCCCTTTAATATCCCACCCAGTCTAATCCAACACTCCTGCTCACTCTGCATACCCTTTAATATCCCACCCAGTCTAATCTCACTCTCCTGCTCACTCTCCATACCCTTTAATATCCCACCCAGTCTAATCTCACTCTCCTGCTCACTCCCCATACCCTTTAATATCCCACCCAGTCTAATCTCACTCTCCTGCTCACTCTCCATACCTTTTAATATCCCACCCAGTCTAATATCACTCTCCTGCTCACTCTCCATACCCTTTAATATCCCACCCAGTCTTATCTCACTCTCCTGCTTACTCCCCATACCCTTTAAAATCCCACCCAGTCTAATCTCACTCTCCTGCTCACTCTCCATACCCTTTAATATCCCACCCAGCCTAATCTCACTCTCCTGCTCGCTCCCCATACCCTTTAATATCCCACCCAGTCTAATCTCACTCTCCTGCTCACTCCCCATACCCTTTAATATCCCACCCAGTCGAATCTCACTCTCCTGCTAATTCCCAATACACTTTAATATCCCACCCAGTCTAATCTCACTCTCCTGCTCACTCCCCATACCCGTTAATATCCCACCCAGTCTAATCTCACTCTCCTGCTCACTCCCCAAAAAATTTAATTTCCCACCCATTCTAATTTCACTCTCCTGCTCACTCTCCATACCTTTTAATATCCCTTCCAGTCTAATCTCACTCTCCTGCTCGCTCCCCATACCCTTTAATATCCCACCCAGTCTAATCTCACTCTCCTGCTCACACTCCATACCCGTTAATATCCCACCCATTCAATCTCACTCTCCTGCTCACTCCCCATACCCTTTAATATCGCACCCAGTCTAATCTCACTCTCCTGCCCACTCCCCATACCCTTTAATATCCCACCCAGTCTAATCTCACTCTCCTGCTCACTCCCCATAACCTTTAATATTCCACCCAGTCTAATCTCACTCTCCTCACTCCCCATACCCTTTAATATCCCACCCAGTCTAATCTCAATCTACTGCTCACTCCCCATACCCTTTAATATACCCCCCCAGTCTAATCTGACTCTCCTGCACACTCCCCATACCCTTTAATATCCCACCCAGTCTCATCTCACTCTCCTGCTCACTCCCCATATCTTTTAATATCCCACCCAGTCTAATCTCACTCTCCTGCTCACTCCCCATACCCTTTAATATCCCACCCAGTCGAATCTCACTCTCCTGCTCACTCTCCATACCCTTTAATATCCCACCCAGTCTAATCTCACTCTCCTGCTCACTCCCCATACCATTTAATATCCCACCAAGTCTAATCTCACTCTCCTGCTCATTCCCCATACACTTTAATATCCCACCCAGTCTAATCTGACTCTCCTGCTCACTCCCCTTCCCCTTTAATATCCCACCCAGTCTAATCTCACCCTCCTTCTCACTCCCCATTCCCTTTAATATCCCACCCAGTCTAATCTCACTCTCCTGCTCACTCTCCATACCCTTTAATATCCCACCCAGTCTAATCTCATTCTCCTGCTCACTCCCCATACCCTTTGATATCCCACCCAGTCTAATCTCACTCTCCTGCTCACTCTCCATACCCTTTAATATCCCACCCACTCTAATCTCACTCTGCTGCTCACTACCCATACCATTTAATTTCGTACCCAGTCTAATCTCACTCTCCTGCTCACTCTCCATACCCTTTAATATCCCACCCAGTCTAATCTCACTCTCCTGCTCACTCCCCATACCCATTAATATCCCACCCAGTCTAATCTCACTCTCCTGCTCACTCTCCATACCCTTTAATATCCCACCCAGTCTAATCTCTCTCCTGCTCACTCTCCATACCCTTTAATATTCCACCCAGTCTAATCTCACTCTCCTGCTCACTCCCCATAGCCTTTAATATCCCACCCAGTCTAATCTCACTCTCCTGCTCACTCTCCATACCATTTAATATCCCACCCAGTCTAATCTCACACTCCTGCTCACTCTCCATACCCTTTAATATCCCACCCAGTCTAATCCCACTCTCCTGCTCACTCCCCATACCCTTTAATAACCCACCCAGTCTAATCTCACTCTCCTGCTCACTCCCCATACCCTTTAATATCCCACCCAGTCCAATCTCACACTCCTGCACACTCCGCATACCCTTTAATATCCCACCCAGTCTAATCTCACTCTCCTGTTCACTCTCCATACGCTTTAATATCCCACCCAGCCTAATCTCACTCTCCTGCTCACTCTCTCCATACCCTTTAATATCCCACCCAGTCTAATCTCACTCTCCTGCTCACTCTCCATACCCTTTAATATCCCTCCCAGTCTAATCTCACTCTCCTGCTCACTCTCCATACCCTTTAATATCCCACCCAGTCTGCTCTCACTCTCCTGCTCACTCCCCATTCCCTTTAATATCCCACCCAGTCTAATCCAACAATCCTGCTCACTCTGCATACCCTTTAATATCCCACCCAGTCTAATCTCACTCTCCTGCTCACTCTCCATACCCTTTAATATCCCACCCAGTCTAATCTCACTCTCCTGCTCACTCCCCATACCCTTTAATATCCCACCCAGTCTAATCTCACTCTCCTGCTCACTTCTCATACCCTTTAATATCCCACCCAGTCTAATCTCACTCTCCTGCTCACTCTCCATACCTTTTAATATCCCACCCAGTCTAATCTCACTCTCCTGCTCACTCTCCATACCCTTTAATATCCCACCCAGTCTTATCTCACTCTCCTGCTTACTCCCCATACCCTTTAAAATCCCACCCAGTCTAATCTCACTCTCCTGCTCACTCTCCATACCCTTTAATATCCCACCCAGTCTAATCTCACTCTCCTGCTCACTCCCCATACCCGTTAATATCCCACCCAGCATAATCTCACTCTCCTGCTCACTCCCCATACAATTTAATTTCCCACCCATTCTAATTTCACTCTCCTGCTCACTCTCCATACCTTTTAATATCCCTTCCAGTCTAATGTCACTCTCCTGCTCGCTCCCCATACCCTTTACTATCATGCCCAGTCTAATCTCACTCTCCTGCTCACTCCCCATACCCTTTAATATCCCACCCAGACTAATCTCACTCTCCTGCTCACACTCCATACCCGTTAATATCCCACCCATTCAATCTCACTCTCCTGCTCACTCTCCATACCCTTTAAAATCCAACCCAGTCTAATCTCACTCTCCTGCTCACTCCCCATACCCTTTAATATCCCACCCAGTCTAATCTCACTCTCCTGCCCACTCCCCATACCCTTTAATATCCCACCCAGTCTAATCTCACTCTCCTGCTCACTCCCCATACCCTTTAATATTCCACCCAGTCTAATCTCACTCTCCTCACTCCCCATACCCTTTAATATCCCACCCAGTCTAATCTCAATCTACTGCTCACTCCCCATACCCTTTAATATAGCCCCCCAGTCTAATCTGACTCTCCTGCACACTCCCCATACCCTTTAATATCCCACCCAGTCTCATCTCACTCTCCTGCTCACTCCCCATATCTTTTAATATACCACCCAATCTAATCTCATTCTCCTGCTCGCTCCCCATACCCTTTAATATCCCACCCAGTCTAATCACACTCTCCTGCTCACTCCCCATACCCTTTAATATCCCACCCAGTCGAATCTCACTCTCCTGCTCACTCTCCATACCCTTTAATATCCCACCCAGTCTAATCTCACTCTCCTGCTCACTCCCCATACCATTTAATATCCCACCAAGTCTAATCTCACCCTCCTGCTCATTCCTCATACACTTTAATATCCCACCCAGTCTAATCTGACTCTCCTGCTCACTCCCCTTCCCCTTTAATATCCCACCCAGTCTAATCTCACTCTCCTGCTCACTCCCCATACCGTTTAATATCCCACCCAGTCTTATCTCACCCTCCTGCTCACTCCCCATTCCCTTTAATATCCCACCCAGGCTAATCTCACCCTCCTGCTCACTCTCCATACCCTTTAATATCCCACCCAGTCTAATCTCACTCTCCTGCTCACTCCCCATACCCTTTAATATCCCACCCAGTCTAATCTCACTCTCCTGCTCACTCTCCATACCCTTTAATATCCCACCCAGTCTAATCTCACTCTGCTGCTCACTACCCATACCATTTAATTTCGTACCCAGTCTAATCTCACTCTCCTGCTCACTCTCCATACACTTTAATATCCCACCCAGTCTAATCTCACTCTCCTGCTCACTCCCCATACCCATTAATATCCCACCCAGTCTAATCTCACTCTCCTGCTCACTCTCCATACCTTTTAATATCCCACCCAGTCTAATCTCTCTCCTGCTCACTCTCCATACCCTTTAATATCCCACCCAGTCTAATCTCACTCTCCTGCTCACTCCCCATAGCCTTTAATATCCCACCCAGTCTAATCTCACTCTCCTGCTCACTCTCCATACCATTTAATATCCCACCCAGTCTAATCTCACTCTCCTGCTCACTCTCCATACCCTTTAATATCCCACCCAGTCTAATCTCACACTCCTGCTCACTCCCCATACCCTTTAATATCCCACCCAGTCTAATCTCACTCTCCTGCTCACTCCCCATACCCTTTAATATCCCACCCAGTCTAATCTCATACTCCTGCTCACTCCCCATACCCTTTAATATCCCACCCAGTCTAATCTCACTCTCCTGCTCACTCCCCATACCCTTTAATATCCCACCCAGTCTAATCTCACTCTCCTGCTCACTCTCCATACCCATTAATATCCCACTCAGTCTAATCTCACACTCCTGCACACTCCGCATACCCTTTAATATCCCACCCAGTCTAATCTCACTCTCCTGTTCACTCTCCATACGCTTTAATATCCCACCCAGCCTAATCTCACTCTCCTGCTCACTCTCTCCATACCCTTTTATATCCCACCCAGTCTAATCTCACTCTCCTGCTCACTCTCCATACACTTTAATATCCCTCCCAGTCTAATCTCACTCTCCTGCTCACTCCCCATACCCTTTAATATCCCACCCAGTCTAATCCAACACTCCTGCTCACTCTCCATACCTTTAATATCCCACCCAGTCTAATCTCACTCTCCTGCTCACTCTCCATACCCTTTAATATCCCACCCCGTCTAATCTCACTCTCCTGCTCACTCCCCATACCCTTTAATATCCCACCCAGTCTAATCTCACTCTCCTGCTCACTCCCCATACCATTTAATATCCCACCCAGTCGAATCTCACTCTCCTGCTCACTCTCCATACTCTTTAAAATCCGACCCAGTCTAATCTCACTCTCCTGCTCACTCTCCATACCCTTTAATATCCCACCCAGTCTTATCTCACTCTCCTGCTTACTCCCCATACCCTTTAAAATCCCACCCAGTCTAATCTCACTCTCCTGCTCACTCTCCATACCCTTTAATATCCCACCCAGCCTAATCTCACTCTCCTGCTCGCTCCCCATACCCTTTAATATCCCACCCAGTCTAATCTCACTCTCCTGCTCACTCCCCATACCCTTTAATATCCCACCCAGTCGAATCTCACTCTCCTGCTAATTCCCAATACACTTTAATATCCCACCCAGTCTAATCTCACTCTCCTGCTCACTCCCCATACCCGTTAATATCCCACCCAGTCTAATCTCACTCTCCTGCTCACTCCCCAAAAAATTTAATTTCCCACCCATTCTAATTTCACTCTCCTGCTCACTCTCCATACCTTTTAATATCCCTTCCAGTCTAATCTCACTCTCCTGCTCGCTCCCCATACCCTTTAATATCCCACCCAGTCTAATCTCACTCTCCTGCTCACACTCCATACCCGTTAATATCCCACCCATTCAATCTCACTCTCCTGCTCACTCCCCATCCCCTTTAATATCGCACCCAGTCTAATCTCACTCTCCTGCCCACTCCCCATACCCTTTAATATCCCACCCAGTCTAATCTCACTCTCCTGCTCACTCCCCATAACCTTTAATATTCCACCCAGTCTAATCTCACTCTCCTCACTCCCCATACCCTTTAATATCCCACCCAGTCTAATCTCAATCTACTGCTCACTCCCCATACCCTTTAATATACCCCCCCAGTCTAATCTGACTCTCCTGCACACTCCCCATACCCTTTAATATCCCACCCAGTCTCATCTCACTCTCCTGCTCACTCCCCATATCTTTTAATATCCCACCCAGTCTAATCTCACTCTCCTGCTCACTCCCCATACCCTTTAATATCCCACCCAGTCGAATCTCACTCTCCTGCTCACTCTCCATACCCTTTAATATCCCACCCAGTCTAATCTCACTCTCCTGCTCACTCCCCATACCATTTAATATCCCACCAAGTCTAATCTCACTCTCCTGCTCATTCCCCATACACTTTAATATCCCACCCAGTCTAATCTGACTCTCCTGCTCACTCCCCTTCCCCTTTAATATCCCACCCAGTCTAATCTCACCCTCCTTCTCACTCCCCATTCCCTTTAATATCCCACCCAGTCTAATCTCACTCTCCTGCTCACTCTCCATACCCTTTAATATCCCACCCAGTCTAATCTCATTCTCCTGCTCACTCCCCATACCCTTTGATATCCCACCCAGTCTAATCTCACTCTCCTGCTCACTCTCCATACCCTTTAATATCCCACCCACTCTAATCTCACTCTGCTGCTCACTACCCATACCATTTAATTTCGTACCCAGTCTAATCTCACTCTCCTGCTCACTCTCCATACCCTTTAATATCCCACCCAGTCTAATCTCACTCTCCTGCTCACTCCCCATACCCATTAATATCCCACCCAGTCTAATCTCACTCTCCTGCTCACTCTCCATACCCTTTAATATCCCACCCAGTCTAATCTCTCTCCTGCTCACTCTCCATACCCTTTAATATTCCACCCAGTCTAATCTCACTCTCCTGCTCACTCCCCATAGCCTTTAATATCCCACCCAGTCTAATCTCACTCTCCTGCTCACTCTCCATACCATTTAATATCCCACCCAGTCTAATCTCACACTCCTGCTCACTCTCCATACCCTTTAATATCCCACCCAGTCTAATCCCACTCTCCTGCTCACTCCCCATACCCTTTAATAACCCACCCAGTCTAATCTCACTCTCCTGCTCACTCCCCATACCCTTTAATATCCCACCCAGTCCAATCTCACACTCCTGCACACTCCGCATACCCTTTAATATCCCACCCAGTCTAATCTCACTCTCCTGTTCACTCTCCATACGCTTTAATATCCCACCCAGCCTAATCTCACTCTCCTGCTCACTCTCTCCATACCCTTTAATATCCCACCCAGTCTAATCTCACTCTCCTGCTCACTCTCCATACCCTTTAATATCCCTCCCAGTCTAATCTCACTCTCCTGCTCACTCTCCATACCCTTTAATATCCCACCCAGTCTGATCTCACTCTCCTGCTCACTCCCCATTCCCTTTAATATCCCACCCAGTCTAATCCAACAATCCTGCTCACTCTGCATACCCTTTAATATCCCACCCAGTCTAATCTCACTCTCCTGCTCACTCTCCATACCCTTTAATATCCCACCCAGTCTAATCTCACTCTCCTGCTCACTCCCCATACCCTTTAATATCCCACCCAGTCTAATCTCACTCTCCTGCTCACTTCTCATACCCTTTAATATCCCACCCAGTCTAATCTCACTCTCCTGCTCACTCTCCATACCTTTTAATATCCCACCCAGTCTAATCTCACTCTCCTGCTCACTCTCCATACCCTTTAATATCCCACCCAGTCTTATCTCACTCTCCTGCTTACTCCCCATACCCTTTAAAATCCCACCCAGTCTAATCTCACTCTCCTGCTCACTCTCCATACCCTTTAATATCCCACCCAGTCTAATCTCACTCTCCTGCTCACTCCCCATACCCGTTAATATCCCACCCAGCATAATCTCACTCTCCTGCTCACTCCCCATACAATTTAATTTCCCACCCATTCTAATTTCACTCTCCTGCTCACTCTCCATACCTTTTAATATCCCTTCCAGTCTAATGTCACTCTCCTGCTCGCTCCCCATACCCTTTACTATCATGCCCAGTCTAATCTCACTCTCCTGCTCACTCCCCATACCCTTTAATATCCCACCCAGACTAATCTCACTCTCCTGCTCACACTCCATACCCGTTAATATCCCACCCATTCAATCTCACTCTCCTGCTCACTCTCCATACCCTTTAAAATCCAACCCAGTCTAATCTCACTCTCCTGCTCACTCCCCATACCCTTTAATATCCCACCCAGTCTAATCTCACTCTCCTGCCCACTCCCCATACCCTTTAATATCCCACCCAGTCTAATCTCACTCTCCTGCTCACTCCCCATACCCTTTAATATTCCACCCAGTCTAATCTCACTCTCCTCACTCCCCATACCCTTTAATATCCCACCCAGTCTAATCTCAATCTACTGCTCACTCCCCATACCCTTTAATATAGCCCCCCAGTCTAATCTGACTCTCCTGCACACTCCCCATACCCTTTAATATCCCACCCAGTCTCATCTCACTCTCCTGCTCACTCCCCATATCTTTTAATATACCACCCAATCTAATCTCATTCTCCTGCTCGCTCCCCATACCCTTTAATATCCCACCCAGTCTAATCACACTCTCCTGCTCACTCCCCATACCCTTTAATATCCCACCCAGTCGAATCTCACTCTCCTGCTCACTCTCCATACCCTTTAATATCCCACCCAGTCTAATCTCACTCTCCTGCTCACTCCCCATACCATTTAATATCCCACCAAGTCTAATCTCACCCTCCTGCTCATTCCTCATACACTTTAATATCCCACCCAGTCTAATCTGACTCTCCTGCTCACTCCCCTTCCCCTTTAATATCCCACCCAGTCTAATCTCACTCTCCTGCTCACTCCCCATACCGTTTAATATCCCACCCAGTCTTATCTCACCCTCCTGCTCACTCCCCATTCCCTTTAATATCCCACCCAGGCTAATCTCACCCTCCTGCTCACTCTCCATACCCTTTAATATCCCACCCAGTCTAATCTCACTCTCCTGCTCACTCCCCATACCCTTTAATATCCCACCCAGTCTAATCTCACTCTCCTGCTCACTCTCCATACCCTTTAATATCCCACCCAGTCTAATCTCACTCTGCTGCTCACTACCCATACCATTTAATTTCGTACCCAGTCTAATCTCACTCTCCTGCTCACTCTCCATACACTTTAATATCCCACCCAGTCTAATCTCACTCTCCTGCTCACTCCCCATACCCATTAATATCCCACCCAGTCTAATCTCACTCTCCTGCTCACTCTCCATACCTTTTAATATCCCACCCAGTCTAATCTCTCTCCTGCTCACTCTCCATACCCTTTAATATCCCACCCAGTCTAATCTCACTCTCCTGCTCACTCCCCATAGCCTTTAATATCCCACCCAGTCTAATCTCACTCTCCTGCTCACTCTCCATACCATTTAATATCCCACCCAGTCTAATCTCACTCTCCTGCTCACTCTCCATACCCTTTAATATCCCACCCAGTCTAATCTCACACTCCTGCTCACTCCCCATACCCTTTAATATCCCACCCAGTCTAATCTCACTCTCCTGCTCACTCCCCATACCCTTTAATATCCCACCCAGTCTAATCTCATACTCCTGCTCACTCCCCATACCCTTTAATATCCCACCCAGTCTAATCTCACTCTCCTGCTCACTCCCCATACCCTTTAATATCCCACCCAGTCTAATCTCACTCTCCTGCTCACTCTCCATACCCATTAATATCCCACTCAGTCTAATCTCACTCTCCTGCTCACTCCCCATACCCTTTAATATCCCACCCAGTCTAATCTCACTCTCCTGCTCACTCCCCATACCCTTTAATATCCCACCCAGTCCAATCTCACACTCCTGCACACTCCGCATACCCTTTAATATCCCACCCAGTCTAATCTCACTCTCCTGTTCACTCTCCATACGCTTTAATATCCCACCCAGCCTAATCTCACTCTCCTGCTCACTCTCTCCATACCCTTTTATATCCCACCCAGTCTAATCTCACTCTCCTGCTCACTCTCCATACACTTTAATATCCCTCCCAGTCTAATCTCACTCTCCTGCTCACTCCCCATACCCTTTAATATCCCACCCAGTCTAATCCAACACTCCTGCTCACTCTCCATACCCTTTAATATCCCACCCAGTCTAATCTCACTCTCCTGCTCACTCTCCATACCCTTTAATATCCCACCCCGTCTAATCTCACTCTCCTGCTCACTCCCCATACCCTTTAATATCCCACCCAGTCTAATCTCACTCTCCTGCTCACTCCCCATACCATTTAATATCCCACCCAGTCGAATCTCACTCTCCTGCTCACTCTCCATACTCTTTAAAATCCGACCCAGTCTAATCTCACTCTCCTGCTCACTCTCCATACCCTTTAATATCCCACCCAGTCTAATCTCATTCTCCTGCTTACTCCCCATACCATTTTAAATCCCACCCTGTCTAATCACACTCTCCTGCTCACTCTCCATACCCTTTAATATCCCACCCAGCCTAATCTCACTCCCCTGCTCACTCTCCGTAACCTTTAATATCCCACCCAGTCTAATCTCACTCCCCATACCCTTTAATAACCCACCCAGTCTAATCTCACTCTCCTGCTATCTCCCCATACCCTTTAATATCCCACCCAGTCTAATCTCACTCTCCTGCTCACACCCCATACCCATTAATATCCCACCCAGTCTAATCTCACTCTCCTGCTCATTCCCCATACAATTTAAGATCCCACCCAGTCTAATTTCACTCTCCTGCTCACTCTCCATACCTTTTAATATCCCTTCCAGCCTAATCTCTCTCCTGCTCACTCCCCATACCCTTTACTGTCCCACCCAGTCTAATCTCACTCTCCTGCTCATTCCCCATACCCTTTAATATCCCACCCATTCTCATCTCACTCTCCTGCTCACTCTCCAAACCATTTAATATCCCACCCAGTCTAATCCCACTCTCCTGCTCACTCTCCATACCCTTTAATTTCCCACCCAGTCTAATCTCACTCTCCTGCTCAATCCCCATACCCTGTAATATCCCACCCAGTCTTATCTGACTCTCCTGCTCACTCCCCATACCCTTTAATATCGTACCCAGTCTTATCTCACTCTCCTGCTCACTCTCCATACCCTTTAATATGACACCCAGTCTAATCTCTCTCCTGCTCACTCCCCATACCCTTTAATATCCCAACCAGACTAATCTCACTCTCCTGCTCACTCTCCATGCCCTTTAGTATCCCACCCAGTCAAATCTCACTCTCCTGCTCATTCTCCATACCCTTTAATATCCCACCCATTCAAATCTCACTCTCCTCCTCACTATCCACACCCTTTAATATCCCACCCAGTCTAATCTCACTGTCCTGCTCACTCTCCATACCCTTTAATATCCCACCCAATCTAATCTCACTCTCCTGCTCACTCTCCATACCCTTTAATATCCCACAACGTCTAATCTCACTCTCCTGCTCACACTCCATACCCGTTAATATCCCACCCAGTCTAATCTCACTCTCCTGCTCACTCTCCATACCCTTTAATATCCCACCCAGTCTAATCTCACTTTCCTGCTCACACTCTGTACACGTTATTATCCCACCCAGTCAATCTCACTCTCCTGCTCACTCTCCATACCCTTTAAAATCCAACCCAGTCTAATCTCACTCTCCTGCTCACTCTCCATACCCTTTAATATCGTACCCAGTCTAATCTCACTCTCCTGCTCCCTCTCCATACCATTTAATATCCCACCCAGTCTAATCTCACTCTCCTGCTCACTCCACATACCCTTTAATATCCCACCCAGTCTAATCTCACTCTTCTCACTCCCCATACCCTTTAATATTCCACCCAGTCTAATCTCAATCTACTGCTCACTCCCCATGCCCTTTAATATCCCCCCCAGTCTAATCTGACTCTCCTGCACGCTCCCCATACCCTTTAATATACCACCCAGTCTAATCTCACTCTCCTGCTCACTCGCCATACCCTTTAATATCCCACCCAGTCTAATCTCATTCTCCTGCTCACTCCCCATACCCTTTAATATCCCACCCAGTCTAATCTCACTCTCCTGCTCACTCTCCATACCCTTTAATATCCCACCCCGTCTAATCTCACTCTCCTGCTCACTCCCCATACCCTTTAATATCCCACCCAGTCTAATCTCACTCTCCTGCTCACTCCCCATACCATTTAATATCCCACCGAGTCGAATCTCACTCTCCTGCTCACTCTCCATACTCTTTAATATCCCACCCAGTCTAATCTCACTCTCCTGCTCACTCTCCATACCCTTTAATATCCCACCCAGTCTAATCTCATTCTCCTGCTTACTCCCCATACCATTTTAAATCCCACCCAGTCTAATCACACTCTCCTGCTCACTCTCCATACCCTTTAATATCCCACCCAGCCTAATCTCACTCCCCTGCTCACTCTCCATAACCTTTAATATCCCACCCAGTCTAATCTCACTCCCCATACCCTTTAATAACCCACCCAGTCTAATCTCACTCTCCTGCTATCTCCCCATACCCTTTAATATCCCACCCAGTCTAATCTCACTCTCCTGCTCACTCCCCATACCCATTAATATCCCAGCCAGTCTAATCTCACTCTCCTGCTCACTCCCCATACAATTTAAGATCCCACCCAGTCTAATTTCACTCTCCTGCTCACTCTCCATACCTTTTAATATCCCTTCCAGTCTAATCTCTCTCCTGCTCACTCCCCATACCCTTTACTGTCCCACCCAGTCTAATCTCACTCTCCTGCTCATTCCCCATACCCTTTAATATCCCACCCATTCTCATCTCACTCTCCTGCTCACTCTCCAAACCATTTAATATCCCACCCAGTCTAATCCCACTCTCCTGCTCACTCTCCATACCCTTTAATTTCCCAACCAGTCTAATCTCACTCTCCTGCTCAATCCCCATACCCTGTAATATCCCACCCAGTCTTATCTGACTCTCCTGCTCACTCCCCATACCCTTTAATATCGTACCCAGTCTTATCTCACTCTCCTGCTCACTCTCCATACCCTTTAATATGACACCCAGTCTAATCTCTCTCCTGCTCACTCCCCATACCCTTTAATATCCCAACCAGACTAATCTCACTCTCCTGCTCACTCTCCATGCCCTTTAGTATCCCACCCAGTCAAATCTCACTCTCCTGCTCACTCTCCATACCCTTTAATATCCCACCCATTCAAATCTCACTCTCCTCCTCACTCTCCACACCCTTTAATATCCCACCCAGTCTAATCTCACTGTCCTGCTCACTCTCCATACCCTTTAATATCCCACCCAATCTAATCTCACTCTCCTGCTCCCTCTCCATACCCTTTAATATCCCACCCCGTCTAATCTCACTCTCCTGCTCACACTCCATACCCGTTAATATCCCACCCAGTCTAATCTCACTCTCCTGCTCACTCTCCATACCCTTTAATATCCCACCCAGTCTAATCTCACTCTCCTGCTCACTCGCCATACCCTTTAATATCCCACCCAGTCCAATCTCATTCTCCTGCTCACTCCCCATACCCTTTAATATCCCACCCAGTCTAATCTCACTCTCCTGCTCATTCCCCATCCCATTTAATATCCCACCAAGTCTAATCTCACTCTCCTGCTCATTCCCCATACCCTTTAATATCCCACCCAGTCTAATCTCACTCTCCTGCTCACTCCCCTTTCTCTTTAATATCCCACCCAGTCTAATCTCACTCTCCTGCTCACTCCCCATACCGTTTAATATCCCACCCAGTCTAATCTCACTCTCCTGCTCACTCCCCATTCCCTTTAATATCCCACCCGGTCTAATCTCACTCACCTGCTCACTCTCCATACCCTTTAATATCCCACCCAGTCTAATCTCACTCTCCTGCTCACTCCCCATACCCTTTAATATCCCACCCAGTCTAATCTCACTCTCCTGCTCACTCTCCATACCCTTTAATATCCCACCCAGTCCAATCTCACTCTGCTGCTCACTACCCATACCATTTAATTTCGTACCCAGTCTAATCTCACTCTCCTGCTCACTCCCCATACCGTTTAATATCCCACCCAGTCTAATCTCACTCTCCTGCTCACTCTCCATACCCTTTAATATCCCACCCAGTCTAATCTCACTCTCCTGCTCACTCCCCATACCCTTTAATATCCCACCCAGTCTAATCTCACTCTGCTGCTCACTACCCATACCATTTAATTTCGTACCCAGTCTAATCTCACTCTCCTGCTCACTCCCCATACCCTTTAATATCCCACCCAGTCTAATCTCACTCTCCTGCTCACTCCCCATACCCTTTAAAATCGCAGCCAGTCTAATCTCACTATCCTGCTCACTCCCCATACCCTTCAATATCCCACCCAGTCTAATCTCACTCTCCTGCTCACTCTCCATACCCTTTAATATCCCACCCAGTCTAATCTCACTCTCCTGCTCATTCCCCATACCCTTTAATATCCCACCCAGTCTAATCGCACTCTCCTGCTCTCTCTCCATACCCTTTAATATCCCACCCAGTCTAATCTCTCTCTCCTCACTCCCCATACCCTTTAATATCCCACCCAGTCTAATCTCAATCTCCTGCTCACTCTCCATACCCTTTAATATCCCACCCAGTCTCATCTCACTCTCCTGCTCACACTCCATACCCTTTAATATCCCACCCAGTTTAATTTCACTCCTGCTGATTCCCCATACCCTTTACTATCCCACCCAGTCTAATCTCACTCTCCTGCTCACTCCCCATCCCCTTTAATATCCCACCCAGTCTAATCTCACTCTCCTGCTCACTCCCCATACCCTTTAATATCCCACCCAGTCTAATCTCACTCTCCTGCTCACTCCCCATACCCTTTAATATTCCACCCAGTCTAATCTCACTCTCCTGCTCACTCCCCATACCCTTTTATTTCCCACCCCGTCTAATCTCACTCTCCTGCTCACACTCCATACCCGTTAATATCCCACCCAGTCTAATCTCACTCTCCTGCTCACTCCCCATACCCTTTAATATCCCACCCAGTCTAATCTCACTCTCCTGCTCACACTCCATACCCGTTAATATCCCACCCAGTCAATCTCACTCTCCTGCTCACTCTCCATACCCTTTAAAATCCAACCCAGTCTAATCTCACTCTCCTGCTCACTCTCCATACCTTTTAATATCGTACCCAGTCTAATCTCACTCTCCTGCTCACTCTCCATACCCTTCAATATCCCACCCAGTCTAATCTCACTCTCCTGCTCACTCCCCATATCCTTTAATATCCCACCCAGTCTAATCTCACTCTTCTCACTCCCCATACCCTTTAAGATCCCACCCAGTCTAATCTCACTATCCTGCTCACTCCCCATACCCTTTAATATCCCACCCAGTCTAATCTCATTCTCCTTCTCACTCCCCATACCCTTTAATATCCCACCCAGTCTAATCTCACTCTCCTGCTCACTCCCCATACCCTTTAATATCCCACCCAGTCGAATCTCACTCTCCTGCTCACTCTCCATACCCTTTAATATCCCACCCAGTCTAATCTCACTCTCCTGCTCACTCCCCATACCATTTAATATCCCACCCAGTCTAATCTAACTCTCCTGCTCACTCCCCATACCGTTTAACATCCCACCCAGTCTAATCTCACTCTCCTGCTCACTCCCCTTTCCCTTTAATATCCCACCCAGTCTAATGTCACTCTCCTGCTCACTCTCCATACCCTTTAATATCCCACCCAGTCCAATCTCACTCTCCTGCTCACTCCCCATACCCTTTAATATCCCACCCAGTCTAATCTCACTCTCCTGCTCACTCTCCATACCCTTTAATATGCCACCCAGTCTAATCTCACTCTCCTGCTCACTCTCCATACCCTTTAATATCCCACCCAGTCTAATCTCTCTCCTGCTCACTCCCCATAGCCTTTAATATCCCACCCAGTCTAATCTCACTCTCCTGCTCACTCCCCATACCCTTTAATATCCCACCCAGTCTAATTTCACTCTCCTGCTCACTCCCCATACCCTTTAACATCGCACCCAGTCTAATCTCACTATCCTGCTCACTCCCCATACCCTTCAATATCCCACCCAGTCTAATCTCACTCTCCTGCTCAGTCTCCATACCCTTTAATATCCCACCCAGTCTAATCTCACTCTCCTGCTCATTCCCCATACCCTTTAATATCCCACCCAGTCTAATCTCACTCTCCTGCTCACTCTCCATACCTTTTAATATCCCACCCAGTCTAATCTCACTCTCCTGCTCCCTCTCCATTCCCTTTAATATCCCACCCAGTCTTATCTCACTCTCCTGCTCACTCCCCATACCCTTTAAAATCCCTCCCAGTCTAATCTCACTCCCCATACCCTTTAATAACCCAACCAGTCTAATCTCACTCTCCTGCTCACTCCCCATACCCTTTAATATTCCACCCAGTCTAATCTCACTCTCCTCACTCCCCATACCCTTTAATATCCCACCCAGTCTAATCTCAATCTACTGCTCACTCCCCATATCCTTTAATATCCCCCCCAGTCTAATCAGACTCTCCTGCACACTCCCCATACCCTTTAATATCCCACCCAGTCTCATCTCACTCTCCTGCTCACTCCCCATATCTTTTAATATCCCACCCAGTCTAATCTCATTCTCCTGCTCGCTCCCCATACCCTTTAATATCCCACCCAGTCTAATCTCACTCTCCTGCTCACTCCCCATACCCTTTAATATCCCACCCAGTCGAATCTCACTCTCCTGCTCACTCTCCATACCCTTTAATATCCCACCCAGTCTAATCTCACTCTCCTGCTCACTCCCCATACCATTTAATATCCCAACAAGTCTAATCTCACTCTCCTGCTGATTCCCCATACCCTTTAATATCCCACCCAGTCTAATCTGACTCTCCTGCTCACTCCCCTTCCCCTTTAATATCCCACCCAGTCTCATCTCACTCTCCTGCTCACTCCCCATACCGTTTAATATCCCACCCAGTCTAATCTCACTCTCCTGCTCACTCCCCATTCCCTTTAATATCCCACCCAGTCTAATCTCACTCTCCTGCTCACTCTCCATACCCTTTAATATCCCACCCAGTCTAATCTCACTCTCCTGCTCACTCTCCATACCCTTTAATACACCACCCAGTCTAATCCAACACTCCTGCTCACTTCCCATACCCTTTAATATCCCACCCAGTCTAATCTCACTCTCCTCACTCCCCATACCCTTTAATATCCCACCCAGTCTAATCTCAATCTACTGCTCACTCCCCATATCCTTTAATATCCCCCCCCAGTCTAATCAGACTCTCCTGCACACTCCCCATACCCTTTAATATCCCACCCAGTCTCATCTCACTCTCCTGCTCACTCCCCATATCTTTTAATATCCCACCCAGTCTAATCTCATTCTCCTGCTCGCTCCCCATACCCTTTAATATCCCACCCAGTCTAATCTCACTCTCCTGCTCACTCCCCATACCCTTTAATATCCCACCCAGTCGAATCTCACTCTCCTGCTCACTCTCCATACCCTTTAATATCCCACCAGTCTAATCTCACTCTCCTGCTCACTCCCCATACCATTTAATATCCCAACAAGTCTAATCTCACTCTCCTGCTCATTCCCCATACCCTTTAATATCCCACCCAGTCTAATCTGACTCTCCTGCTCACTCCCCTTCCCCTTTAATATCCCACCCAGTCTCATCTCACTCTCCTGCTCACTCCCCATTCCCTTTAATATCCCACCCAGTCTAATCTCACTCTCCTGCTCACTCTCCATACCCTTTAATATCCCACCCAGTCTAATCTCACTCTCCTGCTCACTCTCCATACCCTTTAATACACCACCCAGTCTAATCCAACACTCCTGCTCACTTCCCATACCCTTTAATATCCCACCCAGTCTAATCTCACTCTCCTGCTCACTCCCCATACCCTTTAATATCCAACCCAGTCTAATCTCACTCTCCTGCTCACTCTCCATACCCTTTAATATCCCACCCAGTCTAATCTCACTCTCCTGCTCACTCCCCAAACCCGTTAATATCCCACCCAGTCTAATCTCACTCTCCTGCTCACTCCACATACCCTTTAATATCCCACCCAGTCTAATCTCACTCTCCTGCTCACTCCCCATACCCTTTATTATCCCACCCAGTCTAATCTCACTCTCCTGCTCACTCTCCATAACTTTTAATATCCCACCCAGTCTAATCTCACTCTCCTGCTCCCTCCCCATACCTTTTAATATCCCACCCAGTCTAATCTCACTCTCCTGCTCACTCTCCATACCCTTTAATATCCCACCCAGTCTAATCTCTCTCCTGCTCACTCCCCATAGCCTTTAATATCCCACCCAGTCTAATCTCACTCTCCTGCTCACTCCCCATACCCTTTAATATCCCACCCAGTCTAATCTCTCTCCTGCTCACTCCCCATAGCCTTTAATATCCCACCCAGTCTAATCTCACTCTCCTGCTCACTCCCCATACCCTTTAATATCCCACCCAGTCTAATCTCACTCTTCTCACTCCCCATACCCTTTAATATCCCACCCAGTCTAATCTCAATCTACTGCTCACTCCCCATACCCTTTAATATCCCCCCCCAGTCTAATCTGACTCTCCTGCACGCTCCCCATACCCTTTAATATCCCACCCAGTCTAATCTCACTCTCCTGCTCACTCCCCATACCCTTTAATATCCCACCCAGTCTAATCTCATTCTCCTGCTCACTCCCCATACCCTTTAATATCCCACCCAGTCTAATCTCACTCTCCTGCTCACTCCCCATACCCTTTAATATCCCACCCAGTCGAATCTCACTCTCCTGCTCACTCTCCATACCCTTTAATATCCCACCCAGTCTAATCTCACTCTCCTGCTCACTCCCCATACCATTTAATATCCCACCCAGTCTAATCTCACTCTCCTGCTCACTCCCCATACCGTTTAACATCCCACCCAGTCTAATCTCACTCTCCTGCTCACTCCCCATTCCCTTTAATATCCCACCCAGTCTAATCTCACTCTCCTGCTCACTCTCCATACCCTTTAATATCCCACCCAGTCCAATCTCACACTCCTGCTCACTCCCCATACCCTTTAATATCCCACCCAGTCTAATCTCACTCTCCTGCTCACTCTCCATACCCTTTAATATCCCACCCAGTCTAATCTCACTCTCCTGCTCCCTCCCCATACCTTTTAATATCCCACCCAGTCTAATCTCACTCTCCTGCTCACTCTCCATACCCTTTAATATCCCACCCAGTCTAATCTCTCTCCTGCTCACTCCCCATAGCCTTTAATATCCCACCCAGTCTAATCTCACTCTCCTGCTCACTCCCCATACCCTTTAATATCCCACCCAGTCTAATCTCACTCTCCTGCTCACTCCCCATACCATTTAACATCGCACCCAGTCTAATCTCACTATCCTGCTCACTCCCCATACCCTTCAATATCCCACCCTGTCTAATCTCACACTCCTGCTCTGTCTCCATACCCTTTAATATCCCACCCAGTCTAATCTCACTCTCCTGCTCATTCCCCATACCCTTTAATATCCCACCCAGTCTAATCGCACTCTCCTGCTCACTCTCCATACCCTTTAATATCCCACCCAGTCTAATCTCACTCTCCTCACTCCCCATACCCTTTAATATCCCACCCAGTGTAATCTCACTCTCCTCCTCACTCTCCATACCCTTTAATATCCCACCCAGTCTAATCTCACTCTCCTGCTCACTCTCCATACCTTTTAATATCCCACCCAGTCTAATCTCACTCTCCTGCTCACTCTCCATACCCTTTAATATCCCACCCAGTTTAATTTCACTCCTGCTGATTCCCCATACACTTTAATATCCCACCCAGTCTAATCTCACTCTCCTGCTCGCTCCCCATCCCCTTTAATATCCCACTCAGTCTAATCTCACTCTCCTGCTCACTCTCCATACCCTTTAATATCCCACCCAGTCCAATCTCACTCTCCTGCTCACTCCCCATACCCTTTAATATCCCACCCAGTCTAATCTCACTCTCCTGCTCACTCTCCATACCCTTTAATATGCCACCCAGTCTAATCTCACTCTCCTGCTCACTCTCCATACCCTTTAATATCCCACCCAGTCTAATCTCTCTCCTGCTCACTCCCCATAGCCTTTAATATCCCACCCAGTCTAATCTCACTCTCCTGCTCACTCCCCATACCCTTTAATATCCCACCCAGTCTAATCTCACTCTCCTGCTCACTCCCCATACCCTTTAACATCGCACCCAGTCTAATCTCACTATCCTGCTCACTCCCCATACCCTTCAATATCCCACCCAGTCTAATCTCACTCTCCTGCTCAGTCTCCATACCCTTTAATATCCCACCCAGTCTAATCTCACTCTCCTGCTCATTCCCCATACCCTTTAATATCCCACCCAGTCTAATCTCACTCTCCTGCTCACTCTCCATACCTTTTAATATCCCACCCAGTCTAATCTCACTCTCCTGCTCCCTCTCCATTCCCTTTAATATCCCACCCAGTCTTATCTCACTCTCCTGCTCACTCCCCATACCCTTTAAAATCCCTCCCAGTCTAATCTCACTCCCCATACCCTTTAATAACCCAACCAGTCTAATCTCACTCTCCTGCTCACTCCCCATACCCTTTAATATTCCACCCAGTCTAATCTCACTCTCCTCACTCCACATACCCTTTAATATCCCACCCAGTCTAATCTCAATCTACTGCTCACTCCCCATATCCTTTAATATCCCCCCCCAGTCTAATCAGACTCTCCTGCACACTCCCCATACCCTTTAATATCCCACCCAGTCTCATCTCACTCTCCTGCTCACTCCCCATATCTTTTAATATCCCACCCAGTCTAATCTCATTCTCCTGCTCGCTCCCCATACCCTTTAATATCCCACCCAGTCTAATCTCACTCTCCTGCTCACTCCCCATACCCTTTAATATCCCACCCAGTCGAATCTCACTCTCCTGCTCACTCTCCATCCCCTTTAATATCCCACCCAGTCTAATCTCACTCTCCTGCTCACTCCCCATACCATTTAATATCCCAACAAGTCTAATCTCACTCTCCTGCTCATTCCCCATACCCTTTAATATCCCACCCAGTCTAATCTGACTCTCCTGCTCACTCCCCTTCCCCTTTAATATCCCACCCAGTCTCATCTCACTCTCCTGCTCACTCCCCATACCGTTTAATATCCCACCCAGTCTAATCTCACTCTCCTGCTCACTCCCCATTCCCTTTAATATCCCACCCAGTCTAATCTCACTCTCCTGCTCACTCTCCATACCCTTTAATATCCCACCCAGTCTAATCTCACTCTCCTGCTCACTCTCCATACCCTTTAATACACCACCCAGTCTAATCCAACACTCCTGCTCACTTCCCATACCCTTTAATATCCCACCCAGTCTAATCTCACTCTCCTGCTCACTCCCCATACCCTTTAATATCCAACCCAGTCTAATCTCACTCTCCTGCTCACTCTCCATACCCTTTAATATCCCACCCAGTCTAATCTCACTCTCCTGCTCACTCCCCAAACCCGTTAATATCCCACCCAGTCTAATCTCACTCTCCTGCTCACTCCACATACCCTTTAATATCCCACCCAGTCTAATCTCACTCTCCTGCTCACTCCCCATACCCTTTATTATCCCACCCAGTCTAATCTCACTCTCCTGCTCACTCTCCATAACCTTTAATATCCCACCCAGTCTAATCTCACTCTCCTGCTCACTCTCCATCCCTTTAATATCCCACCCAGTCTAATCTCACTCTCCTGCTTACTCCCCATACCCTTTAAAATCCCACCCAGTCTAATCTCACTCTCCTGCTCAATCCCCATACCCTTTAAAATCGCAGCCAGTCTAATGTCACTATCCTGCTCACTCCCCATACCCTTCAATATCCCACCCAGTCTAATCTCACTCTCCTGCTCACTCTCCATACCCTTTAATATCCCACCCAGTCCAATCTCACTCTGCTGCTCATTCCCCATACCCTTTAATATCCCACCCAGTCTAATCGCACTCTCCTGCTCACTCTCCATACCCTTTAATATCCCACCCAGTCTAATCTCTCTCTCCTCACTCCCCATACCCTTTAATATCCCACCCAGTCTAATCTCACTCTGCTGCTCACTCTCCATACCCTTTAATATCCCACCCAGACTCATCTCACTCTCCTGCTCACTCTACATACCCTTTAATATCCCACACAGTTTAATTTCACTCCTGCTGATTCCCCATAACCTTTAATATCCCACCCAGTCTAATCTCACTCTCCTGCTCACTCCCCATCCCCTTTAATATCCCACCCAGTCTAATCTCACTCTCCTGCTCACTCCCCATACCCTTTAATATCCCACCCAGTCTAATCTCACTCTCCTGCTCACTCCCCATACCCTTTAATATTCCACCCAGTCTAATCTCACTCTCCTGCTCACTCCCCATACCCTTTAATATCCCACCCCGTCTAATCTCACTCTCCTGCTCACACTCCATACCCGTTAATATCCCACCCAGTCTAATCTCACTCTCCTGCTCACTCCCCATACCCTTTAATATCCCACCCAGTCTAATCTCACTCTCCTGCTCACACTCCATACCCGTTAATATCCCACCCAGTCAATCTCACTCTCCTGCTCACTCTCCATACCCTTTAATATCCAACCCAGTCTAATCTCACTCTCCTGCTCACTCTCCATACCCTTTAATATCGTACCCAGTCTAATCTCACTCTCCTGCTCACTCTCCATACCCTTCAATATCCCACCCAGTCTAATCTCACTCTCCTGCTCACTCCCCATATCCTTTAATATCCCACCCAGTCTAATCTCACTCTTCTCACTCCCCATACCCTTTAATATCCCACCCAGTCTAATCTCAATCTACTGCTCACTCCCCATACCCTTTAATATCCCCCCCCCAGTCTAATCTGACTCTCCTGCTCACTCTCCATACCCTTCAATATCCCACCCAGTCTAATCTCACTCTCCTGCTCACTCCCCATATCCTTTAATATCCCACCCAGTCTAATCTCACTCTTCTCACTCCCCATACCCTTTAATATCCCACCCAGTCTAATCTCAATCTACTGCTCACTCCCCATACCCTTTAATATCCCCCCCCAGTCTAATCTGACTCTCCTGCACGCTCCCCATACCCTTTAATATCCAACCCAGTCTAATCTCACTCTCCTGCTCACTCTCCATACCCTTTAATATCGTACCCAGTCTAATCTCACTCTCCTGCTCTGTCTCCATACCCTTTAATATCCCACCCAGTCTAATCTCACTCTCCTGCTCATTCCCCATACCCTTTAATATCCCACCCAGTCTAATCTCACTCTCCTCACTCCCCATACCCTTTAATATCCCACCCAGTGTAATCTCACTCTCCTCCTCACTCTCCATACCCTTTAATATCCCACCCAGTCTAATCTCACTCTCCTGCTCACTCTCCATACCCTTTAATATCCCACCCAGTCTAATCTCACTCTCCTGCTCACTCTCCATACCCTTTAATATCCCACCCAGTTTAATTTCACTCCTGCTGATTCCCCATACACTTTAATATTCCACCCAGTCTAATCTCACTCTCCTGCTCACTCCCCATCCCCTTTAATATCCCACCCAGTCTAATCTCACTCTCCTGCTCACTCCCCATACCCTTTAATATCCCACACAGTCTAATCTCACTCTCCTGCTCACTCCCCATACCCTTTAATATCCCACCCAGTCTAATCTCACTCTCCTGCTCACTCCCGATACCCTTTAATATTCCACCCAGTCTAATCTCACTCTCCTGCTCACTCCCCATACCCTTTAATATCCCACCCAGTCTAATCTCATTCTCCTGCTCACTCTCCATACCGTTTAATATCCCACCCAGTCTCATCTCACTCTCCTGCTCACTCTCCAAACCATTTAATATCCCACCCAGTCTCATCTCACTCTCCTGCTCACACTCCATACCCTTTAATTTCCCACCCAGTCTAATCTCACTCTCCTGCTCACTCTCCATACCCTTTAATATTCCACCCAGTCTAAACTCACTCTCCTGCTCACTCCCCATGCCCTTTAATATCCCACCCAGTCTAATCTCACTCTCCTGCTCACACTCCATACCCGTTAATATCCCACCCAGTCTAATCTCACTCTCCTGCTCACTCCCCATCCCCTTTAATATCCCACCCAATCTAATCTCACTCTCCTGCTCACTCCCCATACCCTTTAAAATCCCACCCAGTCTAATCTCACTCTCCTGCTCACTCCCCATTCCCTTAAATATGGTACCCAGTCTAATCTCACTCTCCTGCTCACTCTCCATACCCTTGAATATCGTACCCAGTCTAATCTCACTCTCCTGCTCACTCTCCATAATCTTTAATATCCCACCCAGTCTAATCTCACTCTCCTGCTCACTCTCCATGCCCTTTAATATCCCATCCTGTCTAATCTCACTCTCCTGCTCACTCCCCATCCCCTTTAATATCCCACCCAGTCTAATCTCACTCTCCTGCTCACTCCCCACACCGTTTAATATCGTACCCTGTCTAATCTCACTCTCCTGCTCACTCTCCATACCCTTTAATATTCCACCCAGTCTAATCTCACTCTCCTGCTCACTCTCCATACCCTTTAATATCCCACCCAGTCTAATCTCACTCTCCTGCTCACTCTCCATACCCTTTAATATGCCACCCAGTCTAATCTCACTCTCCTGCTCACTCCCCATACCCTTTAATATCCCACCCAGTCTAAGCTCACTCTCCTGCTCACTCCCCATACCCTTTAATATCCCACCCAGTCTAATCTCACTCTCCTGCTCACTCTGCGTACCCTTTAATATCCCACCCACTCTAATCTCACTCTCCTGCTCACTCCCCACACACTTTAATATCCCACCCAGTCTAATCTCACTCTCCTGCTCACTCCTCATACCCTTTAATATCCCACCCAGTCTAATGTCACTCTCCTGCTCACTCCCCATACCCTTTAATATCCCACCCAGTCTAATGTCACTCTCCTGCTCACTCTCCATACCCTTTAATATCCCACCCAGTCTAATCTCACTCTCCTGCTCACTCTCCATACACTTTAAAATCCCACAAAGTCTAATCTCACTCTCCTGCTCACTCTCCATACCCTTTAATATCCCACCCAGTCTAATCTCACTCTCCTGCTCACTCTCCATACCCTTTAATATCCCACCCAGACTAACCTCACTCCCCATACCCTTTAATAACCCACCCAGTCTAATCTCACTCTCCTGCTCACTCCCCATCCCCTTTAATATCCCACCCAGTCTAATCTCACTCTCCTGCTCACTCTCCATACCCTTTAATATCCCACCCAGTCTAATCTCACACTCCTGCTCACTCCCCATACCCTTTAATATCCCACCCAGTCTAATCTCACTCTCCTGCTCACTCCCCATACCCTTTAATATCGTACCCAGTCTAATCTCACTCTCCTGCTCACTCTCCATACCCTTTAATATCCCACGCAGTCTAATCTCTCTCCTGCTCACTCCCCATACCCTTTAATATCCCAGCCAGTCTAACCTCACTCTCCTGCTCACTCCCCATACCATTTAATATCCCACCCAGTCTAATCTCACTCTCCTGCTCACTCTCCATCCCCTTTAATATCCCACCCAGTCTAATCTCACACTCCTGCTCACTCCCCATACCGTTTAATATCCCACCCAGCCTAATCTCAATCTCCTCCTCACTCCCCATCCCCTTTAATATCCCACCCAGTCTAATCTCACTCTCCTGCTCACTCCCCATACCCTTTAATATCCCACCCAGTCCAATCTCACTCTCCTGCACACTCTCCATACCCTTTAATATCCCACCCAGTCTAATCTCACTCTCCTGCTCACTCTCCATACCCTTTAATATCCCACCCAGTCTAATCCAAGACTCCTGCTCACTCCCCATACCCTTTAATATCCCACCCAGTCTAATCTCACTCTCCTGCTCACTCCCCATACCCTTTAATATCCCACCCAGTCTAATCTCACTCTCCTGCTCACTCCCCATACCCTTTAATATCGTACCCAGTCTAATCTCACTCTCCTGCTCATTCTCCATACCCTTTAATATCCCACGCAGTCTAATCTCTCTCCTGCTCACTCCCCATACCCTTTAATATCCCAGCCAGTCTAACCTCACTCTCCTGCTCACTCCCCATACCCTTTAATATCCCACCCAGTCTAATCTCACTCTCCTGCTCACACTCCATACCCTTTAATATCCCATCCAGTCTAATCTCACACTTCTGCTCACTCCCCATACCGTTTAATATCCCACCCAGCCTAATCTCAATCTCCTGCTCACTCCCCATCCCCTTTAATATACCACCCAGTCTAATCTCACTCTCCTGCTCACTCCCCATACCCTTTAATATCCCACCCAGTCCAATCTCACTCTCCTGCACACTCTCCATAACCTTTAATATCCCACCCAGTCTAATCTCACTCTCCTGCTCACTCTCCATACCCTTTAATATCCCACCCAGTCTAATCCAACACTCCTGCTCACTCCCCATACCCTTTAATATCCCACCCAGTCTAATCTCACTCTCCTGCTCACTCCCCATACCGTTTAATATCCCACCCAGTCAAATCTCACTCTCCTGCTCACTCCCCATACCCTTTAATATCCCACCTTGTCTAATCTCACTCTCCTGCTCACTCTCCATACCCTTTAATATCCCATCCAGTCTAATCTCACTCTCCTGCTCACTCCCCATACCCTTTAATATCCCAACCAGTCTCATCTCACTCTCCTGCTCACTCCCCATACCCTTTAATATCCCACCCAGTCTAATCTCACTCTCCTGCTCACTCCCCATACCCTTTATTATCCCACCCAGTCTAATCTCACTCTCCTGCTCACTCTCCATACCCTTTAATATCCCACCCAGTCTAATCTCACCCTCCTGCTCACTCTCCATACACTTTAATATCCCTCCCAGTCTAACCTCACTCTCCTGCTTACTCCCCATACCCTTTAATATCCCACCCAGTCTAATCTCACTCTCCTGCTCACTCCCCATAACCTTTAATATCCCACCCAGTCTAATCTCACTCTCCTGCTCACTCTCCATACCCTTGAATATCCCACCCAGTCTAATCTCACTCTCCTGCTCACTCCCCATACCTTTTAATATCCCACCCAGTCTAATCTCACTCTCCTACTCACTCCCGATACCCTTTAATATCCCACCCAGTCTAATCTCACTCTCCTGCTCACTCCCCATACCCTTTAATATCCCACCCAGTCTAATCTCACTCTCCTGCTCACTCTCCATACCCTTTAATATCCCACCCAGTCTAATCTCACTCTCCTGCTTACTCTCCATACCTTTTAATATCCCACCAGTCTAATCTCACTCTCCTGCTCACTCTCCATACCCTTTAATATCCCACCCAGCCTAATCTCACTCCCCTGCTCACTCTCCATACCCTTTAATATCCCACCCAGTCTAATCTCACTCTCCTGCTCACTCTCCATACCCTTTAATATCCCACCCAGTCTTTTCTCACTCTCCTGCTCACTCCCCATACATTTTAATATCGTACCCAGTCTAATCTCACTCTCCTGCTCACTCTCCATACCCTTTAATATCGTACCCAGTCTAATCTCACTCTCCATAATCTTTAATATCCCACCCAGTCTAATCTCACTCTCCTGCTCACTCTCCATACCCTTTAATATCCCACCCAGTCTAATCGCACTCTCCTGCTCACTCCCCATACCCTTTAATATCCCACCCAGTCTAATCTCACTCTCCTGCTCACTCCCCATACCGTTTAATATCGTACCCAGTCTAATCTCACTCTCCTGCTCAGTCTCCATACCCTTTAATATCACACCCAGTCTAATCTCACTCTCCTCCTCACTCTCCATACCCATTAATATACCACCCAGTCTAATCCAACACTCCTGCTCACTCCCCATACCCTTTAATATCCCACCCAGTCTAATCTCACTCTCCTGCTCACTCCCCATACCCTTAAATATCCCACCCAATCTAATCTCACTCTCCTGCTCACTCCCCATACCCTTTAATATCCCACCCAGTCTAATCGCACTCTCCTGCTCACTCCCCATACCCTTTAATATCCCACCCAGTCTAATCTCACTCTCCTGCTCGCTCCCCATACCCTTTAATATCCCACCCAGTCTAATCGCACTCTCCTGCTCCCTCTCCATACCCTTTAATATCCCACCCAGTCTAATCTCACTCTCCTGCTCACTCCCCATACCGTTTAATATCGTACCCAGTCTAATCTCACTCTCCTGCTCAGTCTCCATACCCTTTAATATCCCACCCAGTCTAATCTCACTCTCCTCCTCACTCTCCATACCCTTTAATATACCACCCAGTCTAATCCTACACTCCTGCTCACTCCCCATACCCTTTAATATCCCACCCAGTCGAATCTCACTCTCCTGCTCACTCCCCATACCCTTTAATATCCCACCCAATCTAATCTCACTCTCCTGCTCACTCCCCATACCCTTTAATATCCCACCCAGTCTAATCTCACTCTCCTGCTCACTCTCCATACCCTTTGATATCCCACCCAGTCTAATCTCACTCTCCTGCTCACTCCCCATACCCTTTAATATCCCACCCAGTCTAATCTCACTCTCCTGCTCACTCCCCATACCCTTTAATATTGTACCCAGTCTAATCTCAATCTCCTGCTCACTCTCCATACCCTTTAATATCCCACGCAGTCTAATCTCTCTCCTGCTCACTCCCCATACCGTTTAATATCCAACCCAGTCTAAGCTCACTCTCCTGCTCACACCCCATACCCTTTAATAGCCCACCCAGTCTAATCTCTCACTCCTGCTCACTCTCCATACCCTTTAATATCCCACCCAGTCTAATCTCACCCTCCTGCTCACTCCCCGTACCGTTTAATATCCTACCCAGTCTAATCTCACTCTCCTGCTCACTCCCCATACCCTTTAATATCCCACCCAGTCTCATCTCACTCTCCTGCTCACTCTCCATACCCATTAATATCCCATTCAGTCTAATCTCACTCTCCTGCTCACTCCCCATACCCTTTAATATCCCACCCAGTCTAATCTCACTCTCCTGCTCACTCCCCATACCCTTTAATATCCCACCCAGTCCAAACTCACACTCCTGCACACTCCGCATTCCCTGTAATATCCCACCCAGTCTAATCGCATTCTCCTGCTCACTCTCCATACCCTTTAATATCCCACCATCTAATCTCACTCTCCTGCTCACTCTCCATACCCTTTAATATCGTACCCAGTCTAATCTCACTCTCCTGCTCACTCTCCATACCCTTTAATATCCCACCCAGTCTAATCTCACTCTCCTGCTCACTCCCCATACCCTTTAATTTCTCACCCAGTCTAATGTCACTCTCCTGCTCACTCCCCATACCCTTCAATATCCCACCCAGTCTAATCTCACACTCCTGCTCACTCCCCATACCCTTTAATATCCCACCAAGTCTAATCTCACTCTCCTGCTCACTCTCCATACCCTTTAATATCCCACCCAACCTAATCACACTCTCCTGCTCATTCTCCATACCTTTTAATATCCCACCCAGTCTAATCTCACTCCCCAAACCCTTTAATAACCCACCCAGTCTAATCTCACTCTCCTGCTCACTCTCCATACCCTTTAATATCCCACCCAGTCTAATCTCACTCTCCTGCTCACTCTCCATATCCTTTGATATCGTACCCAGTCTCATCTCACTCTCCTGCTCACTCTCCATACCCCTCAATATCCCACCCAGTCTAATCTCACTCTCCTGCTCACTCTCCATACCTTTTAATATCCCACCCAGTCTAATCTCACTCTCCTGCTCACTCCCCATACCCTTTAATATCCCACCCAGTCTAATCTCACTCTCCTGCTCAGTCTCCATGCCCTTTAATATACCACCCAGTCTAATCCAACACTCCTGCTCACTCCCCATACCCTTTAATATCCCACCCAGTCTAATCTCACTCTCCTGCTCACTCCCCATACCCTTTAATATCCCACCCAGTCTAATCTCACTCTCCTGCTCACTCCCCATACCCTTTAATATCCCACCCAATCTAATCTCACTCTCCTGCTCACTCCCCATACCCTTTAATATCCCACCCAGTCTAATCTCACTCTCCTGCTCACTCTCCATACCCTTCAATATCCCACCCAGTCTCATCTCACTCTCCATGCCCTTTAATATCCCACCCAGTCTAATCTCACTCTCCTGCTCACTCCCCATACCCTTTAATATCCCACCCAGTCTAATCTCACTCTCCTGCTCACTCCCCATACCATTTAATATCCCACCCAGTCTAATCCCACTCTACTGCTCACTCTCCATACCCTTTAATATCCCACCCAGTCTAATCTCACTCTCCAGCTCACTCCCCATACACTTTAACATCCCACCCAGTCTAATCTCACTCTCCTGCTCAATCTCCATAGCCTTTAATATACCACCCAGTCTAATCCAACACTCCTGCTCACTCCCCATACCCTTTAATATCCCACCCAGTCTAATCTCACTCTCCTGCTTACTCCCCATACCCTTCAATATCCCACCCAATCTAATCTCACTCTCCTGCTCACTCCCCATACCCTTTAATATCCCACCCAGTCAAATCTCACTCTCCTGCTCACTCTCCATACCCTTTAATATCCCACCCAGTCTAATCTCACTCTCCTGCTCACTCCCCATACCCTTTAATATCCCACCCAGTCCAATCTCACTCTCCTGCTCACTCCCCATACCCTTTAATATCGTACCCAGTCTAATCTCAATCTCCTGCTCACTCTCTATACCCTTTAATATCCCACGCAGTCTAATCTCTCTCCTGCTCACTCCCCATACCGTTTAATATCCCACCCAGTCTAACCTCACTCTCCTGCTCACTCCCCATACCCTTTAATATACCACCCAGTCTAATCTCTCACTCCTGCTCACTCTCCATACCCTTTAATATCCCACCCAGTCTAATCTCACCCTGCTGCTCACTCCCCATACCGTTTAATATCCTACCCAGTCTAATCTCACTCTCCTGCTCACTCCCCATACCCTTTAATATCCCACCCAGTCTAATCTCACTCTCCTGCTCACTCTCCATACCCATTAATATCCCACTCAGTCTAATCTCACTCTCCTGCTCACTCCCCATACCCTTTAATGTCCCACCCAGTCTAATCTCACTCTCCTGCTCACTCCCCATACCCTTTAATATCCCACCCAGTCCAAACTCACACTCCTGCACACTCCGCATACCCTGTAATATCCCACCCAGTCTAATCTCATTCTCCTGCTGACTCTCCATACCCTTTAATATCCCACCCAGTCTAATCTCACTCTCCTGCTCACTCTCCATACCATTTAATATCGTACCCAGTCTAATCTCACTCTCCTGCTCACTCTCCATACCCTTTAATATCCCACCCAGTCTAATCTCACTCTCCTGCTCACTCCCCATACCCTTTAATTTCCCACCCAGTCTAATGTCACTCTCCTGCTCACTCCCCATACCCTTTAATATCCCACCCAGTCTAATCTCAAACTCCTGCTCACTCCCCACACCCTTTAATATCCCACCAAGTCTAATCTCACTCTCCTGCTCACTCTCCATACCCTTTAATATCCCACCCAACCTAATCTCACTCTCCTGCTCATTCTCCATACCCTTTAATATCCCACCCGGTCTAATCTCACTCCCCAAACCCTTTAATAACCCACCCAGTCTAATCTCACTCTCCTGCTCACTCTCCATACCCTTTAATATCCCACCCATTCTAATCTCACTCTCCTGCTCACTCCCCATACCTTTTAATATCGTACCCAGTCTAATCTCACTCTCCTGCTCACTCTCCATGCCCTTTAATATACCACCCAGTCTAATCCAACACTCCTGCTCACTCCCCATACCCTTTAATATCCCACCCAGTCTAATCTCACTCTCCTGCTCACTCCCCATACCCTTTAATATCCCACCCAGTCTAATCTCACTCTCCTGCTCACTCCCCATACCCTTTAATATCCCACCCAATCTAATCTCACTCTCCTGCTCACTCTCCATACCCTTTAATATCCCACCCAGTCTAATCTCACTCTCCTGCTCACTCTCCATACCCTTCAATATCCCACCCAGTCTCATCTCACTCTCCATGCCCTTTAATATCCCACCCAGTCTAATCTCACTCTCCTGCTCACTCCCCATACCCTTTAATATCCCACCCAATCTAATCTCACTCTCCTGCTCATTCCCCATACCCTTTAGTATCCCACCCCGTCTAATCTCACTCTCCTGCTCACTCTCCATACCCTTTAATATCCCACCCAGTCTTATCTCACTCTCCTGCTCTCTCTCCATACCCTTTAATATCCCACCCAGTCTAATCTCACTCTCCTGCTTACTCCCCATACCCTCTTAAATCCCACCAGGTCTAATCTCACTCTCCTGCTCACTCCCCATACCCTTTAATATCCCACCCAGTCTAATCTCACTCTCCTGCTCACTCCCCATACCATTTAATATCCCACCCAGTCGAATCTCACTCTCCTGCTCACTCTCCATACCCTTTAATATTCCATCGAGTCTAATCTCACTCTCCTGCGCACTCACCATACCCTTTAATATCCCACCCAGTCTAATCTCACTCTCCTGCTCACTCTCCATACCCTTTAATATCCCACCCAGTCTAATATCACTCTCCTGCACACTCCGCATACCCTTTAATATCCCACCCAGTCTAATCGCACTCTCCTGCTCACTCCCCATACCGTTTAATATCCCACCCAATCTAATCTCACTCTCCTGCTCACACCCCATACCCTTTAATATCCCACCCAGTCTAATCTCACTCTCCTGCTCACTCCCCATACCCTTTAATATCCCACGCAGTCCAATCTCTCTCCTGCTCACTCCCCATACCCTTTAATATCCCACCCAATCTAACCTCACTCTCCTGCTCACTCCCCATTCCCTTTAATATCCCACCCAGTCTAATCTCTCACTCCTGCTCACTCTCCATACACTTTAATATCCCACCCAGTCTAATCTCACTCTCCTGCTCACTCTCCATAATCTTTAATATCCCACCCAGTCTAATCTCACTGTCTTGCTCACTCTCCATACCCTTTAATATCCCACCCCGTCTAATCTCACTTTCCTGCTCACTCCCCATATCGTTTAATATCGTACCCAGTCTAATCTCACTCTCCTGCTCACTCCCCATACCCTTTAATATCCCACCCAGTCTAATCTCACTCTCCTGCTCACATCCCCATACCCTTTAATATCCCACCCGGTCTAATCTCACTCTCCTGCTCACTCTCCATACCCTTTAATATCCCACCCAGTCTAATCTCACTCTCCTGCTCACTCCCCATACCATTTAATATCCCACCCAGTCTAATCTCACACTCCTGCTCACTCCCCATACCGTTCAATATTCCAGCAAGTCTAATCTCACTCTCCTGCTAACTCTCCATACCCTTTAATATCCCACCCAGCCTAATCTCAGTCTCCTGCTCACTCTCCATACCCTTCAATATCCCACCCAGTCTAATCTCACTCTCCTGCTTACTCCCCATACCCTCTAAAATCCCACCAGGTCTAATCTCACTCTCCTGCTCACTCCCCATACCCTTTAATATCCCACCAGGTCTAATCTCACTCTCCTGCTCACTCTCCATACCCTTTAATATCCCACGCAGTCTAATCTCTCTCCTGCTCACTCCCCATACCCTTTAATATCCCACCCAATCTAACCTTACTCTCCTGCTCACTCCCCATTCACTTTAATATCCCACCCAGTCTAATCTCTCACTCCTGCTCACTCTCCATACCGTTTATTATCCCACCCAGTCTAATCTCACTCTCCTGCTCACTCTCCATAATCTTTAATATCCCACCCAGACTAATCTCACTGTCTTGCTCACTCTCCATACCCTTTAATATCCCAGCCAGTCTAATCTCACTCTCCTGCTCACTCCCCATATCGTTTAATATCGTACCCAGTCTAATCTCACTCTCCTGCTCACTCCCCATACCCTTTAATATCCCACGCAGTCTAATCTCACTCTCCTGCTCACTCCCCATACCCTTTAATATCCCACCCAGTCTAATCTCACTCTCCTGCTCACTCTCCATACCTTTTAATATCCCACCCAGTCTAATCTCACTCTCCTGCTCACTCCCTATACCCTTTAATATCCCACCCAGTCTAATCTCACACTCCTGCTCACTCCCCATACCGTTCAATATCCCAGCAAGTCTAATCTCACTCTCCTGCCAACTCTCCATACCCTTTAATATCCCACCCAGCCTAATCTCACTCTCCTGCTCACTCTCCATACCTTTCAATATCCCACACAGTCTAATCTCACTCTCCTGCTCACTCCCCATACCCTTTAATATCCCACCAAGTCTAATCTCACTCTCCTGCTCACTCTCCATACCCTTTAATATCCCACCCAGTCTAATCTCACTCTCCGGCTCACACCCCATACCATTTAATATCCCACCCAGTCTAATCTCACTCTCCTGCTCACTCTCCATACCCTTTAATATCCCACCGAGTCTAACCTCACTCTCCTGCTCACTCCCCATACCCTTTAATATCCCACCCAGTCTAATCTCACTCTCCTGCTCACTCTCCATACCCTTTAATATCCCACCCAGTCTAATCTCACTCTCCTGCACACTCCGCATACCCTTTAATATCCCACCCAGTCTAATCTCACTCTCCTGCTCACTCCCCATACCCTTTAATATCCCACCCAATCTAATCTCACTCTCCTGCTCACTCCCCATACCCTTTAATATCCCACCCAGTCTAATCTCACTCTCCTGCTCACTCCCCATACCCTTTAATATCGTGCCCAGTCTAATCTCACTCTCCTGCTCACTCTCCATACCCTTTAATATCCCACGCAGTCTAATCTCTCACTCCTGCTCACTCTCCATACCCTTTAATATCCCACCCAGCCTAATCTCAGTCTCCTGCTCACTCTCCATACCCTTCAATATCCCACCCAGTCTAATCTCACTCTCCTGCTTACTCCCCATACCCTCTAAAATCCCACCAGGTCTAATCTCACTCTCCTGCTCACTCCCCATACCCTTTAATATCCCACCAGGTCTAATCTCACTCTCCTGCTCACTCTCCATACCCTTTAATATCCCACGCAGTCTAATCTCTCTCCTGCTCACTCCCCATACCCTTTAATATCCCACCCAATCTAACCTTACTCTCCTGCTCACTCCCCATTCACTTTAATATCCCACCCAGTCTAATCTCTCACTCCTGCTCACTCTCCATACCGTTTATTATCCCACCCAGTCTAATCTCACTCTCCTGCTCACTCTCCATAATCTTTAATATCCCACCCAGACTAATCTCACTGTCTTGCTCACTCTCCATACCCTTTAATATCCCAGCCAGTCTAATCTCACTCTCCTGCTCACTCCCCATATCGTTTAATATCGTACCCAGTCTAATCTCACTCTCCTGCTCACTCCCCATACCCTTTAATATCCCACCCAGTCTAATCTCACTCTCCTGCTCACTCTCCATACCCTTTAATATCCCACCCAGTCTAATCTCACTCTCCTGCTCACTCCCCATACCCTTTAATATCCCACCCAGTCTAATCTCACACTCCTGCTCACTCCCCATACCGTTCAATATCCCAGCAAGTCTAATCTCACTCTCCTGCCAACTCTCCATACCCTTTAATATCCCACCCAGCCTAATCTCACTCTCCTGCTCACTCTCCATACCTTTCAATATCCCACACAGTCTAATCTCACTCTCCTGCTCACTCCCCATACCCTTTAATATCCCACCAAGTCTAATCTCACTCTCCTGCTCACTCTCCATACCCTTTAATATCCCACCCAGTCTAATCTCACTCTCCGGCTCACACCCCATACCATTTAATATCCCACCCAGTCTAATCTCACTCTCCTGCTCACTCTCCATACCCTTTAATATCCCACCGAGTCTAATCTCACTCTCCTGCTCACTCCCCATACCCTTTAATATCCCACCCAGTCTAATCTCACTCTCCTGCTCACTCTCCATACCCTTTAATATCCCACCCAGTCTAATCTCACTCTCCTGCACACTCCGCATACCCTTTAATATCCCACCCAGTCTAATCTCACTCTCCTGCTCACTCCCCATACCCTTTAATATCCCACCCAATCTAATCTCACTCTCCTGCTCACTCCCCATACCCTTTAATATCCCACCCAGTCTAATCTCACTCTCCTGCTCACTCCCCATACCCTTTAATATCGTACCCAGTCTAATCTCACTCTCCTGCTCACTCTCCATACCCTTTAATATCCCACGCAGTCTAATCTCTCACTCCTGCTCACTCTCCATACCCTTTAATATCCCACCCAGTCTAATCTCACTCTCCTGCTCACTCCCCATACCCTTTAATATCCCACCCAGTCTAATCTCACACTCCTGCTCACTCCCCATACCGTTCAATATCCCAGCAAGTCTAATCTCACTCTCCTGCTAACTCTCCATACCCTTTAATATCCCACCCAGTCTAATCTCACTCTCCTGCTCACTCCCCATAATCTTTAATATCCCACCCAGTCTAATCTCACTGTCTTGCTCACTCTCCATACACTTTAATATCCCACCCAGTCTAATCTCACTCTCCTGCTCACTCCCCATATCGTTTAATATCGTACCCAGTCTAATCTCACTCTCCTGCTCACTCCCCATACCCTTTAATATCCCACCCAGTCTAATCTCACTCTCCTGCTCACTCTCCATACCCTTTAATATCCCACCCAGTCTAATCTCACTCTCCTGCTCACTCCCCATACCCTTTAATATCCCACCCAGTCTAATCTCACACTCCTGCTCACTCCCCATACCGTTCAATATCCCAGCAAGTCTAATCTCACTCTCCTGCTGACTCTCCATACCCTTTAATATCCCACACAGCCTAATCTCACTCTCCTGCTCACTCTCCATACCCTTCAATATCCCACCCAGTCTAATCTCACTCTCCTGCTTACTCCCCATACCCTCTAAAATCCCACCAGGTCTAATCTCACTCTCCTGCTCACTCCCCATACCCTTTAATATCCCACCAAGTCTAATCTCACTCTCCTGCTCACTCTCCATACCCTTTAATATCCCACCCAGTCTAATCTCACTCTCCGGCTCACTCCCCATACCATTTTATCTCCCACCCAGTCTAATCTCACTCTCCTGCTCACTCTCCATACCCTTTAATATCCCACCGAGTCTAACCCCACTCTCCTGCTCACTCCCCATACCCTTTAATATCTCACCCATTCTAATCTCACTCTCCTGCTCACTCTCCAGACCCTTTAATATCCCACCCAGTCTAATCTCACTCTCCTGCACACTCCGCATACCCTTTAATATCCCACCCAGTCTAATCTCACTCTCCTGCTCACTCCCCATACCCTTTAATATCCCACCCAATCTAATCTCACTCTCCTGCTCACTCCCCATACCCTTTAATATCCCACCCAGTCTAATCTCACTCTCCTGCTCACTCCCCATACCCTTTAATATCGTACCCAGTCTAATCTCACTCTCCTGCTCACTCTCCATACCCTTTAATATCCCACGCAGTCTAATCTCTCACTCCTGCTCACTCTCCATACCCTTTAATATCCCACCCAGTCTAATCTCACTCTCCTGCTCACTCCCCATAATCTTTAATATCCCACCCAGTCTAATCTCACTGTCTTGCTCACTCTCCATACACTTTAATATCCCACCCAGTCTAATCTCACTCTCCTGCTCACTCCCCATATCGTTTAATATCGTACCCAGTCTAATCTCACTCTCCTGCTCACTCCCCATACCCTTTAATATCCCACCCAGTCTAATCTCACTCTCCTGCTCACTCCCCATACCCTTTAATATCCCACCCAGTCTAATCTCACTCTCCTGCTCACTCTCCATACCCTTTAATATCCCACCCAGTCTAATCTCACTCTCCTGCTCACTCCCCATACCCTTTAATATCCCATGCAGTCTAATCTCACTCTCCTGCTCACTCTCCATACCCTTTAATATCCCACCCAGTCTAATCTCACTCTCCTGCTTCCTCCCCACACCCTCTAAAATCCCACCAGGTCTAATCTCACTCTCCTGCTCACTCCCCATACTCTTTAATATCCCACCAAGTCTAATCTCACTCTCCTGCTCACTCTCCATACCTTTTAATATCCCACCCAGTCTAATCTCACTCTCCAGCTCACTCCCCATACCATTTAATATCCCACCCAGTCTAATCACACTCTCCTGCTCACTCCCCATACCCTTTAATATCACACCCAGTCTAATCTCACTCTCCTGCTCACTCTCCATACCCTTTAATAACCCACCCAGTCTAATCTCACTCTCCTGCACACTCCGCATACCCTTTAATATCCCACCCAGTCTAATCTCACTCTCCTGCTCACTCCCCATACCCTTTAATATCCCACCCAATCTAATCTCACTCTCCTGCTCACTCCCCATACCCTTTAATATCCCAGCCAGTCTAATCTCACTCTCCTGCTCACTCCCCATACCCTTTAATATCGTACACAGTCTAATCTCACTCTCCTGCTCACTCTCCATACCCTTTAATATCCCACGCAGTCTAATCTCTCTCCTGCTCAGTCCCCATACCCTTTAATATCCCACCCAATCTAACCTCACTCTCCTGCTCACTCCCCATTCCCTTTAATATCCCACCCAGTCTAATCTCTCACTCCTGCTCACTCTCCATACCCTTTAATATCCCACCCAGTCTCATCTCACTCTCCTGCTCATTCTCCGTAATCTTTAATATACCACCCAGTCTAATCTCACTGTCTTGCTCACTCTCCATTCCCTTTAATATCCCACCCAGTCTAATCTCACTCTCCTGCTCACTCCCCATATCGTTTAATATCGTACCCAGTCTACTCTCACTCTCCTGCTCACTCCCCATACCCTTTAATATCCCACACAGTCTAATCTCACTCTCCTGCTCACTCCCCATACCCTTTAATATCCCACCCAGTCTAATCTCACTCTCCTGCTCACTCTCCATACCCTTTAATATCCCACCCAGTCTAATCTCACTCTCCTGCTCACTCCCCATACCCTTTAATATCCCACCCAGTCTAATCTCACTCTCCTGCTCACTCCCCATACCATTTAATATCCCACCCATTTAATCTCACACTCCTGCTCACTCCCCATACCGTTCAATACCCGAACAAATCTAATCTCACTCCCCACACCCTTTAATATCCCACCCAGTCTAATCTCACTCTCCTGCTCACTCTCCATACCCTTTAATATCCCACCCAGCCTAATCTCACTCTCCTGCTCACTCTCCATACCCTTTAATATCCCACCCAGTCGAAACACACTCTCCTGCTTACTCCCCATATCCTTTAAAATCCCACCCAGTCTAATCTCACTCTCCTGCTCATTCCCATACCCTTTAATATCCCAAGTCTATTCTCACTCTCCTGCTCACTCTCCATACCTTTTAATATCCCACCCAGTCTAATCTCACTCTGCTGCTCACTCTCCATACCCTTTAATATCCCACCCAGTCTAATCCCTCTCCCCATACCCTTTAATATCCCAGCCAGTCTAATCCAACACTCCTGCTCACTCTCCATACCCTTTAATATCCCACCCAGTCTAATCTCACTCTCCTGCTCACTCTCTATACCCTTTAATATCCCATCCAGTCTAATCTCACTCTCCTGCTCACTCCCCATACCTTTTAATATCGTACCCAGTCTAATCTCACTCTCCTGCTCACTCTCCATATCCTTTGATATCGTACCCAGTCTAATCTCACTCTCCTGCTCACTCTCCATACCCTTTAATATCCCAACCAGTCTAATCTCACTCTCCTGCTCACTCTCCATACACTTTAATATACCACCCAGTCTAATCCAACACTCCTGCTCACTCCCCAAACCCTTTAATATTCCACCCACTCTGATCTCACTCTCCTGCTCACTCCCCATACCCTTAAATATCCCACCCAGTCTAATCTCACTCTCCTGCTCACTCCCCATACCCTTTGATATCCCACCCAATCTAATCTCACTCTCCTGCTCACTCCCCATACCCTTTAATATCCCACCCAGTCTAATCTCACTCTCCTGCTCACTCTCCATACCCTTTAATATCCCACCCAGTCTAATCTCACTCTGTTGCTCACTCCCCATATGCTTTAATATCCCACCCAGTCTAATCTCACTCTCCTGCTCACTCCCCATACCCTTTAATATCCCACCCTATCAAATCTCACTCTCCTGCTCACTCCCCATACCCTTTAATATCCCACCCCGTCTAATCTCACTCTCCTGCTCACTCTCCATACCCTTTAATATCCCACCCAGTCTCATCTCACTCTCCTGCTCACTCTCCATACCCTTTAATATCCCACCCAGTCTAAACTCACTCTCCTGCTTACTCCCCATATCCTTTAAAATCCCACCCAGTCTAATCTCACTCTCCTGCTCACTCCCCATACCCTTCAATATCCCAAGTCTAATCTCACTCTCCTGCTCACTCTCCATACCCTTTAATATCCCACCCAGTCTAATCTCACTCTCCTGCTCACTCCCCATACCCTTTAATAACCCACCCAGTCTAATCTCACTCTCCTGCTCACTCTCCATACCATTTAATATCCCACCCAGTCTAATCTCACTCTCCTGCTCACTCTCCATACCCTTTAAAATCCCACCGAGTCTAATCTCACTCTCCTGCTCACTCCCCATACCCTTTAATATCCCACCCAGTCTAATCTCACTATCCTGCTCACTCCCCAAACCTTTTAATATCGTACCCAGTCTAATCTCACTCTACTGCTCACTCTCCATACCCTTTAATTACCCACCCAGTCTAATCTCTCTCCTGCTCACTCCCCATACCCTTTAATATCCCACGCAGTCTAACCTCACTTTCCTGCTCACTCCCCATACCCTTTAATATCCCACCCAGTCTAATCTCACTCTCCTGCTCACTCTCCATACCCTTTAATATCCCACCCAGTCTAATCTCACTCTCCTGCACACTCCGCATGCCCTTTAATATCCCACCCAGTCTAATCTCACTCTCCTGCTCACTCTCCATGGCCTTTAATATCCCACCCAGTCTAATCTCACTCTCCTGCTCACTCTCCATACCCTTTAATATCCCACCCAGCCTAATCTCACTCTCCTGCTCACTCTCCATACCCTTTAATATCCCACCCAGGATAATCTCACTCCCCATACCCTTTAATAACCCACCCAGTCTAATCTCACTCTCCTGCTCACTCCCCAGACCCTTTAATATCGTACCCAGTCTAATCTCACTCTCCTGCTCACTCTCCATACCCTTTAATATCCCACCCAGTCTAATCTCACACTCCTGCTCACTCCCCATAGCCTTTAATATCCCACCCAGTCTAATCTCACTCTCCTGCTCACTCTCCATACCCTTTAATATCCCACCCAGTCTAAACTCACTCTCCTGCTTACTCCCCATATCCTTTAAAATCCCACCCAGTCTAATCTCACTCTCCTGCTCACTCCCCATACCCTTTAATATCCCAAGTCTAATCTCACTCTCCTGCTCACTCTCCATACCCTTTAATATCCCACCCAGTCTAATCTCACTCTCCTGCTCACTCCCCATACCCTTTAATAACCCACCCAGTCTAATCTCACTCTCCTGCTCACTCTCCATACCATTTAATATCCCACCCAGTCTAATCTCACTCTCCTGCTCACTCTCCATACCCTTTAAAATCCCACCGAGTCTAATCTCACTCTCCTGCTCACTCCCCATACCCTTTAATATCCCACCCAGTCTAATCTCACTATCCTGCTCACTCCCCAAACCTTTTAATATCGTACCCAGTCTAATCTCACTCTACTGCTCACTCTCCATACCCTTTAATATCCCACCCAGTCTAATCTCTCTACTGCTCACTCCCCATACCCTTTAATATCCCACCCAGTCTAACCTCACTTTCCTGCTCACTCCCCATACCCTTTAATATCCCACCCAGTCTAATCTCACTCTCCTGCTCACTCTCCATACCCTTTAATATCCCACCCAGTCTAATCTCACTCTCCTGCACACTCCGCATACCCTTTAATATCCCACCCAGTCTAATCTCACTCTCCTGCTCACTCTCCATAGCCTTTAATATCCCACCCAGTCTAATCTCACTCTCCTGCTCACTCTCCATACCCTTTAATATCCCACCCAGCCTAATCTCACTCTCCTGCTCACTCTCCATACCCTTTAATATCCCACCCAGGATAATCTCACTCCCCATACCCTTTAATAACCCACCCAGTCTAATCTCACTCTCCTGCTCACTCTCCAAACCCTTTAATATCCCACCCAGTCTAATCTCACTCTCCTGCGCACTCTCCATACCCTTTAATATCCCACCCAGTCTAATCCAACACTCGTGCTCACTCCCCATACCCTTTAATATCCCACCCAGTCAAATCTCACTCTCCTGCTCACTCCCCATACCGTTTAATATCCCACCCAGTCTAATCTCACTCTCCTGCTCACTCCCCATACCCTTTAATATCCCACCCAGTCTAATCTCACTCTCCCGCTCACTCTCCATACCCTTTAATATCCCACCCAGTCTAATCTCACTTTCCTGCTCACTCCCCATACCCTTTAATATCCCACCCAGTCTAATCTCACTCTCCTGCTCACCCTCCCTACCCTTTAATACACCACCCAGTCTAATCCAACACTCCTGCTCACTCCCCATACCCTTTAAAATCCCACCCAGTCTAATATCACTCTCCTGCTCACTCCCCATACCCTTAATAACCCACCCATTCCAATCTCACTCTCCTGCTCACTCTCCATACCCTTTAATATTCCACCCAGTCTAATCTCACTCTCCTGCTCACTCCCCATCCACTTTAATATCCCACCCAGTCTAATCTCACTCTCCTGCTCACTCTCCATACCATTTAATATCCCACCCAGTGTAAACTCACTCTCCTGCTCACTCCACATACCCTTTAATATCCCACCCAGTCTAATCTCACTGTCCTGCTCACTCCCCAAACCCTTTAATATCGTACCCAGTCTAATCTCACTCTCCTGCTCACTCTCCATACCTTTTAATATCCCACCCAGTCTAATCTCACACTCCTGCTCACTCCTCATACCCTTTAATATCCCACCCAGTCTAATCTCACTCTCCTGCTCACTCCCCATACCCTTTAATATCCCACCCAGTCTAATCTCACTCTCCTGCACACTCCGCATACCCTTTAATATCCCACCCAGTCTAATCTCACTCTCCTGCTCACTCCCCATACCCTTTAATATCGTACCCAGTCTAATCTCACTCTCCTGCTCACTCTCCATACCCTTTACTATCCCACCCAGTCTAATCTCACTCTCCTGCTCACGCTCCATGCACTTTAATATTCCACCCAGTCTAATCTCACTCTCCTGCTCACTCTCCATAACCTTTAATATCCCACCCAGTCTTATCTCACTCTCCTGCTCACTCCCCATACACTTTAATATCCCACCCTGTCTAATCTCACTCTCCTGCTCACTCCTCATACCCTTTAATATCCCACCCAGTCTAATCTCACTCTCCTGCTCACTCCCCATACCTTTTAATATCGTACCCAGTCTAATCTCACTCTCCTGCTCACTCTCCATACCCTTTAATATCCCACCCAGTCTAATCTCACTCTCCTGCTCACTCCCCATACCGTTTAATATCGTCCACTGTCTAATCTCACTCTCCTGCTCACTCTCCATCCCCTTTAATATCCCACCCAGTCTAATCTCACTCTCCTGCTCACTCCCCATACCCTTTAATATCCCACCCAGTCTAATCTCACACTCCTGCTCACTCTCCATACCCTTTAATATCCCACCCAGTCTAATCTCACTCTCCTGCTCACTCTCCATACCCTTTAATATCCGACCCAGTCTAATCTCACTCTGCTGCTCACTCCCCACACCCTTTAATATCCCACCCAGTCTAATCTCATTCTCCTGCTCACTCTCCCTACCCTTTAATATACCACCCAGTCTAATCCAAAACTCCTGCTCACTCCCCATACCCTTTAATATCCCACCCAGTCTAATCTCACTCTCCTGCTCACTCCCCATACCCTTTAAAATCCCACCCAGCCTAATATCACTCTCCTGCTCACTCCCCATACCCTTTAATAACCCACCCATTCTAATCTCACTCTCCTGCTCACTCTCCATACACTTTAATATTCCACCCAGTCTAATCTCACTCTCCTGCTCACTCTCCATACCCTTTAATATCCCACCCAGTCTAATCCCACTCTCCTGCTCACTCCCCATCCCCTTTAATATCCCACCAATCTAATCTCACTCTCCTGCTCACTCTCCATACCATTTAATATCCCACCCAGTGTAATCTCACTCTCCTGCTCGCTCCCCATACCATTTAATATCCCACCCAGTCTAATCTCACTATCCTGCTCACTCCCCAGACCCTTTAATATCGTACCCAGTCTAATCTCACTCTCCTGCTCACTCTCCATACCCTTTAATATCCCACCCAGTCTAATCTCACACGCCTGCTCACTCCCCATAGCCTTTAATATCCCACCCAGTCTAATCTCACTCTCCTGCTCACTCCCCATACCCTTTAATATCCCACCCAGTCTAATCTCACTCTCCTGCTCACTCTCCATACCCGTTAATATCCCACCCAGTCTAATCTCACTCTCCTGCACACTCCGCATACCGTTTAATATCCCATCCAGTCTAATCTCACTCTCCTGCTCACTCCCCATACATTTTAATATCCCACCCAGTCTAATCTCACTCTCCTGCTCACTCTCCATACCCTCTAATATCCCACCCAGTCTAATCTCACTCTCCTGCTCACTCCCCATACCATTTAATATCGTACCCAGTCTAATCTCACTCTCCTGCTCACTCTCCATACCCTTTAATATCGTACCCAGTCTAATCTCACTCTCCTGCTCACTCCCCATACCGTTTAATATCGTACCCTGTCTAATCTCACTCTCCTGCTCACTCTCCATACCCTTTAATATCCCACCCAGTCTAATCTCACTCTCCTGCTCACTCCCCATACTCTTTAATATCCCACCCAGTCTAATTTCACTCTCCTGCTCACTCTCCATACCTTTAATATCCCACCCAGTCTAATCTCACTCTCCTGCTCACTCCCCATACTTTTAATATCCCACCCAGTCTAATCTCACTCTCCTGCTCACTCCCCATACCCTTTAATATCCCACCCAGTCTAATCTCACTCTCCTGCTCACTCTCCATACCCTTTAATATCCCACCCAGTCTAATCCCACTCTCCTGCTCACACCCCATACCCTTTAATATCCCACCCAGTCTAATCTCACTCTCCTGCTCACTCTCCATACCATTTAATATCCCACTCAGTCTAATCTCACTCTCCTGCTCACTCCCCATACCCTTTAATATCCCACCCAGTCTAATCTCACTCTCCTGCTCACTCCCCATACCCTTTAATATCGTACCCAGTCTAATCTCACTCTCCTGCTCACTCTCCATACCCTTTAATATCCCACCCAGTCTAATCTCTCTCCTGCTCACTCCCCATACCCTTCAATATCCCACCCAGTCTAACCTCACTCTCCTGCTCACCCCCCATACCCTTTAATGTGCCACCCAGTCTAAGCTCACTCTCCTGCTCACTCTCCATACCCTTTAATATCCTGCCCAGTCTAATCTCACTCTCCTGCTCACTCCCCATACCCTTTAATATCCCACCCAGTCTAATCCCACTCCCCTGCTCACACCCCATACCCTTTAATATCCCACCCAGTCTAATCTCACTCTCCTGCTCACTCTCCATACCATTTAATATCCCACTCAGTCTAATCTAACTCTCCTGCTCACTCTCCATACCCTTCAATATCCCACCCAGTCTAATCTCACTCTCCTGCTCACTCCCCATACCCTTTAATATCCCACCCAGTCTAATCTCACTCTCCTGCTCACTCCCCATACCCTTTAATATCGTACCCAGTCTAATCTCGCTCTCCTGCTCACTCTCCATACCCTTTAATATCCCACCCAGTCTAATCTCACTCTCCTGCTCACTCTCCATACCCTTTAATATACCACCCAGTCTAATCCAACACTCCTGCTCACTCCCCAAACCCTTTAATATCCCAGCCAATCTGATCTCACTCTCCTGCTCACTCCCCATACCCTTAAATATTCCACCCAGTCTAATCTCACTCTCCTGCTCACTCCCCATACCATTTGATATCCCACCCAATCTAATCTCACTCTCCTGCTCACTCCCCATACCCTTTAATATCCCACCCAGTCTAATCTCACTCTCCTGCTCACTCTCCATACCCTTTAATATCCCACCCAGTCTAATCTCACTCTCCTGCTCACTCCCCATACGCTTTAATATCCCACCCAGTCTAATCTCACTCTCCTGCTCACTCCCCATACGCTTTAACATCCCACCCAATCTAATCTCACTCTCCTGCTCACTCCCCATACCCTTTAATATCCCACCCCGTCTAATCTCACTCTCCTGCTCACTCTCCATACCCTTTAATATCCCACCCAGTCTAATCTAACTCTCCTGCTCACTCTCCATACCCTTTAATATCCCACCCAGTCTAAACTCACTCTCCTGCTTACTCCCCATACCCTTTAAAATCCCACCCAGTCTAATCTCACTCTCCTGTTCACTCCCCATACCCTTTAATATCCCAAGTCTAATCTCACTCTCCTGCTCACTCTCCATACCCTTTAATATCCCACCCAGTCTAATCTCACTCTCCTGCTCACTCCCCATACCCTTTAATAACCCACCCAGTCTAATCTCACTCTCCTGCTCACTCTCCATACCATTTAATATCCCACCCAGTCTAACCTCACTCTCCTGCTCACTCCCCATACCCTTTAATATCCCACCCAGTCTGATCTCACTCTACTGCTCACTCTCCATACCCTTTAATATCCCACCCAGTCTAATCTCTCTCCTGCTCACTCCCCATAGCCTTTAATATCCCACCCAGTCTAACCTCACTTTCCTGCTCACTCCCCATACCCTTTAATATCCCACCCAGTCTAATCTCACTCTCCTGCTCACTCTCCATTCCCTTTAATATCCCACCCAGTCTAATCTCACTCTCCTGCACACTCCTCATACCCTTTAATATCCCACCCAGCCTAATCTCACGCTCCTGCTCACTCTCCATACCCTTTAATATCCCACCCAGTATAATCTCACTCCCCATACCCTTTAATAACCCACCCAGTCTAATCTCACTCTCCTGCTCACTCTCCAAACCCTTTAATATCCCACCCAGTCTAATCTCACTCTCCTGCTCACTCTCCATACCCTTTAATATCCCACCCAGTCTAATCCAACACTCGTGCTCGCTCCCCATACCCTTTAATATCCCACCCAGTCAAATCTCACTCTCCTGCTCACTCCCCATACCCTTTAATATCCCACCCAGTCTAATCTCACTCTCCTGCTCACTCTCCATACCCTTTAATATCCCACCCAGTCTAATCTCACTCTCCTGCTCACTCTCCCTACCCTTTAATATACCACCCAGTCTAATCCAACACTCCTGCTCACTCCCCATACCCTTTAATATCCCACCCAGTCTAATCTCACTCTCCTGCTCACTCCCCATACCCTTTAAAATCCCACCCAGTCTAATATCACTCTCCTGCTCACTAACCATCCCCTTTAATAACCCACCCATTCTAATCTCACTCTCCTGCTCACTCTCCATACCCTTTAATATTCCACACAGTCGAATCTCACTCTCCTGCTCACTCTCCATACCCTTTAATATCCCACCCCGTCTAATCCCACTCTCCTGCTCACTCCCCATACCCTTTAATATCGTACCCAGTCTAATCTCACTCTCCTGCTCACTCTCCATACCCTTTAATATCCCACCCAGTCTAATCTCTCTCCTGCTCACTCCCCATACCCTTCAATATCCCACCCAGTCTAACCTCACTCTCCTGCTCACCCCCCATACCCTTTAATGTGCCACCCAGTCTAAGCTCACTCTCCTGCTCACTCTCCATACCCTTTAATATCCTGCCCAGTCTAATCTCACTCTCCTGCTCACTCCCCATACCCTTTAATATCCCACCCAGTCTAATCCCACTCCACTGCTCACACCCCATACCCTTTAATATCCCACCCAGTCTAATCTCACTCTCCTGCTCACTCTCCATACCATTTAATATCCCACTCAGTCTAATCTAACTCTCCTGCTCACTCTCCATACCCTTCAATATCCCACCCAGTCTAATCTCACTCTCCTGCTCACTCCCCATACCCTTTAATATCCCACCCAGTCTAATCTCACTCTCCTCCTCACTCCCCATACCCTTTAATATCGTACCCAGTCTAATCTCGCTCTCCGGCTCACTCTCCATACCCTTTAATATCCCACCCAGTCCAATCTCACTCTCCTGCTCACTCTCCATACCCTTTAATATACCACCCAGTCTAATCCAACACTCCTGCTCACTCCCCAAACCCTTTAATATCCCACCCAATCTGATCTCACTCTCCTGCTCACTCCCCATACCCTTAAATATCCCACCCAGTCTAATCTCACTCTCCTGCTCACTCCCCATACCCTTTGACATCCCACCCAATCTAATCTCACTCTCCTGCTCACTCCCCATACCCTTTAATATCCCACCCAGTCTAATCTCACTCTCCTGCTCACTCTCCATACCCTTTAATATCCCACCCAGTCTAATCTCACTCTCCTGCTCACTCCCCATACGCTTTAATATCCCACCCAGTCTAATCTCACTCTCCTGCTCACTCCCCATACCCTTTAACATCCCACCCAATCTAATCTCACTCTCCTGCTCACTCCCCATACCCTTTAATATCCCACCCCGTCTAATCTCACTCTCCTGCTCACTCTCCATACCCTTTAATATCCCACCCAGTCTAATCTCACTCTCCTGCTCACTCTCCATACCCTTTAATATCCCACCCAGTCTAAACTCACTCTCCTGCTTACTCCCCATACCCTTTAAAATCCCACCCAGTCTAATCTCACTCTCCTGCTCACTCCCCATACCCTTTAATATCCCGAGTCTAATCTCACTCTCCTGCTCACTCTCCATACCCTTTAATATCCCACCCAGTCTAATCTCACTCTCCTGCTCACTCCCCATACCCTTTAATAACCCACCCAGTCTAATCTCACTCTCCTGCTCACTCTCCATACCATTTAATATCCCACCCAGTCTAACCTCACTCTCCTGCTCACTCTCCATACCCTTTAAAATCCCACCGAGTCTAATCTCACTCTCCTGCTCACTCCCCATACCCTTTAATATCCCACCCAGTCTAATCTCACTCGACTGCTCACTCTCCATACCCTTTAATATCCCACCCAGTCTAATCTCTCTCCTGCTCACTCCCCATACTCTTTAATATCCCACCCAGTCTAACCTCACTTTCCTGCTCACTCCCCATACACTTTAATATCCCACCCAGTCTAATCTCACTCTCCTGCTCACTCTCCATTCCCTTTAATATCCCACCCAGTCTAATCTCACTCTCCTGCACACTCCTCATACCCTTTAATATCCCACCCAGCCTAATCTCACGCTCCTGCTCACTCTCCATACCCTTTAATATCCCACCCAATATAATCTCACTCCTCATACCCTTTAATAACCCACCCAGTCTAATCTCACTCTCCTGCTCACTCTCCAAACCCTTTAATATCCCACCCAGTCTAATCTCACTCTCCTGCTCACTCTCCATACCCTTTAATATCCCACCCAGTCTAATCCAACACTCGTGCTCGCTCCCCATACCCTTTAATATCCCACCCAGTCAAATCTCACTCTCCTGCTCACTCCCCATAGCCTTTAATATCCCACCCAGTCTCATCTCACTCTCCTGCTCACTCCCCATACCCTTTAATATACCACCCAGTCTAATCCAACACTCCTGCTCACTCCCCATACCCTTTAATATCCCACCCAGTCTAATCTCACTCTCCTTCTCACTCCCCATCCCCTTTAATAACCCACCCATTCTAATCTCACTCTCCTGCTCACTCTCCATACCCTTTAATATTCCACCCAGTCGAATCTCACTCTCCTGCTCACTCTCCATACCCTTTAATATCCCACCCAGTCTAATCCCACTCTACTGCTCACTCCCCATCCCCTTTAATATCCCACCCAGTCTAATCTCACTCTCCTGCTCACTCTCCATACCATTTAATATCCCACCCAGTGTAATCACACTCTCCTGCTCACTCCCCATACCATTTAATATCCCACCCAGCCTAATCTCACTCTCCTGCTCACTCACCATACCCTTTAATAACCCACCCATTCTAATCTCACTCTCCTGCTCACTCCCCATACCCTTTAATATCCCACCCAGTCTAATCTCACTCTCCTGCTCACTCTCCATATCCTTTCATATCCCACCCAGTCTAATCTCACACTCCTGCTCACTCCCCATAGCCTTTAATATCCCACCCAGTCTCATCTCACTCTCCTGCTCACTCCCCATACCCTTTAATATCCCACCCAGTCTAATCTCACTCTCCTGCTCACTCTCCATACCCGTTAATATCCCTCTCAGTCTAATCTCACTCTCCTGCTTACTCCTCATACCCTTTAATATCCCACCCAGTCTAATCTCACTCTCCTGCTTACTCCTCATACCCTTTAATATCCCACCCAGTCTAATCTCACTCTCCTGCACACTCCGCATACCCTTTAATATCCCACCCAGTCTAATCTCACTCTCCTGCTCACTCTCCATACCCTTTACTATCCCTCCCTGTCTAATCTCACTCTCCTGCTCACTCTCCATACCCTTTAATATCCCACCCAGTCTAATCTCACTGTCCTGCTCACTCTCCATACCCTTTACTATCCCACCCAGTCTAATCTCACTCTCCTGCTCACTCCCCATACCTTTAATATCGTACCCAGTCTAATCTCACTCTCCTGCTCACTCCCCATACAGTGTAATATCGTACCCTGTCTAATCTCACTCTCCTGCTCACTCTCCATACCCTTTCTTATCCCACCCAGTCTAATCTCACTCTCCTGCTCACTCCCCATACCCTTTAATATCCCACCCAGTCAAATCTCTCTCTCCTGCTCACTCTCCATACCCTTTAATATCCGACCCAGTCTAATCTCACTCTCCTGCTCACTCTCCCTACCCTTTAATATACCACCCAGTCTAATCCAACACTCCTGCTCACTCCCCATACCCTTTAATATCCCACCCAGTCTAATCTCACTCTCCTGCTCACTCTCCATACCCTTCAAAATCCCACCCAGTCTAGTATCACTCTCCTGCTCACTCCCCATACCCTTTAATAACCCACCCATTCTAAACTCACTCTCCTGCTCACTCTCCATACACTTTAATATTCCACCCAGTCTAATCTCACTCTCCTGCTCACTCTCCATACCCTTTAATATCCCACCCAGTCTAATCCCACTCTCCTGCTCACTCCCCATCCCCTTTAATATCCCACCAATCTAATCTCACTCTCCTGCTCACTCTCCAAACCATTTAATATCCCACCCAGTGTAATCTCACTTTCCTGCTCACTCCCCATACCATTTAATATCCCACCCAGTCTAATCTCACTCTCCTGCTCACTCCCCATACCCTTTAATATCCCACCCAGTCTAATCTCACTATCCTGCTCACTCCCCAAACCCTTTAATATCCCACCCAGTCTAATCTCACACTCCTGCTCACTCCCCATAGCCTTTAATATCCCACCCAGTCTAATCTCACTCTCCTGCTCACTCCCCATACCCTTTAATATCCCACCCAGTCTAATCTCACTCTCCTGCTCACTCTCCATACCTGTTAATATCCCACTCAGTCTAATCTCACTCTGCTGCTCACTCCTCATACCCTTTAATATCCCACCCAGTCTAATCTCACTCTCCTGCTCACTCCCCATACCCTTTAATATCCCACCCAGTCTAATCTCACTCTCCTGCACACTCCGCATACCGTTTAATATCCCACCCAGTCTAATCTCACTCTCCTGATCACTCCCCATACCCTTTAATATCGTACCCAGGCTAATCTCACTCTCCTGTTCACTCCCCATACCCTTTAATATCCCACCCAGTCTAATCTCACTCTCCTGATCACTCCCCATACCCTTTAATATCGTACCCAGGCTAATTTCACTCTCCTGCTCACTCTCCATACCCTTTACTATCCCACCCAGTCTAATCTCACTCTCCTGCTCACTCTCCATACCCTTTAATATCCCACCCAGTCTAATCTCACTCTCCTGCTCACTCTCCATTACCTTTAATATTCCACCCAGTCTAATCTCACTCTCCTGCTCACTCTCCATACCCTTTAATATTCCACCCAGTCTAATCTCACTCTCCTGCTCACTCTCCATACCCTTTACTATCCCACCCAGTCTAATCTCACTCTCCTGCTCACTCTCCATACCCTTTAATATTCCACCCAGTCTAATCTCACTCTCCTGCTCACTCTCCATACCCTTTAATATCCCACCCAGTCTAATCTCACTCTCCTGCTCACTCCCCATACACTTTAATATCCCACCCAGTCTAATCTCACTCTCCTGCTCACTCTCCATACCCTTCAATATCCCACCCAGTCTAATCTCACTCTCCTGCTCACTCCCCATACCTTTTAATATCGTACCCAGTCTAATCTCACTCTCCTGCTCACTCTCCATACCCTTTAATATCGTACCCAGTCTAATCTCACTCTCCTGCTCACTCCCCATACCGTTTAATATCGTACCCTGTCTAATCTCACTCTCCTGCTCACTCTCCATACCCTTTAATATCCCACCCAGTCTAATCTCACTCTCCTGCTCACTCTCCATACCCTTTAATATCCCACCCAGTCTAATCTCACTCTCCTGCTCACTCCCCATACCTTTTAAGATCCCACCCAGTCTAATCTCACTCTCCTGCTCACTCCCCATACCCTTTAATATCCCACCCAGTCTTATCTCACTCTCCTGCTCACTCTCCATACCCTTTAATATCCCACCCAGTCTAATCCCACTCTCCTGCTCACACCGCATACCCTTTAATATCCCACCCAGTCTCATCTCACTCTCCTGCTCACTCTCCATACCATTTAATATCCCACTCAGTCTAATCTCACTCTCCTGCTCACTCCCCATACCCTTTAATATCCCACCCAGTCTAATCTCACTCTCCTGCTCACTCCCCATACCCTTTAATATCGTACCCAGTCTAATCTCACTCTCCTGCTCACTCTCCATACCCTTTAATATCCCACCCAGCCTAATCTCACTCTCCTGCTCACTCTCCATACACTTTAATATCCCAGCCAGTCTAATCTCACTCTCCTGCTCACTCCCCATACCCTTTAATAACCCACCCAGTCTAATCTCACTCTCCTGCTCACTCTCCATACCCTTTAATATTCCACCTAGTCTAATCTCACTCTCCTGCTCACTCTCCATCCCCTTTAATATCCCAACCAGTCTAATCTCACACTCCTGCTCACTCCCCATAGCCTTTAATATCCCACCCAGTCTAATCTCACTCTCCTGCTCACTCCCCATTCCATTTAATATCCCACCCAGTCTAATCTCACTCTCCTGCTCACTCTCCATACCCATTAATATCCCACTCAGTCTAATCTCACTCTCCTGCTCACTCCCCATACCCTTTAATATCCCACCCAGTCTAATCTCACTCTCCTGCTCACTCCCCATACCCTTTAATATCCCACCCAGTCTAACCTCACTCTCCTGCACACTCCGCATACCCTTTAATATCCCACTCAGTCTAATCTCACTCTCCTGCTCACTCCCCATACCCTTTAATATCCCACCCAGTCTAATCTCACTCTCCTGCTCACTCTCCATACCCTTTACTATCCCACCCAGTCTAATCTCACTCTCCTGCTCACTCTCCATACCCTTTAATATTCCACCCAGTCTAATCTCACTCTCCTGCTCACTCTCCATACGCTTTAATATCCCACCCAGTCGAATCTCACTCTCCTGCTCACTCCCCATACACTTTAATATCCCACCCAGTCTAATCTCACTCAACTGCTCACTCTCCATACCCTTTAATATCCCACCCAGTCTCATCTCACTCTCCTGCTCACTCCCCATACCTTTTAATATCGTACCCAGTCTAATCTCACTCTCCTGCTCACTCTCCATACCCTTTAATATCGTACCCAGTCTAATCTCACTCTCCTGCTCACTCTCCATACCCTTTAATATCCCACCCTGTCTAATCTCACTCTCCTGCTCACTCCCCATACCCTTTAATATCCCACCCAGTCTATCTCACTCTCCTGCTCACTCTCCATACCCTTTAATATCCCACCCAGTCTAATCTCACTCTTCTGCTCACTCACCATTCCCTTTAATATCCCACCCAGTCTAATCTCACTCTCCTGCTCACTCCCCATACCCTTTAATATCCCACCCAGTCTAATCTCACTCTCCTGCTCACTCTGCATACCCTTTAATATCCCACCCAGTCTAATCTCACTCTCCTGCTCACTCCCCATACCCTTTAATATCCCACCCAGTCTAATCTCACTCTCCTGATCACTCCCCATACCCTTTAATATCCCACCCAGTCTAATCTCACACTCCTGCTCACTCCCCATACCCTTTAATATCCCACCAAGTCTAATCTCACTCTCCTGCTAACTCTCCATACCCTTTAATATCCCACCCAGCCTAATCTCACTCTCCTGCTCATTCTCCATACCCTTTAATATCCCACCCAGTCTAATCTCACTCCCCATACCCTTTAATAACCCACCCAGTATAATCTCACTCTCTCCTGCTCAATCTCCAAACCCTTTAATATCCCACCCAGCCTAATCTCACTCTCCTGCTCACTCTCCATACCCTTTAATATCCCACCCAGTCTAATCCCACTCTCCTGCTCACACCCCATACCCTTTAATATCCCACCCAGTCTTATCTCACTCTCCTGCTCACTCTCCATACCATTTAATATCCCACTCAGTCTAATCTCACTCTCCTGCTCACTCTCCATACCCTTTAATATCCCACCCAGTCGAATCTGACTCTCCTGCTCACTCCGCATACCCTTTAATATCCCACCCAGTCTAATCTCACTCTCCTGCTCACTCCCCATACCCTTTAATATCGTACCCAGACTAATCTCACTCTCCTGCTCACTCTCCATACCCTTTAATATCCCACCCAGTCTAATCCCTCTCCTGCTCACTCCCCATACCCTTTAATATCCCACCCAGTCTAACCTCACTCTCCTGCTCACTCCCCATACCCTTTAATATGCCACCCAGTCTAATCTCACTCTCCTGCTCACTCTCCATACCCTTTAATATCCCGCCCAGCCTAATCTCACTCTCCTGCTCACTCTCCATACCCTTTAATATCCCACCCAGTCTAATCTCACTCTCCTGCTCACTCTCCATACCCTTTAATATCCCACCCAGTCTAATCTCACTCTCCTGCTCACTCCCCATATCTTTTAATATCGTACCCAGTCTAATCTCACTCACCTGCTCACTCTCCATACCCTTTGATATAGTACCCAGTCTAATCTCACTCTCCTGCTCACTCTCCATACCCTTTAATATCCCACCCAGTCTAATCTCGCTCTCCTGCTCACTCTCCATACCCTTTAATATACCACCCAGTCTAATCCAACACTCCTGCTCACTCCCCATACCCTTTAATATCCCACCCAGACTAATCTCACTCTCCTGCTCACTCCCCATACCCTTCAATATCCCACCCAGTCTCATCTCACTCTCCTGCTCCCTCCCCATACCCTTTAATATCCCACCCAGTCTAATCTCACTCTCCTGCTCACTCCCCATACCCTTTAATATCCCACCCAATCTAATCTCACTCTCCTGCTCACTCCCCATACCCTTTAATATCCCACCCAGTCTAATCTCACTCTCCTGCTCACTCTCCATACCATTTAATATCCCACCCAGTCTAATCTCACTCTCCTGCTCACTCCCCATACCCTTTAATATCCCACCCAGTCTAATCTCACTCTCCTGCTCACTCCCCATACCCTTTAATATCCCACCCAATCTAATCTCACTCTCCTGCTCACTCCCCATATCCTTTAATATCCCACCCCGTCTCATCTCACTCTCCTGCTCACTCTCCATACCCTTTAATATCCCACCCAGTCTAATCTCACTCTCCTGCTCACTCTCCATACCCTTTAATATCCCACCCAGCCTAATCTCACTCTCCTGCTTCCTCCCCATACCCTTTAAAATCCCACCCAGTCTAATCTCAATCTCCTGCTCACTCCCCATACCCTTTAATATCCCACCCAGTCTAACCTCACTCTCCTGCTCACTCCCCATACCCTTTAATATCCCACCCAGTCTAATCTCACTCTCCTGCTCACTCCCCATACACTTTAATATCCCACCCAGTCTAATCCAACACTCCTGCTCACTCTCCATCCCCTTTAATATCCCACCCAGTCTAATCTCACTCTCCTGCTCACTCTCCATACCCTTTAATATCCCACCCAGCCTAATCTCACTCTCCTGCTCACTCTCCATACCCTTTAATATCCCACCCAGTATAATCTCACTCCCCATACCCTTTAATAACCCACCCAGTCTAATCTCACTCTCCTGCTCACTCTCTAAACCCTTTAATATCCCACCCAGTCTAATCTCACTCTCCTGCTCACTCTCCATACCATTTAATATCCCACCCAGTCTAATTTCACTCTCCTGCTCACTCTCCATACCCTTTAATATCCCACCCAGTGTAATCTCACTCTCCTGCTCTCTCCCCTTACCCTTTAATATCCCACCCAATCTATTCTCACTCTGCTGCTCACTCCCCATACCCTTTAATATCCCACCCCGTCTAATCTCACTCTCCTGCTCACTCCCCATACCCTTTAATATCCCACCAAGTCTAATCTCACTCTCCTGCTCACTCTCCATACCCTTTAATATCCCACCCAGCCTAATCTCACTCTCCTGCTCACTCTCCATACCATTTAATATCCCACCCAGTGTAATCTCACTCTCCTGCTCACTCCCCATACCATTTAATATCCCACCCAGTCTAATCTCTCTCTCCTGCTCACTCCCCATACCATTTAATATCCCACCCAGTCTAATCTCACTCTCCTGCTCTCTCCCCAAACCCTTTAATATCGTACCCAGTCTAATCTCACTCTCCTGCTCACTCTCCATACCCTTTAATATCCCACCCAGACTAATCTCACTCTCCTGCTCACTCCCCATAGCCTTTAATATCCCACCCAGTCTCATCTCACTCTCCTGCTCACTCCCCATACCCTTTAATATCCCACCCAGTCTAATCTCACTCTCCTGCTCACTCTCCATACCCATTAGTATCCCACTCAGTCTAATCTCACTCTCCTGCTCACTCCCCATACCCTTTAATATCCCACCCAGTCTAATCTCAGTCTCCTGCTCACTCCCCATACCCTTTAATATGCCACCCAGTATAATCTCACTCTGCTGCACACTCCGGATACCCTTTAATATCCCACCCAGTCTAATCTCACTCTCCTGCTCACTCCCCATACCCTTTAATATCCCACCCAATCTAATCTCACTCTCCTGCTCACACTCCATACCCTTTAATATCCCACCCAGTCTAATCTCACTCTCCTGCTCACTCTCCATACCCTTTAATATCCCACCCAGTCAAATCTCACTCTCCTCACTCCCCGTGACTTTTAATATGCCACCCAGTCTATTCTCACTGTCCTGCTCACTCTCCATACCCTTTAATATCCCACCCAGTCTAATCTCACTCTCCTGCTCACTCTCCATACCCTTTAATATCGTACCCAGTCTAATCTCACTCTGCTGCTCACTCCCCATACCCTTTAATATCCCACCCGTCTAATCGCACTCTCCTGCTCACTCTCCATACCCTTTAATATCCCACCAAGTCTAATCTCACTCTCCTGCTCATTCTCCATACCCTTTAATATCCCACCCAGCCTAATCTCACTCTCCTGCTCACTCTCCATACCATTTAATATCCCACCCAGTCTAATCTCTCTCTCCTGCTCACTCCCCATACCATTTAATATCCCACCCAGTCTAATCTCACTCTCCTGCTCACTCCCCAAACCCTTTAATATCGTACCCAGTCTAATCTCACTCTCCTGCTCACTCTCCATACCCTTTAATATCCCACCCAGACTAATCTCACTCTCCTGCTCACTCCCCATACCCTTTAATATCCCACCCAGTCTCATCTCACTCTCCTGCTCACTCCCCATACCCTTTAATATCCCACCCAGTCTAATCTCACTCTCCTGCTCACTCTCCATACCCATTAATATCCCACTCAGTCTAATCTCACTCTGCTGCTCACTCCCCATACCCTTTAATATCCCACCCCGTCTAATCTCACACTCCTGCTCACTCTCCATACCCTTTAATATCCCACCCAGTCTAATCTCACTCTCCTGCTCACTCTCCATACCCTTTAATATCCCACCCAGTCTAATCTCACTCTCCTGCTTCCTCCCCATACCCTTTAAAATCCCACCCAGTCTAATCTCACTCTCCTGCTCACTCCCCATACCCTTTAATAACCCACCCAGTCTAATCTCACTCTCCTGCTCACTCTCCATACCCTTTAATATCCCACCCAGACTAATCTCACTCTCCTGCTCACTCCCCATACCCTTTAATATCCCACCCAGTCTCATCTCACTCTCCTGCTCACTCCCCATACCCTTTAATATCCCACCCAGTCTAATCTCACTCTCCTGCTCACTCTCCATACACATTAATATCCCACTCAGTCTAATCTCACTCTCCTGCTCACTCCCCATACCCTTTAATATCGTACCCAGTCTAATCTCACTCTCCTGCTCACTCCCGATAACCTTTAATATCCCACCCAGTCTAATCTCACTCCCCTGCTCACTCTCCATACCCTTTAATATCCCACCCAGTTTAATCTCACTCTCCTGCAAACTCCCCATACCCTTTAATATCCCACCCAGTCTAATCTCACTCTCCTGCTCACTCTACATACCCTTTAATATCCCACCCAGTCTAATCTCACTCTCCTGCTCACTCCCCATACCATTTAATATCCCTCCCAGTCTAATCTCACTCTCCTGCTCACTCCCCATACCCTTTAATATCCCACCCAGTCAAATCTCTCTCTCCTGCTCACTCCCCATATCCTTTAATATCCCCCCCAGTCTCAACTCACTCTCCTGCTCACTCCCCATACCCTTTAATATCCCACCCAGTCTAATCTCACTCTCCTGCGCAGTCCCCATACCCTTTAATATCCCACCCAGTCTAATCTGTCTCTCCTGCTCACTCCCCATACCCTTTAATATCGTACCCAGTCTAATCTCACTCTCCTGCTCACTCCCCATACCCTTCAATATCCCACCCAGTCTAATCACACTCTCCTACTCACTCCCCATACCCTTTAATACCCCACTCAGTCTAATCTCACTCTCCTGCTCACTCCCCTTACCCTTTCATATCCCACCCAGTCTAATGTCAAACTCCTGCTCACTCCCCATACCATTTAATATCCCACCCAGTCGAATCTCTCTCTCCTGCTCACTCCCCATACCCCTTAATATCCCACCCAGTCTAATCTCACACTCCTGCTTACTCCCCATACCCTTTAATATTCCACCCAGTCAAATCTCTCTCTCCTGCTCACTGTCCATATCCTTTAATATCCCACCCAGTCTAATCTCTCTCTCCTGCTCACTCCCCATTCCCTTTAATATCCCACCCATTCTAATCTCACTCTCCTCACTCCCCATACCCTTTAATATCCCACCCAGTCTAATCTCTCTCTCCTGCTCACTCTCCATACCCTTTAATATCCCACCCAGTCTAATCTCACTCTCCTGCTCACTCCCCATACCCTTTAATATCCCACCCAGTCTAATCCCACTCTCCTGCTCACTCCCCATTCCCTTTCATATCGTACCCAGTCTAATCTCACTCTCCTGCTCACTCCCCATACCCTTTAATATCGTACCCAGTCTAATCTCACTCTCCTGCTCACTCCCCATACCATTTAATATCCCACCTAGTCTAATCTCAATCTCCTGCTCACTCCCCATTCGGTTTAATATCACACCCAGTCGAATCTCACTCTCCTCACTCCCCATACCCTTTACGATCCCATCCAGTCTAATCTCACTCTCCTGCTCACTCTCCATACCCTTTAATATCCCACCCAGTCTAATCTCACTCTCCTGCTCACTCTCCATGCCCTTTAATATCCCACCCAGTCTAATCTCACTCTCCTGCTCACTCCCCATACCCTTTAATATCCCACCCAGTCTAATCTCACTCTCCTGCTCACTCTCCATACCATTTAATATCCCACCCAGTCTAATCTCACTCTCCTGCTCACTCCCCATACCCTTTAATGTCCCACCCAGTCTAATCTCACTCTCCTGCTCACTCCCCATACCCTTTAATATCGTACCCATTCTAATCTCTCTCTCCTGCTCACTCCCCATACCCTTTAATATCCCACCCAGTCTAATCTCACTCTCCTGCTCACTCCCCATACCCTTTAATATGGTACCCAGTCTAATCTCACTCTCCTGCTCACTCCCCATACCGTTTAATATCGTACCCTGTCTAATCTTACTCTCCTGCTCACTCTCCATACCCTTTAATATCATACCCAGTCTAATCTCACTCTCCATACCCTTTAATATCCCACCCAGTCTAATCTCATTCTCCATACCCTTCAATATCCCACCCAGTCTAATCTCACTCTCGTGCTCACTCTCCATACCCTTTAATATCCCTCACAGTCTAATCTCACTCTCCTGCTCACTCTCCATACCCTTTAATATCCCACACAGTCTAATCTCACTCTCCTGCTCACTCCCCATACCCTTTAATATTCCTCCCAGTCTATTCTCACTCCACTGCTCACTCCCCAGACACTTTAATATCCCACCCAGTCTAATCTCACTCTCCTGCTCACTCTCCATACCCTTTAATACCCCACCGAGTCTAATCTCTCTCTCCTGCTCACTCCCCATACCCTTTAATATCCCTCCCAGTCTAATCTCACTCTCCTGCTCACTCCCCATACCCTTTAATATCCCACCCAGTCTAATCTCTCTCCTGCTCACTCTCCATAACTTTTAATATCCCACCCAGTCTAATCTCACTCTCCTGCTCATTCCCCATACCCTTTAATATCCCACCCAGTCTAATCTCACTCTCCTGCTCTCTCCCCATACCCTTTAATATCCCACCCAGTCAAATCTCTCTCTCCTGCTCACTCCCCATATCCTTTAATATCCCACCCAGGCTAATCTCACTCTCCTGCTCACTCTCCATACCCTTTAATATCCCACCCAGTCTAATCTCACTCCCCATACCCTTTAATATCCCACCCAGTCTAATCTCACTCTCCTGCTCACTCCCCGTACCTTTTAATATCCCACCCAGTCTAATCTCTCTCTCCTGCTCACTCCCCATACCCTTTAATATCGTACCCAGTCTAATCTCACTCTCCTGCTCACTTCCCATACCCTTTAATATCGTACCCAGTCTAATCTCACTCTCCTGCTCACTGCCCATACCCTTTAATATCGTACCCAGTCTAATCTCACTCTCCTGCTCACTCCCCATACCCTTTAATATCGTACCCAGTCTAATCTCACTCTCCTGCTCACTCCCCATACCCTTTAATATCCCACCCAGTCTAATCTCTCTCTCTTGCTCACTCCCCATTCCCTTTAATATCCCACCCAGTCTAATCTCACGCTCCTCACTCCCCATACCCTTTAATATCCCAACCAGTCTAATCTCACTCTCCTGCTCACTCCCCATACCCTTTAATATCCCACCCAGTCTAATCTCACTCTCCTGCTCACTTCCCATACCCTTTAATATCGTAGCCAGTCTAATCTCACTCTCCTGCTCACTGCCCATACCCTTTAATATCGTACCCAGTCTAATCTCACTCTCCTGCTCACTCCCCATACCCTTTAATATCGTACCCAGTCTAATCTCACTCTCGTGCTCACTCCCCATACCCTTTAATATCCCAGCAAGTCTAATCTCACTCTCCTGCTCACTCTCCATACCCTTCAATATCCCACCCAGTCTAATCTCTCTCTCCTGCTCACTCCCCATACCCTTTAATATCCCACCCAGTCTAATGTCACACTCCTGCTCACTCCCCATACCCTTTAATATCCCACCCAGTCTAATCTCTCTCTCCTGCTCACTCCCCATACCCTTTAATATCCCACCCAGTCTAATCTCTCTCTCTTGCTCACTCCCCATTCCCTTTAATATCCCACCCAGTCTAATCTCACTCTCCTCACTCCCCATACCCTTTAATATCCCACCCAGTCTAATCTCTCTCTCCTGCTCACTCACCATTCCCTTTAATATCCCACCCAGTCTAATCTCACTCTCCTGCTCACTCTCCATACCCTTTAATATCCCACCCAGTCTAATCTCACTCTCCTGCTCACTCCCCATACCCTTTAATATCCCACCCAGTCTAATCTCACTCTCCTGCTCACTCCCCATACCCTTTAATATCCCACCCAGTCTAATCTCACTCTCCTGCTCTCTCCCCATAGCCTTTAATATCGTACCCAGTCTAATCTCACTCTCCTGCTCACTCCGCATACCCTTTAATATCGTACCCAGTCTAATCTCACTCTCCTGCTCACTCCCCAAACCCTTTAATATCGTACCCAGTCTAATCTCACTCTCCTGCTCACTCCCCATACCGTTTAATATCGCACCTAGTCTAATCTCACTCTCCTGCTCACTCCCCATTCCCTTTAATATCCCACCCAGTCTAATCTCACTCTCCTGCTCACTCTCCATACCCTTTAATATCCCACCCAGTCTAATCTCACTCTCCTGCTCACTCCCCACACCCTTTAATATCCCACCCAGTCTAATCTCACTCTCCTGCTCACTCCCCATACCCTTTAATATTCCACCCAGACAAATCTCTCTCTCTCCTGCTCACTCTCCATACCCTTTAATATCCCACCCAGTCTAATCTCACACTCCTGCTCACTCCCCATACCCTTGAATATCCACCCAGTCTAATCTCTCTCTCCTGCTCACTCCCCATTCCCTTTAATATCCCACCCAGTCTAATCTCACTCTCCTCACTCCCCATACCCTTTAATATCGTACCCAGTCTAATCTCACTCTCCTGCTCACTCTCCATACCCTTTAATATCCCACCCAGTCTAATCTCACTGTGCTGCTCGCTCCCCATACCCTTTAATATCCCACCTAGTCTAATCTCACTCTCCTGCTCACTCTCCATACCCTTTAATATTGGACCCAGTCTAATCTCACTCTCCTGCTCACTCTCCATACCCTTTAATATCGTACCCAGTCTAATCTCACTCTCCTGCTCACTCCCGATACCCTTTAATATCCCACCCAGTCTAATCTCACTCCCCTGCTCACTCTCCATACCCTTTAATATCCCACCCAGTTTAATCTCACTCTCCTGCTCACTCCCCATACCCTTTAATATCCCACCCAGTCTAATCTCACTCTCCTGCTCACTCCCCATACCCTTTAATATCCCACCCAATCTAATCTCACTCTCCTGCTCACTCCCCATACCCTTTAATATCGTACCCAGTCTAATCTCACTCTCCTGCTCACTCCCCATACCCTTTAATATCCCACCCAGTCTAATCTCACTCTCCTGCTCACTCCCCATACACTTTAATATCGTACCCAGTCTAATCTCACTCTCCTGCTCACTCCCCATACCCTTTAATATCCCACCTAGTCTAATCTCACTCTCCTGCTCACTCTCCAGACCCTTTAATATCCCACACAGTCTAATCTCTCTCCTGCTCACTCCCCATACCCTTTAATATCCCACCCAGTCTAATCTCTCTCCTGCTCACACTCCATAACCTTTAATATCCCACCCAGTCTAATCTCACTCTCCTGCTCATTCCCCATACCCTTTAATAGCCCACCCAGTCTAAACTCACTCTCCTGCTCACTCCCCATACCCTTTAATATCGCACCCAGTCAAATCTCTCTCTCCTGCTCACTCCCCATATCCTTTAATGTCCCACCCAGTCTAATCTCACTCTCCTGCTCACTCTCCATACCCTTTAATATCCCACCCAGTCAAATCTCACTCTCCTGCTCACTGCCCATACCCTTTAATATCGTACCCATTCTAATCTCACTCTCCTGCTCACTCCCCATACCCTTTAATATCGTAACCAGTCTAATCTCACACTCCTGCTCACTCCCCATACCCTTTAATATCCCAGCAAGTCTAATCTCACTCTCCTGCTCACTCTCCATACGGTTTAATATCCCACCCAGTCTAATCTCTCTCTCCTGCTCACTCCCCATACCCTTTAATATCCCACCCAGTCGAATCTCACTCTCCTGCTCACTCTCCATACCCTTTAATATCCCACCCAGTCTAATCTCACTCTCCTGCTCACTCTCCATACCCTTTAATATCCCACCCAGTCTAATCTCACTCTCCTGCTCACTCCCCATACCGTTTAATATCCCACCCAGTCTAATCTCACTCTTCTGCTCACTCCCCATACCCTTTAATATCCCAGCCAGTCTAATCTCACTCTCCTGCTCACTCCCCATACCCTTTAATATCGTACCCAGTCTAATCTCACACTCCGGCTCACTCCCCATACCCTTTAATATCCCACCCAGTCTAATCTCACTCTCCTGCTCACTCCCCATACCCTTTAATATCCCACCCAGTCTAATCTCACTCTCCTGCTCTCTCCCCATACCCTTTAATATCGTACCCAGTCTAATCTCACTCTCCTGCTCACTCCGCATACCCTTTAATATCGTACCCAGTCTAATCTCACTCTCCTGCTCACTCCCCATACCCTTTAATATCGTACCAAGTCTAATCTCACTCTCCTGCTCACTCCCCATACCCTTTAATATCGCAGCTAGTCTAATCTCACTCTTCTGCTCACTCCCCATTCCCTTTAATATCCCACCCAGTCTAATCTCACTCTCCTGCTCACTCCGCATACCCTTTAATATCGTACCCAGTCTAATCTCACTCTCCTGCTCACTCCCCATTCCCTTTAATATCCCACCCAGTCTAATCTCACTCTCCTCACTCCCCATACCCTTTACTATCCCACCCAGTCTAATCTCACTCTCCTGCTCACTCCCCATACCCTTTAATATCCCACCCAGTCTAATCTCACTCTCCTGCTCACTCCCCATACCCTTTAATATCCCAACCAGTCTAATCTCTCTCTCCTGCTCATTCCCCATACCCTTTAATATCATACCCAGTCTAATCTCTCTCTCCTGCTGACTCCCCATACCCTTTAATGACCCACCCAGTCTAATCTCACACTCCTGCTCACTCCCCATACCCTTTAATATCCCACCCAGTCTAATCTCTCTCTCCTGCTCACTCCCCATACCCTTTAATATCTCACCCAGTCTAATCTCACACTCCTGCTCACTCCCCATACCCTTTAATATCCCACCCAGTCTAATCTCTCTCTCCTGCTCACTCCCCATACCCTTTAATATCCCACTCAGTCTCATCTCACACTCCTGCTCACTCCCCATACCCTTTAATATTCCACCCAGTCAAATCTCTCTCTCTCCTGCTCACTCTCCATACCCTTTAATATCCCACCCAGTCTAATATCACACTCCTGCTCACTCCCCATACCCTTGAATATCCCACCCAGTCTAATCTCTCACTCCTGCTCACTCCCCATTCCCTTTAATATCCCACCCAGTCTAATCTCACTCTCCTCACTCCCCATACCCTTTAATTACGTACCCAGTCTAATCTCACTCTCCTGCTCGCTCCCCATACCCTTTAATATCCCACCCAGTCTAATCTCACTCTCCTGCTCACTCTCCATACCCTTTAATATCCCACCCAGTCTAATCTCACTCTGCTGCTCGCTCCCCATACCCTTTAATATCGTACCCAGTCTAATCTCACTCTCCTGCTCACTCCCGATACCCTTTAATATCCCACCCAGTCTAATCTCACTCCCCTGCTCACTCTCCATACCCTTTAATATCCCACCCAGTTTAATCTCACTCTCCTGCTCACTCCCCATACCCTTTAATATCCCACCCAGTCTAATCTCACTCTCCTGCTCACTCCCCATACCCTTTAATATCCCACCCAGTCTAATCTCACTCTCCTGCTCACTCCCCATACCCTTTAATATCGTACCCAGTGTAATCTCACTCTACTGCTCACTCCCCATACCCTTTAATATCCCACCCAGAAAAATCTCACTCTCCTGCTCACTCGCCACACACTTTAATATCGTACCCAGTCTAATCTCACTCTCCTGCTCACTCCCCATACCCTTTAATATCCCACCTAGTCTAATCTCACTCTCCTGCTCACTCTCCAGACCCTTTAATATCCCACACAGCCTAATCTCTCTCCTGCTCACTCCCCATACCCTTTAATATCCCACCCAGTCTAATCTCTCTCCTGCTCACTCTCCATAACCTTTAATATCCCACCCAGTCTAATCTCACTCTCCTGCTCATTCCCCATACCCTTTAATAGCCCACCCAGTCTAATCTCACTCTCCTGCTCACTCCCCATACCCTTTAATATCGCACCCAGTCAAATCTTTCTCTCCTGCTCACTCCCCATACCCTTTAATATCGCACCCAGTCAAATCTCTCTCTCCTGCTCACTCCCCATATCCTTTAATATCCCACCCAGTCTAATCTCACTCTCCTGCTCACTCTCCATACCCTTTAATATCACACCCAGTCAAATCTCACTCTCCTTCTCACTCCCAATACCCTTTAATATCCCACCCAATCTAATCTCACTCTCCTGCTCACTCCCCATACACTTTAGTATCCCACCCAGTCTAATCTCTCTCTCCTGCTCACTCCCCATACCCTTCAATATCGTTCCCAGTCTAATCTCACTCTCCTGCTCACTCCCCATACCCTTTAATATCCCACCCAGTCTATTCTCACACTCCTGCTCACTCCCCATACCCTTTAATATCCCACCCAGTCTAATCTCTCTCTCCTGCTCACTCCCCATACCCTTTAATATCCCACCCAGTCTAATCTCACACTCCGGCTCACTCCCCATACCCTTTAATATTCCACCCAGTCAAATCTCTCTCTCTCCTGCTCACTCTCCTTACCCTTTAATATCCCACCCAGTCTAATCTCACACTCCTGCTCACTCCCCATACCCTTGAATATCCCACCCAGTCTAATCTCTCTCTCCTGCTCACTCCCCATTCCCTTTAATATCCCACCCAGTCTAATCTCACTCTGCTGCTCGCTCCCCATACCCTTTAATATCCCACCTAGTCTAATCTCACTCTCCTGCTCACTCTCCATACCCTTTAATATTGGACCCAGTCTAATCTCACTCTCCTGCTCACTCTCCATACCCTTTAATATCGTACCCAGTCTAATCTCACTCTCCTGCTCACTCCCGATACCCTTTAATATCCCACCCAGTCTAATCTCACTCTCCTGCTCACTCTCCATACCCTTTAATATCTCACCCAGTTTAATCTCACTCTCCTGCTCACTCCTCATACCCTTTAATATCCCACCCAGTCTAATCTCACTCTCCTGCTCACTCCCCATTCCCTTTAATATCCCACCCAGTCTAATCTCATTCTCCTCACTCCTCATACCCTTTACTATCCCACCCAGTCTAATCTCACACTCCTGCTCACTCCCCATACCCTTTAATATACCACCCAGTCGAATCTCTCTCTCCTGCTCACTCCCCATACCCTTTAATATCCCACCCAGTCTAATCTCTCTCTCCTGCTCACTCCACATACCCTTTAATATTCCACCAAGTCAAATCTCACTCTCCTGCTCACTCTCCATACCCTTGAATATCCCACCCAGTCTAATCTCACTCTCCTGCTCACTCTCCATACCCTTTAATATCCCACCCAGTCTAATCTCACTCTCCTGCTCACTCCCGATACCCTTTAATATCCCACCCAGTCTAATTTCACTCTCCTGCTCACTCCTCATACCCTTTAATATCGTACCCAGTCTAATCTCACTCTCCTGCTCACTCCCCATACCCTTTAATATCCCACCCAGTCTAATCTCACTCTCCTGCTCACTCCCCATACACTTTAATATCGTACCCAGTCTAATCTCACTCTCCTGCTCACTCCCCATACCCTTTAATATCCCACCAATCTAATCTCACTCTCCTGCTCACTCTCCATACCCTTTAATATCCCACACAGTCTAATCTCACTCTCCTGCTCACTTCCCATACCCTTTAATATCCCACCCAGTCTAATCTCACTCTCCTGCTCACTCTCCATCACCTTTAATATCCCACCCAGTCTAATCTCACTCTCCTGCTCACTCCCCATACCCTTTAATATCCCACCCAGTCTAATCTCACTCTCCTGCTCATTCCCCATACCCTTTAATAGCCCACCCAGTCTAATCTCACTCTCCTGCTCACTCCCCATACCCTTTAATATGCCACCCAGTCAAATCTCTCTCTCCTGCTCAGTCCCCATATCCTTTAATATCCCACCCAGTCTAATCTCACTCTCCTGCTCACTCCCCATACCCTTTAATATCCCACCTAGTCTAATCTCACTCTCCTGCTCACTCCCCATTCCCTTTAATATCCCACCCAGTCTAATCTCATTCTCCTCACTCCTCATACCCTTTACTATCCCACCCAGTCTAATCTCACACTGCTGCTCACTCCCCATACCCTTTAATATCCCACCCATTCGAATCTCTCTCTCCTGCTCACTCCCCATACCCTTTAATATCCCACCCAGTCTAATCTCTCTCTCCTGCTCACTCCACATACCATTTAGTATTCCACCAAGTCAAATCTCACTCTCCTGCTCACTCTCCATACCCTTTAATATCCCACCCAGTCTAATCTCACTCTCCTGCTCACTCTCCATACCCTTTAATATTCCACCAAGTCAAATCTCACTCTCCTGCTCACTCTCCATACCCTTTAATATCCCACCCAGTCTAATCTCACTCTCCTGCTCACTCTCCATACCCTTTAATATCCCACCCAATCTAATCTCACTCTCCTGCTCACTCCCCATACCCTTTAATATCCCACCCAGTCTAATCTCACTCTCCTGCTCACTCTCCATACCTTTTAAAATACCACCCAGTCTAAGCTCACTCTCCTGCTCACTCCCCATACCCTTTAATATCCCTCCCAGTCTAATCTCACTCTCCTGCTCACTCCCCATACCCTTTAATATCCCACCCAGTCTCATCTCTCTCCTGCTCACTCTCCATAACCTTTAATATCCCACCCAGTCTAATCTCACTCTCCTGCTCATTCCCCATACACTTCAATATCCCACCCAGTCTAATCTCACTCTCCTGCTCACTCCCCATACCCTTTAATATCCCACCCAGTCTTATCTCTCTCTCCTGCTCACTCCCCATACCCTTTAATATCCCACCCAGTCTAATCTCTCTCTCCTGCTCACTCCCCATTCCCTTTAATATCCCACCCAGTCTAATCTCACTCTCCTGCTCACTCCCCATAACTTTTAATATCCCACCCAGTCTAACCTCACTCTCCTGCTCACTCCCCATACCCTTTAATATCGTACCCAGTCTAATCTCACTCTCCTGCTCACTCCCCATACCCTTTAATATCCCACCCAGTCGAATCTCACTCTCCTGCTCACTCCCCATACCCTTTAATATCCCACCCAGTCAAATCTCACTCTCCTGCTCACTCCCCATACCCTTAAATATCCCACCCAGTCTAATCTCACACTCCTGCTCACTCCCCATACCCTTTAATATCCCACCCAGTCTAATCTCTCTCTCCTGCTCACTCCGCATTCCCTTTAATATCCCACCCAGTCTAATCTCACTCTCCTGCTCACTCCCCATACCCTTTAATATCCCACCCAGTCTAATCTCACTCTCCTGCTCACTCCCCATACCCTTTAATATCCCACCCAGTCTAATCTCTCTCTCCTGCTCACTCCCCATACCCTTTAATATTCCACCAAGTCAAATCTCACTCTCCTGCTCACTCTCCATACCCTTTAATATCCCACCCAGTCTAATCTCACTCTCCTGCTCACTCTCCATACCCTTTAATATTCCACCCAGTCTAATCTCACTCTCCTGCTCACTCTCCATACCCTTTAATATCCCTCCCAGTTTAATCTCACTCTCCTGCTCACTCCCCATACCCTTTAATATCCCACCCAGTCTAATCTCTCTCCTGCTCACTCTCCATAACCTTTCATATCCCACCCATTCTAATCTCACTCTCCTGCTCATTCCCCATACCCTTTAATATCCCACCCAGTCTAATCTCACTCTCCTGCTCACTCCCCATACCCTTTAATATCCCACCCAGTCTAATCTCACTCCCCATACCCTTTAATATCCCACCCAGTCTAATCTCACTCTCCTGCTCACTCCCCATACCCTTTAATATCGTACCCAGTCTAATCTCACTCTCCTGCTCACTCCCCATACCCTTTAATATCGTACCCAGTCTAGTCTCACTCTCCTGCTCACTCCCCATACCCTTTAATATCCCACCTAGTCTAATCTCACTCTCCTGCTCACTCCCCATTCCCTTTAATATCCCACCCAGTCTAATCTCACTCTCCTCACTCCCTATACCCTGTACTATCCCACCCAGTCTAATCTCACACTCCTGCTCACTCCCCATACCCTTTAATATCCCACCCACTCGAATCTCTCTCTCCTGCTCACTCCCCATACCCTTTCATATCCCACCCAGTCTAATCTCACACTCCTGCTCACTCCCCATACCCTTTAATATCCCACCCAGTCTAATCTCTCTCTCCTGCTCACTCCCCATACCCTTTAATATCCCATCCGGTCTAATCTCACTCTCCTGCTCACTCTCCATACCTTTTAATATCCCTCCCAGTCGAAGCTCACTCTCCTGCTCACTCCCCATACCCTTTAATATCCCTCCCAGTCTAATCTCACTCTCCTGCTCACTCCCCATACCCTTTAATATCCCACCCAGTCTAATCTCTCTCCTGCTCACTCTCCATAACCTTTAATATCCCACCCAGTCTAATCTCACTCTCCTGCTCATTCCCCATACCCTTTAATATCCCTCCCAGTCAAATCTCACTCTCCTGCTCACTCTCCATACCATTTAATATGCCACCCACTCTAATCTCACTCTCCTGCTCACTCCCCATACCCTTTAATATCCCACCCAGTCTAATCTCACTCTCCTGCTCACTCCCCATACCCTTTAATATCCCACCCAGTCTAATCTCACTCTCCTGCTCACTCCCCATACCCTTTAATATCGTACCCAGTCTAATCTCACTCTCCTGCTCACTCCCCATACCCTTTAATATCCCACCCAGTCTAATCTCACTCTCCTGCTCACTCCCCATACCCTTTAATATCATACCGTCTAATCTCACTCTCCTGCTCACTCTCCATACCCTTTAATATCCCACCCAGTCTAATCTCACTCTCCTGCTCACTCCCCATACCCTTTAATATCCCAACTATTCTAATCTCACTCTCCTGCTCACTCTCCATACCCTTTAATATCCCACCCAGTCAAATCTCACTCTCCTGCTCACTCCCCATACCCTTTAATATCCCACCCAGTCTAATCTCACTCTCCTGCTCACTCTCCATACCCTTTAATATCCCACCCAGTCTAATCTCACTCTCCTGCTCACTCTCCATACCCTTTAATATCCTACCCAGTCTAACCTCACTCTCCTGCTCACTCCCCATACCCTTTAATATCCCTCCCAGTCTAATCTCACTCTCCTGCTCACTCCCCATACCCTTTAATATCCCACCCAGTCAAATCTCTCTCTCCTGCTCGCTCCCCATATCCTTTAATATCCCACCCAGTCTAATCTCACTCTCCTGCTCACTCCCCATACCCTTTAATATCCCACCCAGTCTAATCTCACTCTCCTGCTCACTCTCCATACCTTTAATATCCCACCCAGTCTAATCTCACTCTCCTGCTCACTCCCCATACCCTTTAATATCCCACCCAGTCTTATCTCACTCTCCTGCTCACTCCCCATACCCTTTAATATCCCACCCAGTCTAATCTCACTCTCCTGCTCACTCCCCATACCCTTTAATATCCCAACTATTCTAATCTCACTCTCCTGCTCACTCTCCATACCCTTTAATATCCCACCCAGTCAAATCTCACTCTCCTGCTCACTCCCCATACCCTTTAATATCCCACCCAGTCTAATCTCACTCTCCTGCTCACTCTCCATACCCTTTAATATCCCACCCAGTCTAATCTCACTCTCCTGCTCACTCTCCATACCCTTTAATATCCTACCCAGTCTAACCTCACTCTCCTGCTCACTCCCCATACCCTTTAATATCCCTCCCAGTCTAATCTCACTCTCCTGCTCACTCCCCATACCCTTTAATATCCCACCCAGTCAAATCTCTCTCTCCTGCTCGCTCCCCATATCCTTTAATATCCCACCCAGTCTAATCTCACTCTCCTGCTCACTCCCCATACCCTTTAATATCCCACCCAGTCTAATCTCACTCTCCTGCTCACTCTCCATACCTTTAATATCCCACCCAGTCTAATCTCACTCTCCTGCTCACTCCCCATACCCTTTAATATCCCACCCAGTCTTATCTCACTCTCCTGCTCACTCCCCATACCCTTTAATATCCCACCCAGTCTAATCTCACTCTCCTGCTCACTCCCCATACCCTTTAATATCGTACCCAGTCTAATCTCACTCTCCTGCTCACTCCCCATACCCTTTAATATCCCACCCAGTCGAATCTCACTCTCCTGCTCACTCCCCATACCCTTTAATATCGTACCCAGTCTAATCTCACTCTCCTGCTCACTCCCCATACCCTTTAATATCCCACCCAGTCTAATCTCACGGTCCTGCTCACTCCCCATACCCTTTAATATCCCACCCAGTCTAATCTCACTCTCCTGCTCACTCTCCATGCCCTTTAATATCCCACCCAGTCTAATCTCACTCTCCTGCTCACTCCCCATACCCTTTAATATCCCACCCAGTCTAATCTCACTCTCTCCTGCTCATTCCCCATACCCTTTAATATCCCACCCAGTCTAATCTCACTCTCCTGCTCACTCCCCATACCCTTTAATATCCCACCCAGTCTAATCTCACTCTCCATATCCTTTAATATCCCACCCAGTCTAATCTCACTCTCCTGCTCATTCCCCATACCCTTTAATATCCCATCCAGAGTAATCTCACTCTCCTGCTCACTCTCCATACCCTTTAATTTCCCACCCAGTCTAATCTCACTCTCCTGCTCACTCTCCATACCCTTTAATATCCCACCCAGTCTAATCTCACTCTCCTGCTCGCTCCCCATACCCTTTACTATCCCACCAAGTCTAATCTCTCTCCTGCTGACTCCCCATACCCTTTAATATCCCACCCAGTCTAATCTCACTCTCCTGCTCACTCTCCATACCCTTTAATATCCCACCCAGTCTAATCTCACTCTCCTGCTCACTCTCCATACCCTTTAATATCCCACCCAGTCTAATCTCACTCTCCTGCTCACTCCCCATACCCTTTAATGTCCCACCCAGTCAAATCTCTCTCTCCTGCTCGCTCCCCATATCCTTTAATATCCCACCCAGTCTAATCTCACTCTCCTGCTCACTCCCCATACCTTTTAATATCCCACCCAGTCTAATCTCACTCTCCTGCTCACTCTCCATACCTTTAATATCCCTCCCAGTCTAATCTCACTCTCCTGCTCACTCCCCATACCCTTTAATATCCCACCCAGTCTTATCTCACTCTCCTGCTCACTCCCCATACCCTTTAATATCCCACCCAGTCTAATCTCACTCTCCTGCTCACTCCCCATACCCTTTAATATCGTACCCAGTCTAATCTCACTCTCCTGCTCACTCCCCATACCCTTTAATATCCCACCCAGTCTAATCTCACTCTCCTGCTCACTCCCCAAACCCTTTAATATCGTACCCAGTCTAATCTCACTCTCCTGCTCACTCCCCATACCCGTTAATATCCCACCCAGTCTAATCTCACAGTCCTGCTCACTCCCCATACCCTTTAATATCCCACCCAGTCTAATCTCACTCTCCTGCTCACTCTCCATGCCCTTTAATATCGTACCCAGTCTAATCTCACTCTCCTGCTCACTCCCCATACCCTTTAATATCCCACCCAGTCTAATCTCACTCTCCTGCTCATTCCCCATACCATTTAATATCCCACCCAGTCTAATCTCACTCTCCTGCTCACTCCCCATACCCTTTAATATCCCACCCAGTCTGATCTCACTCTCCTGCTCATTCCCCATACCCTTTAATATCCCATCCAGAGTAATCTCACTCTCCTGCTCACTCTCCATACCCTTTAATTTCCCACCCAGTCTAATCTCACTCTCCTGCTCACTCTCCATACCCTTTAATATCCCACCCAGTCTAATCTCACTCTCCTGCTCGCTCCCCATACCCTTTACTATCCCACCCAGTCTCATCTCTCTCCTGCTGACTCCCCATACCCTTTAATATCCCACCCAGTCTAATCTCACTCTCCTCACTCCCCATACCCTTTACTGTCCCATCCAGTCTAATCTCACTCTCCTGCTCACTCTCCATACCCTTTAATATCCCACCCAGTCTAATCTCACTCTCCTGCTCACTCCCCATACCCCTTAATATCCCACCCAGTCTTATCTCACTCTCCTGCTCACTCCCCATACCCTTTAATATCCCACCCAGTCTAATCTCTCTCTCCTGCTCACTCCCCATACCCTTTAATATCCCACCCAGTCTAATCTCACTCTCCTGCTCACTCCACATACCCTTTACTATCCCACCCAGTCTCATCTCTCTCCTGCTCACTCCCCATACCCTTTAATATCCCACCCAGTCTAATCTCACTCTCCTGCTCACTCCCCATACCCTTTAATATCCCACCCAGTATAATCTCACTCTCCTGCTCACTCCCCATACCCTTTAATATCCCACCCAGTCTAATCTCACTCTCCATTTCCTTTAATATCCCACCCAGTCTAATCTCACTCTCCTGCTCATTCCCCATACCCTTTAATATCCCATCCAGAGTAATCTCACTCTCCTGCTCACTCTCCATACCCTTTAATTTCCCACCCAGTCTAATCTCACTCTCCTGCTCACTCTCCATACCCTTTAATATCCCACCCAGTCTAATCTCACTCTCCTGCTCGCTCCCCATACCCTTTACTATCCCACCCAGTCTAATCTCTCTCCTGCTGACTCCCCATACCCTTTAATATCCCACCCAGTCTAATCTCACTCTCCTGCTCACTCTCCATACCCTTTAATATCCCACCCAGTCTAATCTCACTCTCCTGCTCACTCTCCATACCCTTTAATATCCCACCCAGTCTAATCTCACTCTCCTGCTCACTCCCCATACCCTTTAATATCCCACCCAGTCAAATCTCTCTCTCCTGCTCGCTCCCCATATCCTTTAATATCCCACCCAGTCTAATCTCACTCTCCTGCTCACTCCCCATACCCTTTAATATCCCACCCAGTCTAATCTCACTCTCCTGCTCACTCTCCATACCTTTAATATCCCTCCCAGTCTAATCTCACTCTCCTGCTCACTCCCCATACCCTTTAATATCCCACCCAGTCTTATCTCACTCTCCTGCTCACTCCCCATACCCTTTAATATCCCACCCAGTCTAATCTCACTCTCCTGCTCACTCCCCATACCCTTTAATATCGTACCCAGTCTAATCTCACTCTCCTGCTCACTCCCCATACCCTTTAATATCCCACCCAGTCTAATCTCACTCTCCTGCTCACTCCCCAAACCCTTTAATATCGTACCCAGTCTAATCTCACTCTCCTGCTCACTCCCCATACCCGTTAATATCCCACCCAGTCTAATCTCACAGTCCTGCTCACTCCCCATACCCTTTAATATCCCACCCAGTCTAATCTCACTCTCCTGCTCACTCTCCATGCCCTTTAATATCGTACCCAGTCTAATCTCACTCTCCTGCTCACTCCCCATACCCTTTAATATCCCACCCAGTCTAATCTCACTCTCCTGCTCATTCCCCATACCCTTTAATATCCCACCCAGTCTAATCTCACTCTCCTGCTCACTCCCCATATCCTTTAATATCCCACCCAGTCTAATCTCACTCTCCTGCTCATTCCCCATACCCTTTAATATCCCATCCAGAGTAATCTCACTCTCCTGCTCACTCTCCATACCCTTTAATTTCCCACCCAGTCTAATCTCACTCTCCTGCTCACTCTCCATACCCTTTAATATCCCACCCAGTCTAATCTCACTCTCCTGCTCGCTCCCCATACCCTTTACTATCCCACCCAGTCTCATCTCTCTCCTGCTGACTCCCCATACCCTTTAATATCCCACCCAGTCTAATCTCACTCTCCTCACTCCCCATACCCTTTACTGTCCCACCCAGTCTAATCTCACTCTCCTGCTCACTCTCCATACCCTTTAATATCCCACCCAGTCTAATCTCACTCTCCTGCTCACTCCCCATACCCCTTAATATCCCACCCAGTCTTATCTCACTCTCCTGCTCACTCCCCATACCCTTTAATATCCCACCCAGTCTAATCTCTCTCTCCTGCTCACTCCCCATACCCTTTAATATCCCACCCAGTCTAATCTCACTCTCCTGCTCACTCCACATACCCTTTACTATCCCACCCAGTCTCATCTCTCTCCTGCTCACTCCCCATACCCTTTAATATCCCACCCAGTCTAATCTCACTCTCCTGCTCACTCCCCATACCCTTTAATATCCCACCCAGTCTAATCTCACTCTCCTGCTCACTCCCCATACCCTTTAATATCCTACCCAGTCTAATCTCTCTCTCCTGCTCACTCCCCATCCCCGTTAATATCGTACCCAGTCTAATCTCACTCTCCTGCTCACTCCCTGTTGTGTCCGTGTGTAGATAAAGACACTGAAGACAGGAGTTGGTTCATAGGTATTTACTCAGCAAGTCTGGGGTGGGGGGTTCTAAAGGATATACACAATACACAGGCTTATATAGCCCAAGTGGCAATTACCGGCATTACGCACACCTGGGGCTCTTAAAGGCACATACGCCACAATTGCTCTTAAAGGCACATACACCACAATTCCTCCCCTTCTAGCTAACTAGTACATCATATTTTAAGTAATTATTAATTACATGTTATCTGCAAAATAATATACATTGCTGTATTAATTAATTATAAGTTAGTCTCTCAGGAGGCTTCCTGACTCGGTCCGGATAATGCCTCAGGGGTGTCGTTGTTTCTGGTGGTGTCGTAGGTTCTTCTGGCAAGGCTGATTCGGCTTGAAGGCCAGTGTCGGGTTCATCGGGTTCCAGTATCACCGGATCGGAGGTAGATATGGGTATCTCTACTTCATCGTTAGATGTATAGCGTGGTGGTGTCGGTTGTCCCTTTTTGGATGACTTGATGATTTGGTCAGCATGGCGCCTTATTATGCTTTCTCCGATGTCCACGGTATACATCAGTGGTCCTAGTCGTGTGCAGATAGTTCCAGGCTGCCATTTCTCGGTACGGTAGCCCCGGGCCAAAACCGGTTGGCCTATCTGGAAGGCCCTAGTTGGCCTTTCATTCATGCCCTGAAACTGCCGGTTCTCCATGTCCCTTCGGATGTTGGGCTTGACCAAATCCAGCCGGCATCTTAGGTTTCTATTGTAGAACATCATGGCGGGAGTTTGGTTTGTAACCATATGTGTTGCATTCCTATATGCAAATAAGAAGTTATCCACCTTGTGCTGAAGTTTTATGTCTTCATTACCCATGGCCTTTATGGCCTTCTTAAAGGTCTGGACAAACCTTTCAGCCAATCCATTGGTGGCGGGATGGTATGGGGCGGACATGTAGTGCTTTACCCCATTGTTCTTTAAGAACTTTCTGAATTCTTCGGACACAAATTGCGGTCCATTATCAGAACATATCTGTTCCGGCAGCCCATTCCTGGCAAATATGGTCCTTAATACTGTGTTGGTTTTTTCCGTGGTGGTGGAGGACATCTTTATTACCTCCGGCCACTTGGAGTGTGCATCAACTGCGATTAAGAACATTGAGTCCATAAATGGACCAGCAAAGTCGATGTGCACCCTTTGCCAGGGAGATGAGGGCCACTCCCATGGATGTAGAGGGGCCTGTGGCGGAGCATTTTGGACCTTCTGGCATCCTTGGCAGCTCTTGGTCATGTCTTCGATGTCTCCATCGATACCTGGCCACCATACAAACGCCCTAGCTAGGTTCTTCATTTTCACTCCACCCAGATGCCCCTCGTGAAGCTCCTTTAGCACTTTATCCTGGAGTTTGGGTGGAATCACCACTCTGGATCCACACATCAAGGTTCCTCGGCACACTGACAGCTGTTCTCTTCTTTGCGAAAATGCTGGCAACAGTGGTTCGCCATGTGCTGGCCATCCCTTCATTGTTAAATCGTAGACCCGTGAGAGAGTAGGGTCATTTCTGGTCTCCCTTTCAATGGCAGAATTTGTCACCGGTAGACATTCCACTATGGTAGAGTGGAATATCTCTACTGGGTCTACTGTAGGTGCCTCTTCTATCGTTGGCAACGGCAGACGCGATAAACCGTCAGCATTCCCATGCTGTTTTGACCCTTTGTATTCAATGTTGTATTGGTGTGCCCCTAGAAAAAGGGACCACCTCTGTAGTCTTTGTGCCGTCATAATGGGGACACCTTTCTTAGGGTTGAATATGAAGATGAGGGGTTGATGGTCAGTCAGCAAGGTAAATTTTTGTCCGTGTAAGTAATGGTTGAATTTCTTCACTCCCCATACCAGGCTGAGTGCTTCCCTGTCTATCTGGGAATAGTTACGCTCAGCTGAGTTCAATGAGCGTGACGCAAAAGCTATCGGCCGTTCCGAGCCATCAGGGAATCTATGGGACAATACCGCTCCTATGTCGTAAGGGGATGCATCGCACGCCAGTCTGATTGGTAGTGATGGGTTGTAATGAGCCAAAACTTTCTCGGATGTGATTAAGTCTTTACATTTATGGAAGGCACGTTTACAGTCTTCGTTCCATTTCCAAATCACTCCTGTGTGTAGAAGATCATTAAGAGGGTGTAGAATAGTTGATAAGTTCGGTAAAAATTTATGATAGTGATTTATTAATCCCAGGAATGACCTCAATTGTGAAACATTTTCAGGTGCTGGGGCTTTTATAACTGCTTCAATTTTTTCAGGTGACTTATGCAACCCTTCCTTATTAATTATGTGGCCACAATATGATTCCTGATTTTGGAAAAATTCGCACTTGGGGCGATTTGCTCGTAGGCCCCGTTCTTTCAGCCTAGTGAGCACCTGCTCCAAATTGGCAAGGTGCTCGTTGTCGTTTTCTCCTGTTATAAGGATGTCGTCTAGGTAACACTGAGTCCCCGGAATCCCTTGCAGGACTTGCTCCATAGCTCTTTGCCAGATAGCTGGAGCTGATGCTACTCCAAAAACCAGTCGATTGTACTGGTACAGGCCTTTGTGTGTGTTTATTGTGAGATACTTTTTAGAGGTCTCCTCAGCCTCCATCTGTAGATATGCCTGTGCCAAGTCAATTTTTGTGAAACGTTTTCCTCCGGATAGTGAGGCGAAAATATCTTCTATCCTCGGAAGAGGATACTGTACCGTGTGAAGGACCGGGTTTACAGTCACCTTAAAGTCCCCACAGATGCGAATTTTTCTCTGTTCCTCAGAGTTATTTTTCAATGCTTTTTTCATGACTGGAACGATGGGTGTTGCCCATTCGCTCCAATCTATTTTGGATAATACGCCTGCCTTTTCCAAATTCTCCAGCTCTGCCTCGACTGCTGGACGTATTGCGTATGGCACCGGTCTTGCCTTAAAAATTTTTGGAATTGCTGCATCTTCCACTTTTATTGAGGCGGTGATGCCTTTCAAGGTTCCTAGTTTCTCTTGAAACACTTGTTTGGCGTTGGCCAAGATGTCTTTTAATCGTTCAGGTATGATGTCATCATTATTTTTTTCCTTACTGGTCACCGTCAGTGCCTGAATGGAGTGCCAGTCTAAACGTATCTTCCTTATCCATTCACGTCCCAACAACGGTGGACCACCATCTTGTAGAATGTATAAATACAACTTTTGTATTTCTTTGCCGTTGTATACCACAGGCACCTTTATTTTTCCTTTGGGGTATACTTTCTGCCCCGTATATGTTTTTAAGATAATGGATGTGTCTTTTAGAGGTATATGCGAAAATAGCCTCTCGTAATCTCGTTGATTTATTACGGTTAGAGCTGATCCTGTATCTAGCTCCATTTTAACTGGGGACCCTGCTATTATGAGGGTAACCCAAATGGTCTGGTAATCTTCATTGGCAATTACATTATGTAATTTGAGAGAGCTTAGTCTCTTGTTCCCGGAGTCGCTATCGCTCTTCTGGTCTTTGGAGCTACTGTCCGTCATCATTTGTACCTTTCTGTGCTTTTCCTTACTAATTCTTTTCCCGTTAGTGGATTTTTTATTTTCAGATCGGCATACACGTGGAATGTGTCCCATCTTTCCGCATCGCCTGCATGCTTTTTCTTTGAACCAGCAATCCCTCTGGTCATGGTTGGATCTGCCGCAGCGATAACATCTCTTGAAACCCCGTGTCATTTCATGGGTGCCGAAGTCCTGTGGCCTTTGCTGTATCTTTGCCGCTCCTATTGCACTGAAAGCCTTGTCCAGTGTTAAATCTTTTCCAGAAGATACCTTTTTTTTGTGTTTCTACACTTAGGGGATCGCAGATGAATTTGTCTTGCAGAGAATCTGCCAGTCCTGCCTCGAATTGGCAGTGTAGGGTATCAACAATCTCCTCAAAATTCTTGTCCATCGGTTCGGCTGGAGTGATTAAGTTGCGTAACAGCTTGTATGTTTCTGCGCCCATTAGATCCAGAAGCACTGAAGCTTTTTTTTCATCTTCTATTCCATTTGCGGTGCAAAACACCTCCACTCTTTCTACATATGTGGTCCAATCCTCTATCTTGTTATCAAAAACATCAATATTGCCAAAGTTAGGCTCTGTTTCGTTATCAAAAGCATCAATATTGCCAGACTTAGGCATTTCAAAAAAGATATGGCGCTTCCCGCGCTTTTTTTTTCTCTCTGTAGCAACGATATGGCGCTTCCTGCGCTTTCCCGCCGCTGCTACCGATAACAACGCTGTTTTACTGTGGTTTCCGTTTATTCACTGTTGGAGACTCGTTCCCGACGGAGGTCTAAACGCTGACCTGCTTGCTGCGCCGGCCGTCTCCCGAGTGCACCCTCCCAGTCCGTTATTGCTTGCCTCCGATTTCGCTGCCTGTCTCAGCTGTAGAGCCCGCCGCTGGAGCCCCAGCCTGACGCCCAGGAAGGATTAGCGCAGTACCTACCACCAGCTTGGCCAGCTGGTGAAACCACAGTTTCTATTACTTCCTTGAGTCTTCTGGACGCTGGAGGAATCGATGTCCTTGAGGTGCTGCCGAATTGCAGGTAAGTCCGTTTCCACTTCGTCGCCACTGTAGTGTCCGTGTGTAGATAAAGACACTGAAGACAGCAGTTGGTTCATAGGTATTTACGAAGCAAGTCTGGGGGGGGTTCTAAAGGATATACACAATACACAGGCTTATATAGCCCAAGTGGCAATTACCGGCATTACGCACACCTGGGGCTCTTAAAGGCACATACACCACAATTGCTCTTAAAGGCACATACACCACACTCCCCATACCCTTTAATGTCCCACCCAGTCTAATCTCACACTCCTGCTCACTCCCCATACCCTTTAATATCCCACCCAGTCTAATCTCTCTCTCCTGCTCACTCCCCATACCCTTTAATATCCCACCCAGTCTAATCTCACACTCCTGCTCACTCCCCATACCCTTTAATATCCCACCCAGTCTTATCTCTCTCTCCTGCTCACTCCCCATACCCTTTAATATCCCACCCAGTCTAATCTCACACTCCTGCTCACTCCCCATACCCTTTAATATCCCACCCAGTCTAATCTCTCTCTCCAGCTCACTCCCCATACCCTTTAATATCCCACCCAGTCTAATCTCACACTCCTGCTCACTCCCCATACACTTTAATATTCCACCCAGTCAAATCTCTCTCTCCTGCTCAATCTCCATAACCTTGAATATCCCACCCAGTCTAATCTCACACTCCTGCTCACTCCCCATACCATTTAATATCCCACCCAGTCTAATCTCACTCTCCTCACTCCCCATACCCTTTAATATCCCACCCAGTCTAATCTCTCTCTCCTGCTCACTCCCCATTCCCTTTAATATCCCACCCAGTCTAATCTCACACTCCTGCTCACTCCCCATACCCTATAATATCCCACCCAGTCTAATCTCACACTCCTGCTCACTCTCCATACCCTTTAATATCCCACCCAGTCTAATCTCACACTCCTGCTCACTCCCCATACCCTATAATATCCCACCCAGTCTAATCTCACTCTCCTGCTCATTCCCCATACCCTTTAATATCCCACCCAGTCTAATCTCTCTCCTGCTCACTCCCCATACCCTTTAATATCCCACCCAGTCTAATTTCACTCTCCTCCTCACTCCCCATACCCTTTAATATCCCACCCAGTCTAATCTCACTCTCCTGCTCACTCCCCATACCCTTTAATATCCCATCCAATCTTATCTCACTCTCCTACTCACTCTCCATATCCTTTAATATCCCACCCAGTCTAATCTCACTCTCCTGCTCACTCTCCATACCCTTTAATATCCCTCCCAGTCTAATCTCACTCTCCATACCCTTTAATATCCCACCCAGTCTAATCTCACTGTCCTGCTCACTCCCCATATCCTTTAATATCGTACCCAGTCTAATCTCACTCTCCTGCTCACTCTCCATACCCTTTAATATCCCACCCAGTCGAATCTCACTCTCCTGCTCACTCTCCATAACCTTTTAATATCCCACCCAGTCTAATCTCACTCTCCTGCTCACTCCCCATACCCTTTAATATCCCACCCTGTCTAATCTCACTCTCCTGCTCACTCTCCATACCCTTTAATATCCCAGCCAGTCTAATCTCACTCTCCTGCTCACTCCCCATACCGTTTAATATCCCACCCAGTCTAATCTCACTCTGCTGCTCACTCTCCATACCCTTTAATATCCCACCCAGTCTAATCTCACTCTCCTGCTCACTCTCCATACCCTTTAATATCCCACCCTGTCTAATCTCACTCTCCTGCTCACTCCCCGTACCCTTTAATATCCCACCCAGTCTAATCTCACTCTCCTGCTCACTCTCCATACCCTTTAATATCCCACCCAGTCTAATCTCACTCTCCTGCTCACTCTCCATACCCTTTAATATCTAACCCAGTCTAATCTCACTCTCCTGCTCATTCCCCATACCCTTTAATATCTCACCCAGTCTAATCTCACTCTCCTGCTCACTCTCCATACCCTTTAATATCCCACCCAGTCTAATCTCACTCTCCTGCTCACTCCCCATACCCTTTAATATCCCACCCAGTCTAATCTCACTCTCCTGCTCACTCTCCATACCCTTTAATATCCCACCCAGTCTAATCTCGCTCCTGCTCACTCCCCATACCCTTTAATATCCCACCCATTCTAATCTCACTCTCCTCCTCACTCCCCATACCCTTTAAAAGCCCACGCAGTCTAATCTCACTCTCCTGCTCTCTCCATACCGTTTAATATCCCACCCAGTCTAATCTCTCTCCTGCTCACTCCCCATACCCTTTAATATCCCACCCAGTCTAATCTCACTCTCCTCCTCACTCCCCATACCCTTTAATATCCCACCCAGTCTAATCTCACTCTCCTGCTCACTCCCCATACCCTTTAATATCCCATCCAATCTAATCTCACTCTCCATACCCTTTAATATCCCACCCAGTCTAATCTCACTCTCCTGCTCACTCTCCATACCCTTTAATATCCCACCCAGTCTAATCTCACTGTCCTGCTCACTCTCCATACCCTTTAATATCGTACCCAGTCTAATCTCACTCTCCTGCTCACTCCCCATACCCTTTAATATCCTACCCAGTCTAATCTCACTCTCCTGCTCACTCTCCATACCCTTTAATATCCCACCCTGTCTAATCTCACACTCCTGCTCACTCTCCATACCCTTTAATATCCCACCCAGTCTAATCTCACTCTCCTGCTCACTCCCCATACCCTTTAATATCCCACCCTGTCTAATCTCACTGTCCTGCTCACTCTCCATACCCTTTAATATCCCACCCAGTCTAATCTCACTCTCCTGCTCACTCCCCATACCGTTTAATATCCCACCCAGTCTAATCTCACTCTCCTGCTCACTCCCCATACCCTTTAATATCCCACCCAGTCTAATCTCACTCTCCTGCTCACTCCCCATACCCTTTAATATCCCACCCAGTCTAATCTCACTCTCCTGCTCACTCCCCATACCCTTTAATATCCCACCCAGTCTAATCTCACTCTCCATACCCTTTAATATCCCACCCAGTCTAATCTCACTCTCCATACCCTTTAATATCCCACCCAGTCTAATCTCGCTCTCCTGCTCACTCCCCATACCCTTTAATATCCCACCCAGTCTAATCTCACTCCCCATACCCTTTAATATCCCACCCAGTCTAATCTCACTATCCTGCTCACTCCCCATACCCTTTAATATCCCACCCACTCTAATCTCACTCTCCTGCTCACTCTCCATACCCTTTAATATCCCACCCAGTCTAATCTCACTCTCCTCACTTGGAAGATCATGTCTGACTAATTTGATTGAATTTTTTGAGGGGGTGACTAGGTGTGTGGATGAGGGTAACGCAGTGGATGTGGTGTACATGGATTTCAGTAAGGCCTTCGATAAAGTCCCACACAGGAGACTGGTCAAGAAGGTAAGAGCCCATGGAATCCAGGGTGCCTTGGCACATTGGATACAAAACTGGCTTTGTGGCAGAAGGCAGAGGGTGATGGTCGAAGGTTGTTTTTGTGACTGGAAGCCTGTGGCCAGTGGGGTACCACAGGGATCGGTGCTGGGTCCATTGCTATTTGTGGTCTACATTAATGACTTGGATATGAATGTAAAGGGTATGATCAGTAAGTTCGCGGATGATACAAAAATTGGTAGGGTGGTAAATAGCGAGGAGGGTAGCCTCAGTCTGCAGGACGATATAGATGGGTTGGTCAGATGGGCAGAACAGTGGCAAATGGAATTTAACCCGAAAAAGTGTGAGGTGATGCACTTTGGGGGGGCTAACAAGGCAAGGGAATACACAATGAATGGAAAGACCCGAGGCAAGACGGAGGGTCAGAGGGATCTGGGTGTGCAAGTACACAGATCCCTGAAGGCGGCGGAACAGGTGGATAAGGTGGTAAAAAAGGCATATGGGATACTTGCCTTCATTAGCCGAGGCATTGAATATAAGAGCAAGGAGGTTATGATGGAGCTGTATAAAACACTGGTTAGGCCACAGCTGGAATACTGTGTGCAGTTCTGGTCGCCACATTACAGGAAGGATGTGATCGCGTTAGAGAGGGTGCAGAGGAGGTTCACCAGGATGTTACCAGGGCTGGAGCGCTGCAGCTATGATGAGAGACTGGGCAGATTGGGTTTGTTTTCCTTGGAGCAGAGGAGGCTGAGGGGGGACATGATTGAGGTGTACAAAATTATGAGGGGCATAGATAGGATGGATGCTGAGGAGCTTTTTCCCTTAGTAGAGGGGTCAATAACTAGGGAGCATAGATTCAAGGTAAAGGGCAGGAGGTTTAGAGGGGATTTGAGAAAGAACTTTTTCACCCAGAGGGTGGTTGGAGTCTGGAACTCACTGCCTGAAAGGGTTGTGGAGGCAGAAACCCTCACATTTAAGAAGCATTTGGATGAGCACTTGAAATGCCATAGCATACAAGGCTACGGGCCAAATGCTGGAATATTGGATTAGATTAGACAGGGCATGATGGCCGGCGCGGACACGATGGGCCGAAGGGCCTCTATCCGTGCTGTATTACTCTATGACTCTATGACTCTCCATACCCTTTAATATCCCACCCAGTCTAATCTCACTCTCCTCACTCCTAATACCCTTTAATATCCCACCCAGTCCAATCTCACTCTCCTGCTCATTCCCCATACCCTTTAATATCCCACCCAGTCTAATCTCACTCTCCTGCTCACTCTCCATACCCTTTAATATCCCACCCAGTCTAATCTCACTCTCCTGCTCACTCTCCATACCCTTTAATATCCCACCCAGTCTAATCTCACTCCTGCTCACTCCCCATATCCTTTAATATCCCACCCAGTCTAATCTCACTCTCCTGCTCACTCTCCATACCCTTTAATATCCCACCCAGTCTAATCTCACTCTCCTGCTCACTCTCCATACCGTTTAATATCCCATCCAGTCTAATCTCTCTCCTGCTCACTCCCCATACCCTTTAATATCCCACCCAGTCTAATCTCACTCTCCTCCTCACTCCCCATACCCTTTAATATCCCACCCAGTCTAATCTCACTCTCCTCCTCACTCCCCATACCCTTTAATATCCCTCCCAGTCTAATCTCACTCTCCTGCTCACTCTCCATACCCTTTAATATCCCACCCAGTCTAATCTCACTGTCCTGCTCACTCCCCATATCCTTTAATATCGTACCCAGTCTAATCTCACTCTCCTGCTCACTCCCCATACCGTTTAATATCCCACCCAGTCTAATCTCACTCTCCTGCTCACTCTCCATACCCTTTAATATCCCACCCAGTCTAATCTCACTCTCCTGCTCACTCTCCATACCCTTTAATATCCCACCCAGTCTAATCTCACTGTCCTGCTCACTCCCCATATCCTTTAATATCGTACCCAGTCTAATCTCACTCTCCTGCTCACTCCCCATACCCTTTAATATCCCACCCAGTCTGATCTCTCTCTCCTGCTCACTCCCCATACCCTTTAATATCCCACCCAGTCTAATCTCACTCTCCTGCTCACTCTCCATACCCTTTAATATCTAACCCAGTCTAATCTCACTCTCCTGCTCATTCCCCATACCCTTTAATATCTCACCCAGTCTAATCTCACTCTCCTGCTCACTCTCCATACCCTTTAATATCCCACCCAGTCTAATCTCACTCTCCTGCTCACTCCCCAAACCCTTTAATATCCCACCCAGTCTAATCTCACTCTCCTGCTCACTCTCCATACCCTTTAATATCCCACCCAGTCTAATCTCGCTCCTGCTCACTCTCCATACCCTTTAATAGCCCACCCATTCTAATCTCACTCTCCTCCTCACTCCCCATACCCTTTAATATCCCACCCAGTCTAATCTCACTCTCCTGCTCACTCTCCATACCGTTTAATATCCCACCCAGTCTAATCTCACTCTCCTGCTCACTCCCCATACCCTTTAATATCCCACCCAGTCTAATCTCACTCTCCTCCTCACTCTCCATACCCTTTAATATCCCACCCAGTCTAATCTCACTCTCCTGCTCACTCCCCATACCCTTTAATATCCCATCCAGTCTAATCTCACTCTCCTCCTCACTCTCCATACCCTTTAATATCCCACCCAGTCTAATCTCACTCTCCTGCTCACTCCCCATACCCTTTAATATCCCACCCAGTCTAATCTCACTCTCCTGCTCACTCTCCATACCCTTTAATATCCCACCCAGTCTAATCTCGCTCCTGCTCACTCCCCATACCCTTTAATATCCCACCCATTCTAATCTCTCTCCTCCTCACTCCCCATACCCTTTAAAAGCCCACCCAGTCTAATCTCACTCTCCTGCTCACTCCCCATACCCTTTAATATCCCATCCAATCTAATCTCACTCTCCATACCCTTTAATATCCCACCCAGTCTAATCTCACTCTCCTGCTCACTCTCCATACCCTTTAATATCGTACCCAGTCTAATCTCACTCTCCTGCTCAGTCTCCATACCCTTTAATATCCCACCCAGTCTAATCTCACTCTCCTGCTCACTCCCCATACCCTTTAATATCCCACCCAGTCTAATCTCACTCTCCTGCTCACTCCCCATACCCTTTAATATCCCACCCAGTCTAATCTCACTCTCCATACCCTTTAATATCCCACCCAGTCTAATCTCGCTCTCCTGCTCACTCCCCATACCCTTTAATATCCCACCCAGTCTAATCTCACTCCCCATACCCTTTAATATCCCACCCAGTCTAATCTCACTATCCTGCTCACTCCCCATACCCTTTCATATCCCACCCACTCTAATCTCACTCTCCTGCTCACTCTCCATACCCTTTAATATCCCACCCAGTCTAATCTCACTGTCCTGCTCACGCCCCATACCCTTTAATATCGTACCCAGTCTAATCTCACTATCCTGCTCAGTCTCCATACCCTTTAATATCCCACCCAGTCTAATCTCACTCTCCTGCTCACTCTCCATACCCTTTAATATCCCACCCAGTCTAATCTCACTATCCTGCTCAGTCTCCATACCCTTTAATATCCCACCCAGTCTAATCTCACTCTCCTGCTCACTCCCCATACCCTTTAATATCCCACCCAGTCTAATCTCACTCTCCTGCTCACTCTCCATACCCTTTAATATCCCACCCTGTCTAATCTCACACTCCTGCTCACTCTCCATACCCTTTAATATCCCACCCAGTCTAATCTCACTCTCCTGCTCACTCCCCATACCCTTTAATATCCCACCCTGTCTAATCTCACTCTCCTGCTCACTCTCCATACCCTTTAATATCCCACCCAGTCTAATCTCACTCTCCATACCCTTTAATATCCCACCCAGTCTAATCTCGCTCTCCTGCTTACTCCCCATACCCTTTAATATCCCACCCAGTCTAATCTCACTCCCCATACCCTTTAATATCCCACCCAGTCTAATCTCACTATCCTGCTCACTCCCCATACCCTTTAATATCCCACCCACTCTAATCTCACTCTCCTGCTCACTCTCCATACCCTTTAATATCCCACCCAGTCGAATCTCACTCTCGTGCTCACTCCCCATACCCTTTAATATCCCACCCAGTCTAATCTCACTCTCCTGATCATTCCCCATACCCTTTAATATCGTACCCAGTCTAATCCAACACTCCTGCTCCCTCTCCATACCCTTTAATATCGTACCCAGTCTAATCCAACACTCCTGCTCATTCCCCATACCCTTTAATAAAAAGAAAGACTTGCATTTCTATAGCGCCTTTTACGACCACCGGACGTCTCAAAGTGCTTTACAGCCAATAAAGTACTTTTGAAGTGTAGTCACTGTTGTAATGTGGGAAACGCAGCAGCCAATTTGGATTCAGCAAGGTGCTCTTCTTTGAAATAGTGCCATGGGATCTTTTACAGTCACCTGAGAGGGCAGACGGGGCCTCGGTTTAACGTCTTCCAAAAGACAGCACCTCTGACAGTGCAGCATTCCCTCAGTACTACACTGGAGTATTAGCCTGGATTTTTATGCTTGTCTCTGGAGTGTGACTTGAACCCACAACCTTCTGACTCAGAGGCAAGAGTGCTACCCACTGAGCCACAGCTGGCACCGAGTCTAATCTCACTCTCCTGCTCACTCCCGTATCTTTTAATATCCCACCTACTCTAATCTCACTCTCCTTCTCACTCCCCATACCCTTTAATATCCCAGCTAATCAAATACCGGCCTCTTGCTTGCCCCCCTTACCCTATAATATTTGTTTTTTTAAGCAACCCTCTAATTCTCTTTTGAAAGAATTTATGGCTGTGTCAACAATGACCTATTCCACATTCTGATCCCCCTCTGTGCAGGCATTTTTCTAACCTCTTTTATTTTGTCATGATTATATTAAATTTGTATACCCTTCTGACCATCTCAATAACTGTTCATAATCTGTAGATCTCTACAAAATCGCATCTGAACCTTCTCAGCCCCAGTGAAAAAAGCCCTAACTTCTCAAGTCTCTCTTCATAACCCCACATCCCTGGTACCATCTTTCTGAATCTACACTGTACCTTTCCATTGCTTTTATTTGCTTCCTATAATAAGCAACGCCTCGATTTTTAAAATTCTTGTTTTCAAATCCCTCCATGGTCTTGCCCCTCCCTATCTCTGTAATCTCCTCCAGCCCCACCCCCACCCCCGAGATATCTGCGCTCCTCTAATTCTGCCCTCTTGAGCATCCCTGATTATAATCACTCAACCACTGGTGGCCTTGCCTTCCGCTGCCTTGGCCCTAAGCTCTGGGATTCCCTCCCTAAACCTCTCCGCCTCACTACCTCTCTTAAGACACTCCTTGAAACCTACCTCTTTGACCAAGCTTTTGGTCATCTGTCCTAATTTCTCCTTATGTGGCTCGGTGTCAAATCTTTTGTCTTATGAGGCTGCAGTGAAGCGCCATGGGACATTTTGCTATGTTAAAGGTGCTATATAAATGCAAGTTGTTATATGCCCTGGGCAGGATTTAGTATGCCAATTGCAGCCCTGTACAAGTTCAACATTGCCTCCTTGCATATAACGTGCACGTCCTGTGTCACACTTATTTCCTGTCACATTTTTACCATCATACTTTAGCACATCCTCTGACTCACGGTAAGCAATGCCACAGGAGATTGACACATTCACAATGATAAATCAGGGTGAGCTGGGAATTCCTTTTTGAGTTCAAGTAGCAAGGATCCTACTGCAGTTTAAATACTTACACCGACTTTTACTATAAATATTATCCGTGTCTGTTGGCCTTCGAAATTAGTTAATTCCCAGTGGGCTGTCCAGCATCTTGGGATGTCCTGAGGATGTCAAAGGCACTATATAAATGCAAATTCTCTATTTCCTGGTGTGAACTGCACGGTGGGTTTGGAGTGTAGCTAGCAATGTGAAGGCTGCTCTGAGTGACAAACAAAACTAGGGGTCATAAATATAAGATAGTCACTAATAAATCCAATTAGGAATTCGGGAGAAACTTCTTTACAGCTACTGGTTAGAATGTGCAACTTTCTACCACAAGGGGCAGTTGCGGTGAATAGCACAGATGAAGAAACTGAAGGATATGCTGATAGGGTGTGATGAGGTAAGGTGGAAGGAGGCTCGTGTGGCGCATAAACACCGGCATAGACCAGTTGGGCCGAATGGCCTGTTTCGGTGCTGTAATTTCGATGTATTAAACATAAGCAAGTGTCCCCACTACCATTATGTTCTTGCCACGAGCGAGCTGAGCTCTCAGCCTGGCAGTACAGGACAGTAAAGCATGTTTTACACTGGCGGCCCCTACAGTCCTGTAGTCATCAACTTAAAGTCGCAAGTGCAACCTGGCAGCACTTGTACATACACCAGATTGTGCAGTTGCTGTAAGGCAACTTCTGAACTACATGTGCACTGCTGCTGTAGTACTGCTGCTGTCACCTTGACCACATGGCAAATTCCAAACACTAGCAGCTCTAACTCTCCGTCACACAGAATCCAAACATGCTCAACAAATTCTGCAGGTTAATTGCAAATGCCCAAGGGAAACGTCGGGCTTAATAATAACCGCATGCTGGCCTTGTTATCTTTGAAGACAAGCAAACATTATGTTAATCATCTTCTGACATTATAAGCAGACCCACCCGTGCTTAAAGGCATAGCAACCTGTTGGCTTGATGGGTAAACGTGCTGAGCCATGTAAAGTGGCAGATCTAAAGTTCCTCCTAGCTGACCAGGAGCAGGGCAACAGTTGAGATGTTATAATCAGCCTCCCGAGTTGGGAGGGGCCATCAGCCATTGTTTCATTTCGAGACTGCTGTCTAGTGACCCCAGTGGAATTGTCCCCATCCAAGGATCATAGGAGGGAAGAAAAGCAATTGACACACCTGGAAAGAGAGGCATTTATATAGTGCCTTTCACATCCTCAGGATGTCCCAAAACGCTTCAGTCAATGAATTATTTTTGAAGTGCAGTCACTGTTGTTAATGTAGACAAACATGGCAGCCAATTAGTATAGTCTCACAAATGGCAAATGAGTAACTGGCCAGATAATCTGATTTTGGTGGTGTTGGTTGAGGATTGAATATTGGCCAAGGCAACAGGAGAACTCCTCTGCTACTCTTCGAAACAGTGCCATGGGATCTTGCACATCCACCTGTGAGGTCCTCAGTTTAATGTCATATTCAAGAAACAAAACATGCTTCTGTTCTGACTCAGGGTGAAAGCCCAATTACTTCTGAGCCTTGGTGCGAGTCCAGGAAAAGGTTTTTACTCCAGTAATGTACAACATCTAACAATGAGCAGCTCGAACAAATCGTGTGGACACTCTGGCTGAGGGCAATTGGCTAGATGGCAGCAGGAGTGGCCGCTTCAAGTTCCAGAACATTCCAGAGGGAAAGCATGTCAATATTGGCCACTTCCATAATGCAGATCCCCTCATTTGCAGAAATCCTTTAGTTACTCAACAAAGCCAAATCTTTTCTGTCTCGCTCAAATTTGAGTGAGTGAAATACTTGAAAATCTGATCCAGTATCACAGTTTAGATTCTAACAGCAAATAGATCCCTTGTAAAGCCCAGTTACAAATGTACTTACATTTTACTTGCAAAATTCCTATTTTTCATCTGAACAGCTTCACTGAATGGTGCCGGAGGTCAAGGACTAACAGGATGTCCATAGAGTTGCTGATTTGGCTGCAAAATTTTAAGGCACCATGTGACACTATTGAACAGTTCTGTTTTTTAAATAAAAAAGGATCTATCACTTACTGAAGTAAAATAATGGAGTTACTTCAGACCAGGGAATATGCATCTCCAATCTGTGGTGTTTTCCATAGGTGTCATAAGAACATGAGAAATAGGAGCAGGAGTAGGCCATTCGACCCTTTGAGCCTGCTCCGCCATTCAATAAGATCATGGCTGATCTTCTACCTCATCTCCACTTTCCCAAATCCCTTGATTTCCTTAGTATCAAAAAATCTATCACTCAGTCTTGAATATACTCAACGACTGAGCATCCACAGCCCTCTGGGGTTGAGAATTCCAAAGATTCACAACCTTTTCAGTTAATAATTTCTCATCTCAGTCCTAAATTGCTGACCCTCTTGTTGAGACTGTGACCCCAAGTTCTCGACTCCCTAGCCAGAGGTCTCAGCACCTCTCAGGCTTGTTTGAATCTTGTCCCATCACTGTATCCAATGAAGCTACTTCAGAGACTCCCCAAAGTAGGTGTCTCTAGGGTAGTCGTGGCTTCAAGCCCCACTCCAGCATCTTGAGCCCATAATCCAGGCTGACACTCCCACTGCAGCACTGAGGGAGTGCTGCACTATCAGAGGTGCCGTCGTTGGGATGAGACGTTAAACCGAGGTCCCGCCTGCCCTCTCAGGTGGACGTAAAAGATCCCATGGCACTATTCCAAGAGCAGGGGCGTTCTCCTATTGTCCTGCCCAACATTTATCTCAACCAACATCACCAAAAAACAGAAAATCTCACCATTTATCTCATTGCTGCTGTGGGTGCTTGCTGTGCACAACTTGGCTGCCATGTTTTCTTACATTACAACAGTAAGTACACTTCAAAAGGTACTTAATTGGCTGTAAAGCACCTTGAGATTAGCCCCACTCCAATGTCTCCAATGCAATGATAAAATTGGCTTAAAAAAAAAGAAATCCACGGAGAGGCTTATTTTCTTCTATAAAAGAGAAGTGGGGTAGGAAGAGTTAATTTAAATCAAAAGTACTCCCGTACTCTTACAAAAGCAAAATACTGCAGATGCTGGAAATCTGAAATAAAAACAGAAAATGCTGGAAATACTCAGCAGGTCAGGCAGCATCTGTGTAGAGAGAAACAGAGTTAATGTTTCAGGTCAATGACCTTTCGTCAGCATTTTCTGTTTTTACTTCCATACTCTACTGCCCCTTTAAGCTGAATACAAAGTCTGATTTGATTTGCTTGGGGAATGTCATTGTAGGGTTAAAGGGCATTGGGTGTCGCATTGGGCACGATACCCAATCAAAAAGTGCCAGCCTTGGCTCAGTGGGAGCACTCTTGCCTCGGAGTTAGAGGGTTGTGGGTTCAAGCCCCACTCCAGGACTTGAGCACAGAATCTCGGTCGACAGCGCGGTTCTGGGAGTGCTGCACTGTGGGAGGTGCCGTCTTTCGGATGAGACATTAAACAAATACTCGTCTGCCTGGTTTGGTGGATATAAACATCCGATGGCACTATTCGTCTCCCCAGTGTCCTGTCCAACATTTATCCCGCAACCAACATCACTAAAAGTAGAGTATTTGGTTATTTATCTCGTGCCTGTTTGTGGGATCTTGCTGTTCACAAATTAGCTGCCATGTTTGCCTGCATTATAGCAGTTGGCTGTGAAGTACTTTGAGACACTCCGAGGGTATGAAAGGTGCTATGTAAAAACAAGTTTTTTCTTTCTAAATAGTAACTGATAGAGCAGAATTTGCCCAGGGCTCCAAACTCAATGATTTCAGCTGCTGTGTTAATTTATCATTACAAGCTCATCTACTTACTGTAGGATCTCCAGGCAGTGAGCAGGATTTACTGCTCGAGAAACTTCCCGAAGTCTACATCATCTTACGCCAGGATACAGCCCCACGGACAGACATTCGCAATTCCCCTCCTGTTCCATTCTAGCCTTGGTATACATGCACTGCCATTTGTGACAAACCACCCCTCACCCACCTGCTCCATCCCTCCAATCCCTTGACCTCAACTATTACCTGTAAAGAGCTTCGAGAGAGTGCCAAGTGATGGCGGTGTGTGCAAAATGTTGTCCTAGATTACATTCAGTGTTTTGAATAAAGCACAAATGTTTCTGTGGTGGGTTTCAGAGGTTTTATTTTGCCTTATGCAGGTCTCAAACATCAAGGAGAAAGGCAGCAGACAGGGTACGACAGCCAACCTGGCTCTGCCACAGAGCAAGGGCTTAATCGATCTGACTGCAGGTAGCAACATTACGACTTCAAATGCCCACTCCTCTTGAGTGCAGAAAACACACCAGTTCAACTCTGCAAACAGTATTAATTGTCTGACCAACTAATACACAGCAAGAGGCTCACAAACCTTTTACATTCCTCCACATTCCTGCTGAACACAGCTTACACCCCAGTGATGTTGCAGCCCAGCATCACCTTGTCAGACCCTACTCCCAACAATGGAAGATACATCAAGAGGCTCCTTTGCACAGCCTTTTGTGATTCCTCTGCCACCGTTTCTCTCACTCTGCCCGTCAGCTTCCTCAAAACAAAAAACAATTTCAAAATAAATTTAGCTGTGGGCACAAACGGGAAGTTGTGCCTGTCACTTGTGCAAGGCCCCGCAGGCAGGCTAACTGCTTCATGTCTGAACGCTGTGATACATATCTGGAAAAAGATATAAAACTACGCAAGTGTTAAGAGATTAAAGTAGCAACTCTGACACAAAATAATCTACTCGTCACTCCAGGGCAAGTATCTCACTCGCTCGAGGTTACGTGATCAGCTATCAGTAGACCATTTTGTGTATCCACCATTGCAAAGCTGTTCAGTGTACGTGTACCTATCCATTATCTTTCTCTGGAGTCAGGGAACATATAACCACAAGAACGAGGTCAACAGGGAAATTATATTTACAAAGTGGTAGACCGTCTGCCGACAGATCCATCAGTAGCAGTTCAGGCCTCTTCCTCAGAGATAAGTCAGTAGAGAGAGAGAGAGAGAGTGACAGTCTATTTTAATTTACTGCAGAAGCAAAGAATACAGAAAATAGGAAGAGGAATCCCGATAAAAAGATGTCCAAAAGCTGCCCCAATCTCCTCATTTAGTCCAGCTGACTTTGGGGATATCGTAATGTTCCGTCAGGGTATCCAGGTGTCGGTTAAACTCCTGCAAGAAAAGCAAAGAAAAGTTACAAGTGAGTGTTTCAGGTAATTGAAACCATTCAGAGCCCGAAGGGACTGACCCCAGAGTCTGGCTGTGCTGGGGCATGGCGTGGAGATTTGGGCACAGTGAGAGGAGAGACGTCTATGCTGGTGGAGGGAGCGCTGCAGGCATTAAGCATGGAATGTCCCTGAGCCCTCCTGAGAAGGGCACTCCTGCTGTCCCAGTGTGCCAGGCCCTCGCCCGACACCCACATTGCTTGTGGGCGGAGCCAGACTCAAAATTTAGTGCCTTGTGTCACCGGCCTGTGACCGGGAACTGGGCCGAGGTTGGCCACACTCGGTTCATGGGAGACTCTTGCAGTCAGCAGACAGGGAGCAGACTCTCGGTCTGTGCTGCACCCAGAACGTCGAAGGTCACTGCAACAATCTACGACACCATCCGCTCCTCTTCATTCAAAACACAACACGCTGTCTCATTTCCAACATAAAATAGGTCTGGTATTCAAGGATGGTCAGGCCCATTTTCATCACAAACTCTGGGGCAGTAGACCTCGCGATGCTCTGCAGGTTACCCTGGGCTGGGTTATGAGCAGCAACACTGCAGCTCATTTCCAATAGCTCCACACAAGCTGCAGTGCAGGCACAGTGCCAGGCACGGTGCAGGGCAGGCACGGTGCTGGGCAGGCACGGTGCAGTGCAGGCACGGTGCAGGGCTGGCACGGTGCAGGGCTGGCACGGTGCTGGGCAGGCACGGTGCTGGGCTGGCACGGTGCTGGGCTGGCACGGTGCTGGGCTGGCACGGTGCTGGGCTGGCACGGTGCTGGGCTGGCACGGTGCTGGGCTGGCACGGTGCTGGGCAGGCACGGTGCTGGGCAGGCACGGTGCTGGGCAGGCACAGTTGCCGCGAAGACGACACTGACATTAAGGTAACTTCCCGTCAGCAGTTTTCTTGCTTGCAAGGACAAAAATGGAAAGCACAAGCTCCAAACCATCAGGCAGCAGAAAGTGAAGCGGCTGGAAGCTGTAAGATCGAACGAAATTCCATTTTCGGCGAGGAGGAAGCAACAATTCTGCAGGGGACGGAGGGAAATTTCATCCCCCTGCTGTTTTCTCAAGATGGCCCTACAAAAATAAAAAGTCCTGCAGCTTTTCTCCAGGCTGGCGCTTTACCGCTAGCTCAAACTCATTTAAAGCACCACCTCCAAGTTCCCCTCCAAGTCACACGCCATCCTGGCCGTTCCTTCATCGTCACTGGGTCAAAATCCTGGAACTCCCTCCCTAACAGCATTGTGGGAGCACCTTCAACGGTTCAAGGCGGCGGCTCACCACCACCTGCTCAGGGCAACTAGGGATGGGCAATAAATGCAGGCCTTGCCAGCGATGCCCACATCCAGAGAGTGAATTAAAAAAAAACTAGCCTCTTCGAAAACCACTGTGGTTCAAAATGCCTGATCTGCCATTGAGGAAAACACTTTTTATTTACAGTTTTTTTTCCTAAGATGGCGTCACGGAAATATAAAAAAATCGGTCGGAGATTGACGAGTAGAAATCCAGTAACCTCACATCACCACCCTGCTACTGGGAGACACACTCTGAGCATTCTGTATACACCAGCCCTGGACCCTCCCCCTCCCTCTCCTCAGGTACTTCCTCAGGTGGTGAATGTTTTGATGAGGGATTCACACACAAAATGTTAACCTCACTTGTCATTCGCCGACAGACCTTTTCTTTATTTCTAGCATTCACTGTTTAATAATAGCTTCTGCAAGTCCTTTATAAACAGCCCAGACAGTTGCTGTTTGTTTTATCGCCTCTCTCCAGAGATTGCATGACTGAGGGAGGAGGGGAGAAGGATGACGGCCGCACACCTGGGTGGACAGTCTGGATGGTGCAGGAGGTCTTTTCCTGTCCTTTTTATTCCCAAACATTCACGGTTTAGTTTCTTAGGATTGACTATAAAATGCAGCGACAAAGTGTTTGATTTAGCCCCCCAAGTTCAAGTGAAACATCAGGCATTCACTGACTGGATCGTGTGGAAGAGATCCAAGGTGTACGACCACAATCTCACCACTGAGTGGAGCTGGAGCCACCTATTGAGGGAGGTCAGGCTGTTTCCAGCCATTGGGAAGCACAGCGCCACACAAGGGTAGAAATCAGACCGACAACATGAATTGCACAGAAATCCAGCAGCAACCTTAAATAAGAGATTACATAGAGCCTACAGCACAGAAACAGGCCATTCGGTGCTCCACACGAGCCTCCTCCCACCCCTCTTCCTCTAACTATCAGCATATCTTTCTATTCCTTTCTCCCTCATGTGCTTATCTAGCTTCCCCTTAAATGCATCTATTCTATTCGCCTCAACTACTCCTTGTGGTACAGGAAACTTTCGATTTACCGGCACCTAAATAACCGGAAATCTCAGTTAACCGGCAAAATTCAGGAGTAGGTTCAGGTAAGTTTTATTACTTGCCTTCCTCGATCTGTTGCTGTGCAAGGGTGTGGCTGCAGCTGTTGCTAAGCTACAGAGACGCTTGGAACTTGTAGCCATTGTTCTGAACCTGTTGCTAAGCAACAGGGTTTACTTTACCATAGCTTTCGGTTATCCGGAATTTTTGATGAACCGGCACCACATCGGTCCTGTCGGTGCCGGATAAAAAAAAGTTTCCTGTAGCAAGTTCCACATTCTAACCACTCTCTAGGTAAAGAGTTTTCTCTTGAACTCCTATTGCATTTATTAGTGACTATCTTATATTTATGTAGTTTTGGACTCCCCCACAAATGGAAACATTTTCTCTACGTCTACACTTTCAAACACAAGAACATATGAGCAGGAGTAGGCCATACGGCCCCTCGAGCCTGTTCCGTCATTCAGTAAGATCATGGCTGATCATCTACCTCAACTCCACTTTCCCAGCCTATCCCGATTCCCTTAGTGCCCAAAAATCTATCGATCTCTGTCTTGAATATACCGAACGACTGAGCCTCCACAGCCCTCTGGGTGAAGAATTCCAAAGATTCACCACCCTCTGAGTGAAGAAATTTCTCCTCATCTCAGTCCTAAATAGCCGACTCTTTATCCTGAGACTGTGACCCCTGGTTCTAGACTCTCTAGGGAGGTGATTGGTTGGTGAGTATTACAGCATTTTGTTTCTCTAAACTAGGACAGTGGTTTAAACGAAGAATGGGAAACTATAACATATATTATCAATTAAAAACTTAACTAGATAAACTAATTAATATAACTAAATAATTGTTGAATAAAGATTTTAACTAATTAAATAAATAAAATAAGGTTAGACTAAGTCATGGCAGAGCAGGTTGTGTGTCTGGACTGCAGTATGTGGGAGTTTGTGGACAGCGAGACTGTCCCGAGCGAATACGTCTGCAGGAGATGTCTCCGTCTCGAATCTCTCCAGCTCAGAGTCATTGAGCTGGAGTGCAAGTTGGAGACACCCCGACACATAAGGGAGGGGGAGGAGTATCTGGACAGTTTGCTCCAGACATCGGTCACACTTCGTAGAGAGGTGCAGGTTCAGAACGGGGTTGGTGTGACCGATAGTATGCAGAGTAAGGGGAACCCAGGTAAGAAAGGGAACGAGGATCCACAGAAACTGATCCTATCCAACAGGTACAATGTACTTCCTACCTGTGAGGATAAGGATAAAGACTGTGGGAAGGACAGACAGAATGCGGACCATGGCACTTTGGAGCACGAGGCCGTCCTAAGGGGGGAGGAGGAGGGGAAGCGTAATGTGGTAGTCCTAGGGGATTCTGTAATTAGGGGGACAGATAGCATCCTTTTTAAGCAAGATCGAGAGTCCCACATGGTATGTTGCCTACCTGGTGCCAGGGTAAAGGACATCGCGCACCGGCTTGAAAGGATATTAAAGAGGGAGGGGGGAGGATCCAGTCGCTGTGGTCCATGTTGGGACCAACAACATAACAGTAAAGAAGTCTTGCTACAATTGTACAGGGCCTTGGTGAGACCACATCAGGAGTACTGTGCACAGTTTTGGTCTCCTTATCTAAGGAAAGATATAATTGCCTTGGAGGCGGTGCAACGAAGGTTCACTAGATTGATTCCTGGGATGAGAGGGCTGTCCTGTGATGAGAGATTGTGTAGAATGGGCCTATACTCTCTGGAGTTTAGAAGAATGAGAGGTGATCTCATTGAAACATACAAGATTCTGAAGGGGACTGACAGGGTAGATGCTGAGAGGTTGTTTCCCCTGGCTGGAGTGTCTAGAACTGGGGGGCATAGTCTCAGGATAAGGGGTAGGCCATTTAAGACCAAGATGAGGAGGAATTTCTTCACTCAGAGGGTTGTAAATCTTTGGAATTCTCTGCCCCAGAGGGCTGTGAATGCTGAGCGAGTATATTCAAGGCTGAGATCGATAGATTTTTGGACTCTAGCGGAATCAAGGGATATGGAGATCGGGCGGGAAAGTAGATTATGAAAGTAAACCAGCAAAAAATATAAAAACAGATAGCAAGAGTTTCTACAGTTATATAAAAAGAAAAAGGGTGGCTAAAGTGAATGTTGGTCCCTTAGAGGACGAGACCGGGAAATTAGTAGTGGGGAACATGGAGATGGCAAAAACGCTGAACAAATATTTTGTATCAGTCTTTACAGTAGAGGACACTAAAAATATCCCAACACTGGACAGGGGGCAATAGGGGGGGGAGGAGTTAAACACGATTAAAATCACTAAGGAGATGGTACTCGGTAAGATAATGGGACTTAAGGCGGATAAATCCCCTGGACCTGATGGCTTACATCCTAGGGTCTTGAAAGAAGTAGCGGCAGGGATTGCGGATGCATTGGTGGTAATTTTCCAAAACTCCCTGGACTCAGCAAAGGTCCCGGCAGATTGGAAAACTGCTAATGTAACACCCTTATTTAAAAAGGGTAGTAGGCAGATGGCTGGAAACTATAGACCTGTTAGCCTAACATCTGTGGTTGGTAAAATGTTAGAGTCCATTATTAAGGAGACAGTAACGGGATATTTGGATAAACATAATTTAATAGGACAAACTCAGCATGGTTTCATGAAGGGGAAGTCATGTTTGACAAATTTGCTGGAGTTCTTTGAGGAAGTAACATATAGGGTGGATAAAGGGGAACCAGTGGACGTAGTGTATTTAGACTTCCAAAAGGCATTTGACAAGGTGCCACACAAAAGATTATTGCTCAAGATAAAAAATCACAGGATTGGGGGTAATATTCTGGCGTGGGTGGAGAATTGGCTCTCTAACAGAAAGCAGAGAGTTGGGATAAATGGTTCATTCTCAGACTGGCAATCAGTAACTAGTGGTGTTCCGCAGGGGTCAGTGCTGGGTCCCCAACTCTTTACAATCTATATTAACGATTTGGAGGAGGGGACCGAGTGTAACATATCAAAGTTTGCAGATGATACAAAGATGGGAGGGAAAGTAGTGAGTGAGGAGGACATAAAAAACCTGCAAAGTGACATAGACAGGCTAAGTAAGTGGGCAGAGATTTGGCAGATGGAATACAATACTGGAAAGTGTGAGGTTATGCACTTTGGCAGGAAAAATCATAGAGCAAGTTATTATCTTAATGGCAAGAAACTGGAAAGTACTGTAGTACAAAGGGATCTGGGGGTCCTGGTGCACGAAACTCAAAAAGTTAGTATGCAGGTGCAGCAAGTGATCAAGAAGGCCAATGGAATGTTGGCTTTTATTGCTAGGGGGATAGAATATAAAAACAGGGAGGTATTGCTGCAGTTATACAAGGTGTTGGTGAGACCGCACCTGGAATACTGCATACAGTTTTGGTGTCCATACTTAAGAAAAGACATACTTGCTCTCGAGTCAGTACAAAGAAGGTTCACTCAGTTAATCCCGGGGATGAGGGGGTGGTCATATGAAGAGAGGTTGAGTAGATTGGGACTCTACTCATTGGAGTTCAGAAGAATGAGAGGCGATCTTATTGAAACATATAAGATTGTGAAGGGGTTTGATCGGGTGGATGCGGTGAGGATGTTCCCAATGATGGGTGAAACTAGAACTAGGGGGCATAATCTTAAAATAAGGGGCTGCTCTTTCAAAACTGAGATGGGGAGAAACTTCTTCACTCAGAGGGTGGTAGGTTTGTGGAATTTGCTGCCCCAGAAAGCTGTGGAAGCTACATCATTAAATAAATTTAAAACAGAAATAGATAGTTTCCTAGAAGTAAAGGGAATTAAGGGTTATGGGGAGTGGGCAGGAAATTGGACATGAGTCTAGGTTTGGAATGGTCATGGCCCTGTGGGTAGTGCAGCGGGCCCAGGGGCCGTGTAGCCTGGTTCTGCTCCTACTTCTTGTGTTCTAATTCTGTGTTAGATTTCAGGAGATGGTTTTATTCCTGTTCCTGGCTGGGGTGGAGATCGCCTTTACAGAAGGTAAGTACTGTAGAAAATATAGGGACAGAGTGATCTCCTGGAAGAGTTTCGATCGCCTAGATGGGTCGGAGAAGAATTTCCCAGATTTTTTCTCCCAAATTGGCCATTGGGTTTTTTATCTGGTTTTTCGCCTCTCCCGGGAGATCACATGGGTTCGGGTGGGATGGAGAGTGATAGAAGATTTGAGGTTAGGATCAGATCAGCCATGATCTTATTGAATGGTGGAGCAGGCTCGAGGGACCGATTGGCCTACTCCTGCTCCTATTTCTTATGTTCTTATTGTGGTAAGCCACTGTATTGTATATTGCCACCTCTGGGTGGCGCTGTGTATGGAGGCATGCCTCAGCTGACTCCACCCACCACTGTGTGGGTTTCGTTCAGACTTGTTCAGTCACTCACGAAGAAGCATGGTCTCTTCTTAGCTAATAAAAGCCTTATTCATCTCTTCTTTCGACTCGTCATCTCTTCTTCGACTCATCACCTTTTATGAAGTAATTGATAAGCGTATCAATTTTATTAGCTAAAAGTTAAATGGCGACACCTGAGGAGCAACAACAGCAACGGATACAGCAGACATTGCTGAGAGCCCTCAGACCACCACGCCTGGACCTCGACCCTCAAGAGGTGGGTGCATCAGCCAAGTTTGAACACTGGCTGAGCTGCTTTGAATCCTTCCTCGCAATCTCACAGGTTACAGAGGAGGATCACAAACTGAAAATTTTGACCGCCCAGGTGAGCCATCAAGTATATATGCTAATCCGGGACTCTAATACGTACGTGGCGGCCCTCGAGCTACTAAAAGGGCAATATACGCGCCCAGTGAACACAATTTACGCCCGACACCTCTTGGGATCCCGCAGGCAGCAACCGGGAGAATCGGTAGGGGCATTTGCACGGGCGCTACTGGCACTCTGCAGAGACTGCGATTGTAAAGCGGTAACGGCTGTGGAGCACGCGCAGGGACTCGCCTGTGATGCCTTCGTCAGGGGCCTCCAGTCAGACCACACCCGGCAGAGACTGCTAGAAAGCAAGGAACCCGACCTGAAGACGGCCATTGCCCTTGCGCTCTCGTTAGAGGAGGCCCACCGAAACCTCGAGGCATACCCCCGTAACGGCGCCGAGACATGGCAATCGAAACCGTGGGACACGGGACCGCCGCCCCCGGCACCAACCGCTGCAGTGACCCAACCGAGACAGCAGCCTCCGGTAAGAACTGCTTCGATGCCCAGTAACCAGGCCCAAAAATGCTATTTCTGTGGCCAGTTAAAACATCCCAGAGCGCACTGCCCAGCTAAGACAGCTACCTGCTCGGGCTGCGGGAAGAAAGGCCATTACGCTAACGCCTGCAAGGGGAAGCCAGCCAGCAGCGCAGCGTGCGGGCCGTGGGAGCAGCCATCTTATCCGCCATTTTGTGTACCCCCGGCCGCATGGCATCCGCCGCCATCGTATCCAACGCACTCAACCGCCATTTCGTCACCGGAACCGACCACCGTCTCGGCGGATGACTATAGTGACTCACTAAGCCACATACTGGCCTCCGTGACGCTGGATCAAGCCCTCCCTCACCATCTATCCAGCTCCATGATGGATATCGCGGTAAACGGCCGCGCCACCAGTTGCCTGATCGACAGCGGGAGCACAGAGAGTTTCGTCCACCCCGACACGGTACGTAGCCACTCCCTCACGATTCTGCCAACGCACCATCGCATTTCTATGGCGTCCAAGTCCCAGTCAATGGACATCAGCGGCTACTGTGTGGTGACCCTGTCAGTAGGGGGCACTGAATATAAAAAATTTAAACTGCTAGTCCTGCCCCGTCTTTGCGCTGCCGTCCTGCTAGGGTTGGATTTTCAGTGCCACCTTAAGAGTGTCACACTAGCATACGGTGGACCCCTCCCCCCACTCACAGTCTGCAACCAACAACTTTTAAATCGCCCGCTGCAAACCACCTGCAGCCTTTCCACATTAAAAGTCCCCCCCCCTCCCCTGTTCGCTAACCTCACCCGCGACTGTAAACCCATCGCTACCAAAAGCAGGCGGTACAGTGCCGGGGACAGAGCTTTTATCAGCTCTGAGGTGGAGCGGCTATTGAAGGAGGGCATTATCGAAGGTAGCACTAGCCCCTGGCGAGCCCAGGTTGTAGTCGTTAAAACCACTGCAAAACGCCGCATGGTAATCGACTACAGCCAAACCATAAACCGGTACACCCAGCTGGACGCGTACCCCCTCCCTCGCATATCTGATATGGTCAATCAGATTGCGCAATACAAAGTATTCTCCACCATCGACCTTAAGTCAGCGTACCACCAGCTGCCCATCCGCCATGAGGACCGCCAGTATACTGCCTTCGAGGCAAACGGCCGCCTCTACCACTTCCTTAGGGTCCCCTTCGGCGTCACCAACGGGGTTTCGGTCTTCCAAAGGGAGATGGACCGAATGGTTGACCAGAACGCGCTGCGGGCAACCTTCCCCTATTTGGATAACGTCACCATCTGCGGCCACGACCAGCAGGACCACGACGTTAATCTAGCAAATTTCCTCCGTACGGCCCAACGGCTGAACCTAACGTACAATAAGGAAAAATGTATGTTTCACACCAAGCGCCTGGCCATCCTCGGCTGCGTGGTGGAGAACGGAGTCATCGGGCCCGACCCCGACAGAATGCGCCCCCTAATGGAGCTACCCCTTCCCCACTGCCAAAAAGCACTGAAGAGATGCCTGGGGTTTTTCTCCTACTACGCCCAGTGGGTGCCCCTCTATGCAGACAAAGCCAGGCCCCTCATCAAAGCCACCTCCTTCCCCCTGACACCAGAGGCGTGTGCAGCCTTCACTCTTATCAAGAACGATATCGCGAAGGCCGCAATGCACGCGGTGGATGAGTCCATCCCCTTCCAAGTGGAGAGCGATGCCTCCGACTTCGCCCTAGCCGCGACCCTTAACCAGGCGGGCAGACCCGTGGCCTTTTTCTCAAGGACCCTCCAGGGCCCCGAGACGAGACACTCCTCCGTCGAAAAGGAGGCCCAGGCTATTGTAGAAGCGGTGCGTCACTGGAGGCATTACCTGGCTGGGAAACGATTTACCCTGCTCACTGACCAGCGTTCAGTAGCTTTTATGTTTAATAATAAGCAGAGGGGTAAAATCAAGAACGACAAGATCTTGAGGTGGAGAATCGAACTCTCCACCTACAATTATGATATCTTGTATCGGCCAGGGAAACTCAATGAGCCCCCAGATGCCCTATCACGTGGTACATGCGCCAACGCGCAGAGTGATAGGCTGCAGTCCCTCCACAATGACCTCTGCCACCCGGGGGTCACCAGGTTTTTCCATTTTATCAAATCCCGTAACCTGCCCTACTCCATCGAGGAGGTCAGGACCATGACCAAGAGCTGCCAAATCTGCGCCGAGTGCAAACCGCACTTCTATAGGCCGGACAGAGCAAGCCTGATCAAGGCCACCCGCCCCTTCGAACGCCTGAGCGTCGATTTTAAAGGGCCCCTCCCCTCCGCTGACCGCAATGTGTACTTCCTCAACATAGTTGATGAGTACTCCCGTTTCCCCTTTGCCATCCCTTGCCCAGACATGACCAGTACCACGGTCATCAAGTGTCTGAATGACATCTTCGCTCTGTTCGGGTTCCCCAGCTATATACATAGCGACAGGGGCTCATCGTTCATGAGCGACGAACTTCGGCAGTACCTGCTAACAAGAGGTATCGCCACGAGCAGGACCACCAGTTACAACCCCCGGGGGAACGGCCAGGTGGAAAGGGAGAACGCGACGGTTTGGAAGGCAGTCCTCTTAGCACTAAAATCTAAGGGCCTTCCGACCTCCCGCTGGCAGGAGGTCCTCCCTGCAGCGCTCCACTCCATTCGGTCACTGCTTTGTACTGCCACTAATGCGACCCCTCATGAGAAAATGTTCGTTTTCCCCCGGAAGTCTACATCGGGAACCTCGCTACCGGCATGGTTGACTTCTCCTGGGCCCGTCCTACTGCGGAGGCACGTGAGGACGCATAAAACGGACCCCCTGGTCGAGCGGGTGCACCTCCTACACGCCAACCCCCAGTATGCCTGGGTGACATACCCAGACGGGCGGGAGGACACGGTCTCCATACGAGATCTCGCACCCTCGGGTACCCCTGAAATACCACCGTTATCCCCCTTACCACCGTTATCCCCCTTACCACTGTTATCCCCCACCACCCCTCCCAACCCAACCCCTGCAGACGGCATGCCAAAGCCCCAGGAATCTTCGCCAACCACCCAGACACCAGACCCGACGTCGGATGCTGCAACACCACCGCCGCCACCACGACGATCAGGACGTCAGACAAGGCCTCCTGATAGACTTAACTTGTAGTACCCTTCACCCCGCCGGACTTCACATTAAACAAGGGGTGAATGTGGTAAACCACTGTATTGTATATTGCCACCTCTGGGTGGCGCTGTGTATGGAGGCATGCCTCAGCTGACTCCACCCACCACTGTGTGGGTTTCGTTCAGACTTGTTCAGTCACTCACGAAGAAGCATGGTCTCTTCTTAGCTAATAAAAGCCTTATTCATCTCTTCTTTCGACTCGTCATCTCTTCTTCGACTCATCACCTTTTATGAAGTAATTGATAAGCGTATCACTTATGTTCTTAAAACTCCCTGGATTCAGGAAAGATCCCAGCAGATTGGAAAACTGCCCTTATTTAAAAAGGGAGGTAGAAAAAAGGCTGGAAACTATAGACCAGTTAGCCTAACATCTGTGGTTGGTAAAATGTTGGAGTCCATTATTAAGGAAGCAGTAACAGGACATTTGGATAAGCATAATTTAATTGGACAGAGTCAGCATGGTTTTATGAAGGGGAACTCATGTTTGACAAATTTGCTCGAATTCTTTGAGGACGTAACAAACAGGATGGATAAAGGGGAACCAGTGGATGTGGTGTATTTGGACTTCCAAAAGGCATTTGACAAGGTGCCACACAAAAGATTACTGCACAAGATAAAAAATCACGGGATTGGGGGTAATATACTGGCATGGGTGGAAGATTGGCTATCTAACAGAAAACAGAGAGTTGGGATAAATGGTTCATTCTCGGGTTGGCAATCAGTAACTAGTGGTGTTCCGCAGGGGTCAGTGCTGGGTCCCCAACTCTTTACAATCTATATTAACGATTTGGAGGAGGGGACCAAGTGCAACATATCTAAGTTTGCCGACGATACAAAGATGGGAGGGAAAGCAGTGAGTGAGGAGGACATAAAAAACCTGCAAAAGGACATAGACAGGCTAAGTGAGTGGGCAGAAATTTGGTAGATGGAATATAATGTTGGAAAGTGTGAGGTTATGCACTTTGGCAGAAAAAATCAAAGAGCAAGTTATTATCTAAATGGAGAGAAACTGCAAAGTGCTACAGTACAAAGGGATCTGGGGGTCCTGGTGCATGAAACACAGAAGGTTAGTATGCAGGTACAGCAGGTGATCAGGAAGGCCAATGGAATCTTGGCTTTTATTGCAAGGGGGATGGAGTATAAAAGCAGGGAAGTCTTGCTTCAGTTATACAGGGTACTGGTGAGGCCACACCTGGAATACTGCGTACAGTTTTGGTTTCCATATTTAAAAGATATACTTGCTCTCGAGGCAGTTCAGAGAAGGTTCACTCGGTTGATTCCAGAGATGAGGGGGTTGACTTATGAGGAAAGGCTGAGTAGGTTGGGCCTCTACTCATTGGAATTCAGAAGAATGAGAGGCGATCTTATCGAAACATATAAGATTGTGAGGGGGCTTGATCGGGTGGATGTGGGGAGGATGTTTCCACTGATGGGTGAGACTAGAACTAGGGGGCATAATCTTAGAATAAGGGGCTGCCCTTTCAAAACTGAGATGAGGAGAAACTTCTTCACTCAGAGGGTAGTAAATCTATGGAATTTGCTATCTCAGAGAGCTGTGGAAGCTGCGACATTAAATAAATTTAAAACAGAGATAGACAGTTTCCTAGCTGATAAGGGAATTAGGGGTTACGGGGAGCGGGCAGGGATGTGGACGCGAGTCTAGGTTCGGATCAGCCATGATCCTATTGAATGGCGGAGCAGGCCCGAGGGGCCGTATGGCCTACTCCTGCTCCTACTTCTTATGTTCTTATATTAAAGTGGAGTTGAGGTTGATGATCAGCCATGATCTTACTGAATGGTGGAGCAGGCTCGAGGGGCTGTATGGCCTACTCCTGCTCCTATTTCTTATGTTCTTATAGGGAAGAGTCAGCAAGAGGTCCTGTTTGGGGAGTATCAGAAACTCGGAGCTAAATTAAAGAACAGGACTTCAAGGGTTTATAATCTCTGGGTTATTACCCGAGCCAGGTACAAATTGGCGTAGGGATAAGCTGATCAGGGAAGTGAACACGTGGCTGAAGGAGTGGTGTGGGAAAGAGGGGTTCCATTTCATGGGGCACTGGCACCAGTATTGGGACAGGAAGGAACTGTACCATTGGGATGGGCTCCATGCGAACCGGTCTGAGACCAGGGTCCCACGGAAAGGATAAAAAGGGCGGTCACAAGGACTTTAAACTAGTAAATGGGGGGGGGGGGGGGGGGGGCGGGGGAGGGCTCAGGTGGAAATTGTAGTACAAATAGTAGTTCAAAAACAGACGAAAGGGAAGGGAGTAGAGTAACAGTCAGAAATTGTGTTTTAGGCACTACAGGTAAAGGGAAAACTAAAAGATGTAAAGCGATTAAACCAGGAGAGAGAAATAAGAAACATGTGAGTAAAACATCAGAGCTGAAGGACAGGCCAGGGTGTGTGGCCCAATTAAGCGTTCATTATACAAACGCACCGAGTATAAGGAATGAACTGCAGGCACAAATTGAACTCGGAGGGTGTGACATGGTAGTCATTACTGAGACATGGCTGCAAGACGGTCAGGACTGGGAACTAAATATACCAGGTTTTAAGGTCTACAGGACAGATAAGGAAAATGGCAGAGGGGGAGGAGTAGCCTTAATGATTAAAGATGAAATCACTTCAATGAAAAGAGAGGTAAGCAGGCAGTGGAGACTTTATAGGTAGAATTACGAAATAGGAAAGGATTTAAGGGTAAAAATAAGCAGAGTGGTTCAGGAAGGGACAGAGAGAGTAGCAAAGGTAATAAGGCATCAGCGACTAAGGTGACATTAGGGAAAAATAGAAATAAGTCAAAGCTAAAAGCACTATATCTGAATGCACGAAGCATTCGCAACAAAATAGATGAATTAATCGCGCAGATAGAAATTAACAGGTTTGATCTAATAACCATAACGGAGACGTGGTTGCAAAGTGGCCAAGGTTGGGAACTAAATATTCCAGGATACTTAAATTTTAGAAGAGACAGGCAAAATGGAAAAGGAGGAGAGGTAGCTGGAACAGTGCCCATGGATTGGAGGGTAGCTAATGTTACCCCACTATTCAAAAAAGGTGGTAGAGAGAAAACGGGTAATTACAAACTGGTAAGCCTGACATCGGTAGTGGGGAAAATGCTAGAGTCCATTATAAAAGATGTAACAGCAGAGCACTTGGAAAACAGTGACGGGATCAGACAAAATCAACATGGATTTACAAAAGGTAAATCGTGTTTGACTAATCTACTGGAATTTTTTGAGGATGTAACAGGCAAACTAGATAAGGGAGAACCAGTGGATGTGGTGTATTTGGACTTTCAAAAGGCTTTCGATAAGGTCCCGCATAAGAGATTAGCGTGTAAAGTTAAGGCACATGGGATTGGGGGCAAGGTATTGACTTGGATTGAGAACTGGTTGGCAGACAGAAAGCAAAGAGTTGGAATAAACGGGTCTTTTTCCGAGTGGCAGGCAGTGACTAGTGGGGTACCGCAGGGATCGGTCCTTGGACCCCAGCTGTTCACAATATATATTAATGATGATCTAGACAAGGGAACTAGATGTAATATCTCCAAGTTTGCAGACGACACAAAGCTAGGTGAGCGAGTGTGCTGTGAGGAGGATGCCGAGAAACTCCAGGATGATTTGGGCAGGTTGGGCGATTGGGCAGAAGCAATATAACGTGGATAAATGCGAGGTTATCCACTTTGGTGGCAAAAACAGGAAGGCAGATTATTATCTGAATGGCAATAGATTGGGAGAAGGGGAAGTGCAACGAAACCTGGGTGTCCTTGTGCACCAGTCGCTGAAGGTAAGCATGCAGGTGCAGCAGGCGGTTAAGAAGGCAAATGGTATGTTGGCCTTCATAGCGAGAGGGTTCGAGTACAAGAACAAGGATGTCTTGCTGCAGTTGTACAGGGCCTTGGTGAGACCGCACCTTGAGTATTGTGTGCAGTTTTGGTCGCCTTATCTGAGGAAGAATGTTCTTGCCATGGAGGGAGTTCAGCGAAGATTCACCAGGCTGATACCTGGGATGGCAGGAATGACGTATGAGGAGAGATTGGGTCGATTGGGCTTATACTCGCTGGAGTTTAGAAGAATGAGAGGGGATCTCATTGAAACTTATAAAATCTGACAGGACTGGACAGACTAGATGCAGGAAGGATGTTCCCGATGGTTGGGGAGTCGAGAACCAGGGGTCACAGTCTAAGGATAAGGGACAAGCCATTTAGGACAGAAATTAGGAGGAATTTCTTCACCCACAGGTGAACCTGTGGAATTCTCTACCACAGAAGGCAGTAGAGGCCAATTCATTAAATATATTCAAGAAGGAGTTGGATATATTTCTTAAGGCTAAAGGGATCAAGGGATATGGGGAGAAAGCAGGGACAGGGTACTGAATTTGGATGATCAGCCATGATCGCATTGAATGGCGGAGCAGGCTCGAGGGGCCGAATGGCCTACTCCTGCTCCTATCTTCTATGTTTCTATATAGCCCTGATAATAAAGGATGGGATAAAGACAGTAGAGAGAAAGGATCTTAGCTCCGAAAATCAAGAAGTAGAATCAGTCTGGGTGGAGCTAAGAAACAGCAAAACATTGGTGGGAGTTGTTTATAGGCCGCCAAACAGTAGTTGTAATGTAGGGCAGAGTATAAATCAGGAAATTAGTGGTGCATGCAACAAGGGTAATACAGTAATCATGGGGGACTTTAATCTACATATAGACTGGGCAAACCAAATTTGCAGTAATAGTGTGGAGGATGAATTCATGGAATCTATGCAAGATAGTTTTCTAGATCAGTATCTTGAGGAACCAACTAGGGAACAGGCTATTTTAGATCTAGTATTGTGCAATGAGAAAGGGTTAATTAATAACCTTGTAGTAAAGGGGCCTTTAGGGAAGAGTGACCATAATGTGATAGAATTTTATATTGAGTTTGAAAGTGATTTAGTTAAATCCGAAACTAGGGTCTTCAATCTAAACAAAGCAAACTATGTAGGTATGAGGGGCGAGTTAGCCAAGGTAGGTTGGGAAACTACATTAAACGGTATGATGGTAGAGAAGCAATGGCTAGCATTTAAAGAATTAATACATAATTTACAACAAATATACATTCCTTTAAGGCATAAAAACCCCACAGGAAAAGTGGTCCAACTGTGAAATTATCCATTTTGGTAGGAAAAATAGAAAAGCAGAGTATTTTTTAAATGGTGAGAGATTGGGAAATGTTGGTGTTCAGAGGGACCTGGGTGTCCTTGTACACGAATCACTGAAAGTTAACATGCAGGTACAGCAAGGAATTAGGAAAGCAAATGGTATGTTGGCCTTTATTACAAGAGGATTTGAGTAGAAGAGTAAAGATGTCATACTGCAATTTTATAGGGCGCTGGTGAGACCACACCTGGAGCATTTTGTACTGTTTTGGTCTCCTTACCTAAGGAAGGATACACTTGCTATAGAGGGAGTGCAACAAAGGTTCACGAGATTGATTCCTAGGATGGCGGGACTGTCGTATGAGAAGAGATTGAGTAAACTAGGCACGGGTGAGTACGCATGGAGTACTCACCCGTAAGCCCAATGGAAGTGCCGGTTTCGTGCATGCACTGCACATGCGCGGGAAACCAGCACTTCCGTTCCCCTGAAAGGGGTTCAGAGGTGGAATGCGTGCGCAGGAGAGGCAGCGCGTGCGCATCGAACTTACGTTTTTTTTGCAGGTTTCTCCGGGAGGGTAAGTCTCCAGGAGTTACACTTTTAAAATGCAGGCGCAAGGCCTGCTTTTTACAAGGTAAGTGGTGAATTAATTAAAATTAAAACATTTTTTCCACAGGTTTATTATTTTTAAATACTTTAAAGAAAGGTAAGTTTATTTTTAGCCCTGTTAGAAAATGTAATTAACTTTTTCAAAAATTTAAATTATTGTTTAAAAGTTATTTCATGTAATTTACTGTTTATTTTAAAAAATTTATTTGAAGATTTAATGATGTTTTGGGGCTTATAGTATTTATAGGTTTGACAGGTCTTCCTGTCAAACTTATGAGTGAAGCATTCCCTGCTACCATTGGCTCGCAATGGCCCACGTGATCCCAGGGGACGCATCGAACTAACTGCGTCCCTGGGATACACAAGCACTGCGCGCCGGCAGTTGGAGGAGGCCCAGGATCGGAAGCCCACGCGGGCCCACAGCTCAACGGTCGGCGCGGTAGGCAAGTGCAGTTCGGGGGCTTGCACTCGCGGGAAGCCCCCGACCCGAATTTCTGGGCCATTAATGTTTCCCTTGGCTGGGGAGTCTAGAAGCAGGGGCACAGCCTCAGGATAAAGGGTAGGCCATTCAGGACTGAGATGAGAAGAAATTTCTTCACACAGGTGGTGAATCTTTGGAATTCTCTACCCCAGAGGGCTGTGGAGGCTCAGTCATTGGGTATATTCAAAACAGAAGTCGATAGATTTCTGACTAGTAAGGGCATCAAGGGATATGGCGATAGGGCCGGTGAATGGAATTGAAACAGAAGATCAGCCATGATCTCATTGAATGGCGGAGCAGGCATGAAGGGCCGAATGGCCTACTCCTGCTCCTATTTCTTATGTTATGTTCATTAGACTGGTCCCTGGGATGGGGGGATTGTCCTATGAGGAGAGATTGAGTAGACTAGGCCTATATTCTCTAGAGTTTAGAAGAATGAGCGGTGATCTCATTGAAACATACAAAATTCTTCCAGGGCTTGACAGGGTAGATGCAGGGATCTTACTGAATGGCAGAGCAGGCTCGAGGGGCTGAATGGCCTACTCCTGTTACTATGTTCCTCTCCAGCCAGGGGAAACAACCTCTCAGCATCTACTCTGTCAGTCCCCCTCAGAATATTATATGTTTCAATTAGATCACCTCTCATTCTTCTAAACTCCAGAGAGTACAGGCCCATTCTACTCAATCTCTCCTCATAGGACAGCCCTCTCATCCCAGGAATCAATCTAGTGAACCTTCATTGTGCCCCCTCTAAGGTAAGTATATCCTTCCTTAGGTAAGGAGACCAAAATTGTGTACAGTACTCCAGGTGTGGTCTCACCAAAGCCCTATATAATTGCAGCAAGACGTCCTTACTTTTAAACTCCAACCCCCTTGAAATAATGACTAACATACCATTTGCCTTCCTAATTTCTTGCAGTACCTGCATGTTAACCTTCTGTGATTCATGTACAAGGACACCCAGAACCTTCTGCATAGCAACATTTACTAGTCTCTCACTTTTTACCAAAGTGGATAATTTTACATTTCCCCACATTATACTTCATCTGCTACCTTCTTGCCCACTCACTTAACCTGTCTATGTCCCTTTGCAGCCTGTTTGCGTCCTCCTTACAGCTTACTTGGTCCCCTCATCGCAATCATTACTATAGATTGTGAATAGCTGAGGTCCCAGCACTGATCCTTGCAGCACTCCACTAGTTACAGCCTGCCACACCGAAAATAACCTGTATATTCCTACTCTCGGTTTTCTGTTAACCAATTCTCAATCCAAATCCCAGGAGCTCAAATCTTGTGTAACAACCTCTTGTGTGGCACCTTATCAAATGCCTTATGAAAAGTCTTTAATAATCTTAAAGACCTCTATCAGAACATCCCTCAGCCTTCTCCTTTCTAGGAAAAAGAGCCCCAGTCTGTTCAGCCTTTCCTGATAAGTAAATAATCTCCATTCTGGTATCATCCTTGTGAATCTTTTTTGCACCTTCTCCAATGTCTCTATATCCTTTTTAGAATACGGAGACCAGAACTGTGGACAGTCCTCCAACTGTGGTCTAACCAAGGTTCGATACGCTTAACAACATCTCTGCTTTTCAATTCTATCCCTCTAGAAATTAACCCCAGTGCTTGGTTTCCTTTTATTACAACAAAATGGCGCCTTTAACATAGTAAAACGTCCCAAGATGCTTAGGAGCGATTATCAAACAAAATTTGACCCCGAGCCACATAAGGAGATATTAGGGCAGATGACCAAAAGCTTGGTCAAAGAGGTAGCTTATAAGGAGCGTCTTAAAAGGATGAGAGAGGTGTAGAGGGGCAGAGAGGTTTAGAGAGGGAATTGCAGAGCTTAGGGCCTCTACAGCTGAAGGCACGGCCATCAATGGAGGGGCGTTTAAAATCAGGGATGCGCAAGAGGCCAGAATAGGAGCAGCGGAGATGTCTCGGAGGGTTGTAGGGCTGGAGGTTAGAGAGATGGGGAGGAGCGAGGCCATGGAGGGATTTGAAAACAAGGATGAGAACTTTAATACTGAGACGTTGCTCAACCAGGAGCCAATGTAGGTTAGCGAGCACAGGGATGATGGACGAACGGGACTTGGTGAGTTAGGATAGTTCAGTCAGACAGTTGTCAGGGAGAGGGATGGAGTCAGTGGCTAGGGAACAGAGTTTGTGGCAGGGACCAAAGACAATGGCTTCAGTCTTTCCAACATTTAGTTGGAGGAAATTTCTGCTCATCCAGTACTGGATGTCGGACAAGCAGTGCGACAAATCAGAGGCAGTGGAGGAGTCGAGAGAGGTGGTGATGAGGTAGAGCTGGGTGTCGTCAGCGTACATGTAGAAACTGATCCTGTGTTTTTGGATGATGTCGCCAGGGGGTAGCATGTAGCTGAGAAATAGGAAGGGGCCATGGATAGATCCTTGGGGGATTCCAGAGGTAACGATGCGGGAGCGCGAAGAGAAGCCATTGCAGGTGATTCTCTGGCTACGATTAGATAGATAAGAATAGAACCAGGCGAGTGCAGTCCCACCCAGCTGGACGGCAGTGGAGAGGCGGTGGAGGAGGATGGAGTGGTCAACTGTCGAAGGCTGCAGGTAGGTCAAGAAGGACGGGGAGGGATAGTTTACCACGGTCACCGTCACATAGCATGCCATTTGTGACTTTGATAAGAGTCGTTTTGGTACTGTAGCAGGGGCAGAAACCTGATTGGAAGAATTCAAACATGGAGTTCCAGGAAAGATAGCGATGAAATTGGGAGGTGACAGCATGTTGAAGGACTTGAGAGTGGGGTTCCGCATGGCTTAGTACTCGGTCTCTTGCTTTTTGTGGTATATATCAATGATTTAGATTTGAATGTAGGGGATATGATTACACATTAAATGGTAGGACACTGAGAAGTGCAGAGGATCAGAGGGACCTTGGAGTGCATATCCACAGATCCCTGAAGGTAGCACGACAGGTAGATAAAGTGGTTAAGAAGGCATATGGAATACTTGTATTCTATGCCTCGGCTAATAAAGGCAAGAGCAGGGAGGTTATACTTGAACTGTATGAAACACTAGTTAGGCCACAGCTAGTGTACTGCGTGCAGTTCTGGTCACCACATTACAGGAAAGATGTGATTGCACTAGAGAAGGTACAGAGAAGATTTACAAGGATGTTGCCAGGACTGGAGAATTTTAGCTATGTGGAAATATTGGATAGGCTGGGTTTGTTTTCTTTGGAACAGAGGAGGCTGAGGGGAGACCTTATTGAGGCGTATAAAATTATGCGGTGCCTAGAGAGAGTGGATAGGAAGGACCTATTTCCCTTAGCAGAGGGGTCAATAACCAGGGGGCACAGATTTAAAGTAATTGGTAGGAGGTTTAGAGGGGATTTGAGGGGAAATTTCTTCATCCAGAGGGTTGTGGGGGGTCTGGAACTCACTGCCTGCAAGGGTGGTAGAGGCAGAAACCCTAACCACATTTAAAAAGTGCTTGGATGTGCACTCAAAGTGCCGTAACCTACAGGGCTAACGGACCAAGAGCTGGAAAGTGGGATTAGGCTGGATAGCTCTTTGTCGGCCGGCATGGACATGATGGGCCGAAATAGCCTCCTTCTGTGCTATAAACTTCTATGATTTCTATGAGAGGAAAGGGAGGTTGGAGATGGGGCAGTAGCTTGCAAGGACAGAGGGATCAAGGGTTGATTTTTGAGGAGAGGGGTGATGACGGCAGATTTGAAGGGGAGGGGGATAGCACGCAAGGAAAGAGAACCGTTAACAATATCAGCTAACATGGGGGCTAGGAAGGGCAGTTTAGTAGGAATAGGGTCGAGAGAGCAGGAGGTGGGTCTCATGGACAAGGTGAGCTCGGAGAGGTCATGAGGGGAGATAGGAGAGAAACTAGAGAAAGATGTGAGTTCAGGGCTAGGGCAGGGGGAAACCTTAGAAGAGGTTTGGCCCGGTGGACTAGGGGAAGGGAGGGAAATGGCTGAGGCAGCTGATCAATTGGTCTCAATCTTAGTGACAAAAAATCCACGAGCTCCTCGTTCTTGTTGTTAAAGGTGAGGGTGGAGGAGGCAGGGGAGAGGGTTTAAGAAGACAGTCTGCAGTAGAGAAAAGAAGCCGGGGGTATCTTTGCATTCCAGGATGATCCTGGAGTAGTGAGCAGTTTTGGCCGAGGAGAACAGGACCCGATAGTGCTTTATGTGGTCCAGCCAGATCTGGCGGTGAATGGCTAAACCAGTTGTCCCCCATATATGTTCAAGTCTGTGTCCCTTGGGCTTAAGGGAGCGAAGGTGGGGGCTGTACCAGGATGAGAGAGAGTAATGGTTTTAATGGGACAAGGGCATCAAAGGTGGAGGTGAGAGTTTGGTTCAGCAGAAATGTCATGGCGAGTGGAGGGCCAAAATCTAGACAGTTGGGATTTTGAAAGTGCAGTTGTAAGTGAATTGGGAGAGAGTTTTTTCCAGGGGCAGGCACAGGAGTAGGGTTGGGGAGGGGGAAGGAGATGTGGGTGGAGAGCGATACAAGGAAGTGATCAGAGATGACCTTATCTGTGATTGACACGATAGGAGTAAGGCCACATGAGTTTGCAAGGTCGAGGGGGTGGCTGTGAATATGGGTAGGGGGGTTTATATGGAGGGAGAGATTAAGGGAGGATAGGAGGGCAGTGAACTCAAGAGGGGAGATGGCATGATGAGTTGAGATAGAGGTTGAAATCACCGAGGGTGTGAAGTCGCTCGGTGCAGAGGTTGAGGGAAAAAAGCAGTGACGATAACTCGGTGAGAAAATTGGCATGGTACTTGGGTAGATGGTAGAGAATGAGGATTTTAAATCAGAGGCGAGGGGGGTGGAACAGGGCAAGATGGTGCCAAAGCAGTAGGGGGACAGACCAAGGTGCGATTTGGTGATAACAGCCACATCGCCACTGCGGTGGTTTGGGCGGGGCAAGAGGCGGGTATAGCCAGGTGGCGAGGCTTCATTTAGGGGGATGGTGTCATCACCCCTCAGTCAGGTTTCCGTCAAGGTGACGATATCAATGCAATCATCCACAATAAGCTCATGGATGGCAAGGGCCTTGTTCACAAGTGAACGGACATTCTGGAGGGAGATACGGAGAGGAGCGGTGATAGCTGATCCACTAGCAGAGTCCACATGGTCAGCATTGGGCGGGGTGAGTGAGACGGGAAGGAGTTAGTAAAGATTAGACCCCAGCGAGTCTTTTTTTTTATTCGTTCATGGGATCTGGGCAGCGCTGGCAAGGCCAGCATTTATTGCCCATCCCTAATTGCCCTTGTGATGGTGGTGGTGAGCCGCCTTCTTGAACTGCTGCAGTCCGTGTGGTGAAGGTACTCCCACAGTGCTGTTAGAGAGGGAGTTCCAGGATTTTGACCCAGCGACGATGAAGGATCGGCAATATACTTCCAAGTCAGGATGGTGTGTGACTTGGAGGGGAACTTGGAGGTGGTAGTGTTCCCATGCGCCTGCTGCCCTTGTCCTTCTAGGTGGTAGAGATCACGGGTTTGGGAGGTGCTGTCGAAGGAGCCTTGGCGAGTTGCTGCAGTGCATCTTGTAGATGATACACACAGCAGCCACAGTACGCCGGTGGTGGAGGGAGTGAATGTTTAAGGTGGTGGATAGGGTGCCAATCAAGCGGGCTGCTTTGTCCTGAATGGTATCGAGTTTCTTGAGTGTTGTTGGCGCTGCACTCATCCAGGCAAGTGGAGAGTATTCCATCACACTCCTTACTTGTGCCTTGTAGATGGTGGAAAGGCTTTGGGGAGTCAGGAGGTGAGACACTTGCCGCAGAATACCTAGCCCCTGACCTGCTCTTGTTGCCACAGTATTTATGTGGCTGGTCCAGTTAAGTTTCTGGTCAATGGTGACCCCCAGGATGTTGATGGTGGGGGATTCGGCGATGGTAATGCTGTTGAATGTCAAGGGGCGGTGGTTAGACTCTCACTTGTTGGAGATAGTCATTGCCTGGCACTTGTGTAGCGCGAATGTTAACTGCCACTTATCAGCCCAAGTCTGAATGTCATCCAGGTCTTGTTGCATGCGGGCATGGACTGCTTCATTATCTGAGGAATTGCGAATGACACTGAACACTGTGCAGTCATCAGCGAACATCCCCATTTTTTACCTTATGATGGAGGGAAGGTCATTGATGAAGCAGCTGAAGATGTTTGAGCCTAGGACACTGCCCTGAGGAACTCCTGCAGCGATGTCCTGGCGCTGTGATGCTTGACCACCAACCACGACAACTATCTTCCTCTGTGCTCGGTAAGACTCCAGCCAGTGGATACTTCCCCACCCGCCCCCCCCCCCCCCGATTCCCATTGACTTCAGTTTTACTAGGGCTCCTTAATGCCACACTTGGTCAAATGCTGCCTTGATGTCAAGGGCAGTCACTCTCACCTCAATTGACCCTTCGGAGGATGCCAAGAGAGGTACAGAGGGAATCTGTAGGCTTATCTAAGAGGGAGTCAAGCCTGGCGTGATGGCAGGAAAGCAGGGAGGTCAAGGAGTGCTGAAGGGTTGGTTAGGGGTTTGGGAGGACAGAGCACCTGAGACAGGAGAAATGAAAGGAGGCATGACGAGAGGAGACTAGGAGGGATAAAGAGAAAAGAACAAAAAAGGGAGAAAAAAGTGGAAATAGAAGTGATGGCCTTATTAACCTGCACCGCTACTTTTAGTGATTTGTGTATCTGTACCCCTAGATCCCTTTGCCCCTCCACCCCATTTAGACTTATTATCCAAGCAGTATGTAGCCTTCTTAATGTTTTTACCAAAATGCCCCACTTCACACTTATCTATACTGAAGTTCATTTGCCAATTACAGGCCCATTCTCCAAGTTTTTTAATGTCTTCTTTATTTTGTCACAGTCCTCCTCTGCATTAACTACTCTCCCTATTTGTTGTCATCTGCAAATTTTGAATTTGTACTTCCAATTCCCGAGTCCAAATCGTTTATGTAAATTGTGAACAACAGTGGTCCCAGCATCAGTCCCACCATTTGCCAGTCTGAGTAGCTACCTTTAACCACTACACGCTGTTTTGTAGCCAGCGTACATCCATTCTGCTACTTGTCCACTGACTTCACATGTTCTGACCTGAGTCATGAGTTTACTATGCTGTACCTTATCAAAGGCTTTTAGGAAATCCAAATATATTATGTCTACTGCAATACCCTTATCTACACAGAGGATGCAATCACAACTGCTCTACACTCGGCACTGAATCACTTAGATGGTAAAGAGACCTACATCAGAATGCTGTTCATAGACTACAGCTCAGCATTCAACACTATCGTCCCCAACAAGCTGGCCACCAAACTCCAAACTCTTGGCCTGAACACTTCCCTCTGCAACTGGACCCTGGACTTCCTAACAAACAGACCCCAGTCTGTCAAATTAGGTAACCACACCTCCCCCCCCCCGACCCTGAACACGGGGGCCCCACAAGGATGTGTGCTGAGCCCCCTCCTCTACTCCCTCTTCACCCACGGCTGTGTGGCTGTTCATGGTTCCAACACCATCATCAAGTTTGCGGATGATACCACGGTAGTAGGCCAGACCACCAACAACGATGAGTCAGCCTACAGGGAGGAGGTCCAGCATCTCGTGAAGTGGTGCGCCGATAACAACCTGGCCCTTAACATCAAGAAAACCAAAGAAATCATTGTGGACTTCAGGAAGTCTAAAGGCGGAAGTCACACCCCCACCCACATCAATGGGGCTGTGGTGGAAAGGGTGGACAGCTTTAAGTTCCTCGGAGTCCACATCACGGAAGACCTCTCCTGGTCCCTCAATACCTCCTCTCTGGTGAAGAAGGCCCAGCAGCGCCTATATTTCCTAAGGAGGCTGAAGGGATGTAACCTGTCACCCCTGATCTTCTCTAACTTTTACCGCTGCACAATAGAGAGCATCCTGACGAACTGTATCACAGTATGGTATGGCAGCTGTAGCTACTATGACCAGAAACATAGAAGATAGGAGCAGGAGTAGGCCATTCGGCCCTTCGAGCCTGCTCCGCCATTCAACGAGATCATGGCTGATCATCCAAACCCTAGCACCCGGTCCCTACACCGACAGCCATCCCACCCAAGCCCTATCCCCGTAACCCCGCGTATTTAATCCCCCCCTAACACTAAGGGTCAATTTTTTTATCATGGCCAATCAACCTAACCCGCACATCTTTGGACTGTGGGAGGAAACCGGAGCACCCGGAGAAAACCCACGCAAACACGGGGAGAATGTGCAGCGGGTAGTCAAAACTGCCCAACGCATTACCGGCACCCGGCTACCGACCATACAGCACATATACCAGAAACGCTGTTTACGGAGGTCACGGTCCATCATCAAAGACCCTACCCACCCCAGCCACAGTCTGTTCGCCCTCCTGCCATCTGGGAGACGCTACAGATGCATTCGCACCCGTACGACCAGATTTAGGAACAGCTTCTTTCCCAGGGCTGTCATCCTACTGAACTCCACAAATAAACTCTAAAGCCTGCACATCTGCCAATGCACTTTATTATGGTTATGTTTATGTTAATGTATTACAAGCCAAATGTATGTTGAATGTTTAAATGTCTTAATCTAAATGTACACTCTCGGGAGCCGCAAGCCTACATTTCGTTGTACTGCACTTGTGCACTAACAATGACAATAAAAGTTGATTTGATTTTGATTTGATTACTTCTTGAAAGAATTCAATAAGGTTGGTCAAGCATGACCTTCCCTTTTGGAATCCGTGCTGACTACTCTTTATTATATTTTCGGTTTCTAGATGTTTTACTATTACATTTTTGAGTAAAGATTCCATTATCTTTCCTACCACCAATGTTAAGTTAATTGGTCTATAGTTTCCTGGATTTGTTCTATCTCTCTTTTTAAATATAGGAATCACATTAGCTGTCCTTTGGCACTATTAAGTTTTCTAATGAATTATTACATATATGTGTGTAATCGTGCCTCTGCTATCTCTTCCCTAACTTCTTTTAATATGCATGGGTGCAATCCATCCAGACCAGGGGTTTTATCCTCTAAGTTTGATTAGTTTATCAATTATCTCTCTCCTTTCTATCTTAAATGTTGTTATATCTTTTTTGACCTCCTCCACTAATGTTATGTCCTCCCTGTTAATCTCCCTGGTAAATACAGAGACAAAGTAATTAATTAACAGTTCTGCCATTTTACTGTCATTACCTGTGAGTTTATCGTGTGCATATCCCTATCCTGATTTTCCATTTGTTATTTATGTATCTGTAGAATATTTTACTATTTCTTTTTGTATTCCTTGATAATTTAATTTCATAGTTCCTCTTTGCCTTCCTATTTGGTTTTTTAAAACTTATTTTCTAACCGTTTCACATTCCTTTATAGTCATCCCCTCTATTGTCTATGTAGTGTAGGCCTTTCCCTTTAGTTTCAATTTTGACCTTTTCTCTTTTCTCATCCCTGGGGGTGTCATGGATCACTGGCTAGTTTGCTCTTGTTTTTTAGTGAAATATATTTCTCCTGAACTCTATTGATCACCGTTTTAAATATTTCCTACTGCTGCTCTCTTTGTCATTTTTTTCCCAGTTTAATTTCCCTATTTCCATTCTCATCCCCTCAAAATCAGCCTTTTCCCCCAATCTATTACTTTTGTCTTTGTCTTACTTATGTCTCTCTCAATTATTATTTTAAACCTTATTATACTGTGACCACGATTGCCTGGATGTTCCCCTCAGCTTACTTCTCTTATCTGCTCTGGATCATTTCCCATTACTAGATCTAGCAATGATTCCTCTCTTGCTGGAGATGCTTAGACACAACAAATCTTGACTGCTTGCAAGGTTTCTGCAAAAGCTTCAAGTCATAAAGAACTTCAGAATTTTAAATGTCAATAAGGTATCTGCATTTAAGCCACAGAAAATTAGCATCTTACCTCCACGCTCTGTTTGTGAGTTTTTGACGCCTTCTTCAGGATCCTTTCAATTTGCTGCAAGAAGTGAAAAAGCAGGAAGAGAGTGAGAAGGACTGGAGCCACGATCACTACGAAACTGAGTGGAGGAGCAAGGAGGCAGACAGCTGCAGCTCTGACTCACGGACCGCATTAAAAAAGGACCAGAAAAAGGGGAGAGGGAGGGAAATACACATGAAGTCGAGAGCAAAAGACAGTTACATGGCAGGTGTGATTTTAGCATTTCTCACATTATCACTTCTGCTATTTAACCTTTTCCTGTTCTCTACTTAAGCATTTTACGTGTCCATGCGCGCGAGGGACTTTCCCTTTCCCCCTTTGCCTTGCTCTGTTCCTTTTTAAACATTGTTGATCTGTAATTTCTTCCCGTTCTGACCAAAGGTCCACACCTGAAACGTGAACTCTGTTTCTCTCGCCACAGATGCTGGCTGGCCCGCTGAGCATTTCCACCATTCACTGGTTTTGTTTCACGTTTCCAGCATCTGCAGAATTTTGCTCTTGTTTTTTTTAAACATACGTGGGCCTGAATCAATCGATACAGTAAACTCGAGGAACAGCACCTCATCTTCCGATTAGGCACTCTGCAGCCTTCCGGACTCAATATCGAGTTCAACAATTTCAGATCATAACCTCGGCCCCTATTACATTTTTTCTTGTAATTTTTCCACTCCTTTTCCGCCCCCCCTTTTCCTTTTGTTTCTCTCTCACACCTGACAGCTATCTCTTGCCCTGCCAGTACACTGTACACCTAATCTCAGCCTATTACCATCTCGTCTAGCTTCGAATACCTTTTATTGTCTCTTTTACTTCTTTTGTTTCTTTCACTTCTTTTGTCCGATCGCAGCCCTGCCTTCGATCTATTTTCTTTTCTTTCCAGTTTTGAAGAAGGGTTCAACCCGAAACGTCAACTCAAATTTCTCTCCACGGATGTTGCCTGACCTGCTGAGTTTTTCCAACATTTTCTGTTGTTATTTTGGAATTCCAACATCTGCAGTATTTTGCTATCATACAGAATCACAGCCTGCTTTTAAGGCGGAATGTTAAAGGATTTACAATTAGTGAGACAACTGGAGCCACTCTTTGGGGAACGCAGGCTGACAGGAGGCTGTATGACCTGGAAGGTGGGAGAAGAGTGGAGAATTGGACCCCTAAATATACACGCAAAATGGAACTGCATGGAACAAAAGCAGAATACCGCGGATGCTGGAAATTTGAAATAAAATCAGAAAATGTTGGAAATACTCAGCAGTCAGGCAGCATCTGTGGAGAGAGAAACAGAGTTAGCGTTTCAGATCAACGACCTTTCATGGAACTGTATTGATGTGGGTTGTTGCCCTTAATGTGGTTTGGAGTGTTAAAGTAATTACACCTCTGAAGAACTGTGCTATCTCAAAGCGCTTCGAGTCCGGGGTCCCTGAGTGATGCTAAACAAACCAATACTATGTTGTCTATGGTTCACCCACACTTTAGTAAAGTACCAGTAACTCTAGATTCAGCAAGGTCTCCAGTCCAAGCAAACACGGCCGGAGGAGCACCAGGCTGATCAGGGTCTTGGAGATCTGCTGTCATTAGCAGTGTTCAGTTCAATGTGCTGCTGTTACAGAAATACACTCGTGTGCTCCTTTAGTGGAGACTAGTGCGGTCTAATCTAACGGACTGCATACCTCCAAGATCAGAAACATGCTCGGTACCAGGTTCGGTAAAAGCTTGGGCCTTTCATTCCCTCTCAGATTATACCTGGGCAAATAACAGTTCAAAGCAGTCTCCTGGGTACCTGGCCCTCTGTACTAAACACTCACTTAAGCAACTTCAAACCGTAACTAGATTGCTCGCTTTCTTAGGGTGGGGAGAACAAAGTGGCAGGTGATGTGGGGGGGCGTGTAATAGCAATGTTCCCCCTAATTTTTTTCCAGGGGGTGTCCGCAGCCCCTTTTAGGGGCTGTGCAGCCCATTCAGTTTTGCGCATACACAAAATTTAACATGGGAAAAGCTGGACCTGGGCTGTGCAGCTTAGAGGGAACGTTGGTGCAGAGATCCGTGGGCATGTTGGGAAGAGGCTGGTTGGCCTTGTGGGTGTGGTCCCTTTATCAGAACATGGTTTTGGCCAGGGTGGTCCACCCCTGTGCTTCCAGCACGGGGGGGGGGGGGGGGGTGGCTAAATGGGCTTCCGGCCTGAGGGGGGGGGGGGGGCACACCTGGGCTTCCGGCCCGAGGGAGGAGGGGGGCGCACCTGGGCCTCTGGCCCGAGGTGGGGGGGGGGGGGGAGGGGGGTGCACCTGGGCCTCTGGCCTGAGGTTGGGGGGGGGGGGGGGGGCGCATCTGGGCTTCCGGCCCAAGGGGGGGGGGGGCGCAGCGCACCTGGGCTTCCGGCCCGAGGGGGGGTGGGGGGGGTGGCACCTGGGCTTCCGGCCCGAGGGGGTTGGGGGTCGCACCTGGGCTTCCGGCCCGAGGGGGGGGTGGGGGGGGTCGCACCTGGGCTTCCGGCCCGAGGGAGGAGGGGGGGGGGGGAGGGGGGTGCACCTGGGCTTCCGGCCTGTCTTTCTGACAAGCTTGCTAGCTGCTTCCAGCATTTTCTGGTCTTTTTTTCAGATTGCATCTGTTTGCAGATTGTACCCTCTGCCCTCCCATTTCCCTTCCTGTGACAGTCCACTGCACCAGCTGAGCAGTTACCCTTCCCTTTATTCATTCGTGCCTTTTCTTTCCGTCGGGAGTTGGCTACAGACAGTTTACAATTTGTACCTATTTCTGTGCATTCTACCCAAAGTCTCCCCTCCTCTCCCCCACTGTGTTTCATTCAGTTCAAGATCTTCTATAGTCTCCAGTCTGATGAAGGGCCAACACACAAAACATTAGTCTTTACAGATATGGACTGACCAGCTGTGGATCTCCAGCACTCGCAGGTTTATTCTCTTTTTATTCGTTAAGATGTAACAACTCACCCGCTTCTCCTGCATCTTGTCAAACGCCTTCTGTGCTGGAGTTCTTTTGTCTACGATCTCTCTCTTATGCTCTCCCGAATCCTCCGCCTCCTCTTGCTGCTGCTGATATGAGGTGATCTGTCCCAGTATTTTCTTGCTTTCCTTACTCTTTTTCTTCCTTTTTTTAAATAAAAGAAATGCACAAAAGAGATCAGTTATATTATTTGTTATTGAAATCTGACAGTGAGGGAAGCTACATGCACAGATCAGAGGAAAGAGGGGATTACAATGGGAGAGGCCGAGAGGGAGGAAGGGTGAGTGAGAGGGAGTGAGAGGGAAGGGGTGTGGGGGGGCAGCGCTCCCTCAGTATTGCCCCTCCAACAGTGCAGCGCTCCCTCAGTACTTCCCCTCCAGCAGTGCAGCTCTCCATCAGTACCGCCCCTCCAACAGTACAGCACTCCCTCAGTACTGACCCTCCGACAGTGCAACACTCCCTCAGTACAACACTCCGACAGTCATAGAGTTACAGCACAGAAAGAGGCCCATCGGCCCATTGTGTCCGCGCCGGCCATCAAGCCCTGTCTATTCTAGTCCCATTTTCCAGTACTTGGTCCGTAGCCTTGTATGCTATGGCGTTTCAAGTGCTCATCTAAATGCTTCTTGAATGTTGTGAGGGTTCCTGCCTCTACCACCCTTTCAGGCAGTGAGTTCCACATTCCAACCACCCTCTGGGTGAAAAAGTTTTTCATCAAATCCCCACTAAACCTCCTGCCCCTTACCTTGAAACTATGCCCCCTAGTTGTTGACCCCTCTACTAAGGGGAAAAGTTCCTTTCTATCTACCCTATCTATGTCCCTCATAATTTTGTACACCTCAATCAGGTCCCCCCTCAGCCTTCACTGCTCTAAGGAAAACAACCCCAGCCTGTCGAGTCTCTCTTCATAGCTGAAGCGTTCCAGCCCAGCTAACATCCTGGTGAATCTCCTCTGCACCCTCTCCAATGCAATCACATCCTTCCTATAGTGTGGCGACCAGAACTGCACACAGTATTCCAGCTGTGGCCTAACTAGCATTTTGTGCAGCTCCATCATAACCTCCCTGCTCTTATATTCTGTGCCTCGGCTAATGAAGGCAAGTATTCCATATGCCTTTTTAACCACCTTATCGACCTGTCCTGCTGCCTTCAGGGATCTATGTACATGCACACCAAGGTCCCTCTGATCCTCTGTCCTTCCTAGGGTCCTACCATTCATTGTGTATTTCCTTGCCTTGATAGTCCTCCCAAAATGCATCACCTCACACTTTTCAGGGTTAAATTCCATTTGCCACTGTTCTGCCTATCTAACCAACCCATCTATATTGTCCTGCAGCCTGAGGCTTCCCTCCTCACTATTTACCACTCCACCAATTTTCGTGTCATCTGCAAACTTACTGATCATACCTCCTTACATTCATATCTAAATCATTAATGTACACTACAAACAGCAAAGGACCCAGCACCGATCCCTGTGGTACACCACTGGACACAGGCTTCCAGTCACAAAAACAACCTTCAACCATCACCCTCTGCCTCCTGCCACTAAGCCAATTTTGGATCCAATGTGCCAAATTGCCCTGGATCCCATGGGCTCTTACCTTCCTGACCAGTCTCCCATGTGGGACTTTGTCAAAAGCCTTACTGAAGTCCATGTAGACTACATCAACTGCACTACCCTCATCCACACACCTAGTCACCCCCTCGAAAAATTCAATCAAATTGGTTAGACATGATCTCCCCCTGACAAAGCCATGCTGACTATCTTTGATTAATCCTTGCCTCTCCAAGTGGAGACTAATTCTGTCCCTCAGAATTTTTTCCAATAATTTCCCTACCATTGATGTTAGGCTCACTGGCCTGTAATTCCCTGGTTTATCCCTACTACCCTTCTTGAATAATGGTACTACATTAGCTGTCCTCCAGTCCTCTGGCACCTCCCCTGTGGCCAGAGAGGTTCTGAAAATTTGTGTCAGAGCCCCTGCAATCTCCTCCCTTGCCTCACACAGCAGCCTGGGATATATCTCGTCTGGGCCTGGTGATTTATCCACTTTTAAGCCCGCTAAAACCGCTCGTACCACCTCCCTCTCAATACTAATTTGTTCAAGTATATCACAATCCCCCTGCCTAATTTCTATGCCTACATCGTCCTTCTCCATTGTGAACACAGAGGCAAAATATTCATTTAAAACCTCACTACATCTTCCGGCTCTACACACAGATTGCCACAGTGGTCTCTAATGGGCCCTACTCTTTCCCTGGTTATCCTCTTGCCCTTAACATACTTACAAAACACCATGGGATTTTCCTTTATTTTGCCTGCCAGTGTTTTTTCATGCCCCCTCTTTGCTCTTCTCATTTCTTTTTTAAGTGCCCCCCTGCACTTTCTATACTCCTCTCGTGCAGCTCTCCTTCAGTACCATCCCTCCAACACTGAAGCGCTCCCTCAGTACTGCCCCTCCGACAGTGCGGCATTCTCTCAGTACTGAACCTCCGACAGTGCGGCGCTCCCTCAGTACTGACCCTCCGACAGTGCGGCATTCTCTCAGTACTGAACCTCCGACAGTGCGGCATTCTCTCAGTACTGAACCTCCGACAGTGTGGCGCTCCCTCAGTACTGACCCTCCGACAGTGCGGCGCTCCCTCAGTACTGAACCTCCGACAGTGCGGCGCTCCCTCAGTACCGACCCTCCAACAGTGCGGCACTCTCTCAGTACCGAACCTCCGACAGTGCGGCGCTCCCTCAGTACCGACCCTCCGACAGTGCGGCGCTCCCTCAGTACCGACCCTCCGACAGTGCGGCGCTCCCTCAGTACCGACCCTCCGACAGTGCGGCGCTCCCTCAGTACCGACCCTCCGACAGTGCGGCGCTCCCTCAGTACCGTCCCTCCGACAGTGCGGCGCTCCCTCAGTACTGTCCCTCCGACAGTGCGGGCCTGGTTTCTAGGCTCGAGTCTGTGGAGCGGGTTTGAACCCAGAAGCTCCTCACTCAGAGGCCGGGGCTCCGGCACCGCCTCATCGGGAAACACCGCCTCTGCCGGCGTCACTCTCAGCCCCAGCCCGGGGTCGGACTCTGCCCAGGCTCAGCCACGGCACAAGCCTCAGGCCCAGCCCCCGGCCTCCCACAGGCCGGGCTCGGGGCCGCCCGCCGTTCCCCGGGCCTCACCTCTCCCCAACTCCAGATTCTTACTTCTTGACGCCGAGCTCGGACACTCCTTTCAGCCGCAGAGAGCCGCGCTGCACCGCCCCGTACTCGGCCATCTTGCCGCGGTCTGAGAGAGAGCGAGGGAGACTGGGGAGGGAGAGAGAGCGAGGGAGAGAGAGCGAGGGAGACTGGGGAGGGAGAGCGAACGAGGGAGAGCGAACGGGGGAGGGAGAGAGAGAGAGAGAGAGCGAGGGGAGAGAGAGAGCGAGGGGAGAGAGAGCGGAGGGAGGGAGAGAGAGCGAGGGGAGGGAGGGAGAGAGAGCGAGGGGAGGGAGGGAGAGAGAGCGAGGGGAGGGAGGGAGAGAGAGCGAGGGGAGGGAGAGAGAGCGAGAGAGAGCGAGGGGAGGGAGAGAGAGCGAGGGGAGGGAGAGAGAGCGAGAGAGAGCGAGGGGAGAGAGAGCGAGGGGAGAGAGAGAGAGCGAGGGAGGGGGGAGAGAGAGCGAGGGGAGGGAGGGAGAGAGAGCGAGGGGAGGGAGGGAGAGAGAGCGAGGGGAGGGAGGGAGAGAGAGCGAGGGGAGGGAGAGAGAGCGAGAGAGAGCGAGGGGAGAGAGAGCGAGGGGAGAGAGAGAGAGCGAGGGAGGGGAGAGAGAGAGCGAGGGAGGGGAGGGAGAGAGCGAGGGAGGGGAGGGAGAGAGCGAGGGAGGGGAGAGAGAGAGCGAGGGGAGAGAGAGCGAGGGGAGGGAGGGAGGGAGAGAGAGCGAGGGGAGGGAGGGAGAGCGAGGGGAGGGAGGGAGGGAGAGCGAGGGGAGGGAGGGAGGGAGAGAGAGCGAGGGGAGGGAGAGAGAGCGAGGGGAGGGAGAGAGAGCGAGGGGAGGGAGGGAGAGAGAGAGAGAGAGCGAGGGGAGAGAGAGAGAGAGCGAGGGGAGAGAGAGAGAGAGAGCGAGGGGAGAGAGAGAGAGCGAGGGAGGGGAGGGAGAGAGCGAGGGAGGGGAGGGAGAGAGCGAGGGGGAGGGAGGGAGGGGAGGGAGAGAGAGCGAGGGGAGGGAGGGAGGGAGGAGCGAGGGGAGGGAGGGAGGGAGGAGAGAGAGCGAGGGGAGGGAGAGAGAGCGAGGGGAGGGAGAGAGAGCGAGGGGAGGGAGGGAGGGAGAGAGAGAGAGAGAGCGAGGGGAGAGAGAGAGAGAGCGAGGGGAGAGAGAGAGAGAGAGCGGAGGGAGGAGAGAGAGAGAGCGAGGGAGGGGAGGGAGAGAGCGAGGGAGGGGAGGGAGAGAGCGAGGGAGGGGAGGGAGAGAGAGAGCGAGGGAGGGGAGAGAGAGAGCGAGGGAGGGGAGGGAGAGAGAGAGCGAGGGAGGGGAGGGAGAGAGAGAGCGAGGGAGGGGAGGGAGAGAGAGAGCGAGGGAGGGGGAGGGAGAGAGAGAGCGAGGGAGGGGAGGGAGAGAGAGAGCGAGGGAGGGGAGGGAGAGAGAGAGCGAGGGAGGGGAGAGAGAGAGCGAGGGAGGGAGAGAGAGAGAGCGAGGGAGGGGTGAGAGAGAGCGAGGGAGGGGAGGGAGAGAAAGAGCGAGGGGAGGGAAGAGAGAGCGAGGGAGGGGGAGGGAGAGAAAGAGCGAGGGGAGGGAAGGGAGAGAGAGCGAGGGGAGGGAAGGGAGAGAGAGCGAGGGGAGGGAGGGAAGGGAGAGAGAGAGCGAGGGGAGGGAGGGAGAGAGAGAGCGAGGGGAGGGAGGGAGAGAGAGCGAGGGGAGGGAGGGAGAGAGCGAGGGGAGGGAGAGAGAGAGAGAGCGCGAGGGGAGGGAGAGAGAGAGCGAGGGGAGGGAGGGAGAGAGCGAGAGCGAGGGGAGGGAGGGAGAGAGAGAGCGAGGGGAGGGAGGCAGAGAGAGAGCGAGGGGAGGGAGGGAGAGAGAGAGCGAGGGGAGGGAGGGAGAGAGAGAGAGCGAGGGGAGGGAGGGAGAGAGAGAGCGAGGGGAGGGAGGGAGAGAGCGAGGGGAGGGAGGGAGAGAGAGCGAGAGGGGAGAGAGAGAGCGAGGGAGGGAGGGAGAGAGAGAGCGAGGGGGAGGGAGAGAGAGCGAGGGGAGGGAGGGAGAGCGAGGGAGGGGAGAGAGAGAGAGCGAGAGGGAGGGGAGAGAGAGCGAGGGAGGGGGAGAGAGAGCGAGGGAGGGGAGAGAGAGCGAGGGAGGAGGGGAGATAGAGAGAGAGCGAGGGAGGGGAGAGAGAGAGAGCGAGGGAGGGGAGGGAGAGCGAGCGAGGGAGAGAGAGCGAGGGAGGGGAGGGAGAGAGAGCGAGGGAGGGGAGAGAGAGCGAGGGAGGGGAGGAGAGAGAGAGCGAGGGAGAGCGAGGGGAGAGAGAGCGAGGGAGAGCGAGGGGAGGAGAGAGAGAGCGAGGGGAGGGAGAGAGAGAGAGAGAGAGAGAGCTGGGGGGGTGGGGAGAGAGAGCGAGGGAGGGGGAGAGGAGAGAGCGAGGGAGGGGGGAGAGAGAGTGAGGGGGGGAGGAGAGAGCAAGGGAGGGGGAGAGAGAGCGAGGGAGGGGGAGAGGAGAGAGAGAGCGAGGGAGCGAGGGAGGGGGAGAGAGAGAGCGAGGGAGGGGGAGAGAGAGCGAGGGGGGGGAGAGAGAGAGCGAGGGAGGGGGAGAGAGCGAGATGGAGGGGGGGAGAGAGCAAGGGAGGGGGGAGGGAGAGAGAGCGAGGGAGGGGGGAGGGAGAGAGAGCGAGGGAGGGGGAGGGAGAGAGAGCGAGGGAGGGGGGAGGGAGAGAGAGCGAGGGAGGGGGACGGGAGAGAGAGCGAGGGAGGGGGGAGAGGAGAGAGATGCGAGGGAGGGGGGAGGGAGAGAGAGAGCGAGGGAGGGGGAGGGAGAGCGTGAGTGAGGGAGGGGGAGGAAGAGAGAGCGAGGGCAGGGGGAGGGAGAGAGAGAGCGAGGGAGGGGGAGGTAGAGAGAGCGAGGGAGGGGGAGGAGAGAGAGAGCTGAGGAGGGAGGGGAGGGAGGGAGAGAGCGAGGGAGGGGGAGGGAGAGAGAGAGTGAGGGAGGGGGAGAGAGAGAGTGGGGAGGGGGACAGAGAGAGCGATGGAGGGAGAGGAAGAGAGAGCGAGGGAGGAGGGGGAGAGAGAGCGAGGGAGGGGGAGGAGAGAGAGCGAGGGAGGGGCGAGAGAGAGCGAGGGAGGGGGAGGAGAGAGAGCGAGGGGAGGGGGAGGGAGAGAGAGCGAGGGAGGGGGAGGGAGAGAGAGCGAGGGAGGGGGAGGCGAGAGGAGAGAGAGGAGGGGAGAGGAGAGCGAGGGAGGGGGAGAGAGAGCGAGGGAGGGGGAAGAGAGAGCGAGGGAGGGGGGGAGAGAGAGCGAGGGTGGGGAGAGAGCGAGGAGGGGGGAGAGAGAGCTAGGGAGGGGGAGGTGAGAGAGCGAGGGAGGGGGGGAGAGAGCGAGGAGAGAGGCGAGGGAGGGGGGAGAGGAGAGCGAGAGGGAGGGGGGAGGGAGAGAGACGACGGAGGGGAGAGAGAGCGAGGGAGGGGGGGCGAGAGAGCGAGGGGGGAGAGAGAGCTAGGGAGGGGGGTGAGAGAGCGAGGGAGGGGGGAGGAGGAGAGAGCGAGGGAGGGAGGGGGAGAGAGAGAGCGAAGGGAGGGGGGAGAGAGAGCGATGGAGGGGGGAGAGAGAGCGAAGGAGAGGGGAGAGAGAGCGAGGGAGGGGGGAGAGAGAGCGAGGGAGGGGGATAGAGAGAGCAAGGGAGGGGGAGAGAGAGGCAGAGGAGGGGGAGAGAGAGAGCGAGGGAGGGGGAGAGAGAGAGAGCGAGGGAGGGAGAGCGAGAGGAGAGCGAGGAGGAGGGGGAGAGAGAGAGCGAGGGAGGGGGGAGAGAGAGAGCGAGGGAGGAGGGAGAGAGAGAGCGAGGGAGGGGGAGAGAGCGAATGAGGGGGGAGAGAGAGCGAGGGAGGGGGAGGGAGAGAGAGCGAGGGAGGGGGGTGAGCGAGCGAGAGGAGGGGGAGGGAGGGAGAGCGAGGGAGGGGGGTAAGGAGAGAGAGAGCGAGGGAGGGAGAAGGAGAGAGAGCGAGGGAGGCGGGGAGGGAAGAGAGAGCGAGGGAGGGAGAGATAGCGAGGGAGGGGGGAGGGAGAGAGCGAGGGAGGGGGGTAGGGAGAGAGAGCGAGGAGAGGGGGAGGGAGAGAGAGCGAGGGAGGGAGGAGGGAGAGAGAGCGAGGGAGGGGGAGGGAGCGGAGAGCGAGGGGGGAGAGAGAGAGGAGGGGGAGAGAGCGAGCAAGGGAGGGAGAGAGAGGCAAGGGAGGGAGAGAGCGAGGGAGGGAGAGAGAGCGAGGGAGGGGAGGGAGAGAGAGCGAGGAGGGAGGGAGGAGAGAGAGAGCGAGGGAGGGGAGGGAGAGAGCGCGAGGGGGAGGAAGGGGGGAGGGAGTGAGCGAGCGAGGGAGGGAGGTGTGAGGGAGAGAGCGAGGGAGGGAGAGAGCGAGGGAGGGGGTGGGAGGGAGAGAGCGAGGGAGGGGGTGGGAGGGATAGAGCGAGGGAGGGGGAGCGAGGGAGGGGGAGCGAGAGCGAGGGAGAGAGAGGGAGGGGAGGGAGAGAGCGAGGGAGGGGGAGGGAGAGAGAGCGAGGGAGGGGGAGGGAGAGAGCGAGGGAGGGGGAGGTAGAGAGCGAGGGAGGGGAGGGAGAGAGCGAGGGAGGGGGGAGGGAGAGAGTGAGGGAGGGGGAGGGAGGAGAGAGCGAGGGAGGGGGAGGGAGAGAGAGCGAGGGAGGGGGAGGGAGAGGCAGCGAGGGAGGGGGAGGGAGAGGGAACGAGGGGGAGGGGGAGCGAGGGAGGGAGGGAGCGAGGGAGAGGGAGGGAGAGAGCGAGGGAGGGGGAGAGAGCGAGGGAGGGGGAGGGAGGGAGAGAGAGAGCGAGGGAGGGGGAGGGAGGAGGAGAGAGAGAGCGAGGGAGGGAGGGAGAGAGAGAGCGAGTGAGGGGGAGGAGAGAGAGAGCGAGGGAGGGGAAGGGAGAGAGAGCGAGGGGGGGAGGTAGAGAGAGCGAGGGGGAGGGAGAGAGCGAGGGGAGGGGAGAGAGCGAGGGAGGGGAGGGAGAGAGTGAGTGAGGTGGAGGTAGAGAGAGCGAGGGAGCGGAGGGAGAGAGCGAGGGACTGTAAGGGAGGGAGAGAGGGAGGGGAGGGAGAGAGAGCGAGGGAGGGGGAGGGAGAGAGAGCGAGGGAGGGGGAGCGAGGGAGGGGGAGGGAGAGAGCGAGGGAGGGGGAGGGAGAGAGCGAGGGAGAGAGGAGCGAGGGAGAGCGAGAGAGAGGGAGGGGGCGGGTGAGAGAGAGCGAGGGAGGGGGAAGGAGAGAGAGCGAGGGAGGGTGAGGGAGAGAGAGAACGAGGGAGGGGGAGGAGAGAATGAGGGGGGGAGGAAGAGAGCGAGGGAGGGGGAGGAAGAGAGAGCGAGGGGGAGGAAGAGAGAGCGAGGGGGGGTGAGAGAGCGAGGGAGGGGGAGAGAGAGCGAGGGAGGGGGGAGGGAGAGGAGAGGCGAGGGGAGGGGGAGGGGGAGAGAGCGAGGGAGGGGGAGGGAGAGAGATCGAGGGAGGGGGGATGGAGAGAGCGAGGGAGGGGGATGGAGAGAGCGAGGGAGGGGCGTGGGAGAGAGAGAGCGAGGGAGGGGGAGGGAGAGAGCAAGGGAGCGGGAGGGAGAGCAAGGGAGGGGGAGAGAGAGCGAGGGAGGGGGGGAGAGAGAGCAAGGGAGGGGGGGAGAGAGAGCGAGGGAGGGGGGGTGAGAGAGCGAGGGAGGGGGGTGAGAGAGCGAGGGAGGGGGGGAGAGAGAGCGAGGGAGGGGGGAGAGAGAGCTGAGGGAAGGGGGAGAGAGCGAGGGAGGGGGCGAGGAGAGAGCAAGTGGGAGTGAGAGAGAGCGAGGGAGGGGGGGAGAAAGAGGGAGGGAGGGGGAGAG